>NW_023425438.1:45548011-46157604 GCF_014108245.1 Pipistrellus kuhlii | reverse complement strand
CCTCTGGCCAAAAACTCTGTGAACCCCCAACCCCCATTCAGCACAACTGGGTGCTGGTTCCAGCCTGTCTGGCACCTCCAGGGGCCCAGAGTTGGAGTGTCCCACGTGGTGGTGGCTGTTTAATAGTATCGACCAAAATGTTTTAGGATAAGTTTATAGGGATTTTGTACTTTTGAACGAGTAGTGGTATAAAAATGTGTTTACATTTTTGTGAAGTGTTGCTACCAGAACGGTTAGTCCAAGGAAAGGTTTATTATTGCTGAGATATTTAGGAAGGTTGTAGAAATCTGAACCTACAATTACTGATTTTCTAATTTTACCCTCATTCCACAGATGTACAATAGCTAGGAGAGCCAGAAAGGGGAGGTGAAATCCCTGAGACCACAAAGGGAATCCGGAGCAGAGATCAAATGAGAACCCAGGGCCAAGTGCTCCTTCCACTTTGCCTGTTGGCCTGTGTAGAGCCAGCTGAGGTTAGAACCCTAGAGCTGTGAACCTAGGAGATCTTAATCCTTTAAAATCTTTTATTTACAAATATCTCCTCTTATGATCTATATAGCATTATTCATTATTTTGCAGTAAGTAGATAGCAAAAACCGTTTTAAAAAGAAAATTTGCTGGCTCATGTCTAAAGTTTATCAAGTCTGAACCTTTATGACGACATCAGCCTTGCAATTTGAATTCTTCCAATGCAGCCTGATGCTGTGGACCTGAGGCACCCTGCCCAGGAGCCTCTCTTCATAAGTTCCTGCTTTGGCCCCCAGCCCTCCCCTCCCCAGCCCTGCCCCTCCCCACCCTGTACTGCCCCCCAGCCCTACCCCACCCCCAACCCTGCCCCATTATTTTTTCCAAACAGACCCGCATCTCCAAAGAGCAGTGTTCTCATTCAGGAACTGGTAGAGTGCAAGAATGCTTTTCAAAGGGATTTCAAACCCAAAGCACTTTTTTTAGTTTCTCAGAGATAAGTGGAATGTCACTAAAACATGGATACAAAATGCATCTACACTAAAAGAGTTCCTTAAATGTTTTTAAATTTTTTCCTATTATAAAATAATACAGGATCTTGGGTAGAAATTTTAAAAGAATAGTATAAAGTAAAAGAAATAACATATTTCCACAATCCAAGGTTAACCATTGTGAATATTTCAAATTATTCCTTTGATCTTTTGTAAATTTATATATTCAATACCATTTTGATGTGATACTATTTATTTATTTTTAATATATTTGTATTGACTTCAGAGATGAAGAGGGAAAGAGAGATAATAATGGGTGAGCCGAAACCGGTTGGCTCAATGATAGCACTTAGACTTGTGGACTGAAAGGTCCCAGGTTGATTCCGGTCAAGGGCATGTACTTGGTTGAGGGCACATCTCCAGTAGAGGTTGTGCAAGAGGCAGCTGATCGATGATTCTCTCTCATGGATGTTTTTAACTCTATTCTCTCTGTAAAAAAAAAAAATCAATAAAATATATTTAAAAAATAATAATATGGATGAGAAAGAATCATTGATCAGCTTCATCCTAAAAGCCCCCTACTGGGGTTGGACCCACAGCCAGGGCCTGTGCCCTGAAGGGGATCAATGCTCAATACTGAGCATGTCTCCAGGGCAAGATGATACTATTTATTACCTGTGTATCCTGATTTGTTTCTTTTAGTTATGGTGTATGCATTCCACTACATCTATAACCATTTTTTCCATTTAGTAAGGCACTGTTTATTTTTCCCAGCTTATTGAAAAATAATTGATATACAGTGTACAAGTAAGTATAAGGCAGAGAGCACAGTGGTATGATTTACACACACTGTGAAATGATGACCACATTGGGTTCAGCTAATATCCATCGAAGATGTGACAAACCAACATTGAAATCTCTAATGTAATCTGACTTAGTTTTTTTCTTCAAAGGCAAACCTACAATTCTTACTGTTGCAAAATGTTGTGCTATTGGCAAAATGAGCTTGTGCTTGGAATTAAAGCGCAGGGTGTGGTGGGTCTGCAGGCTGGGGCTCTACAGCCCTGGCCTCTTGCCCTTGACCTCTGCCTTTCACATGCAGTTCCTTTCTCCTTCCAGACTTCACATGAGGCTGCGCATGGATGTGCTGCCCCTGCTGGGCGGGCTCCACAGTCTGTCTTCCCACCACTGGGTGGCAGAGGTGAGAGCCCACTGTGTCAGGCTGTGGAGCATATGAAAGCATACACCTCAGCAGCTCTGGGGGTGACCTCAGCACCACCATGTGCAAGCCTGTGCTGGCCTCTGGGGTGTGCTCTACGCAGGCTCAGCTCACCCACAGCTCCTCTCCCTCTGATTCTCAGCCACCTTCCTGGTCCTTCTGCTAGGAGCTCTGGTTCACTCAGAACTGACTCCTCTCCCCCACATGAGCTGTGTTGAAGCTTCATATAACAGGATGCTTTTCAGGGGAAACTGGCAAGAGAAAAGAAAAAACAAAACAAAACATTAGCAGCATTTCCCCCAATACTTCAGAGTCCAGGGCCCTGTTTTCCCATGTCCTAACCAGAGATGGTTTATTTCTCAGTATTTGAGAGGCTAATCCCCAGGCCATGGCTTTAGAGCCAGGCCAGGAGAGAAGAGGAAGGGTCTAGGGCAGCCCCACTCTGGCTCCCACAGGCCCCTGGCCCAGTCCCCTCTGAGTCATTTTTGTCCTGCTCACAGAGCAGTGCTAGGACTCACTGCCTTCAAGACGAATCAGCTCACCACTGCGCTGGTCACTTGCCAGGTTCTCACTTCTATCCCGTCTCCCCACTGCTATTTCTCTCCGGAGTCCGAGTTACTCTTCTGTCCTGAAACCGTATTGTCCTCATCGGGTGGACAGCTGGCCATTGACCTGCTCCATGTCGGTGGCTCCAAAATGATGTGTTCTATTCCTTTGAGAAGAAGAAATGGAAGGAAGACAATGGGTCTAGACAGCACGTAGAAATGCATGGGGAGAGGTTTCTTTTCTCTAAGTACTTTGAAGTGCCATGTGGATTGGCATGAGGTACTTTTATTTTATTGTTCTCTGGATGTTCTTCCTGAAGGAGGTGACTGCATTGTCTGGCTGCTCAGGTACAGAAACAAGAGGGTGAGTGTGCTGTCCTATGTGCCAAGTTGCAAGGTGTTTGTGGTGTTTCTGCGTTTCTGAGCCTCTCTCACCATGGGAGTCAGGTCTGGCCAGAGGCAAGGATAGCCATGAGTGGCTGTTCCCAGGGCTTCCTGACAGCACTCCTCTGTCCGACCTCTACCCTGTGGTCTGTGCTCATTGCCAGCTGAATCCACAGCCAGGGAGGCTGGAGCCCGAGTCACTGTGTGGAGAGGACAAGCTTTGGTGGCTTCCTGGCCCACGTCACGGTACACAGGAGCAAGATTTTACTGGGTTCAGACACTGAAATATCCTTCATGACAGCCCACATTATTGCCCTAATGTCTCAGTCTTTGACGAACAATTAGACTCTCCCTGACTGGACCACAAAGTAAAGTGGTGAGCGATGCTCTGTCTCTCATCTTTGGTTAACCCCCTAAAAATGGGGATGTGTTGATTTCACTCACCAGCATTACTTTTTTTCATCTTCCAGTAAAGTTGACAGATAAATTGGAGCCATCTCTGGAAGGAGAGAGCATATGAAGACAAGGTATTATTATTATTACCTTAATTTGAGAACCATGCTGCCGAGTACACACAGAAAAATTGTTTACCCTCCCTGACCTTTAACCAAGTATATGTGTCGTTTCTGGAGTTGGGATCTGTAGATGATTAAAAAGCACGTTCTTCCAATGACAACACTGCCTTCCTTCATCCTTGTCCTTGGGTAGCGTCTCTCAACCCAACCAAGACACCAAGAAGTGAATCTGCTCTGTGGACAGGACCCTGGCCCAGCGTTCCTGGAATGGCACAACACGCCCATCCTTGTCACTTGGGGGATGTGGTTAATGAAGCAGAGAGTCACTGTGGGAGGACTGTGCTGCCCATGTTGTGTTTGTGAGAAGGTTAAAGGTTTGGAAGCTCCTTTAAGAAACCATGTGGTACAGTGAAGGAGCTGTTCCCACTAGTGGTCGCATAAGGAGTGGCTGAGACACAGCAGCTTATTAAAGGCTGAGGAAAGCCTGTGATGGTATGAGAACGTAGCTGTGGAGGTCACTGGTCTGGTGGTTGACTCACAACCCCACTGACTCCCAGTTCCCCTCAGCAATTCCTTATACTCAGCCCTGGCCCCAGCTGGACTTTCTGGGCCCGAATCTCTGAGACAAGAAAACCAAATCTGGGTCACCCCTTTTATCCTTTAACCTTTAAAAAAAAAAAAAGTAATTGTGGATTCACATTATTTGTAAGAGATAATGCAGATGTGGCCCAGCTAATCTAACCCGGTTTTCCTCAATAATATCTTCTAAAAAGCTCACAACCAGGTTATTGGCTTTGACCCAACCACCCAGTAAGGACAAGCTTCCTGATTCCCTTTGTGCACATTTTCTCGTGTGAGTGTTGAGTCCTGTGCTCTTTTATCACGTGCATTGGCCATGCTGTCCAGATAGGGAATAGCTCTCTACCAGATTCCCAGCACCGAGGAAAGTGCCTTCTATTCTTGTTTTTGTTGGTACATTTTTATCACAGAAAAATATACACAATGAAATTTAACAGTTTAACTGTTTTTCAGTGTGCAGTTCAGTGGTGTTAAGTACATTCATATTGTGGGGCTGCTGTAACCACAATCATCTCCATCACTGTTCTCATCTTCTCCAACTGCAGCTCTGGCCCCACAAAACAACAACACTGCATCCATCCCACCTCTGCTACCCTCTATCTTACCTGTCTCTATGACTGACAGATCCAGGGACCTCATGTGAGTGGGGTCACACAATATTTGTCTCTGTGACTGGTTTCTTTCACTGAGTCATGTCTTCAGGGTGCGTCCAGGTTGTAGCGTGTGTCACAATGTGCTATTTTTCTAAATTGAATTTATTGGGGAGAGATTGGTAATAACATTATATAGCTTTCAGGTAAACAATTCTATAGTACATCATCTGTATGTTGAACTGTGTGTCTCACTGCCCTTGTCCCTCCCCCCAAGTCAGATCTCCTTTCATCACAATTTATCCTTTCTAACATCTCTTCTACACACACCCCTTTCTCTCTGAGAATCACCAAACTGCTGTCTGTGTCTTTGAATTCTTTTCTTTGCTTAACACCTTCACCTTTTTCACCTAGTCCCCCAACCTCCCTCTCCTCTGACAACTGTCAGTCTGTTCTCTATATCGATGATCCTGTTTCTATTTTGATGTAGTTTAATTTGTTCATTAGATTCCACATATAAGTGAAGCCATAAGGAACTTGTATTTCTATGACTGGCTTACTTCCCATCACTGAGCATAATACTCACCAGCTCCATCCATGCTGTTCCAAAAGGAAAGATTTCCTTTCTGGGTGTGTGGGTGAGTAGTATTTCCGTTGTGTATGATGTAGCACAGTTTGTCTCCGCTTATCTGCTGCTGGGCACTTGGGCTGCTGTGAAATCTTCACTATTGTAAATAATGCTGCAATGAACAAAGGCGTGCATATATCCTTTCAGATCAGTGCTTCAGATTTCTGCAGATATAGTCTCAGAAGGGAAAATGGTAGGTCATCCTGATTTTTAATTGTTGAGGAAACTTCATACTGCTTTCCACCTTCATACTGCTTTCCACAGTGGTTGCACCAATCTGCATTCCCACGTGGGTTCCCTTTTCTCCACATCCTAACCAGCACTTGATGTTTATTGATTTATTGATGATAGCCATTCTGACAGATGTGAGGTGATTCCTCACTGTGATGTTGATTTCTATTTCTGTAATGATTAGTGATGCTCAGCATCTTTTTGTTTGTGTAATGGTCATCTGCAGGTCCTCATTGCAGAAGTATCTATTTGCCCATTTTTAAATTGGATTGTTTAATTTTTTATAATGTTGAGTTTTATAAGTTCTTTCTAAATTTTGGATATTAAGCCAGCCGTTACCAGCTGTATCATTAGAAAATATGTTCTCCCATTCAGTGGGTTGTCTTTTCATTTTGTTGATGTTTCCTTTGCTGTGCTAAACATTTGTTTCATGTAGTCCCATTTGTGTAGTTTTTCTTTTGCTTCTCTTGTCCAAATAGATATATCAGAATAAAAAATATTGCTATAAGTATTGCCTTTATTTTCTTCTAGAATTTTTATGGTTCAATTTTTACAATCAATCTTTAATCCATTCTGGCTTTACTCTTCTATAAGGTATAAGAAGGTAGTCTGCTTCCATTTGTTTTTGTACATATCTTTCCAATTTTCCCAATAACATTTATTGAATGGACTATCTTTAGCCCATTGTATGTTCTTGTGTCCTCTATCAAATATTGAACATAAATGCTTTGGTTTATTTTTGTTCTTTTTATTCTGTCCAATGACCTATATGTGTGTTTTATGCCAGTACCATGCTATATTTATTACTCTGGTCTTGTAATATAGTTTGATATCAGGTAGCATGATTCCTCCAACTTTGTTGTTCTTTCTCAAGATCACCGTTTTTTTTTGGTTTAATTTTGTTTGATTTATGTGAGTGTGTGTGTGTGTGTGTGAGTATTGTTTTTTTCTCTCTTTTTTTTGTACTTCTATACACATTTTTGTGATATTTGTTGTAGCTTTCTGAAATATGCCATTGAACATTTTAATGTTGTTATTTCCTTATCTGTGAACACATATATGCCTTTATTTGTATCTTTTTTGGCTCTTTCCTTTTTCTTTCTTTCTTTCTTTCTTTTTTTTCTTTTTCTTTCTCTTTCCTTTTTTTTTCCCTTTTTCTTCCTTTCTTTCTTTTTCTTTTTTCTTTTTTTTATTATTCCTTTCCTTCCATTCCTTCTTTTTTTCCTTTCATTTCTTCCTTTGTTTTAGTATGTGTGAATCCTCATCATAGGATATTGTTTCCTTTGCTTTTTGAGAAAATGTGGGAGGGAGACAGTGAGTAGAGAGGGAGGGAAGGGAAGAAAGGAAGGAGGGAAGTGAGAGATAGAAAGAAAGAGAGAGAGCTAGAGCCAATGATATGAGACCCATGATTCATTGCTTCCTGCACTCACACAAATGATGACACCAGGAATCAAAACTGTAATCCAGGTATGTACTCTTGACCGGAAATGGAACCTGTGACCATTTGACACTCTAACCATTTGGCAAAACTGATCAGGGTTTCAATTTCTTTTCTTCAGTGTCTTTTAATTTTTTGAGTACTGGTCTTTTACATTCTTAGTTAAATGTAATTTCAGGTATATGTCTTTATTCAAATATGAATGAGATTTTTTTCTTAGTTTCCTTTTTCAGAGGTCATTATTGGAGCGTAAAAATGCAGCTGATTTCTGGATATTTATTTTCTATTTTGCTATGTTCTGAATTCATTTATCAGTCCTACAGTTGGGTGTTTTTTTGTTTATTTTTATTTTTATTTTTTTATGGAATCATTTGGGTTCTCTGTATACATTATGTCATCTCCAAATGATGACAGTCATTCTTCTTCCTTTCCAATTCAAATGCTTTTCATTTCTTCTAATTGCAGTGGCTAGGACTTCCAGCACTATGTTGAGCCCATATGGTGGCAGCAGACATCTCTGACTTGCTCCTGATCTGCAGGTGTGATCCCGTCATCATGTAGTGAAAAGCAGTCCCCTCATGCTTGGCGGATTTTAGCAGAGTCATCCCTCCATTTCCATCCCGAGAGAACTGCAGCTCTCTGCACCTTCCCACCACAGGCACGCTCACTGGCTTCCAGGCAGCACTGTTCTGCCTTCTTTCCTGAAGGCTGGGTGAGCCAGGCTGGCTGGAGTGCAGGGAAGGGAGGATGGAGGCCCCTTTGGTGGGTTGAAATGCTACTAGGACCTTTAAGGCTTAAATTTATTTTTTCAGTGTCTGCTCCCACTCTAGACCTAAGCAGCCAAAGTTGTACTTAGCTCGCTCTCATGGAAGCACAGTTCTGCCTTGCACCAGGCCCCATGTCACCAGATCAGTGCAGGGAGCAACTGGAGGAAGAAGACAGGGCATTCCTCTCCCAGCAGTGCAACACCATCGCAGACATGATGCCGCCTGGAGAGCTACCAATGCTGGAGTGAGCGCTGAAGGCTTTTAGGCACAGAGTGAAATGATCTCCTATCTTTTCAAGATCACTCTGATTTGCACTTTTATTTTACTTAAAATTGTTTTACTAATTTAATTTTTTCAATTAGAGATGACGTTCAATATTAGTTTCAAATGTACAAAATATTGATTAGACATTCATATAACATATAAAGTGATCACCTGATAAGTCTAGTATGAAGTATCATTTAAAAGGTTATTAATCCTATTCATGAGGGCTCCAACCTCATAACCTAATCAACCTCAAAGTTACAGCTTTTATTTATTTTTAATCAAACTTATTTGGGAGACATTCATTAATAAAATTGCATAGGTCAAGAGTGCTATTTCATAATGCATCATCTGTGTACTGTACTGTGTGCTCACTGCCTTCAAGTCTCCTTCCATCACCGTTTATCCCCTTTATGCTCACTTTTCCCTCTTTCAACCCCACACTCTGTAACCCTACCACCCACCACCCACATTTCACCCCCACTGACACCCCACAACCCACACCTGCCAGCTCCCAAATAAGATTCCCCTCTTGCCAGCCCCCAATGCCCACAATTACGCCAAGCCCACCCCCACACTTACCATCCACCTCCACCCGCCATCTTACATCCCACACTCTGCACCCAGTTTCAACCTCCACCCACACCTCTCTACCACCAGCCCCCACCTCCCACTTCCCACCCCCCTTCCCCTTCCCCTGCTTGTGATTTGACATTTGAAATGACATTTGAGATGTGTCTTGAGGGCTCAGGTAGGATTCAGACAGATGAAGAGGGTGAGACTGTGCTTCAGGTACAGAGAGTGGACACTCGGCCTGGAGGCAGGAGAGATGAAGACTGGAGAGACCAGAGCATATGTCCCTCAGGTGCCTGTGAGTGAGGGGTCAGGGCAGGGAAAGAGAAGACCCTCCATGGAGGGCAAAGGCAGAGGGAAAGGGGAGCAACCACAGAGCAAGGGAGAAAGGGGGCCCCCATGGGAAGACAGGCAGGAGGACAGGGGACCAGGGAAAGGGGAAGGGCTGAGGAACAAGGGCTCCACCATGGGGGGACAGGGGATTCTCCATGGAGGGTGTTTCCCCTGTTACCTATCTCTACTCCCATGTACCCCCTTCCCTGGCCCCTCCATGGATGGTGCCCTGAGCCCACTCTCCTGCTCAGACTATGTGGGGTCTTTTTTCCTTCCTGCCCTCCTACCGTCATGGGGGATGCCTTCTACCCCCTGCCCTGCCATCTACTTAAGGACCTGAGCCTAAGTCCTTGCTGTCTCAAAGTAGGGCTCCCTCCTCCCCCTCCCCAACCTCTCCTCTGCATGGAGGGTTCCCTTTGCCCCTTGCCCTGCCATCTATTTAAGGACATGAGCCTAAGTCCTCGCTGTCTCAAAGTAGGATTCCCTATCTCCCAGCCTCTCCTCTCCATGAAGGGTTCTCTGTTCCTATTCCTCAATGCCTTGTCCCCTGCATGTAGGGTTCTGTCTCCTCCCCACCCTTTTCCCTCAAAGTGAGGTTCCCTGTCCCCCTGTCCTGCCCCATCCATGGAGGGTACCTTCTCCTCCCTGCCCCTCCCCGTCAAAGTTAGGATCCCTGTCCCCCTGCCCTCCCCCCTTCATGGGTAGTTCTGTCTCCTCTCTGGCCTGCTCTAAGAGGGTTCCCTCCTGACCTGCCCCCTGCATTGAGGGCTTACTGTCCAACTGCCCTGCCCCTCCATAAAGGGTTCCTTGTTTCCATTCTCCTTGCCTGCCTGCCCCTCTAACTGGGTTTCCCTATCCTCCTTCTCTTTCCTCGGCATGGAGGGTTTCCTGCCCCAACTATCCTGTCCCTTCAAGTGGGGTTCGCTGTCCCCCAGCTCTGACCCCTCTCTGAAGGATTCCCTGTCCACACTGCCTGCTTTGAAGGTTCCCTGTCCCCCTGCCCTGTCCCCTCTATGGAAGGTCCACTCTCCTCCCTGTCCTGCCCCATCCATGGAGGGTTCCTATCCTCCTGCACTCACCCCTCCATGGAGGGAACCCTCTACTTCCTGCCCCTTTCCCCTCAAAGTTAGGATCCCTGTTCCCCTGCCCTGCCCCCTGCTGTCTCCTCTCTGGCCTGCTCTCTCAGAGTGGGTTTCCTTTCCTCCTGACCTCCCCCTGCATTAAGGGTTCCAGGTCCACCTGCCCTGCCCCTCCATAAAGGGTTCCTTGTCTCCTCCCTGCCTATCCCCTCTAACTGGGTTTCCCTTTCCTCCTGCCCTCCCCGCTGCATGGAGGGTTCCCTGTCCCCCTGCCTTGCCCCCTCCATGGAGTGTTCCCTGTCCCCCTGCCTTGCCCCCTCCATGGAGTGTTCCCTGTCCCCATGCCCTGCCCCCTCTCAGGAGGGTTCCCTGTCCCGCTGCCCTGTACCCTCCATGGAAATTCCCTTCTCCTCCCAGCCCAGCCCCCTCCATGGAGGGTCCTCTCTTCTCCCTGCCCTTCCCCCTCCATGGAAGGTCCCCTCTCCTCCCTGCCCTGCTCCCTCAATGGAGGGTTCCCATCCCTCTTCCCTGCACCTTCCATGGAGGATCCCCTCTCCTCCTGCCATGACTCCTCCATGGAGGGTCCCCTCTTCTCCCTGCCCTGGCCCCTCCATGGAGGGTCCCGTACCTCCATGCCCTCTCCATGGAGGTTTCCCATCTCCCTGGCCTTCCCCTCCATGGAGAGTCCCCTCTCCTCCCTGCCCTTTTCTCCCATCCCTCTACCCTGCGGCTTCCAAGGAGGGTCGTCTCTCCTCCCTGCCCTGGCTTCTCCATGGAGGTGCCCCATCATGCTGCCCTGCTCCCTCCATGGAGGGTCCACCCTCCTCCCTGCCCTGCTCCCTCCATGGAGGGTTCCCATCCCTCTACCCTGAACCTTCCATGGAGGATCCCCTCTCCTCCCTGCCATGACTCCTCCATGGAGGGTGCCCTCTCCTCCCTGGACTGCCCCCTCCATGGAGGTTCCCCATCTCTTTGGCCTTCCCCCTCCATGGAGGCGTCCCCTTTCCTCTCTGCCCTGGCCCCTCCATGGAGAGTCCTCTCTCCTCCCTTCTCTTTTTCCTCATCCCTCTACCCTGCCCCCTCCATGGAGGATCCTCTCTCCTCCCTGCCCTGCCCCTCCATGGAGGGTCCTCTCTCCTCCCTGCCCTGCCCCTCCATGGAGGGTCCTCTCTCCTCCCTGCCCTGCCCCTCCATGGAGGGTCCTCTCTCCTCCCTGCCCTGGCTTCTCCATGGAGGTTCCCCATCTCCATGCCCTGCCCCCTCCATGGAGAGTTCCCATACCCCTACCCTGCACCCTCCATGGAGGATCCCCTCTCCTCCCTGCCAAGTCTCTTCCATGGAGGGTCCCCATTACCTCTGTCCTCCCTCCTCCATGGAGTTTCCACTCTCCTCCATGCCCTATTCCCTCCATGGAGGGTTCCCATCACCCTACCCTGTCCTCTCCTTGTAGGGTTCCCATCCCCTACACTCCCTCCTCCATGGAGGGTCCCCTCTCCTATTCTCCCTGCCCACTTCCTGGATGGTCACCTCTCCTCCGACACCCTCCCCTCCAGGGAGTGTCCCTGTACTCCTTGCCATGTCCCTTCTATGGAGGATTCTCATCTCCTACCCTTCCCCTCCATGGAGGTTCCTCCCCCTACAATCTCCCCTCCATGGAAGGTCCCCTCTTCTCCCTGTCCTGGCCCCTCCTTGGAGGGTTCCCATCTCCCTATCCTGCCACCTCCATGGAGGGTCCCCTCTCCTCCCTGCCCTGTCCCCTCTCCTCCCTTCCCTGTCTCTTCCATGGAGGGTCCCCTCTCCTCCCTGCCCTGTCCCCTCTCCTCCCTTCCTTGTCTCCTCCATGGAGGGTCCCCTCTCCTCCCTGCCCTCACCCCTCAATGGAGGGTTCACATCCCCTTCCCTGTCCCCTCTATGGAGGGTCCCCTCTCCTCCCTGCCCTCACTCCTCAATGGAGGGTTCCCATCCCCTTCCCTGTCCCCTCTATGGAGGGTCCCCTCTCCTCCCAGCCCTCACCCCTCAATGGAGGGTTTCCATCCCCTTCCCTGTCCCCTCTATGGAGGGTCCCCTCTCCTCCCTGCCCTCACTCCTCAATGGAGGGTTCCCATCCCCTACCCTGTCCCCTCCATGGAGGGTCCCCTCTCCTCCCTGCCCTCACTCCTCAATGGAGGGTTCCCATCCCCTTCCCTGTCCCCCCCATGGAGGGTACCTTCTCCTCCCTTACCCAACCAACCCCTCCATGGAGGATTCACTGCCTCCCCTGCCCTGCCCCCTCCATGGAAGGTCCCCTCTCCCCCTGCCCTGTCCCCTCTATGCAGGGTCTTCTGTTTCCCTGCCCTGTCCCGTCACTCACAGGCTCTGAGAGGTATGTGCTCCTGTCCCCAGTGTTCATCTCTCCTGCCTCCATTCTGTGTCCACTGTCTGTACCTGAAGCACACCTCACCATCTTCATCTGCCTAAATCCTGCCTGGCTCTCAGGACACATGTCAAATATCATTTCAAATGTCAAATCACCGAGTCTTCTTTTAAAACATAAATCTTATGACCCTTTCTAATGCCTAAAAGCCTTCATGCTGTGACAGAGTTTTCAACCCACACTGTGGCTTTTTCTTTGCTCCCCCTTCCCTTTACTGTATCCATCCAGCCTGGCTGTCCTTGTCCAGGGGCACTGGCTCTCCTTTTGGGGTGGCTTCCCCAGGTCTCCAAGCCAGCTCTGTCTCAACAGCTAGGTCTAAGTTTAAATATCTTGTAGAGCTCTTCCCTGAGCCTGATGGGGATTCACAGTGCTGGGGAGGCCCTTTATAGCCCTATGGGGTACACATGGCAATAGGTCACAATACTAACAGATGTCAGAATGGTAAGAGAGGTCATAGACGTAACCTAGCAACCCTTTGAGGTCAGCCAGGTTGGCCAACCTCCTAAGCTTTTCTTGTGTTGTTGTTGTTCAAAGTCAGTGAATAAACTTTTATTGATACCAACACACCCCAGGCCCTCTTCAGAAAGCACTGGAGGTGTTTCTCACCCAGAGGTTGTGGCCCTCAGTAACCAGGGGTTCTTGAAAGTGACAATTTAGTAATAGAGTTGGTTAGAAGAGCACGAGGAACTCAACTTGGCTGGCTGGCTTTGAGGCTGGAGGCAAGGACAAAAGGTCAAGTATTTTTGTGATGAGGAAGCTGGCAGTGACTTTGGCAGGGACACAGAAGGGAACTGTCCCATAAGGAGTGGATTTTGCCAGCTCCCCAGGACCAGGCCTCCCCAGAGCCTCTTTGGAGGAGCACAACCAAATGAACTGCCTCAGGTTTCTGACCCACAAGACCTGGGATCCCACACTTTGTCGTTTGAGCCACTGTGTTTGATGTTAATGGTTAGGAGACCAATAGAAATCCTTGCAGTCTCTGTAGCTCCCTAGTCACATAAGCCAAGTCTGTTTTCCTCATGGCCCTTCTTGTGTCCTAAAATCAAGCGTTGCCTTGGTTCTTGTTGTCCTGTCTGTCTCCCAGCTCCTCTCAGCACCTGAAAGGTGACCTGGGAAGGCTCCGCCCCAGAGACCCAGGTAGAAGGCCCACACTTGTTGAATGAATTTCTGAGCAAAGAGCTCTTTAATGGTTTCATAAATTTTGTATATGTAATAAATGTGATTCATTAACATGCACATACATATGATATCTTATACCTCTTTAGGACATCCCACATAGATTCATGGATTTTTTAAAATCTTATTTATTTACTTTTGTGAAAACCTGTGTCTCAATTTTTTGTTCAGAAATGCAGTAGTTGCTTTTTGAATTGCCTCTGTAGAGAAAGGTTCCTGACTGCATAATAAATAATCACATTTATTACAAATCTAGGCTGTGCCTCCTGTCATTCACAGGCCAGCCCTTTGGCCTCTGGGGGCCTGTTGACCCATGATGGGCCTGACACCTCATCTCGTGTTCCCCAGCCTGGTGTTGCTTCCTGCGTTGGGCCACAGTAACACAGAAACCCACACCTGAAACCTATATGTTCACATTGACCAATGTCACCCCAAAGGATTTAATAAATAAAAATATTTTTTAAAAAAATATCACACATTAATTATTTTGCAGATTGAATCTGGTTCAGGGAGATGAAATGACTGTTCGGAGGTCCCCCAATACATCCATGGTCTGAAGCCCAGCACTTTCTTGTCTTTCTCCCATTAAACTTCAAAGGTGCTGCCTTTGAAAAACCCAAAGAAGCTAAAAAACAAACAAACAAAACAAAAACAGCAGGAAGATTCAAATCTCCTTTTAAAAGAAAACTTTAAAGCAGAGTGGAACATATACTCTATCAATGTTTCTGAACCGACCTTTTCAGAACTAGATCTGTCTCCCAGAAGGTTCCTAGGCCTTTGCTAGGACCAGAGCCCCATTTGCTGAGTGAGAATTCAGCAATTACATTTAAATGTTTTTTTCTTAAGAAATATATACACATTCTGAAGTTTACTTTTATCACCAGACTAGTGACCCAGTGCATGAAATTAATGCATGGTGGATGGGTCCCTCAGCCCAGCCTGCACCCTTTCCAATCTGGGACCCCTTGAGGGATGTCTGACTGTTCGATGCAGTCAGACTTCCTCTCACAATCCAGGACTGCTGGCTCCTAACTGCTCACCTGCCTGCCTTCCTGATTGGCCCTAATTGCTTCTGCCTGACAGCCTGATCACTCCCTAACCACCATTGATGCCTAACTGCTTCCCTGCCAGCCTGTTTGTCTCTAACTGCCCTCCCCTGCTGGCCTGGTCCCTCCCATCTCCCCTCTTGTGGCAGCCTTCTTGTGTCCACATGGGGTGGCCATCTTTGACCACATGGGAGCAGCAATCATGTGTGTTGGAGTGATGGTCAATTTGCATATTACTCTTTTATTAGGTAGGACACTGGGAAGTGTTCTCTCCTCATAAGAGCTTTTACGCTATTCTCTCAAGACCCCTGCCTAATATCTGGTGAAAGGAAGCTCAGCTTCTTTTATAGAAATACAACAGCTGAAGCCACAGTGCTATATTTATAATAAAACATTTCCTTTGGATATTGTAGCTAGGAAGAAAAACCTTTAAGAATAAATGTCAGATATAGTTACAGTTTTGTATGAATAAAGATAAGTACAGATCAAAGTTGCAAATGTATTCATTATGTTAAATGTGCACAGGAAATATAGCTTGCTTATTTATTTATTTTGTTCTAAATGAACTTTCTCTTGAGTGCCCCTCCAGAGGATGGAGGGGAGAGGAGCAAAAGAAAGTATTTGGTCAGCTGAGTTCAGTCTCATGAACTGATTACTGTCTTTAAATGTACAGTCCCTTCTGCATTGATGTTATATGGGGATGGAAGGAGGAGCTATTTTGTTTTTATGGCAACAGGGGCAGGGTCTTTGTATCTCCTATTGTATCGCATGGAGTAGCTAGCCTGGGTCCAGGCCTGGAGTCCTACTCCAAGTTTACCTCTGGAGTTCTACTCACCCAGAGAGGGAGTGAGGACATGCAGCATCTCTCCTGGGTCTCCCTGTCTGCCCCGATAATCCCAGAAGAGCAGTCCTCCACCCTCCAATACTAACCCCAGTGTCTGTATGTCCCCCTCTCCCTTCTGAGAGTCCTGGCTGCAGAGGAGGGAACAGGGGGCATCTGCAGCTCTCTGTCCTCAATCTCTTCATTTCTTCCCACAGTTACCAGAGCTCAGAAGGTGTGGCTTCTACTTCCTATCCATTCAGACCTTCCCTGATGGAAAATTTAAGAACAATTGCAAAACAGGATACAATAAGACTTTTTAAGAGTATGTAAGTGTATGCAAAGCATTTGAGAAAACTAATTTCCAAATGCTCCATTTGTTTTAGGTGCTCTTTTCAAATTTGATCTGCCTGAGGAGTCATCTGTGATTTTTATTTTTCCCATCTCACCTTTCACAGTCTCTCCTCTCATTTTAGTAAAGAAAACCATTAATTCCCCACCTCCTCGCAGTAATCTTACCATTGCCCCTGGTAAGATAATAGGAGATGCGAAGACTCTGCCCCTGTTGCCATAGGTGTTACACTCTCCAGCCCTCTGAACCATGAGTGCATGCTAACTCATTGTCCATGAAGCAAACTCTATCTGAGAAGGAATTCTTAAGGTAATCTGAAGGCAGCAGAAAAAAATAAATAAATAAATAAACAAATAAAAATAAAAATAAAAAGAGAGAGACTTCAGAGGAAATAGGAGCCTCTGACACCACCAGTTTCACAAATGTTAAACACAGCCTGATACCTGGCCAAACAGTATAAAATCTCACAATGCTCAAAATAATTGATAAAAGGGGAAGATTGATTATTTTTTTTGTTAAATAAACATCTGTATAATAAGAAATAAAAAAACAGAAAAACAAAATACCTAGCTTTCTCCCATAATTCAGGCACTTTACATATATTGTTCTAATCCCACAATGGTCCCCATGTGCCTCCCCTTTTAGAAGGCAGAAAACTGAAGTCAGAGAACTGAAGACAGGAGGCCAGATCCAGCCAATTCGGTTCCCCCAGAGCAAGCTGCCTCCTGTGTCCTCGTCCTCCCTGATGGAGAGTCTGAGCTTCCGTTCATAAGACACATACTGATGTCTTCATTAATTTCAACCAATTTCCAAAAGCACCAGTGGGAAAAGAATTTTTATGGTTTAGGACTAGCAATAGGGACACAGAAGAGACTTTCATTCAGAACAATTTGACCATAGGAAATGTTTGACAGAACTGCTTCCGAATAAATGAATGAATGTCACACTGGGCTCAGCATTTAGACAGAGGCAGCCACAGAGAGACTCCAGAGACCCCGCAGCTGCTCTGAAGACATGGGAGCATCCTATGAATGACATTTGCCTTGACAGCTGCCTTGGTGACAAAATTATGCAGACAGATTGAGCAGATATTCCAAACTTTATATAAATCAAAAAAATCTTTAGTTGTGTGTTTTTTTTAAAGTGAATTACTGAAACTTCTGAGACTTATTTTGGCTTTTGCAAAAGATCAAAACATTCCACATTCTTTTTATAGTCTATTCTTTTATTGATTTTTTTCTCCCTAATATTGGGAAAAAAATAAAAATAAAGACATGTTGAAAGAAGAAACAAACAAAAAAAAATCCTTCATAATTTCACATCCCACAATTAACAGTATGATCTTTTCCCTTTGCTTTTTTCTTTTTATATAGGTATGTATATGTATGCACAGTATAAAATTTTCAAATTTGGAATTATATATTCAAATGTGTATGTACAGGTATTTATAAAAATATATGTACACATACTTTTTGTTTCCTCTTGTCCTTAAAAGTATACCATAAACCTTCCCACACATTCTAAGAAAATACTATTTTAATGGCTTTGTAATATTCCAGCATACATTTAAATCTCAATTCAAATAACCAAAATTCTATCACTAGTCCTTTAAGTCTTTTTCCACTTGTTCAGCATGATGAATAATAGAAAGAATCAGCACTTTCTAAAACTACCTCTGTTTTTTAAATTAAAGAAAACTAATTTTAAAATCACTATAAAGTCCTGTGAGAATAGAAATGTTTTATTTTGCACTGTTCAGTACAGTAGCCAGTAGCCTACATGGCTATTGAGTTCTTTACATATGGTTAGTGCAACTTAGGAGTGTGATTTCTCCTTTTACTTAATTTTAAATCAGCCACATGTGGGCAATGAGTACCTTCCTGGTCAAAGCGGAATTTGAAGCCTGGGAGCTCAGTGCACTGCTTTGAGCATTTTACTTGTATGCAGGAATACCCCATCTTATGGTCTTTTAGAATATTGCTTCTGAAATATTGGGAACTAAGGTGTATTAGCAAATGTAAGCAAGTATTTTTTCTTGTAACTTCAGAATGCTCATGAATCATAAGAGTCATCTGGTAGATTATATAAAGTATCTGCAAGTTTAAAGACTGGCGTGGGTAAAAGACAGCACACAGGGCAAATGAATTGCAGGGGACAGTAAGTGTTTAGAAAAGCACTGAGAATATAGAGTCACTCATTTGATTGGGACACATGGAGGACTTTATTTATTTATTTATTTAAAATAAATCTTTATTGTTCAGATTATTACAAATGTGTTCCTCTCCTCTCCCCCCTACTCAATTGCTCCCCTCCAGCAGGTTCCCACCCCACCCTCTGTCCTTTCCCCACCCCTTATTGTCCTCATCCATAGGTGCACAGTTTTTGTTCAGTCTCTTCCAGCACCTCCACTCCCCTTTTCCCCAAGAATCGTCAGTCCACTCCCCTTCCATACCTCTGATTCTATTATACACACCAGTTAATATTGTTCATCAGATTTTTTAATTCCCTTGGTTTTTAGTTTCACTTGTTGATAGTTATGTATTTGT
Organism: Pipistrellus kuhlii; assembly: GCF_014108245.1. Taxonomy (NCBI): domain Eukaryota; kingdom Metazoa; phylum Chordata; class Mammalia; order Chiroptera; family Vespertilionidae; genus Pipistrellus; species Pipistrellus kuhlii. Next base: position 46,139,150 of record NW_023425438.1, on the reverse strand, counting down.
TCATAATTTTTATCTTTATCTTTTTAAAAAATATTATTTTATTATTTTTTAAAAAATAAATCTTTATTGTTCATATTATTACAAATGTTCCTCATTTCCCTCCCCTCCATTGCTCCCCTCCACCAGGTTCCCACCCCACCCTCTGCCCTTTCCCCACCCCCCATTGTCCTCATCCATAGGTGCACAGTTTTTGTTCAGTCTCTTCCCACACCCTCCTCTCCCCTTTTCCCCGAGAATCGTCAGTTCACTCCCCTTCCATACCTCTGATTCTATTATATTCTATTATATTCAACAGTTAATATTGTTCATCAGAATTTTTTTTTAATTCCCTTGGTTTTTAGATTCACTTGTTGATAGTTACGTATTTTTTGTTCATAGTTTTTATCTTTATTTACTTTCTCTTCCGAAAGAACCCCCTTCAGCAATTCATATAATTCTGGTTTGGCGGTGATGAACTCCTTTAGCTATTTTAATTTGTGAAGCTCTTTATCTGGCCTTCAATTTTGAGTGATAGCTTTGCTGGGTAGATTATTTTTGGCTGTTGGTTCTTGCTATTCATCACCTTGAATATTTCTTGCCATTCCTTTCTGGCTTGCATGGTTTCTGTTGAGAAATCAGCTAACAATCATATAGGTACTCCTTTTTAGGTAACTACCTGCTTTTCTCTTGCTGCTTTTAATATTCTCTCTTTGACTTTTGCTCTTGGAATTTTAGTTATGATTTGTCTTGGTGTGGTCTTCTTTGGATTCCTTTTGTTTGGAGTTCTGTGTGCTTCTTGGACTTGTAAGTCTAATTCTTTCACCAGGTGGGGGAAGTTTTCTGTCACTATTTCTTTCAGTATTCTTTTGGTATCTTGCTCTCTCTCATCTTCTGGGACCCTCATAATTCTGATATTGGTTCGTTTGAAGTTGTCCCAGAGGTTTCTTACATTATCTTCAGCTTTCTGAATTCTCTTGTCTTCTTGATTCTGCCGAGGAGTGTTTTCTGGCTCTTTATGTTCCAAAACTATGACTTGATTCTTGCATTCTGTTTTTAGGACTCTGTATAATATTTTTTATTTCAGACAATATATTCTTTATTTCTTGTTGATCCCTTATTATTTCTTATTGATCTCTTATTATTTCTAGTTGATCCCTTTTCATATCCTCATAGGTCTTATCGACCTTTTCTAGGAAATTCTTGAAAAACCTTATAAGCGTGGTTGTGAACTCTATATTCAGTCGCTTCTTTTCCTCCATTTCTTTTGTATGTGAACTGTTTCCTTGTCTCGGCATTTTCACAGCTTCCCTTAGTTGGTAGGGTGGCTTTGTGTGCTAAGGTGTCCTATATGGTTCAGCGAGTCAGTCTCCCAGTTACCTGAGGTGGACAATCTTGATGTAGCCCTTTGTGGGCTGTGTGTGCAGTCTTGTTGTTAAGCCTTGCTTGTTGTTGCTATCACTGGGAAGCATTGATCTCCAAGCCAACTGGCTATGAGGATCAGAAGTGTCTCAGCTAGGAGGGTTTCTGTATTCCGCTTGGATGGGGTGGAGTCTCAGGGTGGTGCAGAGAAGCTTTATTTTGCTCCTCCCTATGAAGGTCTGGTTTCTGAGTCCCACAGTAATGGCCGCTGGCTTCATACACCTCTGAGAGATCCCTGCCCACTGCCCGACAGTCTGGTCTCTCCCTGTCTGGGGCCATCTATCAGCGCAATAAGGTGATTCTGTTTTTCTCCCAAATAAGAAAGCTAGCTGCGCATTAGTTGTCCGCCCTCTCCACACGCAGGGAGTAAGCCTGTAGCAAACTCAGCCCGCCCTCTCCGCGCTCTGAAAGCAAGCCGGCAGCGAAGTCGGGCGGCCGCCTTTTCGCGCGCACAGTTCTCTGCACCTTCACAGTTCCTGAGGTTTAGCGTGCCTTTTCTCTCCTTCCCAGATGTAGAGCCTCCTCTCAGCCAGCCGTACGGTGCTTCAGGGCAATGCCTCCCCTGTTTTCCAGTTCTAAATTCAATTTGTTGTGGTAGGCTGCATTTGGGTGTCTATCCTATGCCGCCATCTTGGTTTCTCAGTTTTCCAAGAAATTTTAAAAAATCAGATATATTGAATAGTTGTTGAAATTTGTAAAAACTAACTTTTGGGTTCACATCAAGAGAAAAAATATGTTTTTTTCTTGTACCAATTAATGTGCTAAATTATGACAAAAACTTTCTTATATTAAAATATCCTTACATTCTTGTAATGAGCTTTAATTAGCAGCATTGTCATAGTATTACTTTCATATAATTCTGCATTAAATTTGCTAGTATTTTATTTAGAATTTTGCAACCATATTTAAAATAGATTTTAATTTCAAAATAAAATTCCTGCATGGGGTGGCAGGGGGGGGGGGGGCGGGGAGTGTCTCCCTCAGCCCAGCCTGGACCCTCTCCAATCTGGGACCCCTTGAGGAATGTCTGATTTCCTGTTTAAATAGGAAGTCAGACACCCCTCTCACAATCCAGGATTGCTGGCTCTCAACTGCTCACCTGCCTGCCTGCCTGATTACCCCTAACTGCTTTTGCCTGCCAGCCTGATCACCCCCTAATTACTCCCCTGTCAGCCTGATGGGCACCTAACTGCTCCCCTGCCAACCAGATTGCCCCTAACTGCCCTCCCTTGCCAGCCTGGTTGTCCCAAACAGCCCTCCCCTGCAGTCCTGGTTGCCCTTAACTGTCCTCCCCTGCAGGTCTGGTCACCTTCAACTGTCCTCCTTTGCTGGCCCAATCACCCTTCCTTCCCTCCCTTGCCCCTAACTGCCCTCCCCTGATGGCCCAATTGCCCTTAACTGCCCTCCTCTGCTGGCCTGGTCACCCCCAATTGCCCTCCCCTGCAGGCCTGGGTCCCCTCCAACTGCCTTCCCCTGCTGGCCTGGTCACCCCTTAACTGCCCTCCCCTGCTGGCCTGATCACCTACAACTGTCCTTCTCTGCTGGCCACCTTGTGGTGGCCATCTTGTGTCCACATGGGGGTGGCCATATTGTGTGTTGGAGTGACGGTCAATTTACATATCACTCTTTTATTACAATAGATAGGATTATTTTGGCTTTAGAAGTATATTGGTAGGCATATGTCCTTTTCTATATAGCTACTGAAACAAATTGTGAGATATTAAAGTTATTGCTTTCTTGCAGCTTTGAAAGAAATCATCTGTGCAGCCATCTGGGCCTGGCACTCTTGAAGTGGCACCAGTGTGTGAGCCTGCATGCATATGTATGCAATGTTTGTTATTCAGTGCATGAAAGTTTATGGATGTTTTTAAAATAATGGACTGTCAATATTAAACAGCACTCCTTAATTATTTACTTTTTCTGGCTTGAATTTCACTTTGATATTAACACCCTAATCTTACCTTTCTGAAATTGTTGCAGATATAACTTCCAAAAAAAAAAGATTGGAAATAGTGTTGACATAGTCTGAGAGTATTTTACAAGGATTTAAAAAATAATTTATATTTATGGGGGAAAAAAAACTTCTTTAGTTTTAATTTCTGTGTTCTTGAAACTTTCCTTCAAAAAATGCTTCTTTGTTTAGTCCTTTGTTTATCATCTTTCTTAAGTTGCGTTTTTTTAAAAAAAATTATTACATAGAATTGGATTCAGCTGCATATAACAGAAAACCTTCTGAAACCCAGTGACTTAAATATCATAGAAGCTTATTTCTCTTCCTCATAGAGACATCTGGAAGTAGGCAACTCAGACCTGGTATAAAGACTCTGAGGTTCCAGGCTCAGAACTGAGATTCCTTTCAGCTTTCTCTTTTCTTCTGTTTTTAATATGTTTTACTGGAGGCCCAATGCATGAAGATTCATGCAAGAATGGGCCTTCCTGCACGACCCCGGTGGGGGTGTGCAGGAGGCAGCTGGTCCATGTTTCTCTCTCATCGATGTTTCTGGCTCTCTAGCCCTCTCCCTTCCTCTCTGTAAAAAGTCAATAATTAAAAGAAAAAGAAAAAAAAAAGAAAAAGAAAAAAGAATGGGCCTTCCTTCCGTTGGCTGCCAGCACTGCATTCGCTCTGGCCAGAGCCACCTTTTGCTCTGGCCCAGAGCTGCCTTTCCGCCTTCCTACACTGCCCAGAGGCCAGGAGCTACTGGGGCAGTGCAAAACACCTGCATCATCGCCATGGCGATGACACAAGCATCCCACCCTGTCCCAGCCTCTTGGTGGCCTGCATATGCAAATTAACCCACCATCGTTGTTGGGTTAATCTACATATTCACTCCTGATTGGCTGGTGGGCATCTTGAAGGTATGGTGAATTTGCATTTTTTCTTTAGTTGGTGTAGATTGATTTTTTACAGAGAGGCAGGGAGAGGGATATAGAGTTAGAAACATTGATGAGAGAGAAACATTGATCAGCTGCCTCCTGCACACTCCCTCCTGGGGATGTGCCTGCAACCAAGGTACATGCCTTTGACCGAAATTGAACCTGGGACCCTTCAGTCTACAGGCCAATGCTCTATCCACTGAGCCAAACCAGTTAGGGCCCTCACAGCTTTCTGCCCCACCATCCAGCATACAGTTTGCCTCCCAGCCCTTGGGAGGGCTGGGAGCTGGACTTTTGCATTCCTGTGTTTCCTGCTGCTGGCCAGGTCTGGTATGGCGTGGACTGTGCCTGAATCCAAGGAGACAGTGCTTGTTGGAATCCAACTGCCTGTGAGGATGAAATGGAAAACCAGCCTCAAACTCTGTGATGATTAATTTCACCTGCTAACTTGGCTGAATATGAATATGGTGCCCAGCTATTTGGTCAAACACAATCTAGATGTGGCTGTGGAAGTGTTTTGCAGATGTGATTAATATTTGCGCTTGAAGTAAAGATTACTCTCCACAATATGAGTGGGGCTCCATCTAATCCGTTGAAGACCGTAAGAGCAAAAATGTAGGTTTCCTGGAGCAGAAGGAATTCTGCTTGAAGTCTGCCAGGGGGAAGAACTGCCTGACCTGATCGTGTGAGTCAATTCCTTAAAATCTGTTTTTATGCGCGCATACACACACACACACACACACACACACACGAACACACACACAAAAACACACAACACACACAAACACACACACAAAACCAAACACACAAAACCAAACACACACATGCAAACACACACAAACACACAAACGCACACAAACACACATAAACACACACACAGTGTCTATGTCTATCTTTAATCTCGGGACCCTAGCCCCAGCAGTGGTTTTGGCAGGGACATGGGGCCATGATGACAACGAAGTTAGGTCTTTTTTTTTTTTTTTACCAGTTCAGGTCCATGTGAACACCTCAGGGCCAGTCTCAGACTAAGTAGCCCATGAAGTCCCCATGCTTTATAAATTGTGGTCCAATAAGTGGAGAGAGCCATAGACCGGTGAATAATATTAGCTTCTCCAGGAGTTAAGAGGTTGATATGGGACCTTTATACACCGGTTTGGCACATGACTGTGATGATCAGTGAAGGGTTTTGGTGCTTAATATCCATTTAACCTAAATGTCATTCAGAAATCAATTCAATGTGATTTTAGGGAAGCTGACTCACTCCGTAACTCCAGGGGTAACATATGACCTAGGTTTACACCAAGCTCTGTCTTCCCTTTTCCTGGCCCCTGTGACTGGGTCAGGGACGGGCACCTGATCTAATTCAGGCCAGTAAAAGGTGAGCTGAGGGTTTTTGTTTGAGCTGAATGAAGAGAAGTTCTCTCTTTGTGCTCTTGTACACCTGGGAGGAATGTGTTACACGTGGGAGGAATGTGTTCTCGGGCTGCAGCAGCTGTATTGTCACTGTGGTGGGGCGGGTCAGCCTGAGAGGGAAGAGGCGGAGCCAAAAGACCGGGAGAGAGAAACCAGGTCCCTATGATGTCATCTGGCTATCTCTCCATTGGCTGTACTGAAGCAAAAACTACTCTCTGGATTTCTCATTTACATCAGCAAATAAATGTTTTTCTGCTTAAGCCAGGTTGGGTAGTATTTTTTTTTTTTTTTTTTTTTTAGAAAAATAAAAAACCAAAGAATCCTCATGATACAATTATGCACTGTACTGATTTTTTTTTTCTAAGAGCAAGCCAGATCAAATCACCTGGCACCTGAGTAGCAGGGAAAAAACAAGGGGCAGTGTGGCAGGAGATAACATTTGTGGGGGGGGAAGGAAAAGAAAAAGAAAAAGAAAGGCTCTTTTTAGCCACTGACGCCTCAGATACAGATTTCCGGGTTGCACTGATGCGGGAGAGTTTCTGTCAGCTGGACGGCCGTTCTAGCGAACGGGATTTCTCCAGGATGTAGGGAAAAGTCTTAGCTATGGTTGGCAGGACTGATAACCTTGGATAGCATTCATGGCACCAACGGTTTTTATCTTCCAACCAATGGCGAAGTCACTCTGATCTTGTGAACTTCTGTGAAATACATCAATTTAACATTAGAGAAATAGACATGCATGCCATGGGGATTCAGAGTAAATGCTGGGGGAAAGAAAAAAAAAAAAAAAGCCAGGGCTGAGTCAATAGGACCATATCTCAGTGTTAAGGCTCAGACTTTCACTGGGGAGATAAAACATAAGATGAGTGCCCTTTTAGTGTTAAATCAGAGTATAGAATTCCACGATGCGATCCTTTGTCATTAATCTGGGTTACCTGCTCTTCTTATCTGTGAGAGAATGAGGCCCAGGAGAATCTATCTTGTTTACCGTGAGCAACTACCTGGCTTTATAAATTGTGGTCGAATAAATGCGGGAAGCAATGGATTGAATAATAACCATAATTTCCACATGTCCCTAACTCGCTTGTGGATTCTGCCCAGCCCAGTTGCTTTTTTCCAAACATGTGCTTCCACCCAGACAGGAGTGTTGGCTCCAGGGTTTTGCCAGGTGCAGGTTCTGCTGGTGTAGATAGCTAGATATTAATAAAAGAAGGGGTGAAGGGAATCGGACGTTACTAAGCCTAATAAACTGGAAGCTGAATCCAATATTTAGCCTACTTCACTAGGAAGCTACAGCTTCACACATTCCCAGGGAACGACAGGTCTGTGCCCTGCAGATTTGGGGGGGTTCGGGGGGAGGATAGGACAGTGCAGGAGAACTTCCTCTGCTGGGTGCATGTTCAGTAGAAAAAACAAGATGGCTCAGGGGGAGGTACTTCCACTCTGAGGCATGCGCAGTAGGAACTAGGATGGGGACTGGAGGGAGAGGGTCTAGCCTGGGAAAAGGATTGGACTGGATGAGGGACACAGAACCCTGGAAGATGTAGGAAAATAGATTGGTTGGAGGGAGGGTCCAATGCAAACCCAGTGAAAGGTTGGGAAGTTGATTGGTTAGGTTGAAAGGGCACCTGGCTCTTTCCAAGCTCGAGATAATATAAATCAAGCTTAACAAAGCTCTTTCTCTCACTTGGTAACACACACTCACCCCATCCTTTACCCCATCCTTCTTGCGTTTTTCTCCATAGCAACCATGTGACACTAACAGCCGCTTGGGGTCCAGCAGCTGCTTGACTCTGAGTGTGGCCTGGGCAGAGGGCAAGCTGGAGCGCAGACGGGAGGGAACAGCTTAAGCTGGTTGGATGGGAACAGAGACATGGACTGAACCAATGGCGCAAAATGCCTGGACACGGGCCGTATTCCTGGGCGGGATGAAGACAAGGCTGAACTTTACCCAGGATAGACCTTTGTGTTTACTTCAACTTCAATCCTTCTTACTACAAACACCACAGACTCCCTTACGTGAGTCCCTGGAATGCTTTCCTGGCAACTCCATGAAAGAACACCATTTCCATTGGCCCCAGTTCCAAGTTCATCCTACCTTTCCCAGGACTCAGTGCAAGAGACACCCACATGATCATGTTCTTGTTTTACTGTCTCTCTGTACAATGTCTTCACCGTTAGATTAATTTATAACACTTGTTTGGGGCCTGAAAAATCTCTCTCCACAGCAGTACCGTGTCTCCTGGTGTACTTTCTGGCCAATGGCTTATACGATGCTTTGATCTTCCCTTCTGGAACGCAAAGCAAAGAAATGAAATCACATAGACAAGTCAAATTTCTGTCTATCTGTCAGATGTCACTTTCTGTAATTGCCCACACAATCTGAAATCTTATTAATTCTTCCTCTGCAAATCTTTTGTTTTTGCCCTGATTTCTTTTGTTTAAAAAAAAAATAAAAAATATATATTTTATTGAGTTCAGAGAGGAAGGGAGGAGAGAGATAGGAACATCAGTGATGATAGAGAATAATTGATTGGCTGCCTCCTGCATGCCCCACAGTCGGGATGGAGCTTGCAACCCAGGCTCTGACCTGGAATCCAACCATGACCTCCTGGTTCACAGGTCAATGCTCAACCAGTGAGCCATGCTGGCCGAGCTGCCTTGATTTCTTATCCCCGCAGCCAGTGGTATGCCAGAGCCACGAGGCACCAGCTTGCAAAGACCCAATTGTTAAATATTCAGAAGGCAGGTAAACTGGTTGTTAAACTTTAGGCAGCTTGAAATTGGCAATATTTACACCACAGAAATTGGCAAATGCTACAAATCAACTTCTACCCTGAATTGGGAGCTGATTGTTAAACAATTACCAGCATACCACTATGCACCAGTCCTTCTCTGATTTAAGTTTTTATTACCTCCTACATGAACTATCACAATATCCTGCTAAACCAATATCTCTGCACTCAGACTCTTCTCAATCCACATGATCATTGTAGAACACTTTTAACTGTTAGTAACAGAAAACCCAACTATAAATTTCTTAAACACAAGGTAATGTATTATTTCACATAACAAAAGATTCATAGATAAGGTGCTTTCAGGAGCAGCTCAAGAGCTCATCAAATACTTAGATTCTTTTCATTTTTAAACTTTACCAATCTCAGAATGTTGGCATTTCCCTTCGTAACTTCAAGATGCATGTCATGGTTCCAGCATCAAAGTTACACAACGATGTGTGTAACTTTTCCTTATGTCTTTCAGGAACAGCAAACACTACCTCCCCAGAAATCCCCTAGCAGGCTTCCTCTTGGGAAGAATTGTAACCCACACCTTCTCTAAGTCAGTCACCGCAATGGTAATGGCATTACCATGATTGGATCAGACCACTGAGTCCCAGTCCTTCAGAAACAACATCTTTTATAGAAAATATTTTATTTCCTGAAGTGGAAACAAAGATAATGTAACCTACCTACACAATACTCTAAAAACATAACACAAGCCCGAACTGAGATATAAAGGTAAACCAAGAAAGTTAATTTTCTGCCCTGACTGGGTGGTTGGTTGGACCATCATCCTGTACATCAAATGCTTGCAGGTTTGATCCCTGCTCAGGGCATGAACAGTAGGCAACCAATCGATGTTTCTCTCTCTCTCTCTTTCTCTCTCTCTCTCTCTCTCTCTCTCTCTCTCTCTCTCTCTCTCTTTCTCTCTCTCTCTCTCTCTCTCTCTCTCTCTCTCTCTCTCTCTCTCTCGTTCTCTCTCTTTCTCTGGAATCAAAAATATCCTCGGGTAAGGATTTTAAAAAAAAGACAATTTCCAAAGTATTATATGTATATGCATTTTAGCGTACTATTAAAACTCCCCATTATTCCCTGCCATCCCTCTAGCAGAATTACCTGATGGCACCCAGGTAATTCTGCAGTGTCTCTGCAGACACTCCCCCAGTCTATCAAAGGTGACTTGCTGTGCCTCCCCCAGTTGATGTCAGGCTTGCTTTATGATTTGCGTTGGCTGACAGAATGTGGATGGAAGTGCCATAACTGAGAAGAGCTTGAGAAACCATTGCATGGCTCTGCCATTCCTCTTTCCTTCTGCCATAACGACAGCATGTCTCAGGTAGGCTTCTTCTTTAAAAATTTTTTTAGATATTTTTTAAATTGATTTCAGAGAGGAAGGGATTGGGAGGTAGAAAGATCAATGATGAGAGAGAATCATTGATTGGCTGCCTCCTACCCCCTTCCCCCCCCCCCCCGCCCCCACTGGGGATTGAGTCCACAACCCAGTCATGTGACCTTGACTGAAATAAAATCTGGAACTCTTGAGTCTGCAGACCAACACTCTATACTCTGAGCCAAACCGGCTAGGACAGGGCTGCTTCTTTTGCCTGGATCTCAGAATGAAAATGACATGTAGAACAGATGCAGAGCATCAACCGACGTATAATATAAACAAAAGTATATTTTTGTTGTTGTAAGCCATTGCAAATTTTGGAGTTTTTTTTTTTTTCTGTTTTGTTACTGCAGCATAACCTATTGAAAACTGACTAACAAAGTATAGCATAACAATATTTTGCACAAAAAGAAGCAGTCCGCTTTTGTATGTTTGCACCTATACATAGTATTACCATGATTATAGCAGTTTCAGATGAATACTGATGCAATTGTGCTGTATCAACAATTTAAAAACCAAGAGGCCCTGGCCAGTGTGGCTCGGGAGGAAAATGAAGATGCTTGGCTTCCTTGAGCCATGGTGAAGTAGCTACCATATGGCCATCAGGCTTGGGCCCTGTGATGCACAATAGAGCCAACAATAAGACAGTGAGGCCGAAACCGGTTTGGCTCAATGGATAGAGCGTCGGCCTGCGGACTGAAAGGTTCCAGGTTCAATTCTGGTCAGGGGCATGTACCTTGGTTGCACATCCCCAGTACGGGGTGTGCAGGAGGCACTGGTCGATTTTTCTCTCTCATCGATGTTTCTAACTCTCTATCCCTCTTCCTTCCTCTCTGTAAAAAATCAATAAAATATATTAAAAAAAATAAAGTGGGGAGCCTGGTAGCAGCCTCGACTTGGCATAGCAAAGATAAAGAAGGTGAGGCCATGTGATATTTCAGTTATAAGCCAGCGAGTGTTTACTGATTGTCTATTAGTGCTGGCTACTGTGGGAGTCATCAATATCAATTAATAACAATCCTCTCTATTTAGTCTAACTGAGAAGGTGTTGTATGTGTCTAGGTCAGTGGTTCCCAACCTTTTTTTTGGCTATGCCCCACCTAAGCATCTCTAAAATACTGATGCCCCCCATGTGACATATAATTCTTACTATTCAAAAAGTGAACTCTTATTCACAAGGAGGAAGCCTAAAAGGCTGCTAATTTGGTCTAAACAAGCTTCCAAAGAACAAGGCATCCATAAATAAAAGAACAAAAGGACAGTTGAAACGCTGAGGAAGAAATTACTAAGAAAATGTTTTTAAAAAATTATTAAGTGATGTGAGGGAGCTCATTGTCTTAGAGGGGAAAAGTGAACATTTTCTTAAATTCTTAGGAAGAGCAAGGCTCTCCTCAGAATGGAGAGGATTTTCTGGAGAGGGGGTGAGAAAGTCATGGGAATCTTCTGATGCTACAGGGGTCCCAGGAGGTAGGGCTCTGGAGCTGCTCCCTGCTGTGAGCCCATTTCGGGAGGGGAGTCTGTGGGATCAGAGGGAAGAGGGACATGGATTTACATCCCCGGAGAGGAGTTGGGTCCACAAGAGGCCTTGGGTGTGTTCAGTCAGGACACTGAAGGACCACGAGGGGCACCTATGGAATTGGGGGAGGGGAGGAGGACCCCATCAGCAGCCAACCTTGTAGCAGTTTTAAGATTTGCCTTCTCCATCTCCTGACCTCTCACAACTCATCCCTCTACTTGCTAACTCCACTCCAGCTTTTTGTTCTTCCTGAGGCCTTCAGCACATTCTTTCTTACCTTGTAAGGCCTTGTCACATTCTTTAGGTCTTTGTTACAAGCCCCCCTTTCTTGACTATCTTTCATGACCATCTGATTGAAAATTGTAGCGGCATTCCCAATCCTTCTCCACTCTTAGCCTGTAATTAGTGAAACTCCATCTGCTTGTCCCACAATAACCCCTAAGTCCATAGCCACTAACTCGAGTGCCGAGTTGGGGTAAGAAAAGTGACTTTATTTGGAAAGTCAGCAAGCCAAGAAGATGGTAGAACCATCTTGAGAAAGTATAGAATTCAAGTTTCTTTTATGTCAGGGGAAGGGAGAAACCAGAGGGGTTTGAGGTCAGCAGGTGATAGATTATCGCAGACACCTGAATGTCATCTGAGGGAGGATGGTGAAACTTCTTAGCTACTGGTCAGCAAACCATGGTTGCCATGGTCCCAGTTACTAGGTTCCTATATATTTTCTTACAAACAGTCATGATTTTTGTTTGCAACTTCCTTATCTCCTTGGGGAAATGGTTTTGAGCAGAGAGGTTGTGTCAGTAATTCCTATGCTGCAGGTTAGATTCCTTTAGTGCACATGTGTCAAACACAAGGCCCGCGGGCCAAATCCGTCCCGCCAGGCCTTGCAATGTGGCCCGCACCGCGCTGTCATCACTGCACTCCGCTGCGTTTCCATCACAATGACAGTTTATGACTGTTCAGTAAACCATTCGGCCCGCGATTTAGGAATTTAGATTTTAGATTTTGGCCCCTCCTCTGATTGAGTTCGACACCCCTACTTTAGTGTTTGGAATATCTAAGTGCAGGACTAAGCAGAGATTGCTAACCAACATTATGGAAATTGGGCAGGCTTGAGCAAGGTAGAGTCAGAAAGACTCATTATTTTACTCTTTTTTTGTTGTTCTTAATCCTCACCAGAGGATATTTTTCCATTGATTTTTAAAAGGGAGTGGAAAGGAAGAGGAGAGACTGAGAGAAACATCAATGTGAGGAAGACACATTGATTGATTGCCTCCCGCACGCACCCTGACTAGGATGGGGATCAAGCTGCAACCGTTAGGTGATCTTGACTGGAATCGAACCTGGGATCCTTCAGTTTGCAGGCCAAACCAGATAGAGCCTGATTGTTTTATTCTATTGCAAGCCCCCTACCCATCTTTATCTTCTTCCAAAGCTCTTCTCACTAGCTGTTTGAAGGCAGTAGTGATTTGTTTCCTTACCTCCCAACTACAGACCCCCAATAGATTGGGTCAGTTATCAATATGCTTGAAGTAGTGAACCTACATGAAGTGTTTTGACACAACAATTGTTCCCAACATTTGAGCTATAGGATCCCCAAAAGCACACCTTTGGCTCCAAATTCTGGCTTCACTATTCACTAGTTGTGTGACTTTAGCAAATGCCTAGTCTCTCTCTCTTTTTTAAATATATATTTTTATTGACTTCAAAGAGTAAGGGAGAGGGAGAGACAAACATCCATGATAGAAATAATCATGGATTGGCTGCCTTCTGCACGCCCCACACCGGGGATGGAGCCCCAAACCCGGGCATGTGCCTTGACTGGGAATCGAACTGAGATCTCTTGGTTCATAGGTTGATGCTCAACCACTGAGCCACACTGGCTGGGCGAATCCCTACACTCTTTGAACCTTAGTTTCCCCATCTACAAAGTGGGATAACAGCCATACTGCCTTAATAGGGTTTGAGAATTAAAGCTCCTAGCACAGTGCCTGGCCAACCGCAGACGCTCAGGAAAGGTTAGTGTCCCTCCCCCAGTGGCATCCCAATGTGTTTCTGTTCCTTCTCTCTCTCCCCAGGCCTGCCACTCACCCTCCAAAGCACAGGCCCGTCAATTACCGCTTTATGCAAAACAGGCAGTGGCTCCCTCAGCCTCCTGTCCCCAGACACCTGTGGCTGCCTGTCTCACCCACTGGATTTTAGACTGCGCTTCTTTTGAATGTCCGTTATCCAGTGTCCAGCCGCTTACAGGCAAGACAAAAATGTGTGACAAATCACTAAGTAATTTGTCCGTTGCTTCTCCCCCCCCCCCCCACCCCCCCCTCAGTAATCACAAGCCCGTTTGTTCTGCTCCCGAATGCCTTGCATTCCCAGGCACTGCCCCTTCCCTCAGCCAGGCCCCTTTGGGGTGGTCCAAAGGGTGTGACCTCGTGGGGCTGTGCGGGGAGGGGGGCCCTCCCCCCCGCTGGCCCCTCCCTCCACACTTCCATCCTTCCTGCTGATCACAGTACAGGACGTGGCTCAGCCAGCACTTCCTCTCACGGCTAGCCATTTTGTGAAAGGGTGTGGGGTGTGAGACGGGGTAAAGCTAGGCTCCCCGTTGCAGCGCCTGGCTTTCTGGAATTGGTCCCTCTAGCTGTGATGTGTCCGCTCTTGGTTCGCCTGGACCCCGCGCCTTTTTGTTCTAATGTCTCCTCTTTAGGTTCCAAGAGAAAGTCCCTGGGAGATTTTGTGACTTCGCCCTATTTCAGCATCCCAGATTAGGGATGGCCCCCTCCCCCCTTTCTCCTCAGACTTCAAATCACTGCTCTCTCCCATGTCAATCCGCTTGGAGGGGCCAGAGGGAAGCGGTGGGGCTGCAGACGCTTTGGAAAAAGCAAACCCTTTAACCAATGGACGCAAGACACTGGGGTGGGTGAAGGCGTGTGTGTGTGTGTGTGTGTGTGTGGGGGGGGGGGGGGGCGTTGGGGAGGCCGGGGGAAGGTCAATAGGGGGGAAAAAGGAGACATATGTACTATCTGTAATCCTTTATAAACAATAAAAACCAACCAAAAAAAGCAAACCCTTGCTCTTCTGAAGAGCACTTTCCAAAACAGCTTCCAGGAATGATCAAGTGGAGCCCAATTTTACACGGATTGCAGTAGAAACAAAAGCTGACCAGGTCATACTCATCAAATCGTATGGAGAAACAGGTGTGGCGAACATTAAAAAGTGGTCCCCCCACCCAAGCAGCCCGCCTGCGAACACCTCCCCGCGGGCGGCAGGAACCGCGGCTCCCTCTGCCCACGCGCACCCAGCCCAGACTCAGACCAGCCAGCCGTGCCACGAGGTGTGTTTTATTTCACTCATCATACAAACAAGGTTCTACAACATCCCAGGGCAAACCGGAGGATTTGGCAGTCCGATGTGGGGGGAGAGGGGGTCCCCTGGGGGACCCGCACACAGGTCGATGGCATGGGCGCGGCGTGTCCGGGTTCACAGTGCAGTTTGTGGCTCGTGTGTCCTTGCTGGTGGCCTTTTCTCCACATCGCAAGGGGGTCCCCGAGATGGCGGGGGCGGGAATCCTCGGGTTCTTAGGACATCTCACTCCGCTTCTCCTGCTCAATGGCTGTGGGGAGCAGAGAGCGGGCTCTAGGGGCTGCGGACGGGCAGCTTGCAAACCCCCCCAAACCCGGGGAGGGCGAGGACCACGAGGCGCGGGGTTGGGAAGGGGCTGGGGTGGGGGGACGGGACAGCGCTTTGTTAGCTGAGCGGGGCCGGGGCCGCCGGGGAGGGGCGCCCGCGGGGAGAGGCGCGCAGCACTCACTCTCTTTGGTCGGCAGGGTGTTCTTCTCCTGCGTCTCCGTCTTCTTCAGCTTGGCCTTATCGAAGCTGGCGACTTCCCCCATGTCTGGCTTGTCTGCCATTTTCTCGAAAAGATCCTGGTGGGCGAGCAGGGGTGGGTCAGCCCGGGCTGGACGGGGCCGGGGCCGCCCTCGGCGCTCCCCCGGTCCGCGCCTCCCGACGTGGCGCCCCGGCCGTGCGCGCCCCGCAGCCCCGCGGCCCGGACCCGGCGCCCCGCACCCTCCCCGCAGCCCAGGGCGTGGCCGGCGGGAGTCCCGTCGGGGAAGGGTGTCCGGGCGGTGGCACAGGGCCAGGCGCCGGGCTCCGACCCCACCCCGGAGGGTCCCCGCTCCGCGCGGCGCTCACCTCGGCCTTCGCTCGCTCGCAGACGGGGTCCCCGGCTCCCGGTCGCGCCGCAGCAGCAAAGAGACAAAAGAGCGGCGCCCGCCCCGCGCCGTTTTATACCCCGCGCCGCCCCGCCCCCCGGCCGCCGCAGCGGGGGCGGCGCTCCGCTTCCCGCCGCGCCCTCCGCGGGCCGCCGGCCGGGCTGGGCGCGGCTCTTCCGGGCCCCGCGGCCCCCGCGCCTCCAGCCCCGCGCGCCCCGTGCACCTCGAACCCGCACCCCAGCCGTGGAGGCCGCGGGTGCCGCCAGGGTGGCCGCTGGGTCCTCGGTTCTTTGGGGGCTGCACGGCCTCTGGGGAGATTTGCTGCAGAACGGGGATGGGGGTTGGGGGGCGGCGGGGATGGGTAGTGTGTGTGTGTGTGTGTGTGTGTGTGTGTGTAGCGGGTGTGCAGACGTGCTCGAGCGCTCTGCCGCATTTCCTGCTTGCAGGAGACACCACCCCACCCCACCCCGGTGCAGCCCCACGGCTCTTGCCTTTGCCCCTCCAAAACCTCCTCCGCCCTTTCTCTCTCGCTCTTCCGAGAGGCCGAGCCTCTGCGTGCTCTCCCGCTGAAGGAACCCGAGCAGCGGGTCCCAGAGATGAAGAGGCTGGGGATGGGGGCCAGACAGACAATGCTGCACTGCCCTTTGCTCAGATTGGGGCCGGGGATGGTCTCGTCCTCTCTTTCTGCCCCCCTCCCCCCAGGGTGGCGCCTGCAGGGTGGCGGCCAGGGCTCCTCACACGCTTGTTGCAAGCGCCGAAGGGCAGCCGTGGGAGCTGGCTGTCCCCGGGGCTCGCTGGCTCGCGGTGTACCTCCTGGGGCTGCTGGGAACACCGTGTCTGAGGGTGCGGTTTTCCTCCTTGCATTTAACCTTGAAGATAACTCTACAACAGCCTTTGTTTTTCCTGTTAACCCATTTTCGGAGTGGTGTAAGGCAATTATTCAAATCGTTCTTAGAAAAGTTGTATTTTCAGCCCTTGCAACATCTTTTGGTGCAAAATTCCATGAATTTACAGCCCAGGGGGTGAAGCTGGCCATTGTTTTATTCGTCCTGAACTTTCCCTTTTTTTCAAGTGACAAGGGGTATTGACAAGCTCTTTTAAAGTGGCATTTGGTGGGAACATCCTGAATTCTGTCTGGTCCCTTCCTGGTGTTATCTGCTTTTCCTCGCTCCCTCCAGGTGCTTGGAGCAGAAGGAAATAAATTTAGGCTTATGTGTTTGGTGTACAAACTGTGGTCTATGGCAAGTCTTCTCTTGCACCTTAGTTTCTTCATCTGTAAAATAGCTTTGGTACAAAGCTTAAATGAGAACAAGAACAGTCCTAAGTGGAAGCACTGTTAGAAGGTCACACTCACACTTTATTCTCTCTTGTCATCTGCCCTCCCGTAGGTCCTGGAAATTTACTCCATCCAGCCAGTGGATGGGAAAAGAAGACAAGAGAGAGGGCTTCACTGAGTTTTTATGCTCCAGGCCTGGAACTAGTCTCCATTACTTCTGCCCTCATTTCTCAGGCTAGGACTCAGCCACATGGTCTCCCCTAACTGCAGGTGATGCTGGGAAATGTAGTCGAGCTGTGCACCCCGGAGTAGGAGAAAGCGGGCTTGGATGGCCTGGGAGCAGTCTCTGTGATATACTCTTGAAGGATCTGCCAAATGTGTGAGCAGGAAACTAGCCAGACAGCCAGAGACATTGTCTCTGTGGAGGGTCTCGCTGGCACTTGGTTCCTTTTCAGATGCCAGGCCAAACATTACTTAGGTGTTACCTTCCCACGCACCACCTTTGCTTGAGTGTGGAAATATTCAATTGTTCTCATTTGAACTCCCACTCCAGCTTTCTTATATTGGGGAAACAGGAGTCTATTTCTTCTGAATACAGCTATGGAGGCACTCATTTCAACCATAACGAGCATGCCGGATTCCCAAAGGAGCTTTAAGTGCACTTGCAAACATTTTATTCTCACTCAGGGCAGCTCTGTGGCCCATCTCTAAGAAAGCAGGCAGGCAGCTTCTTTAGCGTTTGCTGCTTCGGAACAATGGTCATGGAACAGAAAAGACACTTTGTAACTGTGTGTGGTGATGCATGTTTAACTAGACTTATTGTGGTGAACAGTTTCCCTCATATACAAGCACCGAATCAATAAGTTGTACACCTGAAACAAGTAGAATGTTATATGTCAGCGATAGCTCAATAATACCAAAAAGAACAATGGTCAAGTTACTAGCTTCAACCACTGATAATAACAATCAGTCTCAATTTATTAGTGTTTTTCAAATGTTCTTTGACACTTCTTACGTCATTTCTTTTTCTTTCTTTTTTCTTATCTCCCACCATTTCTGGATTACAGACTGTCCATCATAACTTTCTTCTAGTGAATTCAATGTGACAGAAGCTATGCTTTTAAAAAATATATATTTTTATTGATTTTTTTTACAGAGAGAAAGGGAGAGGGATAGAGAGTTAGAAACATTGATGAGAGAGAAACATCCATTAGCTGCCTCCTGCACACTCCCTACTGGATATGTGCCTGCAACCAAGGTACATGCCCTTGACCAGAATCGAACCTGGGACCTTTCAGTCCACAGGCCGACGCTCTATCCACTGAGTCAAACTAGTTAGGGCAGAAGCTATGCCTTTTTTTTTTTAAATTTAATATATTTAATTTATTTATTTATTTTTACGGAGAGGAAGGGAGATAGTTAGAAACATTGATGAGAAAGAAACATCGATCAGCTGGAGATGTGTCCACAACCAAGGTACATGCCCTTGACCGGAATCGAACCTGAGACCTCTCAGTCCACAGGCCTATGCTCTATCCACTGAGCCAAATTGGTTTTGGCCAGAAGCTATGCTTTTTGCTGATGAGGTAGGTCCTAAAAGGTTACAGGGCTCTACCTGACTCTCTCTCTTTCTCTGGGTGCGTCCACGCTCTGAGGAAGCCAAGCACCTACATGGAAAGACCACTTGTAGGCCTTCCAGCCACAGCCTCCGCTGAGGTCTGAGCTGACAACCAGCATCAGCCACTAACCGTGCAAGCAGGTGGGCCTCAGAAGCGTCACTCCCCCCAGCTCATGCTGCGTGGAGCAGACACACAGCTGTCCCTGGCCACATTGCAGATTCAGGAGCAAAATCATCATTGAGTCACTAAGCTTTTGGGATGTTTTATTAGATAGCGCACATTATGTGACACTATGAAATGGAAAAATCATTACTTAGTGGTGCCAGGGTCTCAGGTCCCACTTGGGGATTGTTCCTAAATATCTTTCATAATCACACATAGACTCGGTCAATAAACGTTTATGGAATGTCCACACGGTATCTGGTAGTGTTCTGGATATGGAAGAGAGAGATGATGGGACTCTCCCAGCTTGCTATAAATCAGTGTTTTTCAAATGTTTTTGACCTTGACAACCACCCCTCCCCCTGAAGTGCATGAAATACATTCCACATTGTGACCTAGTGCTTACAGGCGGGTACACAAATGAAACAAAAGTTTCGCCAGAACAATGCTCTTACTCTGAGAGATGTACTCTAAGCTTCTTTGTTCTATTCATTTTCATTTTTAAAACATCTTTTTGGAAATAATTATGGACTCTTAAGTTGCAAAGAAAGTACACTCAGGTCCCCTGTGTACTAAATGGTGACATTTTACATAACTACACTGCAGTGTCAAAGCCAGGAGACGGACGTTGGTGCAATCCATAAACTATTTCCAGATTTCACCAATTACCATATGCACGTGTGTGTGTGTGTGTGTGTGTGTGTGCTCGCGTGTGTGTGTTATCCTAGGCAAGTTTATCACTTGTACAAAGTTGTACACCCACCACAGTCCAGATACAGACCTATTCCATCACCACAAAGAAAATGTCACATGCTACCCCTTTAGATTCTCATCTCACCCTAACCTAGAAGCCTGGCAACCACTATTCTGTTCTCTATCCCTAAAATTTTGTCTAAACGTGGGATTTCTGCCCGGCCGGCATGGCTCAGTGGTTGAGCATTGACCTATGAACCAGGAGGTCATGGTTCAATTCCCAGTCAGGGCACTTACCCGGGTTGTGGGCTCAATCCCTAGTGTAGGGCGTGCAGGAAGCAGCTGATCAATGATTCCCTCCCATCATTAATGTTCCTATTTCTCTCTCTCTCTCTGAAATCAATAAAAATATATATTAAAAATAAATAAAGTTGGTTTTTCCCATTCAGCATAATGTCCTTGACCTCTGTTCAAATTGATGAATGTATCAATTTTAATTTCCGAGTATTTCCATGGTATGAATGTACCATCTATAGAAGGTCATTTAGACTATTTCTGGCTTTTAGTTGTTAAAAATAATGCTTCTATGAATATACACATTTTTTTAGTGTCTGTGGACATACATTTTTATTTCTCTGGGATAAATGTCCAGGAGAGCGATTGCTGGGTCATATGGTAAGTTTATGTTTGTTTTATAAATAACTGCCATACAGGTTTTCAGAGTGGCTGTGCCATTTTACATTCCCACCAGCAATGTGTAAGAGATCCGGTTTCTTAGCATCTTTACCAATATTTGGTGTTATCATTATTTTTAATTTTAGCTGTTATAACAGACATGGGGTTATATCTCATCAAGGTTTAAAGTTCATTTTCCTAATGACTAGCGGTGTTGAATCATTCCTTTCCATTTTATTATTTCATTGAAAACACTGTATCCGGCTTGTGTGGCTCAGTGGTTGAGCGTTGGCCCATGCACGGAGAGGTCGCTGTTTGATTCTGGTGGGGGAAGGGGCACATGCCTGGGCTGTGGGCTTGGTCCCGGCAGGGGTGTGCGGGAGGATTGATGTTGATGTCGTTTCTCAGCGACATTTCTCCCTTCCTTTCTCTCTAAAAATCCATGAAAACAAAAGCAACAAAAACACTGATTGTGCCTTTCCAATTTGCTTTCATGAACCACTAAGTGGTTATGGCCAACAGTTCAAACACTGCTGGAGGGACTTTGCATCTGTATTCAGAAATCATACCTTTAACTTCTAAATTCACCTTTTGCTGCCACAAGTCAGATGTTTCTGAAACTTTATGTGTAACCCATACGTGTTCTGGGGTCTGAAGAAGATCTAAATAAGAATGATTACAACTCCTATTTGATGCAGTCCCATGGGTTTCTCTGAATTTTCAGCAATATTCTGTTATGATTATTTCTGTTTTTTTTGTCTCCATATTAATGCATATCCAAACATAGATAGCCCTTGTTCTTGACTTTTTTCCTTCAAAGCAATTGTCAATGTAAAAATGTAAAGCTGGTATGTGCAGCACACTTTTACCAAAGGCTTGTGGATTAAGGAGGGGAAAACCTATATATAATTTTTTAAAATAGATTTTGAGAGAGAGAGAGAGAGAGAGAGAGAGAGAGAGAGAGAGAGAGAGAGAGACATTCATGTGAGAGTGAAACATTGATTGTCCTGCACTCTCCCTACTGGAGACAGCCCACAATCCGGGCATGTGCCCTGACTGGGAATCAAACTAGCAACCTTTCAGTGCATGAGAGATGATGCCCAACCAATGAGCTACACTGGCCAGGGTGGAAAAACTTATGTTTTTAATGGTACATCCTTGATCCTAAAAACCCTTGTAGTACCTTGAGTGATCTCCTGTCTGTGCTTCTAGGATGCCCCATACACACACTACCTCACTACCTCCTCCCTTCCTGTTTTGATCCTCTCCTTCCTCACTTCATTCTTTCCTTTGAGAATTACCAACTCCCTCTTTCTCTCCAGCAGAACAATGCACTTGTGTTTCTGTTGTTGTTTTGTTTTGTTTTTGCTCCCCTGGTGCCTGCTGACAACAGGTTTTTCAGGCTTTCCTTCCTACTATAAGCCATGGAGCTGGTTCCCCAGAGAGAGAATTCTGTCCTCAGTGGGATTTTGGTGTTCACCATTGAGATACTACTACTTGTGTCTTTGGTCAGGGGAGTCACATTCTGTGCTTTTCTTTCATTTAAATGTTAATGGAGTATTTTTTTCAAATGAATATTTCCCCCTCTTGTAACAGGAAGTACTGAGGTCTTGAACTTTGCCTGCCCCTTATCTGTGTGCGAAGACTGCTCTCTAAACCTCACTTGGCAATGTGCTTCAATCCTGTATTGTCTACTCTAGTTGCCTTAGTCCGTTTGGGCTACTATAACAGAATGCTGTAGACCAGTGATCGGCAAACCGTGGCTCTCGAGCCACATGCGGCTCTTTGGCCCCTTGAGTGTGGCTCTTCCACAGAATACCACTTGCGGGCGTGCACATATAGTGCGATTGAAGGAGTACCCTAATTAAGTTAATAACAATGTACCTACCTATATAGTTTAAGTTTAAAAAATGTGGCTCTCCAAAGAAATTTCAGTGGTTGTACTGTTGATATTTGGCTCTGTTGACTAATGAGTTTGCCGACCACTGCTGTAGACAAAGTGGATTGTAAACAGAATTGTAGTTCTCCTGGCTCCAGGAGCTGGGATGTCCAAGGTAAGCTGCCTGGGGAGGGCCTGCTTCCTGGTTCATAGACGGCCATCTCCTCACCTGGCGGAAGGGCTGGGAGCTCTCTGGGGTCCTTTTATAAGGTACCGATCCCATTCCTGAGGCCTCCATCCATATGACCTAGTCACCTCCCAAAGGTCCAACCTCCTAATATCATCTCCTTCAGGGTCAGGATCTCAGCACATGAATCTGGGGGACACAGACATTCAGTCTGTAGGACCAGTGCTCTAAGTTGATAAAATTATTTGCAAAGTCACTCTGATACAAGATAAGTCCACCTAAAAACAAGTAAAGCTTTGTTTCTAGGGTTTTACAATTTCAATCTCTGTGGCATGCTCTTGGTTGATGAAGAGGTGGGGGCGTACCTGGGATTAGGAAATGAATGACAAAAAAGATTCTAGGGAAAATGAGATCATGTATTCTTTTTAAAATATATATATTTTTTATTGATTTCAGAGAGAGCAAGGGAGAGGAAGAGATAAAATCACTGGTCAGCTGCCTCCTGCACACGCCCTACTGGGGACTGAGCCTGCAACCTGGGTCACACCAGCCAGGTAGGACAGGTAATCTTCATTCTTCAGTCCTTTACTAAGATTTTTCTGAGTGCCCATGCTATGCCCTGTTAGGGATACAGAGATGAATAAGCTGTGGTTCCTGTTTTAAAGGATCATACAGCCTGGTGGGGGCACAGACCTGGAAAATCAACTTAAAAATCAACTTAAAAATGAAGCAAGAGCAATGAGGGAGTCAAGACAACAGGCATCATGGAGCGGATGAGCTGTTTCTCTGGTGCTCTGTCAGATTTCTCAGCCCACAGAAACCATGAATCTTATACATGATTGTTGTTTTAAGCCACTAAGTGTTCTGGGGTGATTTTCTAAGCAGAGTAACTGGCACATACAGTGAAAAATCTCTCTCCTACTTCCAAGTCTTTATCTGCCATTCTCTCCCTGGCAATTTTTACCAATTTCTTGTCTTTTAAGTACATGTGTGTGAAAGCATATATGAGATACAAATATATATATATATAAAGCCCAATGCATGAAATTCATGCAAGAATAGGCTTCGCAGCTTCTGCTTCATCTGGAAGGTTGTCCAGATGGTTGTTTTGTTGTTCGGCTGTTTGGTCGATTTGCATATTATACTTTTATTGTAATAGATTTTAAAAGTTCATTTTTACAATGATAGCATATTATTACACTCTGCACTGTACTTTTTTTCTTACTATATCTTGAAGATTGTATCATGTCAGTGTAAATAATGAACATAATAATACTGCCCCCCTCCCCCCAGGGTAATAAATAAATTATTACAATTATTACATGTCCACCACTGTTCTAAGCACCTTACACGTATTAATTCTTTAATGTCACAGCAGTCTTATGAGCAAAGTACTATCAATAGTACTTTCCTATTTACAGATGAAGATATTGAGGCACAGAAGATTAAATAACTAAGGTCACACATCTAGTAAGTAGAAGAGACAGGATTTGAAACTTAGCCATTTGGCTTCAAGCCAGTTGGCTTTTCCTTATTAAAGGCTGCATATGATTCTATTATACAGAGGTATCATATGTTATTTAATCCATGCCGTATTGATCTACATTCAGTGTGCTACTACAAACTCTTCCTCCTAAATTTTATCCTCCTGGGTTTGCAGGGCCCAGGACAAGAGTACCAACGGAGACTCACATACCACTGTAAGTCTAAATATTTAATATCATAAAACCAGCTAGCATACTGTTAAACATGTTCTAGTCTCCTGTGTAACAAATATAATTCATAATGCATTTAAAAAATGTGAAAAAATGGTATTTGAATAAGTGAAAGTGGACAAAATATCACAGATGACTGTATTTGGTAAGTATTATGCAGGTTTAGGTGTTCTATTGATGGGCTGGGAATGTATGAAAGAATGACAAAATAAAGATACACATGATTTGTAAACAATTAGAACTGTATTTTACAAATTATTTTCTTGTTTTCACTTAAGCATTATTACTAATTATGTTATCAACATTTCCATAAAACATGTTTAGATAGTAATGATCTAAACAATTAAAAATAAAATGTAATTGTATTTAAAGTGTACAACATTTGATTACACAATTTTTCTCTTTAAAAATTTTTATTTATTTTGTATTGAATTTAGTGGGGTGACATTGGTTAATAAAATGATATAGGTTTCAGGTGTACAACTCTAATACAGCATCTGTATATGTGTGTTCACCACCCAGGTCAAGTCTCCTTCCATCACGTTTGTCCCCCTTTACCCTCTTCTACCACCCCCCATTCTCCTTGCCCTCTGGTAATCACTATACTGTGTCAGTGTCAATGAGATTTTATCCCTCTTAATTCTTTCACCTTTTGCCAGTCCCACAACTCCCTTCCCTCTGACAGTTGTCAGTCTGTTCTCTATATCTACCAGTAAGAGTCTATCTATTTTGTTTGTTAGTTTATTTTGTTCATTAGATTACACATATGGTATTTATTTTTCTCTGATTGGCTTATTTCACTTAGCATAATGCTCTCCATCCATGTTGTCAAAAAGGGTAAGATTTCATTCTTTTTTAAGCCGAGTAATATTCTGTTGTGCAAATGTACCACAGCTTTTTTTTTTTTACCCACTCATCTATTGATGGGCACCTGGGCTGCTTCCAAATCATGGCTATTATAAATAATGCTGCAATGAATATAGAGATGCATATATTCTTTTGAATTAGTGTTTTAGGATTCTTTGGGTATATTCCCAGAACTGGAATCTCTGGGTCATAAGTCAGTCCTATTTGTAATTTTTTTGAGGTAACTCCATAATGTTTTCCACAGTGGCTGCACCAATGTGCAGTCCCTCCAACAGTACACAGGGTTCCTTTTTTTTTTTTTTTTTTAACTCCTTGCCAACATTTGTTCATTGATTTATTGATGATAGACAGGAGCTCTCTTACAGTTTTAATATTCATTTTAGAGAGAGAGGAAGGGAGAGAGAAACATCAGTGCAAGAGAGAAACATCCATTCATTGCCTCCCACATGTGCCCCAACTGGAGATCAAAACAGCAACCTGAACATGTGCTGTGACCAGGAATCAAACCATGATCCTTCAGTGCATGGGATGATGCTCACTCAGTCAAGGGAGCTAGTCTGATCAGGGCGCCAGGCACCCTCTTAAAGGGCCAGTGCACAAAGTCTCATTTGCAGCTACTAACCCTGGGCTCCTGCGGAGGGAAGGCAGAGAGGACTAGAGCCATGTGAAGAGAGTCTAGGGTTTATGGCTCTGGGGAGAGAGCTGAAGAATCATCCACAAGAATCCCTGTGCTGAGTTCTTCTCCCATACAGCAGATGCCATCTTTCTTGGGTAGAATATTCCCCTTCCTGTGGCATCAGTCTGAGGGAAGGCAATAGCCCCACCCTTGGGTCTCCCTCTTACCCCACTCTGCAGAGCTTAATGCCCTGCTGTCGAATTAGCTGCCTTGGTCAGATTTTAGAGGTCTGGGCAGACATAGGCTTGTCAGTGACTGAGTTGTGTGGCTTTGGGGTGGAGACCATTCCCCCCACTTTCCTGTGAACTTGACTGGTGCTTCCTCTTCACAGGAGATCTGCTAGTCACATCCTTTGGGCTCCAGTGTCTCTTCTACCTGCCCCGTCCCCCCCGCAAACACCCCCCCCCCCCCCCCACCTGACTGCTAGTGGCTCCATCCTGCTGAGGTCAGGACAAAATTTGGAACAGACTGAATTGTGTGGCTCTCTGGTGGGGGCCATACTCCCACCTTCCCAAAACCTGACTGGCGCTTCCCCCTCATGGAAGACCTTCTGGCCCCACACTTCCTTTACCTGGAAGCCAAACCCTGCTGAGCTCGGTCTCCCTGGGGCATAATCTGGGACAGCGTTGTGTGGCTCTAGGACAGGGGTCATTTTCCCTCCACATGCCTGGCTAGCACTGGACACTCCCTTCACATGGCTAAATGTTATCAGGTCTTTTTGATCCTGATAAACTCTGCTGGTCTCACCCTGAGGAACTCCTGAGACCCAACCCCAACTCAAAGATGTGCAAGCACCCAGTGGGTGACAGCTAGGCTTGGTATAACTGGGGGTATTTGCGAGTGGCTTCAGACCCACACCAGCACTGAGTCTGAACCTATATCAATCTGGTGAACACCATGCACCCCTACCTAGTGACTCACTGAGAAGTTACCTCATGCAACTTGAATACTGCCAGAGGCTCTTTCAGTGACTGAGCCTAGCAGGAAGCCAGCAGACAGAGGCAGGAAGAGGCAGATTTTATCAGGGTGCCTGAGGACTTTTGCTGACCTGCCCCTGGGCTCCGGTAAAAGCTCACCTTGGTGCATGACGTGGCCCTTCCCACATGCACCCAGGCCCAGCAGAGGCAGTCACATACTGTGGATCACTTGTAGCTCCAAATATGTTGCCCAGGGCCAGTCACAGGCAGTATCTGACATTGGCCTGCACCAGAGTAACCTGCACCAAGAGGCCCAGCATCAACACACCCAGTGGCCAGCTCAGACAACATCAGAGCAGGAACCAATAAGGTTCACAAGCAACATATACAGGAGAGAATCTCAGCAGGCACCAGACCCTGCTGAGGCAAAACTGAATTCTGCTCCATGTGGTCAGCATCTGCGCAGCAGCTCACATGCAGTGCTCACAGTTGAGCCTCACAGTCAGCCAGGCCAATAGCAATCAGGACTCAGTAACAGCAGGTGGGCCCACATAACCCACACAAGGGACATTCCTGAAGCACCCAGCTCAGGTGATCAATGAGATTGCACCACCAGACCCACAGGTCTACTGTATAAGACCACCCTAACAAGATGGGGAGTCATAACACATCTATATAACACACAGATACAAGCACAAAGAGGTAGCCAATGGGGAGACAGAGAAACAGGCCCCAAGTGAAAGAATAGGAGAAACCTTAAAAGAAAAGAAAAAAGAAAAGAAAAGAAAAAAAAGAGCTAAATGAAATGGAGGCAAACAATATATCAGTTATAGAATTCAAATAAATGATTATAAGGATGCTCAACAGCATGAAAAAGGACATAGAAACCATAAAAAAGAACCAGTTAGAAATGAAAAATCAATATCTGAAATAAAAAATACACTGGGAGGAATAAATAGTAGGCTTCATGAAGCAGAGGATTGAATCAGTGATTTGGGAGACAAGGTATAAAAAAATCACCCATTCAGGGAAGCAAAAATTAAAAAAGAATTAAAAAAAGGGGATACTTTAAGGCACTTTGGGACAACATAAAGAGTAATAACATCAGCATCATAGGGTACCAGAAAGAGAGTAAGGGATCTAGAACCTATTTGAAGAAATAATGACCAAAAAATTCCCTAATCTTGTGTAGGAAAAAGACATTCAAGTCCAGGAAGCAAACAAGATGAACCCAAAGAGGCCCACACCAAGACACATCATAATTAAAACCACAAAGGTTAAAGACAGAGAATCTTAAAAGTGACAAGAGAAAGACAGTTACCTAAAAGAGAGTGCCCATTCTAGGGGTGTCGAACTCAATCAGAGAAGGGGCCAAAATCTAAAATCCAGCCTAAATCGCGGGCCGAATGGTTTACTGAACAGTCATAAACTGTCATTGTGATGGAATCGCAGCGGAGTGCAGTGATGACAGCGCGGTGCGGGCCACATTCCAAGGCCTGGCGGGACGGATTTGGCCCGAGGGCCTTGTGTTTGACACATGTGCATTAGACGGTCAGATGACTCGTCAACAGAAACATTTCAGCCCGAAGGGATTGGCATGAAATATTCAAAATGATGAAATGCACGGAACTACAGCCAAGACTACTCTACCAGTAAGGTTATCATTTAAAACTGAAGGAGAAATACTAATAAAGAGCTTTCCGGAGAATAAAAAAGCCAAAGGACCACCAAACCATTATTATAAAAAATGTTAAAGGGCCTTCTTTAAGAAGAAGAAGAACCAAGAAACATAATTAAAAATAAAATAAAATAGCAAGAAATAAGTATCTATCAATAATCACTTTAAATGTAAATGGCTTAATTGCTCTAATAAAAAGACTTAGGATAGCTGAATAGACAAGAAAACAAAAGCCATATATGTGCTGTCTACAAGAGACTCACCTCAGAATGAAAGATATACACAGACTAAATAAATGTAAAGGGATAGAAAAAAATATTTTATGCAAATCGAAAAGACAAAATAGCTGGGGTAGCAATACTTATATCTGACAAAATAGACTTTGAAATGAAGGCTATAGTAAGAGACAAAGAAGGACACTACATAATGTCCAACAAGAGGATATAACCTTTGTAAACATGTATGCACCCAACATAGGAATACCTCAATATGTAAAACAAATCTTGATGGACATAAAGGGAGAGATTGATAGTAACACAGCCATAATTGGGAATTTTAACACTCCATTGACATCAATGGATAGATCTTCCAGACAGAAACCAACAAGGAAACAACAGCCTTAAATGACACCCCACCCCACAGGGGCAGACTATACATTCCTTTTAAGTGCTCATGGAACAAAAGAAAACTGAAATCATACCAAGCATTTTCTCTGAAACTATCATGGTCACTAGAAGAAAACTGAAACACACACAAAGACATGGAGGCCAAATGACATGTTACTAAACAATGAATGGGTTAACAATAAAATCAAGGAAGAAAAAAAATACCTTGAAACAAATGAACATGAGAACACAAACAACCCACAATCTATGGAACACAGTGAAAGCAGTCCTAAGAGGGAAATTCATAGCATTATAGGTTCTCCTCAAGAAACATGAAAAATCTTAAATAATCAGACTTAAATGAACTAGAGAAAGAAGAGCAAAGCCCAAAGTGAGCAGAAGAAAGGAAATAATAAAGATCAGACCAGAAACAAATGAGAGTAACAAAAAGAAACAATACAAAAGATTAATGAAACCAAGAGGTTTGAAAAGATAAACAAGATTGACAAACTTTAGAGAGGAGCGTGGCCCTCTCCTCTCTCCGCCATGGCGTGTGCTCGTCCACTGATATCTGTGTACTCTGAAAAGGGGGAAACATCTGCAAAAATGTCACTTTGCCTGCTGTGTTCAAGGCTCCCATTCGACCAGATATTGTGAACTTCGTTCACACCAACTTGCACAAAAACAATAGACAGCCCTATGCTGTCAGTGAATTGGCAGGTCATCAAACCAGTGCTGAGTCCTGGGGTACTGGCAGAGCTGTGGCTCGAATTCCCAGAATTCCAGGTGGTGGAACTCATTGTTCTGGCCAGGGTGCTTTTGGAAATATGTGTCGTGGGGACAGCATGTTTGCACCAACCAAAACCTGGCACCGTTGGCACCGCAGAGTGCACACAACACAGCACCGATATGCCATCTGCTCTGCCCTCGCCGCCTCAGCCTTCCCAGCACTGGTCATGTCTAAAGGTCACCGTATTGAAGAAGTTCCTGAACATCCTTTGGTGGTTAAAGATCAAGTTGAAGGCTACGAGAACACCAAGGAGGCTGTTTTGCTTCTTAAGAAATTTAAGGCCTGGGACGATATAAAAAAGGTCTATGCCCCTCAGCGAATGAGGGCTGGCAAGGGCAGAATGAGAAACTGATGCCGTATCCAGCACAGGGGGCCTTGTATCATCTATAACGAGGATAACGGTATCATCAAAGCCTTCAGAAACATCCTGGAATTACTCTGCTTAACGTAAGCAAACTGAACATTCTGAAACTCGCACCTGGAGGGCATGTGGGCCTTCTGCATTTGGACTGAAGGTGCTTTCCGCAAATGAGATGAGCTGTATGGCCCTTCGCGTAGAGCTGCCTCCCTCAAGAGTAACTACAGCCTTCCCATGCACAGGATGCTCAGTACGGACCTGAGCAGAATCTGGAAAAGCCCGGAGTTCCAAAGAGCCCTGCATGCACCATGCGAGAAGATTCACCACAGAGTCCTGAGGAAGAATCCACTGAAAAACCTGAGAATCATGTTGAATCTGAACCCATATGCAAAGACCATGCGCCAGAACACCATTCTTCGTCAGGCCAAGAACCACAGGCTTCGGATGGACAAAGCAGCAGCCGTGCTAGAAGCCAAGTCAGATGAGAAGCCTGTGGTGGGAAGAAAGGAAAGAAGGCTGTGGGCCCTAAGAAGCAGAAGAAGCCTTTGGTGGGGAGAAAGGCTGCAGCTACCAAGGAACCAGCAGCTGAGAAGAAGCCCACAGAAAAGAAACCCACCACAGAGGAAAAGAAGCCCGTGGCATAAACTTAAATTATTTATTCCAGAACGGTCAAGTCACTTTACTTTGGACAGCTAATTTTGAATAAAAATATGATCAAAGGCAAAAAAAAGAAGAAAAAATAAAAAAGAAAAAAAAAGAAAAAAAGAAAAGAAAAAAGATTGACAAACTTTTAACCAGACTCATCAAGAAAGAAGAGAATCTGAATAAATGAAATCAGAAATGGAAGAGAAGTAACAACTGACACCAAAGAAATACAAATGATTTTAAAAAATATATTTTTATTGATTTCAGAGAAGAAGCGAGAGGGAGAGGGAGAAAAAAACAGCAATGACGAGAGAGAATCATTGATTGGTTGCCTCTTGCACACCCCACACTGGGGATTGAGCCTGAAACCTGGGGCATGTGCCCCAACCAGGAATCAAACTGTGACCTCCCAGTTCATAGGTTGTGTTCAACCACTGAGCCACGCCAGCCTGAATACAAATGATTTTAAGAAAATATTAGAACAACTACATACAAATTGGACAATCTGGACGAAATGAATAAATCCCTAAAAAACATACAATCTTCCATAATTCTATCAGGAAGAATCAGAAAATCTGAATAGACAGATATCAACTAGGGAAACTGAAGCAATAATAAAAATACTACCTGGCTGGAGTTTCTCTCTCTCTCTTTTCCTATCCTTTCATTTATCTGAAATCAATAAAAAAATATTGAAAAAAACCACACCAAAAAACCTCCGAACAGATAAAAGTCCTGGATGGCATCACAGGTGAATTTTAGCAAACATTCAAAGAAGAACTAACATGTATCCTTGTCAAACTATTCCAAAATATTCAAGAAGGAGGAAAACTCTTAAGCTCATTTTACAAGGCCAGCATGATCCTAACTCCAAAACTAGATAAAGACACTACAAAGAAAGAAAATCACAGGTCAATATCCCTGATGAACATAGGTGCTAAAATCCTCAACAAAATATTAGTAAACCAGATACAGCAATACATTAAAAAGATCATATGCCATGATGGAGTGGGATTTATTCTGGGGATGCAAGGTTGGTACAAAATCCACAAATCAATAAACGTGATATACCACATAAACAAACTGAAGGATAAAAACCACATGATCATATCAATAAGATGTGGAAAAAGCAGCCCTAACTGGTTTGGCTCAGTGGATAGAGCGTTGGCCTGTGGACTGAAGGGTCCCAGGTCTGATTCCGGTCAAGGACATGTACCTTGGTTGCGTGCACATCCCCTGTGGGGGGTGTGCACAAGGCAGCTGATGGATGTTTCTAGCTCTATTCCTCTCTCTTCTCGCTATAAAAAAATCAATTAAAAATATATATATTAAAAAAAGATGCGGAAAAAGCATTTGATAAAACCCAGCAAGAACATGGGCACTTGGTATTATTGGGGGTCCTGGTTGTGCAAGAATCTATGAGAGAAAAGGTTTGAGTGACAAAAGCATCCAGCTAAGTGCGTTCATCCCTCCAACCATTCCGAAACACAGGAGCATGTTACTGTTTGTGCAGGCAGTGGGGCGGCCCACAGGCCTCTCTGGCATTAGCTCCCAAGATACAGAGCAGAGGGAGTGTGTGCCCAGGGCCTGCATGGAGCTTGTGTGTGGAAGGAGGGCCTCCACAGCGCCAGCCAGCCTCTCTTGCCTGGGTCTGCAGAAGGGCCCTCTACCAACAATGCTGCAAACGAGCGAAAACAAACAAACAAAACCCGAGCAAGTGTCTGTGCAGTATGTTCTGTTTCTACTTTCGTTTCTGCAGTCTTTACCCATTTTCATTCACTACTGACTTCTATTTCATTTGCATGAAATTAAATGGCTCATTCTGCATTACTACATTTCCTTTTTAATCCTCCTCCTTAAAGAACAGGCAAAATTGCCATGTTCTTTTTAGTTACTCTGCTCATTTCAGTATTCATATTCTTTTCTGTCTCTTTTATACAATATGTTGCTCTCTGGCTTAGAGCCAAATTTCTAGGCTTCCCTCCAATTAAACCTTATGGAAGACAATCGGCAGTTCACTGGGGAGAAAGTATTAATTTACAACAGCCGAGTAGAAAAAGAAAGGGTTTTCCTTACTATTCCTGCATTTCCAGGAAGGACTGTGGTGCTAACCGTGTGCTCTTGGGGGAAACCCCCTTTTGTAATGAAAGTGTAGCCATAGTAATGAATCACCCTGGGTGGCACATGTGGCCAGGGGACCTGGTGCCATGTGCTGACACTCCTACCTGCAGCCCTGGGCCCTGAGCGGCACTTCATTTCTCTGAGCTTTGACTTCCTCATCTAGGAAGCAGGGATAATGACTGAGCTGCCATGAGGATCAGTGAGATAAAGCATCTGAAAGCATTTTGTAGACGTGTTATGCAAGCCCACGCCTTGGGTTTATTGTTATAATTGCCCTGCGCTATGCTAATTCTCCTCTGTCATGATTTCTGAGCCAGTCTCAGTATTGTTCTATTGTCATCATCCCATGTCACCCAGCAAATGCTCCTGAGCTTCATGCCAACTAAAGTTTCAAAAGAGGTTTCTGGCAATGTTAAAGGACAGGGTTGTTTGGAAGGATGTAGTGATGAGGGTGCAGGAAAATGACCCTGAAATTAAGATCAGATGATATTTGGCCCTAGCTGGTTTGGCTCAGTGAATAGAGTCCCTGTGGACTGAAGGGTCCCAGGTTCGATTCCGGTCAGGGGCACGTGCCCGGGTTGTGGGCTCCATCCCCAGTGGGGGGCATGCAGGAGGTAGCTGATCAATGATTCTCTCTCATCATTGATGTTTTTATCTCTCTTTCTCCTTCTTCCCTTTCTCTCTGAAATCAATAAAAATATTAAAAAATAAAAAAAAGATCAGGTGATATTTGGAACTGAATGGTGAAGGCGTGCCAGGAAGTTTAAGGGGGGCTTCCAGCTATGGAAGTGGCAGGACTGGGCCTTGCCCTGGGTATTATTATTCAGCTCGGGTTGCATAGCAGAATACCAGAGACGACAGACATTTGTTTCCTCCCAGGCTGGAGGTTAGAAGTCCAAAACCAAGGTGTTGGCAGGTGTGGTTTCTTCAGAGGCCTCTCTCCCCCCGTGGCTGGCAGATGGCCGCCTTGTTGCTCCGCCCTCACATGCTGTCCCTCTATGTGCCCACCTCCCAGATGTCTCCCTGTGGCCTAGTGTCCTCTTCTTACAAGGACAGCAATCAGACTGAGTATGGCCCCATCCCAATGGCTTCATTCGAACTTAATCACCTCTTTCAAGGCCTTGTCTCTAAATACAGTTACATTTGAGGTATAGAGTTAGGACTTTAACACATGGATTTTTTTTTTTTTTTTTTTTTTTTTTTTTTTTTTTTGTGGGGATCACAATTCAGCTTATATTACCCACCAACATGTAAGTCAGATGACAGCTCAGGCTCTGAGTTTGGTGCAGAACAGGAACTGTGACTCCCAGCCCTCTGTGAACTGGTGCAGAGAGATGAATTCTTGCCCCCTGAGCACCTAACAATGACTATTGTAACCGGTTGAGTAAACCAGGGAGCACTCACCTGGGAGTCTGAGCTTCACCTGACATGGCCCATTCTTCCACGGCTCATGTATTTATTCAACAAGTGTTTCTGGGGAGCCTGTCGGGCTCTGAGTACCAGACCTCTTGGCCTGGGACGGACGGTCTGTAATGGAAAACTGTCACATAAATAAATAGATGTGTGACAGGTGATGGGTACAGCAGCATGAGTCTGCACCGGATTTGGTGGTGGTGAGACTGATTCACAAGGCTGAGGACACTGAGCTGAATCTTTAGGAATGTGTAATGCCACTAGTAACCATAGCCGACTATTGGATCTTTACTGTGTGGCAGGCTTGGTACATGTTTTTTTTTAAGAAAAATGTTCTTTTAATCCTCACTGGGGGATATGTTTTTAGAGAGAAAGGAGGAAGAGAGAGAGAGAAAGAGAGAGAGAGAGAGAGAGAGAGAGAGAGAGAGAGAAACATCAATGGGTTGCTTCCAATACACACCCCAACTGGGATCAAACCAGCAACCTGGGCGTGTGCTCTGACCAGGAATTGAAGCAGTGACCTTCGGTGGACGGGAAGACACTCCAACCAGGGCCGATCTTACATGTGTTACTTGTTCTATCTCAATAACCACAACTGCTACTACCCTGTTTCCCCAAAAATAAGACAGTGTCTTATATTAATTTTTTTCTCCCAAAGTTGCTCTAGCTCTTATTTTCAGGGGATGTCTTATCTTTACATGAGCTGGATCTTATTTTCGGAGGATGTCTTATTTTCTGGGAAACACGGTAGGTTGTTGGGCTCCGAGGACAACCCTGAGAGGAAGTAAATCAGTTCCACTTTCTGCTGTGGACACAAGGGCCTAGGGTGCTTGATATGAACTGAATGTTTGTGTCTCTGAAGAGCACCTGTTGAAGCCCTAACTCCCAATGTGATGTCATTAGATGGTGGCTGGAGCTCTCATATAGTTAGTGTCCTTATAAGAACAGGAAGAGATCTCTCTCTTCCCACGCCCATGCCTACACACACACACACACACACACACACACACACACACTCACGAAAGACCATGTGGGCATAATGAGAAGGCGCCTGTCTACAAGCCAGAAAGTGGGCCCTCACCCAGAGCTGGACCTGCTGGCCCCTGGATGCCCCAGCCTCCAGAACAGCAAGAAGCAAGTGCCCCTGGTGCTTTGCTAAACAGTCCAAGATGACCAAGACAGAACTGCACGGTTTCACGATTTTCGGTGACAGGAGTAAGGAATTGAAACTATGATGTTACAAATTTCCACAGAAGTGAGGTTTGGAGGAACAGAGAAGGAGGCGGAGAGGGACAGCAGGGGGTGGCCTGCACGCAGCCCCTCTGTGCCTCGGCGTCCTCGTCTGTAAAATGGTGCTGACAGCAATAGTAAGCACTGCCTATGGCTGCATGCTTAGAACAGCACAGAGTGAAGGCTACGTACGTGCTTGCTGCTACCGCGTTATCCATGGATTGATGAGTGCAGGGGGGTTAGTTAGGAGATGGCTGCAGCGACCCAGGTAATAAGGGTAGACTTACTCACAGAGTGGCAGCGGGGATAAGAGGCTGAAAACTTTGAGAGTTAGTCACCATGGAAATTAGGCTGTGGTGGGTGGGATGCAGTGGGTGACAGAGGAAGGCCTCCAGTTGGCTTGGGTGACATAGTGACATTAACAGAAATAGCTAACACAACGTGCTAGGCACTGAACTAATGTCTCTCCCCTTGTACCCGGAGCCTCACCTAGCCTCATCGTTGTTTCATAACATTTATCATGCCGCCCGACAGAGATACATATTTCATAAGCAGTTGGGGACTGCAGCTAGTCAATCAGACACACAGATCTGCCACAGAGATCAGGCAGCCTGATCTCCTCTCGGTGTTCAGGAACCTCTCGGGGCCCCAGGAGGAGATATGG
This sequence comes from Pipistrellus kuhlii, assembly GCF_014108245.1. Classification (NCBI taxonomy): domain Eukaryota; kingdom Metazoa; phylum Chordata; class Mammalia; order Chiroptera; family Vespertilionidae; genus Pipistrellus; species Pipistrellus kuhlii. The sequence goes on along the minus strand of NW_023425438.1, from coordinate 46,103,401 downwards.
AAGCGGCCTGAGGGGCTGGATGATAAGCTTGCAGGGCCGAGGGTGTCGAGGGTGTCGCCACTGCTGGGGTCAATGGGCGCTGTGAAGAGGACTCAGCGATTTAAGGAAAGTGATCTCAGGAAAGCTGCAAAGTCCGGAAGTCAGCCGAGGAAAAAGACCCCGGGTTAGAGCAGCAGATGCAGCACGGTGGAGGCAAGTTAGCCCCCCGGCCTTGCCCCTCCTCGGGAGGAGGAAAAGAAAAAGAACCACAAAGACGGAGCATTTCTTCCAGCAGGGGTGGGGAGGTGCTGTATGAAGCCCATGGAGCTGGAGGAGACTGCTTCCCGCAGGAAGAGACTGAGTTACCTTCGATGGGCTCCCCGCACCCCATCTGCTGGTGTGGGCTCACAAGAAAAGAAAGCTACATTTTGCCCCACCAGCATGGCTCAGTGGTTGAGCATTGACCTATGAGCCAGGAGGTCGCAGTTCAATTCCCGGTCAGGGCACATGCCTGAGTTGTTGGCAGCAGGAGGTAGCCAATCGATGATTCTCTCTCATCATTGATGTTTCTCTCCCTCTCCCTCTCCCTTCCTCTCTGAAACCAATACAATATATATATTTAAAAAAAGTTGTACATGTATGCATTCAAGAACCAACTGGAAAAAGTAATTTTACTGATGCCCCTTTTCTGAGTAGCTGTGAAACCTCTTTTTCTCTAGACGCAGAGCTGTCCTCAGAGTAAGCGTGCCATGCACACTTGGGGAGGAGCTGCCTCTTGGGCCAGAAGGCTGGGCCACAGGGAAGTCCCACAGCTTCTGCAGGAAGGAGAGCGGACCTCAGACCCCTGGCCCGGATGCCTTATGGAGGCACGTGGGAGGGGATCTGGGCAGAGATTCCTTTTCACTAAGGCAGTGGTTGGCAAACTCATTAGTATGATTGAAATTTCTTTTGAGAGTCAAAATTTTTAAACTTAAACTTCTTCTAACGCCACTGTTTCAAAATAGACTTGCGCAGGCCGTGGTATTTTGTGGAAGAGCCACACTCAAGGGGCCAAAGAGCCGTATGTGGCTCTCGAGCCGCAGTTTGCTGACCACGGCACGAAGGCGCTGACATTAGTGGGTGAGGTCGGGCCCCATAGTGATGGCCATTTGTGGGGCCAAGAGAACCTGCTGTCCTGAGAAACAACAGACCTTTGCCCAGAATGAAGAGGAACTGAGGACTCTCCCTCCTTTATCAAAGGATCTACTGCCAGATGCCCAGGCGGCACTCCCAAGGCTGGTGGGGCCTCTGGGCCGGATGGGGGTCACAGCAGACAGAGGTGGGGAGAGGGTGGCCGTGGCGCTGGCTCAGTGGCACCTCCTGGGAGGAAGCAGCCTGGCCCGCAGCCGCAGGACTCAGACCGCTCCTGACAAACAGGTGGGAAGGACGGGAAGGGTAATCCCGATGCTTCTGCAACTCTGGCTTTCTTCACGGCCCCATGCCCAGCGGCACTATTTATGATCAGGAAAAGGGCCAAATAGGCCACAGTGTGGAGAGCTTTGTAGCCGTGGGAACATGAGTAGACTGGTAGGCTTTAACGTGGAAGGCACACTCCCAACTGGACAAGCCATAGAGTGTGCGTTCAGGAGGCATTAGGTTGAAACAAAATCATTACATTGAAAGAAATGATAAAAGTTGTCTTATTATAAGTAAAAAAACATCTGAGACAGAAGCGTGGAGAGTGAAAACTGAACCGGCCACATGCCTTCCCTCCTCCGCCACTTCCATCCCGTTCCTCCCCAGAGGAGGCCACCTTCGTTGCTGTGCGCCCTTCCAGTCCTGGACAGAGAGGCTGGCCTCCCTCGTTCAAAGGACTGCGTAACTTTCCAAGTGTTATGCGGATTGCTGGGGTTTTTCATTGCTACAGGGCTGCAGCGAGCCCAGTGTGGCGATTTCCAAACTGCAGTGTGTGTGTGTGTGTGTTTGCACATATGTGTCAATATTTCCTTAGGTCAGAAGCCTACCCTGGAATTTCTGGGTCAAAGGGCATGTACATTTTTGAGTCTTATTGCCGAATTGCCGAATTGCTGTAGCAAAAGCCTTTGCATTCCTGCCGGATATTTTCATGCTTTTCTTTCGCAGATGAAGAAGCTGATGAAGATAAGTTACCGGACTTCCTGAGGTCACAGAGCTGATAACTGCTGGAGACGGGATGGGACTCAGTCTGGCCTCGCCTCAGCCTCAGCCACAGGGAAAGCGCTGGAGGCAGGGAGGACTCTGAAGGGTGGCAACACTCGCAGGGTGTTTGGAAGGCCCGGAGTTCAACAGACTTCCTGGGGATCTAGAAGGAGCTGGCGTTCCTGAGCCTGGAGGAAGTGAGCATGGGCTCCCCCTTCCTCCTCCTGCTCTGGCTGCATGAAGGACCATTGCCACTCAACACTGGGGTCTTGTGGATGTTCACTCCCTTCTTAACTCGGAGCCTGCCAAGTGGAGGCCAGAGGGGGTGGTCTGGAGGCCCCTTCTGGGAGCGAATCTCTGAAAATTTTCTTTGATTTTATTGATTTTTACAGAGAGGAAGGGAGAAGGATAGCGAGTTAGAAACATCGACGAAAAAGAAACATCAAACAGCTGCCTCCTGCACACCTCCCACTGGGGATGTGCCCACAACCAAGGTACGTGCCCTTGACTGGAATTGAACCCGGGACCCTTCAGTCTGCAGGCTGACGCTTTATCCACTGAGCCAAACCGGTCAGGGCTAATCCCAGAAATTTCTTGTTCATCCTTTCTCCCACCTCCAATTCACTAACAAGTGCGTGGATTTTACTTCCTCGATGGCACTTCCCTTCTCTGCACCCCATGCCGGGCCTGGCCCAGCCCTCATTGTCTCTCCAAAGAGGTCTCACCTCATCCACTTTTATTCCCTCCAATTCTCCTCCACAGGATCTTCCTAAGTGCACATTGGTTTGTGCCACTGCTCTGCTTAAAGCACTCGATGGCTCTCCAGTGCCTTACAGATTGCCCCCCCCCCCCCCCCCCCCCTTTCACGGGTCCTGCACCTTCCGGCCCCAGCTTTCCTCTTTCTTTCCCACTGTTACTGCCTTGGTCTGTGCGTCATCCCATGCTAACTCTCTCTCCTGCCTCCGAGCCTCCCTTTGTCTATTCCGCCTCTCCTGGAATGCTGTTCGCTGGCGGTCTCCTGTTCAAAGCCCGGTCTCTGTTTAGACAGCGTTCCCCTGGGAAAGTCCCCCTGGATGAGGGCTTGGTTATGGGCTGCCATGGACCCTTTTAACACACATTCTACCATATTGTAATTTTCTTTTTGTCAGTCTCTTGACCCTGGCTGCACATTAGCTTTATCAGGGCAGCTTAAAATACTGCTCACCTCCCCCTCCCCCTGAGATTCCGAGTTAACTAACCAGATCTGGAGCCTGTGCTCCAGTAGATTCTAAATAGTCACCCAAGAATAAATTTATTTGAGAGAAAGTGGAAGGAGGGTTGGAGGGGGGGAGAAAGTGGAGGGGGAGACTCAGGAACTCATGGCGGTGGACAGCAGTGTGGTGATCGCAGGGTGAAGGGGGATGGGTGGAGGTGGAAGAGGGCACAGAGGGGATAAAAGGTGATGGGGAAATGTTCACTTTTGTTTACTTTGGACTCATAGTGAAGATACACATTTAGACCACTGTCACCGGTGCGGCTGGTGCCCCTTGGAAGCCTGCTCCTCTGAGAGTTCAGAAACCGATTAGTCTGGGAAGACCATCTGAAGCTCTGGGACTTCTACACCATTTCGTTGTCTAAGTAAAGATGTAAAATGAAAGACTCTTCCCCATTTGTCACCTTGCCTCCTTTCTATGTCCTCAGAGGGCCTTTCACTGGTCAAAAAATGATTAGGCCTCTTTCAAACAGAAAAAGACACAGAGAGAGATTGGAAAGAAAAAGAAATTCAAAAATAGGGTTACACATTTTGTGATTTTATATATATATTTGAATTTTAAAGAGCTTATTTGAGCCAAACTGATGACATATATTAGGCAACAAGATCTTACGTAAATGCTCCTCTGTGATATGTTTTATTTTATTTTAAATTATTGTTGACTTTATTACAGATGTTCCATGTTCTTCTCCTTGGTATATTTTATTTTAAAATTATTTATTATTTTAAACATGTGTTTATTTTTAAAATATATGTTTTTATTGAATTCAGAGGGGATGAAGAGGGAGAGATAAAAACATCAATGATGAAAGAGAATCTCTGACAGCTGCCTCCTGCACATCCCCTACTGGGCATCAAGCCCACAACCTGCACATCCCCTACTGGGTATCAAGCCCATTATGTTTCAATTCCTGTGCCCTGACCAGGAATTGAAACATAACCTCTTGGATTACCAGTATATGTCGACACTCAACCACTGAGCCACACCGACTGAGCTGTTTATATTGATTTTTAGAGAGAGAAGAAGAAGAAAAAGAAGAAGAAAGAGAGAGAGAGAGAGAGAGAGAGAGAGAGAGAGAGAGAGAGAGAGAGAAATACCTGACCAGGCTAAAACTGAAACTGGGTGTGTGCCCTGACAGGGAATTGAACTGGTGACCACTCAACCAACTGAGCTACACCAGCCAGGGCCCTTTGGTATATTTTATTTTATTTTTTATTTAACATAATTTATTTATTTTTCTTAAATATAAATTTTTATTGATTTCAGAGAAGAGAAGGAGAGAGAGATAGAGACATCAATGATGAGAAAGAATAATCGATTGGCTGCCCACCCCTACTGGGGATGCATTCCCCAACCAACTCAGGTATGTGCCCTGATAAGGAATCAAAATCTGATCTTCTGGTTCCTAGTTGAACTGGCCTGGCTATTTGATATTTTTTCAAAATGTCAGTATTTAAGAAACAAAAATTAAATCCACAAATGTGCACACTCTTGCGAACACACACACACACACTCTCAATTTAATGTAATCACTTCTTTCCAAGATGATGAGGGAGTTATCAGAGGATTTGTTAAAAATGTTGGTTCATAGATTATGACAGATATGGCCCAGTGAGGAAATAATAAATATGGACTTAATTGGACAGTGATATCATCTTTGTTCAAACCTGACAACACTTCTCTGTAGCCATAGGTATAATCTGGTGGCGTTGAAGCCCTTTTGCCAGTGAGGACCCACACCCATGTCCCTACTGTTGTTACTCTTCTTAGGCCCTTGGCATTTGCATGTGGAGCATCCAGCGTATAGATGTGCCACTTCCTGAATTTAGTGTCAATTTAGCCCAAGAATAGATCAGCCCAAGAATCTGGTCTGAACTGGCACAGCTACTTAAATGCATGTGATTTTTAAAAATCAGTTTTACGGGTTCATTGTTCTTTGAGAAAGAAAGCCAGTTCGATCTTTTGTTTCCAATGAATAATAATAATAATCAAAAGGCAGCTAGAGAAGAATGATAAGTAAATGTTGGTAGGGTCAACAGGCCTTGGGTAGGGGGCTGTGAGGACATGGAAAGAGCAAGTAGGAGGCAAAAATGAGCACATGCATTCTTAGAGGAAGTTACTGATGTGGGCTCTTTCCATGAGAGAGGACCCCTCAGTAACATAAGAGGGGTTGGTAGCTAAGAAAAGCCTTCTGAGAGGAGCGTGCTGGTCCAAGTTTGGCCAACACTGACCTACATTATTGCTCATGCAGCCATAACCTGTGATTTGATAGGAAGGGAGGAGGTTTCCAAATTGGCTTTGTTCCCAGGTTTGATTAATAGAGATTGTCCCCTTCCCTGACATTTTATTTGCAGATATCAGAGGAGGCTTTCATTTTCCCATTCCCTAGGAGAAGTCTGGAATGAGGAAGTGGGGGAGAGAGAAAGGGTGACAAAAGGAAAGGAGGGAGAGAGAGCAAGAAAGGGGAGTGCAGTGGAATGTTGGCAGTTGGCAGTTGGCAGTTGGCACAAGTTGGCAGTTGGTATCAGCAAGGCTTGAGATGGGGTGGATGGAGCCAAAGATTGGTGACTTGGGTGTAAGACGGAAATAGAAATCATCATAAGAGAGGAGAAAGGGGGAGCAACCAGCCGGCCTTAAAGTTGGATCAGAGATGTTCTGGTTGGTGGCGCCCGCCATCAGAATGGTCTTCAGTTGAGAGGCGGCTGCAGAGGCAGGAGCTTTGGCGATGATCTCTTCCTGAAGCGGTTGGAGTTCCCAGCGCTGGTCTTTCCCCACCCCTTTCCCATAAGTCTGGCTGGTTGCCACCCTCACAGACTAGTCAACTCAAGCAGTAGCAGGGCAGCAGAGGGAAGTTTGTGGGGGGAGGGGAGCCCTGAACTCTTCTGGGGCTCTGTGCCCAGCATCCAGGGAATTCGGGGAGTCAGTTTGGGCTTGCTTGAAGAGTGCAGCCCCAGGGCTACCCCCACCAGCAGTGTCATTGTTTGGAGGGCCGGACTGCTGAAAGTGGGGTAGTTTGGGGGGACAAGTAAATGTGGTGACGAAAGCGAGAAGTGGAGGCACACCATGGGGAACACATTGAGCTCTTGCCTCAATCCCATTCCCAGCCCCAAGCTGGGCCGGAGCTCAGGACCAACAGAGACAGACGACAAGTCTGAGGTTTCTGAGGAGAGGATTAGAAACAAGGTGGCAGGAGCACCCTCACCCAAGCTGGGTCGGGGAGGCAGTGAGCTACACGGCCTGCAGCACCTCGTTGAACCAAAGATGCCCAAAGGTAAGGAGGCGGTGGGCGCTGTCCACTCTCAGGTGGACCTCTGGATTTTCTTGTTCCCCTGGTCCCCTGGGAGAGATCTAGAGCCTCAGGCTCCTCCTTGCCTGGAGCTGACGTTTTTTAGGGCTGGACACCAGGGACCAAGGCTGGCTGTGCCTGGCACCCCCAACCCTTATTCTTTCCCCATAGCACCTAACCGGTGTCTTTCTTTCTGCACTATCTGAATGCCCAGGTGTTTCCCTATTCTATAATTTTTCAAACTTGTCTGAGACACCCCAGACCTCAGCCATTCTTTTTTTTTTTTTTTTTTTTATAATATATTTTATTGATCTTTTACAGAGAGGAAGGGAGAGAGACAGAGAGTCAGAAACATCAATGAGAGAAACATCGATCAGCTGACTCCTGCAACACCCCACATTGGGGATGTGCCTGCAACCAAGGTACATGCCCCCAATCAGAATTGAACCAGGGACCCTTGAGTCCGCAGGCCGATGCTCTATCCACTGAGCCAAACCGGTTTTGGCTCAGCCATTCTTGTTTAGAGCTCTAGTTAGTCTTCATGAGACTTTGCAAAGACTTTTGGGTATAGCATCTTCCTTTCTCAATGAAAACTTTAACACCCTAATATTGAGTATCCATTATTTATTCATGCTTTTACGTGGTACCTGCGTGAAGGAACCAGGTAAGAGCTTGGTGGTACCCTTGCTCCCACTTGTTAAGGTAGTTGATACTCAGGACACACACAAACAATTTTGGATTGGTTCTTTGAATTCAAAATAGAGACAGACATGGGAGAGTTATTTGGTGTTAAGTGAGCTGTTTTCAGTTTCCCAGATAGAAGCTGCCTTATTTCTTCCAACTATAATTTTAACACAGAAGGAAAGAAAATTGTGGGGAGAAAAACATACAATAAGTGAACAGTGTGAACTGTTACTGCCAGCGCTGCAGAGAATAGTTTTTGTTTGTTTAATATTTTTATCCAAAGGAGGACCCATGGTGTTCTGATTACTTCAAAACCGCCACTTTTACACAAATGGCTGTCCTAATTTAGCTACTAAACAGTCTTTCCTCTTCTAAAGGAGAGGTTGGTGGTTCATGAGACTGTTTGTTGGTTAATAATTAAAAAAAAATTAAAGACAAACAAATATTATCTATAATATAAAGTTTTGGGAATTAAGATGCCGGATTCTGCACAAGAATGCTTGTCTCTGTGGCTCACAGCCTGCTCCCTTTCTGACAATAGAGTCCTGTTCAACCATTCAGACTGTTGAGGCGAAAGTTCTAAGGACTAAAATGGGGGGCAGGGGGAAGGGAAGAGGAGGGCAGAAAGAGGGAGGAGAGAGGGAAAAGAGGGAAATGGTTGATTTAAAGTAATTTTGGGTAACAAAGTGGCTAATGAACACTGTGTTCTTTGAAATAGAAAACTTTCTATGATAAAGATGTTAAAACCCCATTTGTCCATTAGTTTCACTTAAATGCCAGATTAGCCCTGGCCTGTGTGGCTCAGTTGGTTGAGCATCATTGTGTGCACTGAGAGGTCACTGCTTCACTTCCTGGTCAAAGCAACATGCCTGGGTTGCAGGCTCCATCTAGTAGGCAGCATGCTGGAGGCAGCTGGTGGATGTTTCTCTCTTATTGATCTCTCTCTCTCTCTCTCTCTCTCAATCAATCAATCAACAAAAATGTCTTTGAAAAAAATTAATGCCATATTTTATTTTTCATAGATGAAATGTCCTATAATTTTTATTTTATTTACACTTGAATTTTATTAAGCTCTTAGTTGTATTAAAAGTTATATTAATTGTGCTATGAATTTACCCAGATGGTGAACATGGCTTTGTAATTGGGAAATACTCTTTTTTTTCACAATATTCAAATAGTGTGCAAAAAATGAGCAAATTATGTGAATTAATGAATTGTAGTTTTATACAAAAAGCAAATAATTATTTGTAAAAACTTATGCTCTGCTTGGTGCTCTATGGTAAGCCTGTGAGTAAATGGGTGGTATCTATTTTAATCTACACTAATAAAAGAGAAAGATGCAAATTGAGTGTACCTTTGTGATGCTCACCAGCCAATCAGAAGTGAGTATGCAAATTAATCCAACAAAGATGCTGGGTTAATTTGCATACACACGTGCCGAGTGGCCGGGGGCAGGCCTTTGGGCAGCATGGGAAGGCCAAAAGGCAGCTCCAGGCTGGAGCAAAGGTGATGCTGGCAGCCAGGGGAAGGAAGGCCCATTCTTGCAGGAATCTTCATGTATTGGGCATCTAGTCTATAATAATGTAATAAAAGCATAATATGCTAATTAGACTAGGCATCCTTCCAGACAACCTTTGGATGAATCTGGGGCTGTGAGGGAAGTCCTGGTCCTAGGTGTCTGCTGGCGGTTAGAGGGAAGCCTGGATTCTGGGTACTAGAGGGAAGCTGGTGCTGACAGCCCAGGGAAGGAAGGCCTACTCTTGACGAATTTTGTGAACTGGTCCCTAGTTAGTAGATAATAGTGGTAGAGACCAAAATAGGTCCTTTATAAAATTCTTTAAGATTTACAATTCATTTTAATGTGTATGTCATTTGACCCTTCTAATTACAAATGAGGCCCATGTATACTCCCCCTACATTGCTGATGAAATGACAGTGTAACTCAGCTACTGACAGAAGAGGCTGAACTATAGGTGACAAGCATGACAAATTCAGTTGCTGTGGTGCTTGCACAGCTCTTTGGAATTCAGCTCATAGATTATGGTTTCTCCATAAAGTGGTCCCATCTTAACTTACTCCAGTTTTGATGATTTCCATTCAAAATTATTGTATACAACTCAGAAGCAATACCTACCTCTCAATCCTATAAATTCATTATAATGAATAAGAATAAAAGTGGAAGTCATGAAAAAGTATGACTTTAATAGATAAACACGTTGATGTATTTCAATGAGTTTGCTCTGGTGACTTTCATTTAAAGCCAAGAATGCCCTGGACAGAGGAGCATTGACCTATGAACCAGGATATCTCAGTTTAATTACCAGTCAGAGCACTTGACTGGGTTGCAGGGATCAAATCAAGCAATAACTGACTTGATTAAGTCAAGGATTCTATCTCATCATTGATGTTTCTATTTTTCCCTCTTTCCTCCTGTCTGAAACACACACACACACACACACACACACACACACACACACACACACATATATATATATATATATATATATAACTATTTTTTTTCCTATTGGGTGAAGATCTGTAAATTTTACAGATTTTTTTTGGTAAGGTTGTGAAGAAATAGTTACTTTCATATATTGTTGAGGAAATGCAAAATGGTTAGACCCTATGAAGGGAACATTGGCATAACCTCACAAAAACTGCTGATGCATTCATCAAGAAATCCCACTTCAAGGGATTATCCTGAAGACATGAGTTAGATTTAGGGTTAGGGTTAGGGTTGGATTATGGTTATGGCTAGGGTTTGGACTAGGGTTAGTGTTCTGACTAGGTTTAGGTTCTAGGGTTAGAAATGTGGAATAGATAGGGCAATGATTAAGTCTAGGGCTATGAGTATGGTTAGTTATAAAGTTATTAATAAGTTTAGGGCTTTTTCTAGGGTTAGGGTTAGAGTTGAACAGGGGATAGGGATAGGGATTGGGTTAATTCTGAAACAAAAATATTAAATGAAGAAATATACCATCCACAGTTTTGTTTGAGTATATTATAGCACATCACAAATAACTGATACAAGAAGACAGAAAATAAAGCCCAGAAGATGTGAGCAACAGTGTAAACTGTAAAACAATCTTCGATAAATTGAAAAGGACTAAAACTATAGACAGAATCATATCTGATCACATTAGACCAGGTGAGGAACTTACCAAATAGAAAAGCTTACCTCTTGCATATCAGGACCTCGGTAGTTAAATTAGAAAGCCCTTTATTAAGTTGTATGAGTTCCTTATGTATTTTGGAAATTAACCCATTACCAGATGCAACATTGGCAAATACGTTCTCCCACACAGTTGTCATTTTGCTTATGTGTGCCCAGGTGGCCCGGCCCACATTATAGGAGTATGTGGAACAAAGTACAGTCCTGGGCACTCTTTTCTTCTTCTCCTAGCCTTTGTGAGAGCAAAATGCTGTAGATATGTTCAAAGGTTCTATGTAGATATGTTATCACATACTGATTAAATTCAAATTTATATAGGTTACTTTTCAGTGAAGTAGAGACCCAGTTATTTTTGTAGTCAGGTAGTTTAGTTGAGTACCAATAAGTAGTTAAAGATGTGGCCAATGATGCTGGTGCTTCCAGGGATTACTGCCTGGACAGAAGCTGGTTCTGAGAGCTGTCACTTGTTAGTGATTCAATGGAGGTGGGTACAAAGGTAAGATTAGACACAACTACCGAGGTCCTGATATGCAAGAGGTAAGCTTTTCTATTTGGTAAGTTCCTCACCTGGTCTAATGTGCTTTGCCATTTTCCTCTGAATGTGGATATTCTTTCATCTGTACCTAATAAAAATATATCTTTGGTCAAAAAGTAAAACTAAGTTTTTAGATCTTACTTTATGGGCATCATTTTTCCAGGTAATTTAAATGATCCTTGTTGTTGGATATTATAAAAGTGGAATAAAATTTTATCTCATTTTGAATGTTAGTAATCAATCTTTCAGATAGTCAGCAAGGCTTCTTTTTTCTGTCATTTGTATCAGAATTAATCAGTTAATTCTTTTCTATTCTTAGAGCAAGAGAAGAGGAAGACTGATGGTGTAATTCATGTATGTAAACAGTGGAAAAGTTAAGAAATTAATGGTTCGGTTTAAAAGCTGTCTGCCATGATTCCTAAAAAAAATACAATGGACCTCTTATTTTGATTTCCTAAATCTCTTCTTTCAAATGTTCAAATATATGTCTTCAGGAACGTCTTTGGCTTAGTAAGGCCCGTTTTAAAAAGTTTTTTGACACTCAGGTTAAATTTCAATAACATATTTTAAAAACTTAATTTTAAAATTTTATTTTTTAAGAAAAGTATAAGAGCTAACTTGATTTTCAGAACTGTCTGTTGACTTTCCGTCCTAGCAGGTGAAAACTTAGCTTTCTCACTGCACCTCGGTCTTCCCTCCTTCTGTTCCCTCAACATGTAGCACAGTTTTATTGAGTCAGAATCCATGTTACATTCCTATGACTGTGCAAATACTTTTCACTGGTGAGCCATATAGTCCCATGACTGCCTGTTCCTTATATAACCTTCATTCTTTTTCTCACATATTGCTAAACCTAGCACTTCTACACTTCTCCAGGATGATTTAATCCTCATTTTTCTAGCCAACATGATCTCACATAAGCAGTAGGCTGGTCTTCCTGCTTTAAAAAACAATTTTTTGTGCCTAACAATCTACTAATCAAACAAAAGTATGACTATTAGACAAAAATACTACATTTATGCTATATTAATTTAATATTTAGCAATTGTGTGTGTGTGTGTGTGTGTAATTAATTTCCTGACTATATGCACTTTCTTGTTTCAAATAGCTATTTTTTCTTCAAATGTTGACATTTGCCACATGCCTATAAAAAAATTTTCCATCTACTAAACGCATCTATTTCAAATTTTCTTGGAAACATCCTTCCCAGTCTTTGTTATCCTCTTCTTTTACAGACTGGTTTTCCCTAAGCCTGCTCCTTGCCTATTTTCCTGGCATGTCTCCTCGAAGTCATCTGGGATCTCACAGAACTGCTCTCCTATGCACTAGATTCTGTGTTTCCTTCTGTCTTGTTATAACCCTTGTTTACTGGAGCACATTTCCCTGGGAAATGGGACAGGAGCAGACATTTTTATAGATCCTATTTTATAGAATATAGAATTTTAGGTTGAAACTTCTTTTTTTTGGGTTAAGACATTTACAGTGTTGCTCATTTACAGTGTTGCTCTTAAATCTGTTGACATTGTCTGATGCATTGTATATTACCAATTTTTGTGATTTTTCACCCCAAATCTTTCTACTTTGGAAGCTTTTAGTACCTTCTCTGTCGCTGAGATTTTGAAATTGTATAATATAATTTGGTATGCACCTTTTTATTTTATTTTGACAATCAAGTCTGCAGATCTTTTCTCCTTTCAGTTAATTGTTTTGTTGTTTGTTTTTGCTATTTTTCTACTTATTTGTCTAGTGATTCTTATTACTTAGAAGTTGGAATTTTCAGAACAGTGTTCCTACACAGATATCTAATTTCCCACCGCTCCTGTTTTTTATTTTGTCTTTTTCTACTTTCTATAGATTTTGACTTATGCTCCAACCCTCCTATTGAATTCTTTGTCTTGCCTATATTTTTAATTTAGAGAGTTCTTTTATACTCTCTCATTCTTCTTGTACTTGGCTATTTCCCAAATGCAATTTTTTTTTGTCTTTCTGAGGTCGAGTAAGAATAATTTTTAAAGTTTTCTTTTGCTTCTGAATTTCATCACTCCCATTAATTGTATTCTTCCTGTTTTGATCCCTTAGTAGTTGGCTCTCCTTAGATGTGTAATGTTCCCTGGCCGTCCCATAGATCTATCATAATTGGAAGCACCGGGAGTGAGCAGGACTTGTATTAACTGACAGGCATCACTGCAAGGGTTTGGAGTCAAGCCTCTGATTTCTGAACTGGTCTTGGTTCTGTCAGATAAACTGGCTTTCTTCTTCCCCTCCATGCCACTCTTTATGGGCACCAAGGTTGTGCTTCCTGTGTTCTGCCAGGTCATGCATGACCACTCCTTTACCTAGTTGTCAGCTTTCAAATGCTAAACATCATCCCCTGTTTATCCTGTATCATGAGTTACCTTCTATTTGTCTTTAACTCTAATGAGGTATTTCTAAAAGGAAGAGAAGAGGAAATGGGTTTGTGGTCGGTCCTCCATGTTTAACACACATTTGGAACATATGTGTAAAATGTAAAAAGAAGTTTACCTGGTGGAGGGGAGCAATGGAGGGGAAAAAAATGAGGAACATTTGTAATAATATGAATAATATAGATTTATTTAAAGAAAACAATTTAAAAAAAAGAAGTTTAAAGTCTTAATTTAACATAATTAACTAGAGGCCCTGTGCAGGAAATTTGTGCAGTGTGTGTGTGTGTGTGTGTGTGTGTGTGTGTCCCTCAGCTCAGCCTTCATCGTCTCTAATCTGGGACATCCATCTCACAATCCAGGACTGTTGGCTCCCAACCGCTTGCCTTCCTGCCTGCTTGCCTGATTGCCCCTAACTGCTTCTGCCTTCTAACCTAATCACCACCTAACCACCCCCCTGACAGCCAGATCAACACCTAACTGCCCTCTCCTGCCAACCTGGTCACCCCTAAATGCCCTCCCCTGCTGGCCTGATTGCCCACAACTACCTTCCCATGCCAGCTATCTTGTGGTGGCCATCTTTGACCACGTGGGCACATGGGAGTGGCCATCTTGTGCGAGGATCAATTTGCATATTACCTCTTTATTATACAGGATAATATTAATTCAAAGCATATATTTTGTTACTCCTATACTTAGCATTTCCCCCCCTAAAGCCTTGATTAAGAATTCTATTGAAACCACCCACTGCGCCTTGTGCCCCATTTATGCACAACATGGATGGAGCAGTTTTCATTCAAGCATGAAGTGTTGTAAATTTTAAAGTTAATTAGGGTCATTAAAATTTTAATATCCAAAACTTGTTCTGTGAAAAAGTGAGAGAGAAACAATTAAACTTCAACTTTATTTCTTAATGGGTTACAATGAGGCAGGGGGCAGAATTTCAATAGGGTCACTTGACCTTTGGTAGAACAGCTTGTGTTGTGACTTGCTAGGCTTCTAGATATAATTATTTTCCTGGTCTTTGCCACTGAACCTTAAGTGTGCTAAGTATCCCCTTTCTTTCCTTGTGCAGACTAAGATCAGTGAGCACGACAGGCATGCACGGGAAATACCAAGGAACCCCCCATCCAGCAGGCATGCCGACAGCCAGACATGCATTGATGAGCAGGCCAACCATGAGTTTTTTGAAAACCTAAGGAAACCAAGGAAAGTCACATCTGTGCCATCTTACTGGATCACCCCCTTTGGCAAGCATGAAGACAGCAAGCTGAGGCAGCTGACACCCGCCCCCCCAATGGTGCCCCGCCCCTACCATAGCACGCTAGACACCAGCATCACAGGGGGGCCCCTGGAGCCTCCAAAGACCTTTATACCAAAGACCCCCATAAGCTCTGTTCGACCTGTACGTCCTTACCAGCCGCCAGTTCCTTTCTGCTACAAGGAGGATCTGGGTCAAAGTTGCAAGACCACGAACAAGCTGCTACCTCAGTGTGGACCTGAACAGAAGCAGTTGGATGGAGAGCTGGAGCCAAGGAAAAGCACAGATGTTTTGGAAGGAGACACGCAGACCCTGGAAGTCTTCATAGATTATAATGAAAATTTAATAAAATCTCTGGGGGAATTACTGAGAGCCCTCAAAGAACTGAAAAAGCTGGTGAGAAGTGTTAAGAATAACATGAATCGTGTTTGCCATAAGACCACTGAAACGGCCGTCCTTCCTTCCGGATGAGACCAAGCCCGTGGCCCCTCGAGCCCAGCCAGTGATGCATAAAACATTACAGTAAAAGACAAATTGTTTAAAGTATTACATGTCTCTTTTTTTCTCCCCTGACTAATCACCCCCCCATTCCCACCTGTGAGGGTAAGCCCCCACCACCCCAGTGTCTGTGTCCATTGATCATGCTATAATATTATGCATGCATACAAGTCCTTTGGTTGATCTCTAACCTCCCTCCCCTGCCTTCTCCCTGAGGTTGGACTGTCTGTTCAATGCCACCTTGTCTCTGGATCCATTTTTGTTCATCAGTTTATGTTGATAGTTATATCCCACATATGAGTGAGATCATGTGATATTTATCTTTCTCTGACTTGCTTATTTCACTTAGCATAATGCTCTCCAGGTCCATCCATGCTGTTGCAAATGGTAAAAGTTGCTTCTTTTTTATAGCAGCATAGTATTCCATTGTGTAGATGAACCACAGTTTTTTAATCCACTCATCTGCTGATGAGCACTTAGGCTGTTTCCAAATCTTAGCTCTGGTAAATTGTGCTGCTATGAACAAAGGGGTGCACATATCCTTTCTGATTGGTGTTTCTGGTTTCGTGGGATATAGTCCTAGAAGTGGGATTACTGGGTCAAACGGGAGTTCCATTTTTAACTCTTGAGGAAACTCCATACTGTTCTCCACAGTGGCTGCACCAGTCTGCATTCCTACCAGCAGCACACAAGGGTTCCTTTTTCTCCGCATCCTCACCAGCACTTGTCGTTTGTTGATTTGTTGATGATAGACATTTTGACAGGTGTGACATGGTATCTCATTGTTGTTTTGATTTGCATCCTTTGGATCATTAGTGACTTTGAGCATGTTTTCATGTGTCTCTCTGTCTTCTGTATGTCCTCTTTCGAAAAGTGCCTACTTAGGGCCTTTGCCCATTCTTCGATTGAATCATTTATCTTCCTTTTGTTAAGTTGTATGAGTTCCCTGTAAATTTTGGAGATTAAACCTTTATTGGGAATATCATTGGCAAATATGTCCTCCCATGCAGTGGGCTTTCTTGTTGTTTTGTTGATGGTTTCTTTTGCTGTGCAGAAGCTTTTTATTTTGATGTAATCTCATTTACTTGTTTTCTCCTTAGTTTCCATTGCCCTAGGAGCTGTGTCTGTAAAGATATTGCCATGACATATGTCTGATATTTTGCTGTGTATGGAGTCTTCTAAGATCTTTATGGCTTCCCGCCTTACATTTAAATCCTTTCATCATTTTGAGTTTGTTTCTGTGTATGGTGTAAGTTGGTGATCTAGTTTCATTTTTTTTTTTTTGCATGTATCTGATCAAATTTCCCAGCATTTATTGAAGAGACTGTTGTGACTTCAGCAGTAAAAAACAAATTTAAGCAAATTTTAACTCAGGAACAACATTTATCACCTGATCTCTCCACCTCTTTGTGATGGGCGTTTTTTAAAAATATATATTTTATTGATTTTTTACAGTGAGGAAGAGAGAGGGATAGAGAGTTAGAAACATCGATGAGAGAGGATCATTCATCAGCTTCTTCTTGCACACCCCCCACTGGGGATGTGCCCGCAACCTAGGTACATGCCCTTGACCAGTATCAAACCCGGGACCCTTCAGTCCAGGACGATGCTCTATCCACTGAGCCAAACCGGTCTTGGCAATGACGGGTGGTTTTCTGTTGCCATCCGGGAGGGCTCTCCTCCAGAACCTGCCGTAACTGTTGATTGAAGTGTCACGTGAGGACACGTGTTTTTACTGTCACCTCCCCCTGAAATGCTTGTGTGTAATGCATTCTTTTTTCTTCCCCTGGATCCAATATTTTACTAAGCCTTTTAGGGAGACGGGAGGAGGAGAGGAAAGGAAGGACTGCCCCCGGGGCCGCTGAGTGGGGAGCCTGGGGCACTGGCTCTGGAAAGCTATTGCCTAGGGACCCGCCGCATCCAAGTCAGGAGGATGGATCCATCTGCCCAGTCAAACAGGACTGAGAAGTTGGCTTCAAAAAGTGTTTCAGAGAAAAAGTAAAAGGGAGCAGGCATTGCTGACAGAGTGGCACAAAGGTGGGAGGTATTGGGGAAGCGGGGCCTCCTCCTCCTAATGCCTCAGTTCTCAGGGCTGCTATTAAGTTGCTAACTTGCTGCTAAACTCAGCTCAAGTCTGCAGCCATAAACATCCTGTTGCCTGGACACTGGCCCGAACCCTCGCCTTGCGGTTTTACACCTTCGTATATTGAAACTGACCAGACTCCTGTTCCCCAGCCAGCAACCCTCCTTTTGACCCTCCTTTTGCAGGAAATAATTACACGTTGTGCTTTTTGCTTTGATAAGCCCTCCCTTTCCTTGTTTTCCTCTGGACCACAATCTAGGTTGCTGCCTGAATCTACTAGTATCTCTAGCCTCAAGATCCTTTTTTCTTAAATAAATGTTTTTTAAAAAATATATTTTTATTGATTTCAGAGAGGAAGGAAGAGGAAGAGAGAGACAGAAAAGTCAACTATGAGAGGGAATCATTGATTGGCTGCCTCTTGCATGCTCCCTACTGGGGACCGAGCCCACAACCTGGGCATGTGCCCTTGTTTGGAATTGAACCTGGGACCCTTGAGTCCACAGGTTGATGCTCTATACACTGAGCCAAACCAGCTAGGGCTTAAATAAATGTGTTTTTTAATTAAAATTATTAATTACAGTCTAAAATTAATTTTGTTAACAAAAACAGACAATAGACAAACCATCTTTAAAAACAGAACTCCGACCCTCTATCTGCAGTAACCATTCCAGGAAGACAACAAACTGCTGTAGCAACTGACACAAAATGACCAGGACTTGCTTGAGAAGGAACAGCCTCTCCAATTTCTGTCCCCTTGATTCCAATCTAGAGCCACAAGCAGAAAGCCTGTACGTGCCCCTAACCAATCACAAAGGTGCCCTGCTCTCAGTGAGCCCACCTATGGGCTCCCCATGCCTGTAGCCTCTCCCAGGGCACACCGAAGCTTCCCCTTTTCTCTCCCTAAAGCTTTCCCACTTCTCTGCCTGCTTTGGCAACTAACTAACCAAGTGACGGTAGCCATCTCCCTTCCTGTAGCAATTTCTGGGTAAATAGCCTTTGTTTGTTCACGAGCCTGACCGTGGATTGCAGCTGCTGGGGTGCCTAAGTGTCGACACCCTGACTTCTGCAGCTGCAGCCATTCCCAAAGCCTAGTGAGCACCTGTTCCTGCTGAAACACCGAGAGTAGCTTCCGACTTCTGCCCTGGACTCTGAGGAATACAAGTGGCGCTTCCTGCTGCTCTGTGACTTGAGTCTGTTCTTCACTTTGATAGGAATGGGCGTGAGGGAGAGGAGGTCAGTGGGAGGACTGGATCCACTATGATGACTGACCCGGTTCTTCCACCTGCTGGCACTTGGACAGCGTTCACAGGCTCACCCCAAAGCGGAAGGGAAAATTCCTGGGCACCGGGCAGGACCAACCTGTACTTCGGCGAAAGCACAGGCTCTTCCAAGGGTTGTGCTAGAGCCACGTGGAGAGGGGGAACTGGCGCCGTGAGCCAGAGTTGGGCCAGGATCTATCCTCCTGCTCATCTGCTACCGGTTGTCACGGTTGCAGCATCAACCTCCCATGATGAGGGCTCTGAGCCTTTGTCTGGCCTAGAGACCTGGTCTTCATCATCACCCGGGGCCACGTGACTGAAGAGCCTACCAGGCCTTCCATGTTTGTGTGAGGAGGGAGGGAGCCTGTGTGGGTAAGGAAGTGCTGAGTTCTGGCTGCCCATGGGGGGGGGGGGGTGAGGAGTGGGACCCCCCAGGTCACTAAGGGAAAGTTTCTTGGATCTCATTTGGGGGAAGGGGGAGCAGGTTGAAGAGGTGGGAGCTGAACCCACAGTTTTCACATCAAATTTTGAATTACCAACAGAAAGAAAAACTCAAACACTTTATTTTAGATTATAAGAGAAGTAAAAAGCCACACTTACTACTATTAAATCAGATCAGAAGTTAACGCTGTTTTGCTAACATATAAATTACACAGACTCTTCTCTTCAGAGACCCCTGGCCTGCTTCCTTTTCAGCACCGAGCGGCCCCTTCACTCATTCAGCTGGCAGAGCAGAGCCGAGCCCTTGACAATCCAGTAATCTATGGACCTCTTGGAGGGTAAAAGGACGGTCACCACGAAGTTGGTTGAATGACCTAGTTAAGGATACAGGAGAAAGTGTGGTCATTACTTAAAGAATAACCCCTTAATACAAAGAGTATGTTCTAGGAGTCAATGTAATTGGGTTTTCCAGAGTCTGGATGTTGTTGACAGCATGCCTGTGGTGATTTTATTCACAGTTTAAAATATATTTTTATTGATTTCATGCCGAAACCAGTTTGGCTCAATGGATAGAGCGTCGGCCTGCGGACTAAAAGGTCCCGGGTTTGATTCTGGTCAAGGGCATGTACCTTGGTTGTGGGCACATCCCCAGTAGGGGGTGTGCAAGAGGCAGCTGATCGATGATTCTCTCTCATCGATGTTTCTAACTCTCTATCCCTCTCTCTTCCGCTCTATGAAAAATCAATAAAAAATATTTAAAAAATATATATTTTTATTGATTTCAGAGAGGACGGGAGAAAGAGAGAAATAGAAACATCAATGATGAGAGAGAATCATTGATCGGCTGCCTCCCGCATGCTCCTTACTGGGGATCGAGCCAGCAACCCTGGGCATGTGCACTTGACCCGAATGGAACCTGGGACCCTTTGGTCCCCAGGCTGATGCTCTATCCACTGAGCCAAACCAGCTAGGGCTCTTAGCTTCTTAATACTTTTTAGATTTATAATAGGAGTGGGAGATCATGCAGGTGATTGGAGTGTCTATTTTAGTTTTATCCTGTATGTTACCCTTAGAGGACATACTTTAACTGATTAGAAAAATAAGTATCATCAGTATCTATCAATATATTCTCTATTCAAAAGGGAAGGATTTTTTATTTTTAGTTCTTTCTGCCCTGCTTCATCTCCCACATTTCTATCATCTGGAAATTTAGTTCTAAATTATTATTAAAATCATTTTTATGGTCAAACTTTGAAAGGTTTAAGTGTGTGTGTGTGTGTGTGTGTGTGTGTGTGTGTGTGTTAGAGAGCCAGTGGTTATTAATTTAGAGTCTTTGTATGTCTTTGACTGTCTTTATCACACTTTCTCTTTTGGATAATAATTTGCTTGTATTTCCAGTTTTGGTTCAAAGTTGTATTGCCTTTGAGGATGTTTCTGTTATCTTTTTATACACTGTGGATAATGAGAGATGCCTATCAATCTGATTCTCTGGAATTTTAATTTCAGCATGTTAATACGTTTTACCTCTTTGCTTTGAGGATTTTCTTTATCTCTGGTAGTCTTTTTAAAAATATGTTTTTTTTTTGTTTTTTTGTTTTTTATTTCAGAGAGAAGAAAGGAGAGGAGAGAGAGAAACATCAATGATGAGAGAGAATCATTGATCGGCTGCCTCCTGCATGCCTCCTCCTGGGGATCTAGCCTGCAATCCTGGCCTGTGCCCTGACCTGGAATTGAACAGTGAGCTCCTGGTTCATCAGTCAACACTCAACCACTGAGTACACTGGCTGGGCATCTCTGATCGTCTTAAGTATCACTTTGATATATCCGGGTTACTTTTAAAAATTTGATTATTTATGTTTTAAAAAATTATCCCTAACAGACTTTGTGAGATCTCTTCATATGCAATTGCTCAAGTGTTTCATCTTTTCTGGGCAATGATTGGCCATTATTAAAAAAAATATTATCACTCTTCATTGTCTCTACTTTCTTCCAGGCTGCCTACCAGATCAAAGTTGGGAATTTTGGCTTTTCCCACAGTGTTCCTTTTTTTAATTGCATTGCGAATTTTGAGGGATTTCCTCAGCTCATCCTCCTTACTTACCCTTCGCTGTCTCCAATCAGCTCTCCAGCTTATCTGCTCAGAGGGCTCTCTTTCTGTCTGGTACCTTTTTTTCAGAACCGTATCTCAGTTTCAGGGCTACTCAGATTTCCATTTTTGCAGCCTGGCATTTCATTTAATAATTTATTTTAAAACCTCTTTGATGAGTCTCAATGGATTTGGTGAGAGATTTTAGTATTGATTCTAACCATCATTTAAAAATTACAAGTCACTGCTCAATAAACTATTTTCTGCTCATTAGACTAATAGAAGCAAACATCAGTTTTAAACTATCCAACCATATTCCATATTAAAATAAATAGAGTTTAC
This sequence comes from Pipistrellus kuhlii, assembly GCF_014108245.1. NCBI lineage: Eukaryota > Metazoa > Chordata > Mammalia > Chiroptera > Vespertilionidae > Pipistrellus > Pipistrellus kuhlii. Next base: position 46,081,963 of record NW_023425438.1, on the reverse strand, counting down.
AGCACTAGTAAATTTGTATAAGTTGGCCTCATTTTGAGCCTCACTAGTTGGTCCAAGGGAGAGCTCAGTGTTTGGGCTTCCACTGTAGTTTGCATCTGGTCATTATTAGGACCAATATTAGCGCATCCTCACCTGTGGTTGAGAGTGTTCCTGCACGGGCCCCCGTTTTATACAGTGGGGAATGATAAAGTATTGGGCTTGGATCATAATTTTGTTGAGGTTCAAAATGCACCACAGGCAGCACTGGGTTCATCTGTCCGGGCAACGCATCTTCAATCACCATCGCCTTATCGTCCCACCGGCAAGCATCCATGAACATCCCATGAACGAGAACACCATCTTCGGGAGAGGGCAACTGAAACACACCCAGAAGTTTACAGGCGAGAAGAGGAGAAGGCGGTCAGCATCTGTGGCCCCACATCCTCCTCAGTTAATTCTAAGAGCCAGATTGCTATTGTAACTCAGTCTCGAGAGAAGAATACTGTCGAGAGGCTCTGGCAGGTAAAACAACTTGCTTTTTAGTTTGACACCAAATCTCATAGTCCATCAACATGTCTAATAGGCGAAACCCCTGGGAAACCCTTCATGTGATTCAGAATAGCTGTCATGATGCTAAGACCTTTCCTTCCTTATGGGAAGTAGATGGGATAAGAGGGCTGTGATGATCATCAGTTATTTGTTAGCAAGGCCTTTCAAGGATATGGGAGCAAATGAGTAGAGTGGATGCTACAGAATTGCCCAGGAACAATTCCTACTAATACCATGACATTTTAAGGCAGGTTTAGTTAGCAAAAGCCATTCACCCCAAATCCACTGATTGGTTAGTGAACACTTTATTGGCAAGAGAATTCTGTAGCAAATTTTTGATTTCTTGAAACATATGAGGCCCACTGGGGTTAACTGATGCTTTGAGGCAGAGGCCCCCCTCTCCCCATAAACATCTCAGTGCCTCCACGCTGGGTAGCTCAGCTTGGCAGCGCTGGTTCATACTCCTGGTTGTATACAGCAATCACCAGGGGCACTTTAAGAAACAACAATGCCCAGTGTGTTGGGGTGATGATTCTGGTCTAACTGGGATGTGGCCTTGGGCATTGGAACATTTTAAAGGCACTACAGGTGATTTTAACTTGTAGTCAAAGTTGAGAATCACTAAAATTCTAGAGCCATGGTTCTTAAACTTTAGCGGGCTAAGACCCCATGGAGGACTTGTTAAAATACACAGATTTCTGAGTCTGTGGGCCTTGGTGTTTGCATTTCTAATAAGTTCTCAGGTGATGCTGCTGGTCTGGGAACCCCACTTTGAGAGCCTCCGCTCCGGAGGTTGTAAACTATGGGAACGAAGAGTTTCAACAGCTCTTAGTGGTTTTGACTCACAGCCCCCCAAATCCTTGGAATTTCCTGAGTGTTGAAAGTGATAGTGGTGTCTCGTTAATGTTAACGAGATGGGCTTGGGCAGTACCTAAAGATGGGGGCTGGAGCTTTCAGGGTATCCCCCACAGCACCTTTAGAGAGGGAAGACTGAGTCCAGTCACCGATGGCCAGTGATCCAATCAACCATGACAATGTAATGAAGCCTCCACAAACCCCCACAGGACTGGGTTCGGAGAGCTTCAGGGTGGACAGGGGAGATGTGGGGAGAGCGGCACACCTGGTGGGCATGGACACTCCATGCCCTTCCCCTATGCCTTACCCTAAGCATCTCTTCCATCCCACTATTCTGAGTTACATCCTTTTATAATAAACTAGTACCTAGTTAAGTAAAAAGTTTTGCCTGGCCGGAGTGGCTCAGTGGTTGAGCGTCCACCCATGCACCAAGAGGTTCCTGGTTTGATTCCCTGTTAGGGCACACACCCAGACTGCAGGCTTGATCCCCAGTTGGGGGCGTGCAAGAGGCAGCCAATCTATGTTCCTCTCTCATTGATGTTTCTATCTCTTTCTCCCTTCCTCTCTCTAAAAATCAGTGAAGTCATATTAAAAATAAAGTTTCTCTGAGTTCTTTGAGCCACTCTTGCAAATTGATTGAGCCCCAGGATGGAGTCAGGGGTCAGAAGCACAGGTGACAATGTGGGCTTGAAACTGGCATTAGAAATGGGAGAGTGGGGTGGGGATGGGGGAATGTGTGCGGGTGATCATGTAGGACTGAACTCTGAACCTTTGGGGTCTGATGCTATCTCTGGGTAGCGTCAGAATTGAGCTGAATTATTGGTCTCCCAGCTGGAATTTGAGGATTGCTTGCTGATGTAGGCACCACCTCCACCTCCTCACCCCTGCCCCACATTGGGTTCAGATCTAGTCATTGCTAATTGGGGAGCTTGTTTTTGGGGGTGTGAGCTCCATTCTGCTCCCTCTGCTCTCACATATGGGAGGCAGGAGAAGCAGGAGAGGTTAGCAGAGACACTGAATGACAGTGGGACAGATGCTGCTTTGCTATCACAATAGTCCGGAAGACAATACCTCCTTGTCCATGGGCAGTTCTTGTCCAAACTTCACTGTCTTGGCAGCTTCTATAACTGCGGCTTGATCCCGATAAACAGGAACTACATTGTACTTGAAACTCAGCTCATCTATAGGCAAATTGTATTTCCGAGCATGATTTTGAAGAGTTCCTGTAAATAGAAAAATAACAAAACAGAAAAATGGCTCCTCTGAACAAGACTACTGCTGTCCAAACACAGCCCCCACTTGCTCCCAACCAGGCTGCTCTCGAATCAGAGAGCTTCCTCTCCATGGAGAAGAGGCAACCATTGACACCTAATTCTGAATTAGTTCACAGAGACAGGAAGCCTATGGGAGATGTTGGGAGGGGCAGGGCCAACACCTGTATTGTGGTCATGGCTGGGAAGAGAAGGAAGGAGATAAGTCTGTAGTACACTCCTCTGCTCTTTAGGGAGACAAACCAGGGAGGGAGTTTCAGAACCCAGTCTGCCAACTTGACAGTCCTGCTTAGCTGTCTCGCATGGGCTGTTTATTGGGGATTCAGGATGAGAGAGAAAAAGGGCTCAGCTGATTAGCACCTAGCAGCCCAATGGCCCTGGCCCACTCTGGGACTCTCCAGCAGGAATCCCTGAAATAACACCCATCTACCCTTGAGTTGATGAAAGGACATCAAGAGTATTTTTTAGTCAACTATAATGAAAAATTAAATTTTCCTTAAAAGAGTATTTAAAAATATATATATTTTATTGATTTTCCACAGAGAGGAAGGGAGAGGGATAGAAAGCTAGAAACGTCAATGAGAGAGAAACATCATCGACAAGCTGCCTCCTACACACCCCCTATCAGGGATGTGCCCACAACCAATGTATATGCCCTTGACCGGAATTGAACCTGGGACCTTTCAGTCCACAGACCAACGCTCTATCCATTGAGCCAAATGGGTTTCAGCTTGAAAGAGTATTTTTTAGAGGGAGGGAAGCTGCTTAGACTTGGAGCCGGAGCAGATGGAGGGCGTGTGGTGCCCTGGAGCACGGGTTGTGTGGGGATCTGGGGCTCAATGTGTGTGTCCACAGGGGCAGTGGTGTTTGCCTTTGCATCGCCTGACAAGGGCAGGGGTTAGGGAACATCTGCTGTTTCTGTCATCCTTTTCCCTTGCAAGCCAGGAAGAGCTGGGCCTTGTTGGACTTCCCTCTAAGTCAACAGCCTCATGGCAAGGCCGGTCGCAGCCATGCCATCTTGCCCGTCCTAGAGGCCCAGGCCAGAGCACACCATGTCTTTCTGGGGGGGCATCTGCGGGGAAAGCACTCGTACCTGTTAGAAATCCTTGAGGGAAGAAGAACCCGGAGATCCAGAAGGACTTGGGCTGCCCTCGTTTGAGCCACAGCTGAAGGAGACACATTACACCAAAATGTACTGTTTTCCTGAGACGGAGTTTGTCATTTCAATCAAAGTCAGATTCTGGAGGGCCTCTCAGGGGGCAGAAGCTAAAGCAGTCCTGAGTGAGTCACCAGCCCCATCCTGACCGCCTGCCCTGACCCTGTCCTCACTCCTCAGCCTGACCACAAACCCAGAAACTGGTTATTACAGAGGGTGGAGAAGAGGGAGATGGTGGCAAGGTCACCCTGGAGTTTGGGCCCATTTCAGGTTGGTTCTGTACCTCACAGTGGGGTCCCATGAACGAAATATGAATCTCCAAGGATGGCACGGAATTAAAACGGGATGCTGGGATAAGGGCCTGGGGCAAACTCCATTATAAGTAGCACGAGATGTTTAAAGTGATGCCATTCTGAAAGGATCTGTGTCTTTGGGCTGAGATGATACCTCAAGGGTTGTCAATATTTTAGCTAGGGGTTCCTAAGGACCTTAGGGCCAACTGCGTTGCTAGATTTATCAAATCCCAAATAAGAACATTTTCTTACGTCCATAAATGCAGTCCTCAGAATAAGGTCTTTGACCCATGACCCCAGTGGTTTCAGGGACGGGTAGGCTGTGATGGACCACAGGGAAGGAACTTGGTTGTTGAGGAAACTGTTGTACACCTTTTCCATTTCTTCAGACATCACCACTAATCCAGCAATGGCTTTGCTGAGTGTTTCTAGAGAAGACTAAGAGAACAAGAAAGGGCTGATGCCCTCCACAGATATAATTAGCAAGTGGGAATGCACCCATTGGTGGTGGCAGGTGCTGCCTTGGCTGATAGTCTGGGTTCCATACTCTCTGCATACTGTCTGGTGGGCCAGGCCCTCCCATCCTTCATGCATTTTTACAATAAAAATGTAAAATCTGGGAGTGGGAGGCAGTTCAGGCAGTTAGTAGCAGACTCCAATGAAGTGGGAAGAAGAGGGGGAGGAGAAATGTCCCCAGCAGCCCGAAGATATGGTTTTGAACAATGCCTCTAGAAGATTTAATATGCATCAGGTATTAGAGAAACAGAGATGACTAATATACCAATCCCTTTTTCTTTAAGAAAGTCATTTTCCATTGGGAAAGCTTTACTCATGGGGGGGGGGGGGGGGTGGTAATTACAAAACAATGTGGGCCAAGACTGGTTTGGCTCAGTGGATAGAGCATCAGCTTGGGGACTGAAGGGTCCCGGATTCGATTCCAGTCAAGGGCATGTACTTTGGTTGCGAGCATATCCACAAGAGGCAGCTGATCGATGACTCTCTCTCATCGATGTTTCTAACTCTCTATCTCTCTCCCGTCTTCTCTGTACAAAATCAATAAAATATATATTTTTAAAAAATTACAAAACAATGTGGTAATTACAGTCACAGTCACAGAACCAGAAAGGATGGACCCCTGAGGAAGGGTTCCTAAGTCATCGGATGTGGAGGGGAGGGCTGGTGTCCAGGAAGATTTTATGGAGGAAGTGATACTTAGACTTGCCTGTCTTCAAGGGGGTGATGTAGAAGAGGCAAGAGATGACAGCGCCCATTTCTTCTTCTTCCTTTGAACACCAGTCCTCCCCACCCCCTAGTTTTAACTGGGCAGAGAGCAATCCACCCAGAGGCTCTATTTCTTAGCCAAGGATGGCACGGAATTAAAACGGGATGCTGGGATAAGGGCCTGGGGCCTTTAAGCTGGGGTGCGACCATGTGGTTGAGTTTTGGCTAATGGATACAAGAAGAAATGATGTATGCAACTTCTGGATCACATTTTTATGAGGAAGCTGCTTTCTCTCTGCTCTCTTTCCCCACAGTGACTAGCAAAAGGGGACAGTGGGAGAAGCCACCTTAGACCCAGAAGTGGAGGCTACCTGTTAAGGCTGGAAGAGCCAACCCTCTCTCTGGGATCTCTGGATGAGCTCAGAGAGCAAGACCAACCTACCTGCCCTAGACAGGGCTCCCGCTGGGAAGGCAGCTGAGAGAGAAGTGAATTTCTATCTTGTTTTGGTTGCTATATTTGGAGATCTTTATCACAGCAGCTTAATCTGTATCCTGATTCATTCAGTACAGAAGGTGGCAAGCCCTGACCTGGCTATCTGGCCTGCTGACACTGGCCTATACCTGCCTCGATGCCAGTCTCAAAGTTCATAATCCAGCTGCCGCTGTGTTCCCCTACCAGGGGGTCCTCAAACTTTTTAAAGTGGGGGCCAGATCACGGTCCCTCAGAGAGCTGGAGGACCGGACTATATGAACTACTAATTCCTACTGTAACACCTCGGCTGCGCTCACTGCCCAAAAAACCTGGCGGGCCGGATCAGACTCCTCTGCGGGCCACATGTGGCCCGCGGGCCGTAGTTTGAAGACCCCTGCATGAGCGTAGATATTGCCAGCCAACCAGCAACATTCAGAGTCTTTGTTTTCCTAGGAGGGGACAGATAGCCTTTGGCTTTAAAAGATTTACTCCATCTGTCCTCCCCAATATTTTTAAAAAATATTTTATTGATTTTTTACAGAGAGGGAGGGAGAAGGATAGAGAGTTAGAAACATTGATGAGAGAAACATCAATCAGCTGCTTCCTACACACCCCTTAATGGGGATGTGCCCGTAACCAAGGTACATGCCCTTGTTTGAAATCAAACCTGGGATCCTTCAGTCTGCAGGCCAATGGTCTATCCACTGAGCCAAACCGGTTAGGGCTGTCCTCCCCAATCTTAAACCTGAGCCTTGACTCTATGCTAGGTATTTGGTTCCTTCCTCGGTGGTAAAACTTTTCCTGTCATTGCTCTATATTTGGTCTCTAATAGCTTTTGTGTTTCCCTTATCAAAGTTATACATGTAGAAACCTGGAAGGTGTTTAGCCATCATTACACATTCAAGACCATGTAGAGAGAACATATTCCTGAGTATAAGGCAAAGGACCAAAGAGTTGCTCTCAAGTTTTAGTTGCAGTGAAATCATTTGGGGGAGTTTTCCTTAAAAAAATCCATCTTCTCAGGAATTTCCAGAAATTCTCTCTCAGGGCTGGAGTGTGATCAGGAGTTACATTTTGAACCTGCAGCAGAGTGGTTATTATGGCAGGTGTTTTTTGACCCACTCTTTGGGTCATGCTGGCTTTCACAGTCCTCATAAATACGATTTTATTCAATGCAAATTAGACATCAGGAACGAGAACTAAATCTCTAATGCTTAGGTCTCTGATCACATTTCTGACCTGTCAATGGTAATTATAAGGATGTAAGGATAATGAAGAGACAGGGAATTTGTAATGTCCCCTATACACAAAGCCATTATTAGAGAGAGAACATGGCCTTGTTTCAATTTTAAACCAGTTGGGATTGAAGAATTGTTAGGATATTCAAATGGAAATGTTGAGGTGATGGGAATGGAAACCTCTAAGCATACTCATCTATCTATCTATCTATCTATCTATCTATCTATCTATCTATCTATCTATAAAAGCCTAAGTGACCGGCCAACCAGCCAGTAGCTATGACTTGCACTGACCACCAGGGGGCAGATGCTCAATGCAGGAGTGGAAACCACAGGCATGGAAACACAAAACAGACTGATAAATCTCGGGGGAAGGAGGGAAGGGGAAGGGGGGAAAGAGATTAACTAAAGATCTTATATGCATACTAGAGGCGCAGTGCATGGATTTGTGCACTGGTGGGATCCCTTGGCCTGGCCTGTGGGGACAGGCTAAAACTGGTTCTTTGACATCTGAGGAGTCCTGGATTGCGAGAGGACAGAGGTCAGGCCAAGGGATCCCACCAGTGCATGAATCTGTGCACTGGGGCTCTAGTGTTATTATATAATTCTCTACACAGCTTTGATACCCCACAGCAATGATGGCAGTGAGTGCTCATACGTGTATTAATTTCAGCAGATTGTTAAACCGGTCCACTTCTTGTCCAAGAACGGTGGTCAAGGAGTTAAGGCGTCCATGAGAGTCCTTGATGAAAAGGCTCTCAGAAGCAGTGTCCATATCTAGTATTTCTGAAACACAGAGAATCAACCCCTCAGATCAATTATCATTGATTTCTATCCTCATATCATTGTGGTTGTAATTTACTTGTCTTAACCTTTCTTTAAGCCTATTTCTTCTGCACCTGAGCCTAGGCTGAATGGGAGGCAGGCCATGCAGAAGTGGGTGGCAAATGCTAGCAGGACAAGCAGCTGCCTGGTAGATCAGAGACATCCCTGAGAACAGAGGTGCCAGGGTCTCCTCTGTCTTGCAGGTGCATAAGCCTTACTCTTCCCAGCACACCTGTGTTGCATCTGGGAGAGGAGGGGTTGGCAGTGAGAAACAGAGAGATGAGAGAGACTCTTCATTTATCCCAAGTTACTGAGCATAGTTCAAAAGGGGCTGACTGAATTATGAAACAGGCCCTTGGTTCAAGCTAGATCTGAAATTTTGTTCTTCTTTCCCCCTACAATCCAGCAAGTGGAGGCTCATATAAACTCTAAAACTAGAAAGGAACTGTATTTCCTTGCATATCTGAATAAAGTGTGGTTAAATGAGTGGCTCTGAAATACACCTATCAAATTCATTCCTAAGGAGTCACATTTTGGCTGCTGTAAAAAAAAAAAAACGAGCAGTGTGGGTTAGTCCAATCTTTGGGTTCCACATGCCCTTCGTCTTCTCCTTCTATCATTTTGTTATCATCATAACTAGCTAGTTTAAAAAATATATATTTTTATTGATTTCAGAGAGGCAGGAAGAGAGAGAGGGATAGAAACATCAATGATGACAGAGAGAGAGAGAGAGAGAGAGAGAGAGAGAGAGAGAGAGAGAGAGAGAGAGAGAGAGAGAGAGAGAGAGAGAGAGAGAGAGAGAGAGAGAGAGAGAGAGAGAAATCATTGTTAGGCTGCCTCCTGCATGCTCCCTATTGGGATCGAGCCTGCAACTCCTGGGAATGTGCTCTGACCAGGAATCAAACTGTGACCTCCTGGTTCATAGGTCAATGCTCAACTGCTGAGCCACGAATATTAGTAACAGAAAGAGAGCAAAGGGGAGGCCAGGCATTATTAGTATGGTCATCTGGGCAGCTTCACCAGGAAGCTGCAACTTGACACTCCCCAGGAAACCACTGGGGACTTCCCTGCAAGTCACTGGGGGGAGGGGTCAAACAAAGGGGGAATTGGATGCTTGTGAAATGAAGTCAGGGTGACTTAGGGAAGGCGCTTGCACCTGTCAGTCTAACCTGGGAAAAATATAATTGGCTGGGGGTGGAACACTGCAAGTGCAGTGGAATCTTGGAAGGTTAAAATCCCCAGACAAAGAATTCTCTCTGCCCAGCCTTGTTCCTACTCCCTTGCACTCTCTTGCTACGTGACCCCAATCCGCCCTCATGCTAACCTACTATGTGGACTTAAGCAGCCACACGGTAATGGGCTGCAGCTGGGAACACAAACTAAGCTAGTCACATGCTGTGCTTTGATATGGAGGGGAAACGCTGGGCAGTGGCTCTAGCCCTGCTGAAGATTAGATTGGTAAATCAGAGGGCGATGGGACCTCGGAAGGAAAAGCCCTTAATTTTACCTCATCAGTAAAGCTCGCCACAATAACTCCTGTGGGGGCCTCAGGAATTCTTTTGCCTGCAGCACCCCAAGAACTACACTTCCACTGGTAACAGGTGGGGACACAGAGGGCACCCACTGATAACAGTTTGCCTCTGATGCTGTTCCAAACCCTCAGTTTTCTTGTTGAGCCAATTGCATCCCTGCCCGGATTCTCAGCAGATGGTATCGCTTATTTCACAGTAAAAGTATAAGCTTTATGAAGCCTGGAGAGAAAACCTCCTACGTGTCAATGGAACTCTGAGACAAATGCACTTTATCTTCTTCCTTCCTTCCTTCCTTCCTTCCTTCCTTCTTTCCTTCCTTCCTTCCTTCCTTCCTTCCTTCCTTCCTTCCTTCCTTCCTTCCTTCCTTCCTTCCATTTTAGATTTATTAAAAATTGCTTTCTAAAATAACTGACTCAGTTTTCTTCAACAACAACAGGACTCTGCTCAAGAAGAGATTCTTTTGGGGCTTAGGAGGCAAATAACTGGTTTATGAGGTCCCACTGCCCCTTTCTTTCTGGGGCACGTGGCAAGACTCAGTCTGTGACACTGTAACATAACAAGAATACATATATTTCGGTCTTCATCTCTAGCTCCTGGCCAGAGCTCCTAAAACTGTTGTAATTTCATAAGTGAGAAAAACAATAGGGGCGTCACTTTTTATAACATTTGTTTGTTGACTCTGGCTCTTGAAACAGCTTGAGTGATAAAGGCAAAAACAACTTCTTTTGTTATTCATAACAAGCCCCTTTCAATAATATATAGCTTATGTTTCTGAGTTGACTTTTAGAAACCCAAAGCATGGGGAAGCTGGTTGTCAGCAGAACCAGCCCTATTATCAATAGCTTGAAATGCTACTGTGAGAATTATTGTGAGTAGTGAGAAACACAGTTTATTCTTAAAAGTCATTGTTTTATTTTCTGCTTAAATTTTTGTTTCCCTATAATTACATCTCTTCCAACCTTGAGCAACCTACATTAATAAAAGATAAATATTCAAATTGACCAAACTTCCACAATGCCCATCAGCCAATCAGGAGTGAGTATGCAAATAAACCCAACAAATATGGTGGGTTAATTTGAATACACAGGTGCAGAGCAGGATGCCTGCTATGAGGGGATAGGCGGGGGCAGAGGGAGCTACAGGAGTGGCACTCCAGCTGGGAGCAAAGCCAGGGGAAGTAAGACCTATTCTTGCATGAATCTTTGTGCAACAGGCCTCTAGTAGATTAATAAATCTACATCTGCAGTCATTTAAACAAAAGTATTAAAGTGGAATCTGTGATCATTTAAGAAGATTCCTTAACTCACCAGAGAACAAGGTGAAATTAATTCAGCTATTAATCTTGAATGGAGAAGAAAAATGACATGGATTCTAGAGCAGGGCTATCTAATAGAATCTTTTATGATAATGGAAATGATCTTTATTATCTAATTAGAGGCCTGGTGCATGAAATTTGTGCACGGGGTGGGGGAGTGTCCCTTAGCCCAGCCTGTGCCTTCTCCAATCTGGGACCCCTCGAGGGATGTTAAACTGCCCTCTCACAATCCATGATTGCTGGCTCCCAACTGCTCGCCTACCTGCCTTCCTGATTGCCCCTAACTGCTTCTGCCTGTCAGCCTGATCACCCCCTAACCACTCCGATGCCAGCCTGATTGATGACTAACTGCTTCCCTGCCAGCCTGTTTGCCCCCAACTTCCCTTCTCTGCTGGCCTGATCACCCCTAACTGCCCTCCCCTACAGGGTTGATTGCCTCCAATTGCCCTCCCTTGCAGGCCTGGTGCCTCCCAACTACCTTCCTCTGCTGGCCATCTTGTGGTGGCCATCTTGTGTCCACATGGGGGTGGCCATCTATGACCACATGAGGGCAGCCAGCTTGTGTGTTGAAGTGATGGTCAATCTGCATCTTACTCTTTTGTTAGATAGGGGTGGCCTGGGCGAGGGGCCTGTGGTGGTTTGCAGGCTGGCCATGCCTCCTGGCGACCCAAGCAGAGGCCCTGGGTATCTGAAATTTATTTATCTTCTACAATTGAAACTTTGTAGACTGGAATGGAGCCAAGCCCCTGCTTGCTCCATGGCTGCAGCCATTTTTGTTTGGATTTGTTTACCTTCTATAATTGAAACTTAGTATTCTTGAGTGGAGGCATAGGCTGGCAGGTATAAAGCTTGGCTTCCTCCATTGCCAGGGGCAACCCTAGCCTGCTCTCTCCAGCTCCATGGCTGCCACCATTTTTCTTGGGATTTATCTTCTATAATTGAAACTTTGTATCCTTGAGTGGAGGCCTAGGCCGACCCAAGGTGTGTGGAAAGCTTGGCTTCCTCTTTTGCTGGGGAAACCCAAGCCTTTCAACTGCTCTCTGTGACTGCAGCCATCTTGGTTGCGGTTAATTTGCATACTCACTCTGATTGGCTGGTGGGCGTGACTTAAACAGAGTGATGGTTAATTTGCATATTACTCTTTTATTAGGTAGGATATGGGGGCACTTGAAATGCCACTTGTGCCACAGAGAAAAGGAATTTTAAATTTAATTTTAAGTGTAAGTAGCCAGCTGTGGCTAGTGGATATTTTCTTGGACAGCACAGAGCTAGAGACATTAGGAAGCTCAGAAAAGAAGTCTGATGAAAGTTACAGGGGCTGGAAACCAACTTGCTCCTTACACTCCTGGCAGCTGAAGTGCTGTAGGCTTCTAGTCTATGAATGAAATGTGCCACATCACCAGAGTTTCTATGTAAAGACAGGTCTGCACAATAAGCAATTTGGACACCTGCTATCACTCAGCTCTCTGAGTTTACTCCTACAAGTTCTATTATATACAGATGCCAGAAATTATTTATTACCTGGAACTCTGGCCCGGATAGAAGTAACAAGTTCTTGGACAATTTCATCATTGCTCTTTCCCTCTCTACCAGAAGATGACCTTGGCTGAACTTCAAGTATGGTGTTGATTAAAGTACTGGTCTCTTTGTACTGTAATGGTGGAAAGAGACAGAACAGTGAAGATTTCAATTCTCAAAACATAATTTTGTAGCGCCTACAGTTCACTTATTGAAATAATGGCAGTTATAAAAAAAACAAGGAATGTTTATACTTTATGTTGAAGAAAGAGTTAGTAAAATATGCTCATTGTAAAATGCACAGTACATCATTGTCAGTGTTATGGCTAAAATATTTTGGTTGGACAACAATGTGAGTTTCTTAATGCCACTGAACTGTATACTTAAAAATGGCTAAAAGGATACATTTTAGGCCCTGGCTGGTTTTGCTCAGTGATTAGAGCACAGACCCCATGGACCAAAGGGTTGTGGGTTTGATTTGCAGCCAAGGGCATGCACCTTGATGGTAGGTTTATCCCTAACCCCATGCGGGAGGCAACCAATGGATGTGTCTCTCTTATGTGATGTCTCTCCCTCCCTCCCTCTCTCTCTTAAAAAAAAAATCAATAAAAAAGAACCGTAAGTGAGGATTAAAAAAATAAAATAAAATGATAAATTTTATGTTGTATATATTATATTTCATCACAATAAAATGGCTATTTTTTTTTCTAGCCAATCATTTAAAAGGCAGTTAGGAATGTTAGGAAGAAATAATGAGAACTGAGTTTTAGAATATGCTTTTCTAATTGAGAAAATGTTATTTAAATAAAAGTATTATGGCTTACTATGGAAAATTTGAAAACATGGAAAAGTAGAGAAAAAAATGTCATGCCCCTGCTTTTCAGAGATAGTTATAACTTTGGTTTACCGCTCCCTCCCACATCCCATCTTGGACATTGTCTCTATATGTGTGCATACGGTTAAAAAAACTGAACCCATATAATTTATGTAGTATTCTTTTTCAATTTCATGAACATTTTTTCAAACATTACTATTGACATATTCATTAGATTCTAAACACATATATGAAGTCATTTACTTAATGCTATACTTAGTTTGGTTTCCTTGCTCAACGCCAGTCATTTAATACCATGAATTTTTTATTTAAAAAAAATTCTTAACTCCTTGGTTGGATGGAAGATTCTTGAAACGTTTAGTGCAGCGAGCCTGGTATCACTTCCTATGATAGTAACTGAATTAGAGACTTCTGGTGGCAATCATTCCCAGTTAGCTTCTCCCCTAGGGCATAGCCCAGATTACACATTCTTGCACCCTCACAGAAAGATGATGGCTCATGTGACTATTATGCTACAATAAATGAGATGTGAGTCAAAGTGATGGTGGACTCTAGGCTGAAGCAGTGAAAAGCCTATGCCTAATTCTTTTGTTTCTCTCTTCGCAGGCTGTGAATGAAAGGGCCATTTTTTTTTTTTTCCTAAGTGAATGCAGCTACGTACGTTTTAAGAGATTGGGTCCCAGGATGATTATGTGAAGTACAACCCCTCTATCAATCTGCTATCACAGCAGTTGTACTAAATCAGTGGGACTTGAGTAATTTTCTTACTGCAGCACAACTGATTCCATCCTGACTAATACAGTAGACCATTTACACTTTTTTTTGGGGGGGGGGGAGGGGGGACACGGGGGGTGGGGGGTTGAAAGTAAGGTGAACCAGATACTAACATGACCATTTTCTTATTATTGTAGTTCCAAACTAGTTCTAGAACATGTCCATGCATAGCTTCAGTTTTTTTAGTTTCCTTTTCAAAAAAGCAAAAAATGATTGTTTCTATTTCTTATTGTTTTGCTGAATCTCCTTGCATCACGGTCGTCTCTCATCATTTCTATTTTTTGGACATTTCTGTCTCCATTATGGAAAGCTTATTAAGTTTGTTCCCTACACCACATGTGTGATAATCTATATTACAGTTCTGATCTTTAAGCCTCCAAAGAAGTTTTTAATTCTGCTATGGTATTTTTAGCTTCCTTGAAATAGTTCATTCTCACATCTCATGGCATCTCTGGTATATACATGTAAGCCTGTTCTCAAAGTTTGGCTTTCTCTTTCTTATAGGCTGGGTCTTATACTCTATCTCAGATGCCAGAACATATTCTTTCTTTCTGGTTTCTACAGATTATTTGCAGAAGGCGAGTCTGTGTCTTCTAAATGGTGTTTCCTATCCCTTATCTTTAGGGATTGTTCTCTCCCACCCCATTTACTCTGTTTTTTTTTTTTGGTTTGTTTGTTTTTCAGCCTCTAATCAGAAAAGAGACAATAGATTTCTGTATGCTCATAGATAATCTATGCAGATTGCCTGTGACTAATGCTCATTATTTTCTTTGGAGGCAAATTTTTCATTGTATCTCCACTTGATAGGTACAAGTCAAGGTTCAGTTGTTTGTTTTTTAAACTAGGTTCAATATTCTTTACTAGTAAGCACCTGTAGTTTGCTGGGCCAAGGAAGGAATCATTTGTATCTTTTGTCTTAAAATTCTGTTGATGACAAGAAGCAGAATTACTAGCTAAACTATACCAGTTAAAGCAAAGCGAAGGAACCTGTTGGCTCATGTAGCTGGGAAGAAAACACAAGTCATGTGGGTTTCAGGCATGAATAGGTCCAGTGCTTTCTCTCCTGAGCATGCTTGGTTGTGTCTCTCATTCCTTCCTATGACAGATGACCTTCTTTCATCTGGGAAGGGGAGTGGGGAGGGTGCCAGGGGTAAGGCCACAGGACATTTCAGATACACAGCATCCCAGCCTGGGATTCCAAGAGGAAAGAAAGAGCCCTCCCCCCATCCCAGCATCTATATACACTATCTCTGGAAGGGGCTCCCATTCACCTAGCATGGGCTTTGTGCTTGGACCAATTCAGGTGGTGAGGTGATGAGGTGCTGCCTTTGGCCCGGCCTGAGTGACATGCTCACCTCTGTGAAGGTACTGGGTAGTTAGAATTCTTAGCAGAATTTTATGGATGAGGAAGGGATGGGAGTAGGGCATGTATTATACCAGAAGGGAGGGAGTGAGGGAGGACAGAAAAACATCCTGGGGGCTCACTACATGCCTGTTTTCTCCTTCTCAGTCATCCTGAACCAACAGAAAACACAAAGCACTGTTCTCCCGGACACACTCTGCCAGCAGTGCTGCTCCTACCTGCAGTGCTGCACTTCTCAGCACTCCCCCACACCATACCCACACTCCCTGCCCCTTCTCTCACCCTCCACGCCCCACCCATCCACAGCAAACATCAGATATGAGTGCAAATGAACACTAGGTCTGCCCACCTCCTTTTCCTGCTGGAAGCAGAATAAGGAGAAATAAGATAGACTATTCTAACTCCTCACCGCCTAGCAAAGCGATTTTAGTGGTGGAGAACATGACACCAGGTTTCAGAGCATTAACCTCTTGATGTTCTTTCTGGAGGTTCCACTGGCGTTTTGCATGGATTCCTCGGTATCTAGGCAAACCTCACCCTCTCACACTTGTAGGGGCACAATTTAAGTTACAAAGAAGGATGAATAGGAGAAGAGAGAGAAGAGAGAGAGAGAGAGAGAGAGAGAGAGAGAGAGAGAGAGAGAGAGAGATGACCCCTCTTAGCCTTGTGAGGCCAACCTAGTCTTCAACCTTTAAAGCATCCCAGGGCCCTCAGGGACAGCTCATTTCCCGGCTTTTGTCTAGCTGCAGACTCCTGAGCATGACAGATGATGAGCCTGGAAAGGTCTGTAGTGGCCAGGTCATGGGGAGCCGAGAGTGCCCTCCTGAGGAGCTTGGACTCCCTGTAGGTAATGGTGCGGCAGCAGGAGGTCTTACAGGAGTAAAATTGTCCAGTCTGCTCTTTGGACCCATTGCTGTGCTCTGGCACTGTGCCCTCGATGAGCTGTACTCCTAAAGTTCGGTGTTTTAATTTCTCGGCCTCGGAGATTTGTTACCGTACTTTTATAATGTGATCATTTATGGATCCACATGTCTTTGTGTAACATGAAACGAATACGCCCGGCATATTTGGAGGCAGAAGGGTAAAAGAGAAAGGACTATCCGGATGATCATCAAAGTTCCGTGCTATGGTAGACCAGCAGGTGGATTGTGGAGTAGGCAGGAGGCTGGGAGGTGGAAAGGGGTGGTCAGCGATGGGAAAATGCATCCTGATTTTAGGATTCTGTGAAGGACCCAGAGAGAACAAGCTAAAGTGGAACTAAAAGCTGAGGGTAAACTGAAACATTTATTTTACTTGTTTATTTAAGAACACTAGAATTGACAGAGCTGTGGAGGTGATTACCGATGTTGCAAGTTTACATACACAATATGAATAGGTGGTTAGGTTGAAAGGCCACGTACCTGGAAAACTAGGTTGGCGTTTTCATGCATTCCAAATATTTCTGGGTCATCTATCAAAGGCAGATTTTCAATGTACTCTTTAAACTCTTGCAGGGTGTCAGCCAAGGGTGCAAAATAGATGCCTGTTATTGAAGACACAGGAAGGAACTGTCTCAGATCGGCTGGCTTTGGCACGGCTAAGTTTGGTGGTTCTCTGCCAGGCCCAGAGGCTGGCTGTCATCAGCTGTCTCTCATAGAAACAAGGACAGTTTCTCCAAATCATGTCTAATTTCTTCACCTTTTCTTGAGGCCCCGCATGCCTGATTAGGGTCCTAACCTTTCAGGGTGTCTCGCCCAGAACATTTCATGATTCTCAAATTCAGGGAGGTGCTGCTGAAAGGTATGGCTTGCTAAGGGCTCCAGATTTCTATAAAACGCATGTAGACAGAATACAACCCATTAAAAAAAAAAAGAAAGAAAGAAACAATTCCAAGTGGTTAATGCCCAATAGATGGCCTTGTCTAGCTACAGACACCTGTTACAACCAAAGCAGCTCCTAAGGTGGTCAAGCATGGGGACAGGGTGGGCACGGGGCTTGGGTTGTGAGGACTGGACACAGCGAACATCTGCATGAAAAATGGGGAGATGCTGACAGATGCTAAAAGACCTTCTTAGGGAAGGTCTTTTCCATAGAACTGAACAGCCACTCACCTGATTCGGAATATTTATAACCCTTTTCCAATGTTTCAGGAGAAAAAAATCTTTTCAAGACCGTCCGAAGGCATCTTTGATCCCAGGTGTCTGTAACTCTACCACCATATGTAATTTCACCTGCAAAGGATTTGCATTTAAAGACATATTATTGTTTCTTTTTTATCGATAGATGTATGCCTGTTCTAATAAGTTGATTTACATACACATTTATTTGGTACCGAAAGTGGAAATAGCACAAGAGTTTCCTTCCAAAAGAAACAAGTCAATTTTTAAAAAGCAGGACAAAATCTAGTTCATGTACTCTACCCTTGTTATTTTGTGTTTTCCAAATAACAGAAACTGAATTCTGTTTACATATATCTTCCTTCTTCCTGTTTTGTTTGTTTGCTTCGTTTTGTTTCAAACTATTGATGTTGGGTCTCATCCCATCATTGACTGCAGTATTCTAAAACATACTTTCTATGAAACATTGTTTTTGGTGAGGGAGGGGAAATGAGTAAAATGGAATAAAAACACTTACAACGAGGCATCCAAACCCAACTTACTTTACAGACTACTGATACTAAGCTAGGGAGGAAAGAGAGATTCAAGGTAAGGAGACAACCTGTCTCACAGAAATTATGTTATGGGGAATTAAACTTATTGGTATCCCATCTCTCTTTCCACAGAGATGCTCCATGCATCATGCTCCATTGCAATAGGCAAATTACAAGCCTGCTCACATCACCATTTTGTTCAGCAATCCGGGCCCCACAGGAGTGGCTGGCGGCAGGGGTATAAATTAGCCTCTTCGATCCCATGCCAATTCCTCTCACCCTTCTTGGCTTACCCTGAGGATAGGCCCTCATCCATTCTTACTGCTGTTTTATTATCTGTTGGTCCAAGGTTTCATTTGCTTTTCAAGGTTCTAGATCATGTGGTACCACTCTGCTGTCCCACATTCCCCTTACCCACCAATGAAAACCATCCACTCCTACCCCATCCCCTTTCAGAGCTCTCCCTTCCCCCACTTCCCAGTGCAAATCTCTTCTTCATGATTTGGACCAACATGGTTCAAATTGGATCTAATTTTTGTCAGTAAGGTCCCTTGTGGCCATAATTAATATGTGCTAGCAATTTTACTTCTTGAAATTTTCCCCTTTTTTACAAGTACACCTGACTTAAAAGGTCAATGTTCAGATTCTTTTGAACTTAAAAGCACTAACTTTGGAGGCTAGATTGTCTGGGTTTAAATCTTGGCTTTACCAGTTGTATATGGAACAGTAGGAGGAGCTCCTATTTTACGTGTAAAATCCTATATAATAAAGATGTAATATGCAAATAGTCGTTATGCTGTGAAGCATAACAACCGACCATGTAATGATGACCACGGATGAACAGGAGGTTGGGGCAGTGAGCTACAAGCAGGCAGCAGAGAGCTACAGGAGGGGGCAGGGCAGCAAGTTATGGAGAGGGACTGGGGGGGAGGTGGAGGGAGCTACAGGAGAGCAGGAGAGCAGGGTGGAGAGCTACTGGAGGGCGGCAGAGAGCTATTGGTGAGCTACTGGTGCACAGATTCGTGCACAGGGCTACTAGTAGGTATATAACAGTCCTTGCCTTACAGGATTGTTGTGAGGATTAAATCTGCTAATTAATAAGTGCTGAGATAATGCTTGGCATGTAGCAAGAGCAATGTAAGTTTTTATATTATTACTAGAATCCCGACGCACAAAGATTCATGCTAGAATGGGCTTTCCTTTCCCTGGCTGCCGGTACTGCCTTTCCACTCCGGCCCAGCCCCTTTCCACTTAGGCCCCAGAGCAGCCTCTTTCTGCTCTGGTCCCTCCCTCCCATGCTGCCAGAGGCATAACACAAGCATCCTGCCCCTGTCACTCCTTGGCTGAGTATGCAAATTAATCGACATCTTTGCTGGGTTAATTTGCATATCGCTCCTGATTGGCTGGTGGCATAGTGGATGTATGGTCAGTTTACATAGTTGTCTATTATTAGGTAAGGTTAAAGGATACATCTGTCCCATTTTCCTATGTGTCAATATTCTTAATGATATTCTGATCCCGGTCTTCTCTTCACAAAGGGAATATCAGAAGTCATCATCTCTACAATCCAACACTGTGGAGGTGGCCATCTCTGTATGGGCCAGGCAGGTGTGAACCATGTGTGGCACACGGCTTGGATGCCCTGGCCATGTGGGCATACTGACCAGTAATATAGGTCAGTGCAGCCCAGGGAATCCTTCCTTCTTGACAGTAAAGGTTGAGGTTCAGTAAAGCGCATTCTCTGTCACTGTCGTTAAATTCATAGCAGATGTTCCAACCAAGAGGGCCAAACTTCTTTCTTTCCTAGAATGGAAAATGAAAACCATCTTAAGTAAAAGTTGATAACATTAATTTTGTGAAAAATTTTGAAAACAAAAAGGTTTCTATTGAAGCCGGGCATCCTCATTCTGTGAAATCCGTTAAAGTCATGCATTTTAACTTCGGCTCCCACCAAATAATGAGGCACGTCTTCCTCCGGTACGGCCCCTCCCATATTTCCAAAAGAACACGTGATATTCCTGAAAATGGGGCAGGCCTGTCCAAGAACATTTCGTCTTCAGGATAAAACATTTCTGCATCCAAATAGGAAAAAGAATCCCACTAGTGTCCTCTGGCATAAAAACACTGACACTCACTTAGCGGGTGGAGAGAGCTCCCCCTGCTGTTCTAAGGAGTGTGTCCACCACGCAGACTCTTCAGTCAGGCCTGCTGTGCTGACTGCCTACTGATTTCTCCATGGATGCCCATCCGCCCTTTTCTTTTAAACTGGTACACAGAATCATAATCCTTGTTTCATGACTTCTCATAATGAAATCTTTCCCTCTGTTTGTGTTGTATCCATCCCATCTTAATTTCATTATTCAAAACTGACGATTATACCAGAGGATTGGTCCTATGTTCTCTTGGTTTCAAAATTTCTCTACATCTTAAACCATTTCCTCATCTCAAACTGCTTTCATTAGAACAAGGGCCTCACACCTGGAAACCCCAATCCTCTTGGATCTCCAGTAGGACCTTGTTTACTTATCCCATATTTTGCATCTATAACCTGCTTTTTTTCTTTTTTTTTCTTTTAATTTCTTTATTGATTAAGGTATCACATTCTCTTTGGCCTACCCACATTTGAAAAGCAGTCAGCCAGTTGAATCAAGACTCCATCTAGAGATACATATTTGAAGAGTCAGAATTCAAGTACAAGCCACAGGATGGATACCGGACCTGGACAGCAGGGAGGTTTGAACAGAAGGAAGGAGAAAGTAGTGCTGATCTGAAGATCATCTTTCAGGGGACCTGGGATTCCAGTCACAGGGAGGAAGCTGTGAAGGTTGTGATAGGCATTCAAACAGGAATAGGTGAGAGTAAAATTATTGCAAGAAAGATTAGGGCTGCATGACTTACATGTATGTGTCAAGAGGGAAGAACAAAAATAATCCTGAAATTTTGGTTGTAGGTGATTGGGAGGGACGGATATCAGAAGTAGAGTCTAGATGGGAAGCAGATTTCGGGGAATGAGGCATAGCTGAGGAGATCAGTTTTGTGTATTGGACTTGCTGCAGTCGTCCGGGTGAAGGTGTTCATGACAGAGCTGGGAGGCAAGGCTGTGAGATACTGAGGCCAGGGAAGCAGAGAGGTCAACCAGCAACTGCGCTAGAACTAACTGGGCTCAGACACACAACAGGACCTCGGCATTTCCCAATGCCATTTGTAAGCCTTCGTTTAATTCTTACTTCCTATTCGTTAATTTTAACAAAACACATGTTCTTGTTTCTATTAAGAAGCAGAATTGAGTGTACCTGAACAATTGCATGGAAGAAACAAATGCCAAATATTATCTGTCTCCATTTTTGTCCAAGTATATTTTCTTCAAAATATGAAGGTGTCATTTCAGTAAAAGCTCGTCTGATATTTGCACGTAAGCCTTTTGGAGGCTCATTGGTTACCTGCATTAGATGAAACACACACGTCAGAGAGAGCGACTTTACAGATCTGCGAGATTTCTGAATAACAAACGTGGACCGAAGCCACTGAGAAAATGTAGGTAACTGATGCCCATGGGTGTCCTGGTATGCTCGTGCCTGCTCTATGTCTTGCTGTGGTTCCATCCTGGGAGAACTGGGCCTGGTGGGTCCGCACACCGACAGTGGATAAACCACCTGCACAAGAACCTCAGACACTTCTATTTGGTGTCCATTTTTCTAAACAGGCCTTCTGCATCGGATTGTCATCCCAACATACGGCATCATCTCACACTTTGCCTTAATGACATGGGCAGGAAGGGAAGATCCCTGGGTGAACATCTGCAGAGGCTGCTCACATATTGGAAACTTTCAGCACCAAAACCCAGCAGCCTGTAGGTCTTCCTGTCTCTCAAACGCTGATGCATCCCTTTAACGCTGGGAGGGATCCTGTTCTCATCACTGCTTCCTTGACATGTTTTGATAGAGGCTAAGATGGGACAACTTGAATGACCAACAGGATTAAGGCATGCAAGGATGGGCAGTGGCTTGGGAAACTGAAGAGATACCAACTCCCACTTCCCCACTTGGGCTGTATAGACTCTGACACGGTCCTGCGCGGGGCCTGAGCTCCCTGGACCCACTGGGTGGACACTCTGAGGTCAGTCACTTCACATCACTCCAACCACGTGCATCCATTACCTTGACAGAATTTTGAAGCACTGTAACAGGAAATGTTGCACTAGGCATGGAACTTAAAAAAAGTCGAAAAGTGTCCTTGATAGTATTGTCTGTTTAAAACAAAGACAAAACAATGAAAAGGAAAATGCTTACCTTTTAATAACACTCTTCTATAAGCAGTAATTATTATAGGGTAGCAAAAATGCTGTAAGCTCTGTTTAAAGAGTAGCGTATCTCTTATAAGTGTGTTGTAAAATATTCTCAGGGAATTGTTACAGAAATATTCATCCAGAAGAGTCTGGCAGTCTAGACTGGCATATTTGAGTAAAGACATTAGAGACACATTAATTTTCAATATTTCACAGAGATGTTCAGGGCCTTCCCTCTAAAATGGAGAGTATTTTATTTATTTATTTAAAAAATATATTTTATTGATTTAAAAAAAATATATTTTATTGATTTTGTACAGAGAGGAAGGGAGAGAGATAGAGAGTTAGAAACATCGATGAGAGAGAGTCATCGATCAGCTGCCTCTTGCACACCCCCTACTGGGGATGTGCCCGCAACCAAGGTACATGCCCTTGACCGGAATCGAACCCGGGACCCTTCAGTTCCCAAGCCGATGCTCTATCCATTGAGCCAAACCGGTCCCGGCTATTTTATTGATTTTTTACAGAGAGAAGGAGAGAGGGATAGAGAGCTAGAAACTTCGATGAGAGAGAAACATCGACCAGCTGCCTCTTGCACACCCCCTACCGGGGATGTGCCCGCAACCAAGGTACATGCCCTTGACCGGAATCGAATCTGGGACCCTTCAGTCCACAGACCGATGCTCTACCACTGAGCCAAACCGGTTTTGGCTATTTATTTATTTATTTTTAAATATATTTTTATTCATTTCAGAGAGAGAGAGAGAGGGAGAGAGATAGAAACATCAATGATGAGGGAGAATAATTGATTTGGCTGCCTCCTACACGCCCCCTACTTGGGATTGTGCCTGCAACCTGGGCATGTGCTGAGGCTGTATCTATTGAGCCAAACCAGCTAGGGCTGAAATGGGGGAAATTTTCCATGGAAAAAGAGGCTAGTTACTGGCAGGGCATTTATGCTCATGATTTATTTTTTATTAACCATTCAACTTAAGGCAAACTGCATGAGAGGCGTCAGAAAGTCTATGAAGGAGAAAGGAGTTTCTCCCTTCTGCAGAGAGGTTCAAAGGGAACCAAGGGAGCAGGGATATGGAGAGACATCAAGGATAACATCAAGAGGTGAACTGAATACACTTTCTGAGCTGAGGACTGAGAATCTAAGAAAGAAGGAGTTCCATTCTAGGCCAAAAAGGCCAAAGCAATGTAAAAGACACAGGAATCACTTCAGATGACTCTCTTGGCATTCATTGGTTTTGTACTGCGGTGTTCCTCCAGTGTGCCAGGCTTGCTCATTCCCTGGGTCTCTGCACTGTCTGTCTGTTCCTTCTGCCTGGAATGTTCTTCCTTTGATTCCCTCACTTTCTTCAAGTCTTAATCAAGTGTTACCTTCTCTAAGAGGTCTTCCCGGGCCACACCATTTAAAATTGCTACTCACCCTTCTGCCCCACCCACATTCCAACCTGACCTTTCTCATCCTCCTTACTCTCCTTTTAATTTTGTCCAAAGCATTGACCACATTCTGTTTTACTGTATAAATTACTTATAGATGGTCTATTTACCATCTGTCTCTCCTCACTAGAATATAAGCTTGATGAAGGCAGGTATCTGTGGCTGTTCTGTTCACCACTATACTTTAAGCATTCAGAACAGTGCATGGCCCATCGTAGGTTCTCAAATTTTACTGAATGAATGACTGCAGATCAAAGTTGAATTTATTTTTCTCAGTTTGAGCTAAATTAATGAGCTACTTTAGCCAAAATTAAGAGTCAGTTCTAGTACAACTCTAGAGCAGGTAGAAACTACTAGGCCTAGAAGCTAAACATCAACCAAAGTCTTAGAGCTAATGAGTTCGCCACCCAAAGAATCTGAAGAATAAAAAGGCCAGGTGCAGAGAAGGGTGCTACCCCCAAACCACGACTTTCCCCCTTATAATTGCTAATGCATCAAGAACCTTAACTTTCACAGACATCGCAGAAGTTTATTTAGAGCTGGAATGGAACCTTAGATATCATCTTAGTATGGGAGCTCTACCAGTGATATGATGCGATCATTTGCTAGCAGAAGGCAGGGCCCGGGAACTGGGAAGCGAGGGGCCTTCAGGGGAAGGCTGCAAAGCCCTCGCGGTGGCCGGGTAACCTGGGCAGGCTGGCTACTCTCAGGGAGCAGCTCTTCACCTTAACAGGCAGCATTAAGTAAAGTTACTCGTAAGACCAGTTGCATAAGACCTTCCCAGAAAACTTTCTGCAGCCAAGACAAAAAAGAAGACTCCAGAGAAAGGCTCTGAATAGGTTGGTGTTTCTCTCCCATGGCCTCCTGGCGGAGTGGGGCTCACCGTGTTTATTACCAGCGATACAGTTCCTAGGGTTTCAATTATTCCCATACTAGCATTTTAAAACGAGTAGATTCTAACTCCACTTCTTATCTCGGTGCAGCCCATTATACTTTCTTGAGTGGGAAGGAAAGTGGTGATATGGCAGTTAGTACACAAAGCATTAAAATGCTACTCTACAGGGAATTGGTGGTAATCTCAACTCTGTTCTTTAAATTCTCTCCTTCTATAGGGAAAGATTTATTTTCCTTCGTTGTCCTAAATTCATTTTTCTTTTTCGTTTTATTATGCTGACCTGTAATCTACTTTGAATTCAAATGGCTTCCCATAGATGGCAATAGGAAACAGAAATGATCCAGTGGGCGTCTTAGCTGGTTTGGGTAAGTGGATGGAGTGTCTGCCTGCAGACCGAAAGGTTCCGGGTTCGATTCTGATCAAGGGCACATGCCTACATTGTGGGCTCAATCCTCAGTAGGGGCTGTGTAGGAGGCAGCCCATCAATGATTCTCTCTTATCATTGATATTTCTATATCTTTCTCTCTCCCTCTTCCTCTCTGAAATCAATAATATATATATATATATATACATATATATATATTATATATATATATATACACAATATTGTATATTTATATATTATATATATATATAATATATAAAAGAAATGATCCAATGGGTGATCCACCTCAACTTGGTGTCTAAAGATCTTTTTTCAAATCTGGATTGTTTAACTTAACTAATGCTCTATAGGTCTCATATTCCTCCTCTCTAATATGGAAAACACAATCCCTACAATAAAGAATTATTATAAGAAATCAGTTCAACAAGAAAGGCTACATGAAATGGTATTATTATTCAAATGACATGTGATCGACATACGTGGGTCTGTGAAGGTTTTAATGAGCTCTTCCATTGGCAACATCCAAGAAACAGCAAGATGGCAGTTTTGCAAAAATACCCAGTTTCCTGTTTTCATAGCATCTTTGATCATTTTTTCAGCGATGGGTCCTTGTCCTTGCCCCAGTGAAATGGATTGCACCCTGAGTTGAACAACGACAACAACGAAATGCTGTTTTTTTAAGCAATGAAATCATTAGGCATTTAAATATAGTAGACTCTTGCCTAGAATAAGCACACATCTATCATCTTCATGTACTAATGGTTTTTCTTATTTTCTTGTTTTTTTTTTAAAAAACATTTTTTACTATAACATATGGAGAAGTGCAAAGAACAAGTACACAGTTCTATGAGCTATTGCAAATGAACATCTGTGGTTGAGAAGAGAATTTTGCCAACTCCCTGGGCACATCTCTTCTGTGCCCCTTTCCACTCATTCATTTTCCCTTCCATCTTCCCAAAGATATTCACTACCCAGATTTCCAACTTATAGGTCAGTTTTAAAAAACTTAAAAACATTGAAGACTAATATATATATTCTAGAGGCCTGGTGCACGAAATTCGTGCAACCTCTCCAATCTGGGTCCCTTCTAGGGATGTCCGACTGCCCCTAAATGCTTCTGCCTGCCAGCCTGATCATACCCTAACCACTCCCCTGCCAGCATGATTGATGCCTAACTGTTCCCTTGCCAATCTCATTGGCCCTAATTGCCCCACAGGGATGCGGCCTAAATTAGCAGTCAGATATCCCCTGAAGGGTCCTGGATTGGAGAGGGTACAGGCCAGGCTGAGGGACCCCTCCCCCCTATGCATGAATGTCATGCACCAAGCCTCTAGTGTTTTTTTTTTTGTTTGTTTGTTTGTTTTGTTTTTTTAAATAATTTCAGTTCTTTACTAATTTTTTCAATTTTTCATTTCTTTTAATATTTTAAATGTTATTAAAAAAAAATCTGTCTCACGTATACATTGTCAGGGTACCCTGTATTCTGCTCTTATTGTATATTGTTTTCTTTGGTTTGTAAACATTGTTTTTTTTTCCTGGCCTTTCTATGTACCTGGTTTTATTTTATTGTGTGCCTAAGATTTTGTGTTTCTGCAGAAAAGATTTACAGTTTTTTCCTGGTAGACAGTTTGAGATACTAGTAAACAGGGATCACCTTAACCTCTTCAAGTAGTCTATTTCTTACTTGGTCTTAGTCCTTTTAATGCACAACTTTAAACTTCCCCCTTTCCCCTGTTACTGATTGGAGTAGAGGCTCATGCAAAAGATGAGATTAATACAACCTAAAGAGGTATGGAATTTTTTTTTTTTGCACATTTGATCATAGGGAGTAAACTATAATCCTTTTAGAGTTACATTAAAAATGTCTTAAATAACAAGTAAGTTTTATTCCACTAGATTATCAGTTGTCAACATTTTAAACTGTCTCCCACTCTCAAATGAAATTTACATATACTTCTATGATTTTGAGCCCATTTTAACAATGTAGTTAGCTAAATATTAATGTTTTTAAATTTATTTAGTAAGGGGTACCTGAATGTAGGAATCTATGCTCCATAGAAGGAACAAAAAGGGAAACTTTTATCAAGGAGATGTTCATATGAATTACAGAATCTGCACAAGGAGACCTTACCGTTCTGAATATCCATAGTCCCGGGCAAACCTCTGAAAGGCGCCCATGGGATCTGAGCCTGTGCTTAAGATGAATATCAGGGGAGTGTTGAAGGACATATCTTGATACAGAGTTGGCAGGTCCATAGGCGGTGTCTCTATAAAGCGTTTCCCAAGATTTTCTATTACAAAATCTGTAAGAGCAAAAATCACCTGAAAGGTGAAATGAAAAACATTTAAAAAATATGTTGGTTGAATATCTTTAATAATTTTACTCTATTTTCCCCTCAACTTCTCAGAGGTGGGTGCCCTGTCCTTTGAGCTCATTCTCTCTTGATTAGGTATATTTCTCCCTATGGATCAACTTGGTGAACGTGTACACCTCACAACTGCTGACAGCCCTGCTTCTCCTGACTACACTGAGCAGGATAAACTATTGCATGAGAGGAAAGTCCCCCATCAATCTGTCTATTTATACACCTGCAATTTCACCATCCTCACCTCCTTTTGTTCCATCTCTCTCTCTCTCTTGCATTTTGAGGGACTTTCCTTTTAATCCTTCCATTGACTATACATTACTAACCCCTCCCACTCTCCATGATCTCCCTATCACCATCCAATTAGGCTCTATTGTCTTCTATTCTTAAAATCCAAACCAGAGAGCCCTCCCTTGATTGCAGTGCCCCGCCAGCTACTATTCCATTTCTTTGCTTCCCGTTCACAAGCCAGTTTCTCAGAGGAATTGACTCCATATGCTGCCCACCATCTTCATTTCTTATCTACTCATCAACCTCTTCTGACCTTTCTCAGGAACCAGCCCCAGCCTTGATGATCGTATTCTTGGCAAGGCCACTTTCTAAACCAGTGTGTTCCCTTCACTGACCTCCCCTGAGCCAACTGAGCCCTTTTCTGCTCTGGCAGACCAGGGCTCCCCAGAGCCCAAATGGAGTCTTTGAGATAGAAACAGGTGTCCTTTTTCGAGATATTTGTGCCCCAAAACTGCCATGATAAATATACAAACCTAACCTGCCATGCCTACAGTGTGAACGGCTGCCTTGGAGGTGGGGCAGGCCACAGCTTTCACAGCTATAGGCAGCAGCTGGGGTTTAACGTTAGCTCTCCATTACGTGTTGACAACACCCTGTCCAAACAAGTCTTGCCATGTTTTTTACTGGGGGTAGGGGGTAGAACATGTTGTTTGGGTTTGGATGGCACCCCAACCTGGCCACACTGGGAAAAGACAGTCACATGCCTGCCCATCTAAGTATGGCTATATTGTGGTGCTGACTGTGGAGGTGACCTGGCCCAGAAGGGACAGCTCTGAGACAGGGCCGAGGGGCCTGGAACTGTGTTCTACTGTGTGACTATGCATTCCAACATACATTTCTTTATTATTTTTATTTAAAATATTTTCAAAGATATGAGGTATTTATTTGCTTTTTACTTTGACAAAAAAAAAAATGCTCATAGAGGTTACAGTAAATGACCACAAGATGAAGCACTGGTAATTTATTTCTTGGGGGCTATTATCCTATATAATCAAGAAATAATATGCAAATTGACCATCACTCCAACACACAAAATGGCTGCCTCCATGTGGTCAAAGATGGTCACCCCCATGTGGACATAAGATGGCCACCACAAGATGGAGACAGTTGTGTGTGATTAGGCCAGCAAGGGAGGGCAGTTGGGTATGACTAGGTTTGCAAAGGAGGGTAGTTGGGGGCAATCAGGCCTGTAGGAAAGGGCAGTTAGGGTTGACCAGACAGGCAGAGGGGGGCAGTTGGGGGCAGCCAGGTCTGTAGGGGAGGACAGTAGGGGGGGGGAAACAGGCCTGTAAGGGAGGGCAGTTGGAAGGGACCAGGCCTGCAGGTGAGAGGAGTAGGGGGGAACCAGACCTGCAGGGGAGGGCTCTTGGGGGTGACCAGGCCAGCAGGGGAGGGCAGTTAGGGGCAATTGGGCCAGCAGGGGAGCAGTTAGGCATCAATCAGACTGGCAGGGGAGTGATTAGGGGGTTATCAGGCTGGCAGGCAGAAGTGGTTAGGGGCAATCAAGCAGGCAGGCAGGTGAGCAGTTGGGAGCCAGCAGTCCTGGATTGTGAGAGGGATGTCTGACTGACTGGTGGGATACAGCCTAAATGGGCAGTTGGACATCCCTCAAGGGGTCCCGGATTAGAGAGGGTGCAGGCTGGGCTGAGGATCACCCTCCCCTGGTGCATGAATTTTGTGCACCAGGCCTCTAGTGTAAATATAAAAGTGGTAACACACTCATAAAATGCTTCTGAATTTAAAAAGTTGGAGAAATATTTTTATGGAAAACAGGACACTCTATTATTATTATTATACAGAAATCTAGGATTCCTATGGCTTTATTAATGAAAAATCAAACACTGTGGTTTACATGTGCAATTTTCTCATGTCTCTGAACTGATTTTCTTTATGGAACATTTCAAACATGCAGAAATAAGTTTATATAAAATACACCCTTGGTTAGAATCTAGTCTACATAATGTATATCCAGAAATACATAAATATCCAAGAAAATGGTTAAGTACATGGAATACAGAAAGGAGATGTATCAGATAAAGCAACAGAGCCAAGGTTCCCTGTGAAATTAAACTAGGTTTTTCTGTCTCTTGATTTGCTTCAGTGCTATTTGTCTCTTCAGTGGTATGTAAGGTTTATGATTCTCAGGTGGAGGAAGAGTCAATACAATAGAAGTGCATGTGTACACACGCCATCCCATGCATGTGTTACTACCATGGCTAACAAGTTAATCTTATTAGTTCATGGATCATAACTGGCTGTTGAGCTTTAGTAGAAATAGTTATAACACAACCTTTAGTTAAAAAACAACAACACCTTACCTTTTCTTCTTTACAACACTTCACAAGAATTAGCTTATGGAAAGAGGTTAAACTTGAAAGCCACGATCCATAGAGTTCGCTCTCCTGTTCCTGTGTCCGGGTTTGCTCGTCTTCTTCCGGTGATTCGGGATAGTTTCTCAATTCCTGTGAGTTAATATACGTCTCAAAAGATCCTGGAAGCGTAATTAAAAAATATGCCTTAGTTAGAGCTGTTTTCACTTTTCGATTAAAAAAGTATATAGTTTTAGCTTAGAAATCTCTACATTTATTATCAATTCTTTCTATGAGTGTAAATATATTAATATCCCCCTATGCAGACTAATTAAAGAGCAAAGAAATTAAAACTGGGTCAGAAAATATTCAACAGAAAACCACTTACAAAAAAAAGCAAAACTAAACAAATAGTAGAGAGGTTAAAATAAAAGGATGCATAGAAATACATTAATCAAATGTGAACAAAAATAAAACTGAAGTGATAAAAATAACATTGGACATGTTAGACTTCAAGGCAAAATGTAATTAAATGGGACAAATGAGGTTATAGTAAAATTCAAACCTCATCATAAAAGCACAATAAAATGAACCTATATGTTTCAGATAATACTATAAGAATATATCCATCACTGCTGGATGTATTCCTGGTAGAGGAAAAAGTAGGGGAAGCATTGTGGTATAATACACCACTATTAGTCTGTGACAGATGAAGAAGCAAATGAAAAATTCTGCCCTACATAATTTGAACAATAGAAATAATATGACTAAATTGACAATATATATACAACCTTATGACCTGATTAGCATTAATACATTGCTCCCCTCCCTCTTGGAATCGTTATAAAAAACGGGCTTGCATTTCACCTGCTATACCCCTTGCAATGGTTACAGCATGCAGTAAGAATTAGTGTTGAAATTCCTGTTGATACAGGTGCACAGTGTGCTGGGAGCTCTTGGCAAGCCAACACAGCAGGGACAGAACAGGTTCCTTCAGTCAAACGTGAGGCAGAATAGTTGGCTTACATTTCAGGCTATAAAGCCCCTTTCTCCAGCTGGTCTGCTGGGGTTTTTCTCTGAGGGCCTAATAACTGCAGTCAGAGTTATTGATGGAAATTTAGTGTCACTTAAGACCATGGCCTTGAAGAAGGGTGCACCTCAAGATTTCTAGTTTCTATATGGAATAAAGACAATTGCATGGCATGAGACCGCAGGGTTCATTCAGCACACCACAGTGCTCGCTCTTTGTTGGAAGGTGGCTACATTATTCTAAAAGCCAGGTAATGGAAGCACTGATTCCAAAAGGAATTCTTTTTTCTTGAGGTTATTGTACAATTAGGCTTTGCCTAATAAGACAAGACAGCGTATTATAAATGATAACTAACAGGACATGAAACACTTCGAGGCCATCAAAGACAAAAGATTAAGGCAATTAGGAAGCTTTCGAAAGTAAGAATGACATTGGAATGATTAAACTTGACCTACAAAGATCTAAAGTTCACATTTAGAGCACAAGCCATCCTATTACACATGTTTAAACTTTCACAATCCTGTAGGATTTCCAGAATAAGTCTTGAAATTTTACAAATGAGAGCAGGTAAATAGTTTTAAATTGTTGAAATTTTCATCCCAATTGACAGGGTAACACAATGCCTTTTATTCAAACATGATGAGTTGTTCTCAGAATTACTTTGCCTTTCAACCTCTTCTCTCTTCCTTTGCCTCTGTGTTTATGAGGCTTCATCTATTCCTTTCTGTTTTGGATCTGTTTGTAAATGTTCATCTCTAGGCTTCTCCTATGAGTATTCTTCTTTTTATGTTCTACTTGTAATGCTAGCTGTCTTGTTAAACTGGTCCACTATATAGAAACGTAATTTCTATTTGATGTAGTTACTGAAGAACATTTTGGTTTTTTTTTCTAGTCTTTATTCAGAAATCAGATAAGCATATTAAGATCCCAGAAATTCTGGTCCATGGAGGCTTTAAATCACCACAATTACTGGGTGTCTAAAGAACAGGAACAAGACAGTGTTGTCTGCTTGCACCACTTTTATGCAACATAGACTGGAAGTTCTAACCACAGAGATCAGATAAGAAGAAAACATAAAAGGCAACCAAATTGGGAAGGAGGAAGTAAAACTATCACTATTCACAGATGACATGATACTATATGTAGAAAATCCTAAAGAATCCACCAAAAAGCTACTAGATTTAATAAATGAAGTTCGCAATGTAGCAGGTTACAAAATTAACACTCAGAAATTTATGGCATTTTTATACACCAGTAATGAGCTCCCAGAAAGAAAAAAAATCCTACTAACTAATGAAACAAAAAAAGTAAGATGCTTAGAAAAAACTAAACCAAGGAGGTAAAAGATCTATACTTGGAAAATGATAAGATGTTGAAAAAAGAGACAGAGGAAGATATAAACAAGTAGAAGAATATACCTTATCTATAAATTGGTAGAATCAATATTATGAAAATGCCCATATTCCCCAAAGCAAACTACAGAATCAATGCAGTCTTTATTAAAATACCAACAGCATATTTCACAGACCTGGAACAAACACTCCAAAAATTTACATGGAACCAAAAAAGACTCTGAATAGTTGCAGCAATCTTGAGAAAGAACAAAGTTGGAGGAATCACAATACCAGATATCAAGTTATAGCACAAAGCCACTGTGCTCAAAAGAGCCTGGTACTGGCACATAGATGAATGGACAGGCATATAGATGAATGGAACAGAACAGAGAACCCAGAAATTGACCAAAACTTTATGCTCAATTAATATTTGACAATGGAGACAAGAGCATGCAATGGAGTAAAGATAGTCTCTTCAATAAATTGTGTTGGATAATTGGACAGGTACATGCAAAAAACTGAAACTAAACCATCCACTTATACCATACAGAAGAATAAACTCAAAATGGATAAAAGACTCAAATGTAAGTCATGAAACCATAAAAATCCTAGAAGAAAATGTAGGCAACAAAATATCAGATATCTCACAGAGCAAAATCTTCACTGATGCATCGCTTAGTACAAGAGAAATAACAACAACAACAAAATAAACAAATAGGGCTACATAAGTATTAGAAGCTTTTGTACAGCTAAAGAAAACAGCATCAAAAGGGAACCCACTGTATGGGAGAACATATTTGCCAACGATACATCTAATCAGGGGTTAATTTCCAAAATACATAAAGTACTCATACAACTCAACAAAAGGAAGCTAATCCAATTAAAAATGGGCAGACAACCTGAATAGACACTTGCCCAAAGAGGAATACAAATAGCCAAGAGACATATGAAAAAATGCTCACTATCACTAATCATCAGAAGCTGCAAATTAAAATGACAATGAGGTATCACCTTGCACCTGCCAGAATGGCTATCATCAATAATCAACAAACAACAAATGCTGGTGAGGATGTGGAAAAAGAGGAACCCTTGTACTCTGTTGGTGGGAATTCGGATTGGTACAACCGCTATGATAAACAGTATGTAGTTTCCTCAAAAAATTAAAAATGAAATTGTCATTTGACCCAGTGATCCCACTTCTAGGACTATATCCTGAGAAGCCAGAAACACCGATCAGAAAGAATATATGCACTCCTACATTCAGAGCAGCACTATTTACAATAGCTAAGATCTGAAAACAGCCCAAGTGTTCATTGGTAGATGAACGTATTAAAAACTGATACATTTACACAATGGACTATAACGCAGCTGTAGAAAAAAAGGTCTCTTACCATTTGAAAATGGAAGGACTTGGAGAGCATTATGCTAAGCGAAATAAGCCAGTCAGAGAAAGACAAGAATCACATGATCTCTCTTACATGTAGAATCTAATGAACAAAATAAATTGATGAACAAAAAAGATCCAGAGACCTGGAAGCATGAAACAGACTGATGTATTTCAGAGGGAAGGGGGGTGGGTGCAATGAGCACAACCAATAAACTTATGAATATATGCATAGCCCATGGACAGACAATAGTGCAGGAAGGCCTGGGGAGGAGAAAAGAGCAGGATGAAGGGATAAATGCAGGAGAAAGAGGGACATCTGTAATACTCTAAAGATAAATTTTAAAAAATCAGCAAAATCCCACTAAAGATACACTAAAAAACATTAAAATGACACAAGAGTTGAAAATGAATAGTATAGAATATAATATGCCAACCAAGAGAAACCTGCTGTAATAATGTTATCAT
Organism: Pipistrellus kuhlii; assembly: GCF_014108245.1. Taxonomy (NCBI): domain Eukaryota; kingdom Metazoa; phylum Chordata; class Mammalia; order Chiroptera; family Vespertilionidae; genus Pipistrellus; species Pipistrellus kuhlii. The sequence continues at coordinate 46,047,942 of NW_023425438.1, read as the reverse complement.
TAAAAATATATATTTTAAGGAAAATATAACTATTTAAAATAAAGAGAAATATTATTTAATAAAAAAGAATCAATTTACTAAGAAGATGATAATCCTAAATCTATTTATATTAACAGCACAATTTCTAAAAATATGGGAAAAATTCCAGAATTACAAAAAGAAATTGTTAGTCATAATGGTATACCTTAATTTACCTGTCTTAGAAACTGACAGATCAAATATAAAAAATATTACTAAAATAAACACATTAAGTTTTGATAGACCTTGAGGACATTATGCTATGTGAAATGTCAGCCAGAGATAGACAAATACCACTTGATCTCACTTATATATGGAATCTAAAAAAACAACAAAACCCAAACAGACAACCTTCCTGCTGCCAAGCTCATAGATATGAGAACAGATTGGTAGTAGCTAGAGGAGGGGGCGGATGAGTGGGCAAAATGGGTGAAAGGAGCCAAAAGGTACAAACTTCCGGTTATAAAATACGTAAGTTCTTGGGGCCTAATGTACAGCATGGTGACTATAGTTAATAATACTGTATTGTAAATTTGCAAGTTGCTAAGAGAATAAATCTTAAAAAGTTCTCATCATACACACAAAAATCTGTAATTATGCATGGTGGTGGATGTTAACTAAACTTATTGAGTCTTGCATCCAAGAAATACCACATATGAAATATAAACTGAAGTCTAAATAAATTATAAAGAATCAATTTTATGCAGACTAGAATGTAATTTTTACAATAGAATTAAATTATTAATAAAAAGATAGTCCCAAAATATCCTAAATGTTTTTAAATTAAAGAGTGTAATTTTAGAATTAAAAGGGGTACATATTAAAAGTTGTGGAGAAAAATTAATATAGTCTGTTATAATCAGAGCAGTCATTACCTCTGGGGAAGGGTTAAGGGCTCTGTGAAGGAGTATGAGGGGATTTTGGGAGGCTGGGACTTGTCTAGTTCTTGATTTTTGTTTACTGGCACATTAAGTGTAGTCAGTTTTTGATAAACAAATTGTACAATCTTGATTTTGTACACTTTCAATATGCATGTTATACTTCAAAGATGCAGCTAAAGCAACACTTAGAGGCAAATGTATATACTCTTAAAATGGATATAATAGTAAATATGAAATATTGAAAATTCATGGGCTAAGCATTCAACTCAAGAAATTGGGAAAACAAGTAGTTAATAATTTCTCACCAATACTGATATTTTGCAGAAAAAGGTAAAAGGAGACAATAAAGTTAGGATTGGTGAGCCTGTTTACAAACCCTGAGAGCAGATAATTTTCCATATTACATACCTAATTGTATGCAAACAGGATGTAACAACATAAATTGTGTAAGTCCTTTAAAAACTGGAAATGATTCTTCTAAGTCATAGCATGCGTACCACACATGAGTAAGCAGCCAGGGAACTTCAGGCTTAGGTGGGCGTTCCTATTATAAGATAGAAAGAAAATGAGTAATAATTCACAAAGACAGCCACAAAATATTGCTTTCATCTTGTCTAAATGAAAAAGCAAGCTCTAACAGCATGCTAAAAATAACCATTTACCTAAGAGAAGTAATAAGCTATGGTGAAATAGAAATGGTATGGGATCTATTCTGCTTGTAGACCTTTGCACAGAAGTGCAGCTGATGGAAGCTTTCAGGTTGACATTGCCGAAAGCAGCCCATCTGGTGAAGCATTAACATTAAATCTGTTAATGCTACTTCCAGCCTGTTCTCCAACACACATTAGTCTCTCCCAACTCCCAAGTATTCTTATGTTAATGATTTATTATAATACTATTATAATGATTTCCCCCCGCCCCTGATGATCTAGTCTCCAAATCAGATTTCCAGATGCTCTCACCTCTAGGATGTGGGAAAAGGTGAATAGAAGACCAATAACGATAGCAAGACAAGTGGCAATCTTATTCTAGCTTAGTTGAGTGTATGTCTAAGCACTTCATATACACCTAGACATTTCTGGGGAAAGCACTATGCCATTTGGCGGTAGTTCATGAAGCACTTTCATGTGAGCAAACAGTTTAAAAAAAAGACAGAAACAGCTGTGATTGTGGACTGAAACTAGTTTGAAAATTTCATGAATATTTGCCTGAAGTTTTATACTACACTTTAAAATAGCTTCATTAAGACACAACTCACATACCATTGCCCTTCACTCATCTAGAGCATACAATCTAATGTATTTTAGTAAATTCACAGATACGTGCAACCATCACCACAGTCAATTTTAGAACATTTTGCTTCTTCAACACTCCCATGTACCTTTTAGCTATGACCTTTCTATCTGCCCACACTTCACAGTCCCAAACAATTACACTGCTCTCTGTCTCTGTAGATTTGTCTATCCCGGACACTTCATATAAATTAAATTTGATAATATCTGGTGTTTTGTGACTGACTTCTTTCACTGAGTTTAATGTTTTCAAGGTTTATTCATGCTTCCATTAAATAATATCCCATTGTCTGGGCATAGCAGATTCCACTTATCCTCTCATCAGCTGATGGGCATTTGGGCTGTTTCTACCTTGCGGCTATTATGAATAATGCTGCTATGACTGTTCATGCCCAGTTTTCCTATGGGCATATATTTTCTCATTGGTGTATACCTATTGTAGAAGTTGGAATTGCTGCATCTTATGGTACTTCAATGTTTAATTATTTGAGGTTGTTTTCCAAAGAAGCTGCACCTTTTTTGCTCATACTAACAGTTTATGAGGGATCTAATTTCTCCACATCCTCACAAACATTTGTTATTACCTGTCTTTTTAAAAAAATTTTATTAAAGCCATCCTACTGGGTGTGAAGTGGTATCTCACAAATGCGGTTTTGATTTGTATTTCTCTGATGAATAATAATGTCAAGCATCTTTTCATGTGCTTACTATATCTTCCTTGGAGAACTATCTCCTCAGGTCCTTTCTTTATTTTTAAATGAGGTCATCTGTCTTTTTTTATTATGGAGTTATAAGAGTTCTTTATATATTTTAAATACAAATCCTTTATCAAATATTATTTGCAAATATTTTCTCCCATTCTGTGGGTGTCTTTTAATTTTCTTGAGAGTGTCCTTTTAAGCAAAAATATATTTATTTTTATTTTATATTTTTTGTTAATCCTCACCCAATTGTTTCCATTGCTTCTTAGAAAGTGTGTGTGTGTGTGTGTGTGTGAGAGAGAGAGAGAGAGAGAGAGAGAGAGAGACAGAGAGAGAGAGACAGAGAGAGAGAAAGAGAGAGACATCGATGTGAGAGACACATCAATTGTTTGCCTCCCACATGCACCCCTACCAGGGTTGGGGATTAAACCTGCAACCCAGGTCTATGTGTCCTTGACCAGGAATCAAACCTGTGATCCTTCGGTGCTTTGGCCGATGCTCCAACCACTGATAAACACCAGCCAGGGCAAAAACATGTTTCTTTTTGAGGAAGTCCAATTTATTTTTTTTCCTTTGTTGCTCATGCTTTTGGCATAACATCTAAGGATCCATTGTGGAATATGTGGTCCTGAGGCTGGTGTGCTCAGTGGTTAGAGCACCAGCCTGTGCAACAAGGGTCACAGGTTCAGTTTCCAGTCAAGGGCACATACCTGGGTTGCAGGTTTGATCCCTAGCCTCATTTGAGGTGCATGGGGGAATCATTAATATTTCCTGGTGATGGAGGAAAAGATAGGTAAATTTAAAGAAACCCACAACATTTGAGAAGTTTCTGAAGATGATTTCTTGATAACTTTAAGTTTTGACTTTGATGGTATTTAAAATATTTTAAGTTTCTTTTTGAAATACATTGCTCATGAGAAGTAATAGGGGTACTGGAATGGACATGGGCTTTGGGAATTTAGACACAAGTTTAAATCAAACTCATTCATGCATCAGTTATATGGCTTTGGAAAGTTCTTAAGAAATTTCCAAGCCTTGGGAAGATTATAAACAAGGCAAAGAGGAGTGCTGTGAGGACAGAGGGCCTGAGTGATCAGCTAACAGGAAGCAGTAGGGTACACGTAGTAAGGTAATAGGGCAAGCTCTACAGACTGTGAGGCTCCAAATCATGGTTCCAAACCCCTGGTAAGAATAGGTATGTGATCTTAACAAGTTATTTAACTTCTCTGTGCCTAATATCTTACCTGCAGACCAGAGGCAAAGTTAGGAACTCACATAAGAGGAACACTGAGGGTGATAAGTGAGTTGATCTACTTCCATAGCTAGCCCTTGGTAAGAATTAACTGTGATTGTGAAGTTAAGGTAGCATTGATAGGACACCTATCCATGCAAGATGGGTGGGGGCTGGGGAAGCAGGATCACCTGGTGGAAAGGTCTTGCCTGGGTTTGTCCTAGGAGCATAGGGCACTGGGAGCCAAATAAAAGCATCCAACTTCCCAGGGATATACTCAGGCTCTATGCTGGCAAACACGGGCCGTTCTCATGCCTGCAGGGGCCAAGGGCAGGGCTCAGGAGTGGCAGAACAGAGCCAAGCGTTTAGAAGGGGGCTGGGTGGAATTGCAGGCAGGAGTTGGGGAGGGGATGGCTTAATTCAGGGGCCACCAGGTGTGTAGTATGTGGATGAGTCAGTCCGGCTTAAATGGCTGGAGCAAGTTAGATAAAAGGATGAACACGAAGGAGGAAACGGTAGCAGAACTCGTATTACAGAAGCTAACGATCATGTTCTATTACTCCCATACTTTATAATAAACGGTGCATCCAGGAGGAAATAAAGGTCATGATTTCATCAACAGTATCATCAAATTTATGAATTACAGCTTTTATTAAATTTGAACTCTTCATATTTGTAAAATGGTCCACTTTTAAAAAATATATATTTTTATTAATTTCAGAGAGGAAGGGAGAGAGTGAGAGAAATAGAAATATCCATGATGAGAGAATCATTGATAAGCTGCCTTCTGCAGGCCCCACAGTAGGGATCAAGCCTGCAACCCGGGCACGTGCCTCGACTGGGAATTAAACTGTAACCTCCTGGCTCATAGGTTGGCACTCAAACACTGAGCCATGCCGGCTAGGCTAGGACAGTTAAAAACATTCACATCTTCTAGCTCCCCGGTTACTCCCAGCATCCCTTTTGTATAGGCGGGGCCATTGCTGCTTAAGGAGGATAACTGGCACATCACCCAGAGACAGAGCTAAGCTAGAACCTGGGCCTGCGGACCCCCAGGGGCCCCACCCTGGGCCACATGGCCAAATGGATACCCTTGGGAGGTGCTTGTGGGTTCTAGATAGAGTAACGTTTACAACCTGAACTCAAAACAGGTACCTTTTCAAGTCCCGAAGAACCTCGGAGAAAGAAATTCCATTCGGCATCAGTTAAGCTTCCTTGCTGACGCATGATCTCAATACAGAGCATGAAGCTGTAGATGAGCTTATGCTGTTCAAAGAGTCCTCTCGAAATATTGGCATATGCAGTCAGGAGGGTTTGCTCCAGGAGTGTCTCCATGCGCTGCTGTAGATCATCTGTCTTCTCAGAAGTTTCAATTGTTGAATTGAACAACTGTGGGAGAGAGGGCTCGGTCAACGTCCCTGATGTCATTCCATTTCTGTGGAGGAGAATCACACCTCTGCTCCTTGCCTCCCTTCCCTCAAATTCAGTGAACAAAGAGCAGCACAGGGCATGGGTACTGTGCTATTTAAAAGTCCAGAATTCATTTCACATTGGCACATGATACTTATTTTCTGCATCCCCCTTCTCTCCCCATTCTTCAGAAATGGGCCAATGCCAAACTCCGGACAACATCCCAAAGGCATAATCTCAATGAGAGACAGAAAACACAGAGAAATGCAGGGGATCCAGCAGAACCAGGGTTCCCATGACTTCAAGTCAGATTTGATAACACCCTTGGGGGTGAGCGATGCCAGGGCCAGGTGAGGTCATGTGCCCCTCTTGGCCCTGCCCCAAGACAATTCTCAGGGTATGGGAAGAGTGTGCTAGCATTTTCTTGGATGTTTAAGAGGACCCAGTTTTAAAGGAGAGTCCCTTCCTTCCTATTTCCTGCCTGGAGGCGCCCCAGATTACAAGGACATGGGAGGGCCGCAGAGATGGCGGCATGGAGGGTGTAGACATGAGAGGGCCATTTCCTACAACCTATGAGTAGCATGTGAGGAAGAGAAGCATTCCCCAGGGCCTCACGCTGCGTAAGGAAGCTTGAGCAGAGCCTGAACCTGCCCGTGGCCTGAGCTGGAAGTCACGGGCAAGGGGGCATTGCAGCAGAGACTGGGAGAGTCTCATCAGGGACTGGAAGGGCGTGTGGGTTCAGTCTCCAAAGATCCACAGCGTAAGGGACAATGGTGAGAAGTGAGTGCCTTTGGCCTGGGGTGGCAGGCTTCTCTCGCCTGCTGGAGTCTGACTGTAGCCTCACCCATCCCCGTTTTCCCCTGAGAGAGAGAGAGAGAGAGAGAGAGAGAGAGAGAGAGACAGAGAGAGAGAGAGAGAGAGAGAGAGAGAGAGAGAGAGAGAGAGAGAGAGAGAGAGAGAGAGAGAGAGAGAGAGAGAAGAAAGGCAGGCAAAATGGAGAACAAGCAAGCTATTGAATCGAGGAAGCCAAGAGAAAGCTTTAGTTTCTTCCTCCTCTGACTATTCTGAGTGCACTGGGGACTCTAGTCTTTAGGAGACACGGCAGGTGGCCTCTGACCCCAAAATCCTGGAGGACTTTACCCATAACTGGATTCCTGAGTGTCTGAGGCAAGAAGAAACTCAACAGGCGTTCAAGGAAACCCAAGGAGATCACTTTCACTAGCGGCAGCGCCACACTCACCTGTTTGAAATATTTTAGGGAATACTGATACATAGGGTCTATTTCCGAGAGGCTGGCGATCACGAAGTACATGACGGAGCCTTGAGTGGCCACCGGCCGATACTTCTCTCGAGCAACGTTTATCATCACTTCAGTGGACTCTGCTTCCTTCAGCCTGCTTTTAATGGCCCCAGAAGTGATCTGAATGAACACAGGAAAACACGTTCTTAAGGGTCTTTTTTTTTTTTTTTTTTTTTAAAGGTGAGATTTGGGGAATATACCCAGTTACGTGTAGGAATGAAATAAGGGTACAATGCATTAGTGATTATAACAAAGGGGTCCCAGATAGAATGACTGAGTCTGAGGACTCAGCGGCCTCCTACTGACTGAGCCGATCCCCTTTCCTCTCAGAGCTAGGAATGGGCCAATGGGAACAGGCCACACAAACGGCCTGAGAAAACTGAAGCAGTCCCTCGCTGAGACAAATCAGAATCACTCCTGAAACAGGAGCACTAGCACAGTCCTCCCAACTGCTCCTGAAATGACCCAGGTTCACATCATGAAAGGCAAAGGGACACCCATATCTTTTGGCCCAAAAGAGGCGAGCAGGGATGGCCTGGGAGGAAGTGGGACTGGAACCACATCCCACCCAGAACAATCAGGAAGACTAATATTTTCCCAAATATCTTTCCCTAGCGTTCCCAGGCCCGGGCATCAGGGGATCTGGGGGTGGAAGCTGCTGCCTGTGAAGGGTTATAAGCCCACGTAAGTTGGAGCCGTTTGCAATGTCTTAGCTGTTCTCTTAGCTTTCTGTGTTTTGTGTCGTGGCCCTGGGGAACTTTGCAGCACATGGGCTTTCCAGGAGTCCCTTCTCTGTCTCCCTCAGTCTCTCTGTGTTGCTGGCTGGCCCCGTCCTCCTCCCCAACCCTCCACTTTTTTTTCCAGCTGTGGATGACCCTGGGTGGGGAGATCCTTTGTCCTGGAAAGTCAAAGAGCAATCCCTCTGCCGCTCATTATTTGCTATACTAAAGGGAGAATTACGGGGACCTCTGGCTTCTGCCTAGACCCTCACTACCGGACAGAAATATAATGTGAACCACATATGTAATCCTAGCTTTTCTAAGTTTATTATGCAAGTAAAATTATCTTTAACATGACATTTTATTTAACCCACTACAATCCAATATATGCTGGCTATGAAGACATAATTCATATAAAATTATTGATTTAAAAATATATCATATTGATTTTTTACAGAGAGGAAGGGAGAGGGATAGAGAGCTAGAAATATCTATGAGAGAGAAACATCGACCAGCTGCCTCCTGCACACCCTCCACTGGGGATGTGCCCACAACCAATGTACATGCCCTTGACCGGAATCGAACCCAGGACCCCTCAGTCTGCAGACCGATGCTCTATCCACTGAGCCAAACTGCTTTCATCTCTTTTGTTTGGATTACTTGGGTTTTACTATCTTTTCACATACAATCCCCCCCCCCCCAAGAGATTGATGAAAAAACAAGCAAAGAGAAGTAAACAATGAAAGACCCACAATTTTGTGTTTATTATTGTTTCAATACTGAGATAGATCCCAAGAAACTGTAGGATATAAAGCACAAACCATTTCCCCATCAAAGTATTTTTTAGTAAATTATTTTATGCTTCTCACAAATGGCCAAAATAATGTTATAGTTTGTAATCCCAGTATACTTTTACAATTATGATTTGAATCTGAGAAATAATTCAGTGCAAGATATACATGTAATGTAAAATTTCCTCTTACTATTATATTAATACATTTTTACTGAGCACCATATATATTTCCAAGGCACTATGTTTAGCTCTTGGAGAAAGAATATCAAGATGAACTATTCATGTTCTTATTACACAGACATGAACCACAAAGCAAAAGAGATAAGACATGTTATAGATACCCATGACATAAGGTAAACAGGGACAAGTACTATAATAGAGGCTTGGATAAGATGCTGTAGGCGTTCCAGGGAGGAAGAGATGAATTCCATTTGGGAATACTGGGAGATTTCCCGGAGGGGAACATTAATATGAACATATTCCATATAATTTGTTCCAGTTCTTTACAATACATGTTTTATTTAAAAAAATGCAGACAATCGCTTCTCCGCCTTTTGGCTAAGATCAAGTGTAAAAAAAATGCAGACAAGAGGGGCCATTGTCTATAATTTATCTTCTCTTCCTTTGGTTGGTGCCAGACAAGTATACTCATAAGTGAGCCCTGGAAGCCAGGTGTGCATGCCATTCTTGCCATAAAAGGCTTTGTAGGGACTCTCAAAGGCTGTAGCTATAACTTCTAGAGTCATACACTTTTTGTAAGTACTAAAAAGATCTTACTTGCCTTTGAATCCTGGAGTGTCTCAATAAGCTCCTCATTATCCAGAATATTACCTTCAGACGTAAAGAGCATTTTCAAGATTTTATCTTCAATCGATTTTAGCTGGTTTTTATCAGTGTTGATCCTCACAATGAGCTTGATTCTTTGTTCTTCCAACTCGGGTTTCTCAAGTCGCACCACGTCACTAGAACCAAAGTTTGAATACTATGTTAAGGCTTTGTCAGTGCCCTAAAGTTCTCTCTCTCTCTCTCTCTCTCTCTCTCTCTCTCTCTCTCTCTCTCTCTCTCTCAACAAAAATATATATCTACACTAATAAAAGAGAAACATGCAAATTAACCATAATTTGCCCACCAGCCAATCAGGAGCAAGTATGCAAATTACCCCAACCAAGATGGTGGTTGGTCACGGAGATGGAGCAAGCAGGAGGCTTGGGTTGTCCCCAGTGATGGAGGACGCCAAGCTTCATGGCTGGCCCTAGCCTCTGCTCAAGGCTACAAAATATTTATCTTATGGAAGATAAATAAATCCTAGATACTTGCTTCCAGCTGGCCCTGGCCTCTGCTAGAGGAGGTACTGAAAAAAGAAAAGAGAATAAAAGGAGGGGCTGAGATGTTGGATCACCAGGGGGTGATCAGGCCAGGATGGGATGGCAGGGCCCATTGAGGGTAAGCAGACCAGTAAAGGGGCCAGTTTGGGATGGGTAGGAAGTCAGTGGGTGTCAGTTGGAGGTGATCAGGACAGCGGGGAGGACAGTTTGGAGTGAGCAGGCCAGCAGGGGGGCATTTCGGGGTGAGCAGGCTGGCAGGCAGAGTGGTTAGGGGAAGTCAGGCAGGCAGGAAGGTGAGCACTGGAGCCAGCAGTCTTGGATTGTGAGAGGGATGTCCTACTGCCAGTTTAGGTCTGATTCTTGTAAACTGGCAGTAGGACATTCTTCCAGGGGTCCCAGATTGGAGAGGGTGCATGCCAGGCTGAAGTACACCCCTCCCACCCCCATGCATGAATTTTGTGCACCGGGCCACTAGTATATATATGTGCTACTGACTAATGCTACTAGCCAAATCCTAATGCACAAGGCCCCTCTTTTGTTGGGTTTACATAGTGTCTATTCAGTGAATTACATGTTAGTTCTGTTTCTTTATATTGTATTTCAAAGCCTACCCTACCACAGTTTTTGCTCATCTTCTCTTAGAAAAATTTGCTCAATCCTGATCTCTCTAATCATTCAATTTCTGTCTGATGTTTGTTTGTGCCAGGTGAAAATGGTGTGTGGAACATCCTTTTATCCCATCACATTCCTGAGATGATTCTTGATTGCATCTAATAATGGGACCTTACCGCTAGCCTCCCACTCTACCCCTCCCCTCTACCCCCTCCTGTCCAAATGGGAACTTTTCTCTCCCTTTACTTGTCCTCTCATGATTTTCTCCCAGCACCGTTTGCAGGAGCTGTTATTAAGCATCACTTTGTGCGAGGCACCCTGCTAAGAGTTTTATGTGGATTCTCTCTTTTAACCCTTTGAATGCTCCTGTGAGGTGGGCACAATGGTTATCGCCCTAGTTTGCAGATGAGTGTACAGACCCTACAGGTCATTTCCTGGGGCCATGAGGCTTTGAGAGGCAGAGAGGGGCTCCTATCTGGGTCAGCTGGCCCCAGGGCACATGCTATTACCCGCTCTGAAGAACTGCCTCACACAACAACTCCTTGTTTGTGCACATGCTGAATTCAGAAACTTAAAAAATTATTACATGAAGACCATAAGAAATCATTGCTGCAAGTCCACTTGTTTACAGAAAATTTTAGAAGAATATAAAGTGCAACCTGAAGATTCAACAGGACTGAGCCTCAACATTCCCCTGTTCTTGTCGGCACTTCTGCCTCTAGCCCAGGCAGTCTCACATGCGAGAGCTCAGCGACTCAGCTCAGCTCCTCATGGGATGAGCTGGTGGGCAAGATGTTCAGCCGAGTCCTTAGAACAAGGCCATGAACTGTGGGGAGATAACCTTTGTCTGGAAAGGTGTGAGCCTAGCAGAATTCAAGCAAGCTAGCAGCTGGCAGAATAGATTCCTAAAATAAATGAGGAAAATGAGACTTAAACTCATTAGTGATACCAGGAGAATATCAGGATAATCTTGATTCAAATATAAAGGATTATATTTATTTTGAATATGGGACTAAATTATATTTTCCTTTAAAGTTAATCAATATATACACACAGTGTTTAACATCAATGTTGTTATTTTAATAAATATTTAAAATATTTTGCCTTCTAAACTTCTTGGCTAATTCTGATGGTTAATATAAATAATCCATAATCTCACTTTTGGGGAATGGAGATTTAATCACCGATAAAGTATACCAAGGAAGGGTATTTTTTTTTTTTTTTGAGGTAGACAAATGTAGGTAAAAATAAATGCACGGAGAAAATAACCAGAGTTGAGAGAGACAGGAGAAATACATTTGAGAGCAGTAGTGCTTTTTCAGTGGGGAGTAATGAATCTCTAGAAACCATAGGACCACTCACTTCATTTACTTGCCCGAGATAAGAATCCCAGTGAAGGGGAAGAGCCAGGCTGGGCTGCAGGCCTGGCCCAAATCATGGCTGAGAATGAAGGGAATATCCCTGATCTCCTAAAAAGACTGGACAAGATCAGCAGCTGCAAAAAGTGATGCAAGGGTCCCAGCCAGTATGGCTCAATGGTTGAGCGTTGACCTGTGAACCAGAAGGTCATAGTTCGATTCCTGGTCGGGGGCTTGATCCCTGGTGTGGGGTGTGCAGGAGGCAGCCGATCAATGATTCTCTCTCATCACTGATGTTTCCATCTCTCTCCCTCTCCCTTCCTCTTTCAAATCAATTAAAAAAAAAAAACCGTGATGAAAGAGGGAAAGAACTTAGCCATTTACTGTTATCTTTGTGGTTGAGGGTTTATAAGTGATGTTTTCTTTTAATACATTAAAATTTTTCTTTGTCAAAATTTCTAAAGAAAATATTAGGGCCTCCCCACCCCCTTTTTTAATTACCTTAACAACTGGTCCTCCAGACCTGACTTGGTCACAGTGAAATTGATGATGGTAACTTTAATGCACACCTAGAAAAGGAGCATAGAGTCCATTTAAATGCTCAAGTTCATACTGAGCAAATGAGAAGTGCACTTTTTACTAGAACATGGCTCGTTATTACCCAGCTGAACATGCTCATCCACACGCACATACACCAAACATTCTGTCTTATAAAATCTTACTATGATTCTTCCTGCCAGTAGGAGTGACAGTCTAGTTCCTCAAACGCCACAGTTGTAGGCGAACCAGCAAAGGGTTAAAAAGAAGCAGAGTTATAGAACCAATTGCTCGGGATCAGATTCCAGGTGCACCCTTTAGTACATGTATGATGCTGGATAAGTCATTCACTCATGCTGAGCTTTCAGTTCCTGATATTTGAAAATTGGGATGATAACTTTTGAAGTATATGTGGGGACCAATTGAGGTAGTAAAATCCCTTAGTTACAGTAACTTGAGCATAGTTTGTTCTAAAGAGAAGATATTATTGATAATAAATCAAGCTTTACATATTTGTCTCATCATAACATTTTAATAAAAAATTGCTATAATATTCTGACATTATTTAAATAAGCCAACAGGTATTAATTTATTTAAATAATGTCATCAGAATATTATAGCAATAAATGTAAGAATAGGTGTTTACATGTAATGTATCTTATATGTTATTCTTATTTAATATGCATAACAAATCCCTGAGGTAGGCTTTCTCTCTACCTTATAGTGGATTGACCTGAACACCCAAGAAATAGGCTAATTCACCCACAGCCACAGAGCTGGGGTTGGGTAAGGTATGCGATGCTCCTTCTCAAAAAGTAAATAAGTGAGAAATCCAAGGTGGTAAGTTGATCACTTTTCCAAATTCTGAAATAGCTCTTTAGACATGCACTCTGGCAGGAGTTGACACAGAAAACCTTGACCTCAGTTTTTAATGGCATTTCCCTTATCTTATTCAACCTGAACACATCTATGAAGTCAGTAACTGAAATGAATATGATGCTATTTAAAAGGGTATATTTAAAGATACTTTAAAAATTGTGTGTGTGTGTGTGTGTGTGTCCAGGCCAATGTAGCTCAGTGGCTGAGCATCGACCTATGAACCAGGAGGTCATGGTTCGATTCCTGGAAAGGACACATACCAGGGTTGCGGGCTTAATCCCCAGGGGAAGGAGGAGGCATGCAGAAGGGGGGGAGGGGACATGTGAAATCAATAAAAATACTTAAAAATTGTGTGTGTGTGTGTGTGTGTGTGTGTAGTAGTAGTAGTAGTAGTAGCAGCAGCAGCTGTAATAGTAGTAGTACAATAGTAATATCATAGTAAAGTCCCCTTCCAGTCCCAGCTCCATTAGAGAAGCGGAGACCTGCTGGGCTGGAAGGCCCTGCTGAGTGTGCAGCTCTGCCTGGAGCTCTGGCAGCACAGAGAGTTGGGAGGTGGTGGAAGGGGTAGGGTTGGGCCCTGGAGAGCTCCTCAGAGCCCCTTCTGGGTAGGAAGAGAGGAATCCCGGCTGTCTTTTTGCTGTGGCGACTGCTGTGGGCTCTGCAGCACAAGAGTAGAGGTTCTGGATCCTTCTGTGGCGCAGGTACATGTGTATGGAAGAGGGGTTCACACAGCTCCCTCAACTGTCGAAGAGCATGAGGAAGTGGCCACCACCCCCAGGACTCCAAGTACAGACACTGGGCATTTGAATCATGATTCTCTCAGGATGCCGGTCAGCAGAGTTTTCCTTGTTTGGGGCTGTCTGCCGTGGGTATCTGCACACTTAAATGTAGACAGCGCCCCTTCCACAGACTCTCACCTAACCTCTGAGTCAGGTGTCAGCCACAACAAGAGGGTACAGATGGCCTTGTGCCAAAGGAGGGAGAGGAATGATCAGAGGGGGTGGTGCCCTGTGATGTGAAGAGCAGCTGTGGACCAGGAGGGAGATGGTGAGAGGGCTGAAGAGGAGCACAGGGGAGTGAGGTGGGCAGCGTGGGGACTGACTGGGGAGGATTGGAGTCCCACCTACAAGGCCAGTAGAAGGATGACTGGACTCAGAATCAGGACTCAGAAGAGAAGCAAGATGGAGGGTGATGGGGGAGGACTTGGAGAGGGGACAGGGATGGGGGAAGACCTGGTCCTTTCAGGTGGGAATCCACCACACGTCAGAGACCTGCCACACCATAGCAATCCATTCAGGCTGAGAATTCCAGACCCACAGCTCATACCTCCGGCAGGTAGTGGGGATTTGGCAATTTGGTTGTCATATAGAACCTAAAGTTTTTGTCGTAGTCAATATCCGAGTCTCCAAGGTGAATGAGCAGTCGTCCACCACTCATGAAGGTTTGTTTCAAAAGAACAGGTTCCAGAGCTGGATCCAAGGTTTCTTTAAGCTTAAAGATGAAAACAAAAATACAGAAAGAGTTAAATGAAACATTAGTTAAAGGCTGACTCTTCACCGAGAGTTGGCGAGGTTTCCTGCTTCAACAATGAACCTGGCGCTCGTCCCTCATCCCAGCCAGCTGCTCACATGCAGCCCTCCGCCCCCTTTACATGCCCTTGGACACCCCAAGGCCCTTCCCCCCCTCCCCCCCCCCCCCCCCCCCACACCCACACTCCAGTGCTGCGCAGTCTGAACTACCACCAGGACTCCCAGGCTGTCATCAACTGCCACATCAACCTGGAGCTCACAGCTTCCTAGTCTTACTACTTTGACTGCCATGATGTGGCTTTGGAGAACTTTGCCAACTCTTTTCTTCACCAATCTCAGGAAGAGAGGGAGCATGCTGAGAAACCGATGAAGCTGCAGAACCAACTAGGCGGCCGAATCTTCCTTCAGGGTATCAAGAAACCAGACCTGACGACTGGGGGAGGGGGCTGAACACACTGGAGTGTGGGTCAGTCACTACTGGACTTGCACAATCTGGCCAGTGACAAAAATGACCCCCATTTGTGTCACTTCATTGAGACTCATGACCTGAATGAGCAGGTGAAATCCATCAGAGAATTGGGTTGCCTCATAACCAGCCTGTACAAGAGATGGGTCCCCAGAATCTCTGTGACAAGCACAGCCTGGGAGACAGTGATGAGAGCTAAGCCTTAGGCTGCTCCCCAGAGCCACAGGGGTCACCTCCCTGGTCAGCAGAACGTGCATGTTGGAGTTACCTTTACCTTTTAGGTGACTTGTACCAAATCATCTACTTATGTTCTTTAATTTGTACCATTTCTTCAAGCAAAGTAATTTGGTACCTCAGCCTCCCCCTCCCAACTCAAGACATCAACTTCTTCAAATTCCTTAGGCCTCAACATTTACTTTGAACAAGCAGTCTTTTAGTGATTGTCTGGATATTTCACACTATCCGCTCACCTCACTAATGGTCTATTTTCCAGTGATTGCTTTATCAATAGTCTAGGGCAGTGGTCGGCAAACTCATTTGTCAACAGAGCCAAATATCAACGGTACAACGACTGAAATTTCTTTTGAGAGCCAAATTTTTTAAAACTTAAACTCCTTCTAATGCCACTTCTTCAAAATAGATTCGCCCAGGCCGTGGTATTTTGTGGAAGAGCCACACTCAAGGGACCAAAGAGCCTCATGTGGCTCTCGAGCTGCAGTTTGCCGACCATGGGCCTAGGGAAATAAGAGCTCGTGAGGGCAACACATTGGTCATCCACAGAAGGAAGAAGCTGAGAAAGGAGAGTCCCTGCAAGGTCTTCCCCCAAGAGGCCCAGACACAAAGGACCCGTCCGCTCCCAGTCTTCAGCTTGCTGTCCAAATCTGGCCTCCGCGGCCTGTTTCTGTAAAGCTCTGGAGCTAAGAATGGCGTTTATCCTTTTAAACGGTGGTAAAAACAAACAAACAAACAAACAAACCTTCCAAACCTAACCAAAGAAGAATATTTGTTCAGAGAATGTTTGTACAGACTGCATGTGGCCTGAAAAAACTAAAATATCTGGCTCTTCACAGAAAAAAATTTGTGGACTCTCATATAAGACAGTGAACCCCTCCCCCAAGCAAATCTGGTTAGTGGTAAGAACTTGAACTTGCAGACGTTGCCAACAGACCCCATGACAAACATTGTCAGCGTCCACGCGGTGGGGGCCCATGGCCCAGGGGCTGTCAACACTGGATTGTCGTCAGTAGTTAATAAGCTTTGTTCACACTGAGGCATGGTACCCAAGCATGGAAGCTCTTAAAACAAAAGTTTTGTGAGATAAAGTTTCCCTTACTACTCAGGATACAGTTTTGTATTTTTAAAATTCTGCTCTATGTCATTAAAAACACGCTGGTTTGAGATAGACTAACTCAATTTCCCACCATGAATGGGTGGAGACAAAATTTAAAAATACCCTCCTATAAATGCCTAAAATAGCCAAATGAAACCAGGTGTGCAATGCTACTACTGATTCCATCCCATTCCTGGCCGGGGCCCTGAGCACTCAGTTATGGACACCCCCCCTGACCCTGCTGACCAGGGCAGCACATGCCAGAAAGGCCTCTGTCCGCTGCCACGAGAGAGGAGTTCCCTCAGGACTTCCTGTGTTATGAAGTGAACCGGAGTTCAGGAATCCGGGGTGGGTTAACATAGCTGTGCCCCGTCAGCTTTGGAGAGACCTCACCCTCTCCTGGAATGTCAGGATTCAAATCAGGACCTGAGACCCATTACAGCACTTCCCTGGGCTGGTCAAGGCCACAAGCCACACATGGCAGCTTTATGTCCTATCTCTCCCCTCCCCTTAATGCTATGTGAGCACTAGGCTTGCCCCTGCAAAGCCCTTAGCACTAATTCTCTTCCACCCCTTCTCTCATTACCTCTCTCTTTTCTCTGTTTACTTTGTCCCCAGCTAGACTGTAAGCTATTGAGGCCTGGGAATGCCAATCCTCCCTTCTCAGTCCCCAGGCCTCTGCCCTGTCTCACTCCCCTGTACTGTTTGCCATTGATTCTCAAACAATGTGTGTTGAATGAGTGAACCATTTCGAAAACTTCCATTCTTGGAGTGATTCTGAAGAAATGGAGCACTTGGGCTCAACAAATATCCTTTAAAAAACAAGAACACAGAAGCTCATTCTTATCACATCACTTAATCTAAGCCTGATCTTATATCTAAACAGAAGGTGATGTTTCTACCTCCTGGACTGATTTACTGGCTTCAGATCACTAGTGTGTGTGGACAGTCCCTGATGGCACCACTGCTTTGAATTTTCGGGGCAGCTAACCACCAGGAGCCACAACGAGGCCTGGGAATCAGCCATGTCCCAAAGCAGAGCCCATTCCACGTAACACCAGAACCACGTCTGCAAACAGGGAATTCTTAGGGAACCCCTGTGCGAGTTTATCGTTCAAGAAGCAAAGCCATCAGTTTGACTAACTTGCATGTGGACCTGACTGGTGTCTTCAGCGTGATGTGGCTGTGGCACGCCTAGGGTGCTGGATATAACCTGGAAGTTGGGGATTAGCAGGAGAAAAGGAGTGTGAAAAGCAAACCTCTTCCAGTAAGACAGGCAAACCGAGTCGGATGGAATTTTCGAGCGTGCGTAAGAAATTGCTATCCGTAAGCTTAATGATCTTTAAGCCATATTTGGCTTCCTTGTTCCTTATCCAGCGGTTGGCCTGTGTGAGAAAGCACAGAGCAGGACATTTGCTGTAGGGCTTAATGGATGGCTAAGAGGTTGAAAGCTTTTAAAAGTCAAGTTAAGAAAAATTTGTTCAATCAAGAAACAGGTTTGAAAGGTAAAAATAATAACATAAAAAGTGCCACCACCACTCCCTCACTAATAAAAACAGGTTTTAAGCCCAGCATTTGGGATTCTTCCTTTTAGTCAAATTTGGAACAAGTGAAGAAAAGATCCACCTGGAAAACACTATACTTGTGCTGTTCCAGCCTGTCTCTCTGCTTCACAACGGCTCCTTTTCCAAACCTGGTGGAGTCTGACCTGAGCCACGGGGTTAGGAGTCAGGACGTGGGATTCTGTAAATTCTAGGCAGGCTGGCCTTAAAACTCATCAGACCCTTACTTCGTTTTGACTCCTCAGACTTTTTAGGAACAAGGACTATATCAGAATGAATTTCTGCTCTCACCGAAAACAGGAGTCAAGGCCAATCCCCTAATCACAGTGAGGTTATGGGCGCCTCCCTTTTTGCATCGACTGGATGTGGGAGATGGGCTAAAAGACTCTAAACTCCCTCTAGGTCTCCATCCCAGAATCTCACAAGTCGGTTCAAGTCCACGTTAGCCCCGGTAATGGGCAGCACAATGTTAGGCAGAGCCAACCTGAAGAAGCACCTGTTACACACCTGATCTTGGGGGTCAATCATCAAAGGCCATCGTCTCCCTTGAGTCACCAAAATGCCATTTTCCGTGGATATCATGTCCCGGGGCAGCCCATCCGTGTTCCACTGCCGAACTTCGTAGGGATCGCCCAGAATGCTGATGAGATTGAAGGAAGAATCGATGGGGATCTCCAGAGACTGGCAGTCCTGGGTCCAGCACTCGATCAGCTGCAGGGGCAGGAGAGCTCACTTGTAGAGAACAGGAACCTCAGTAAGTGAGTGCACACACGCCACGTTGGATTAAGGGGAAGTCCTGCCAGGTTCGGCAGGCATCCTGGAGAGGAGCATGGGGCACAGGAAGTAGACTAAAAATCGGGAGGTCTGGCCCTTTGGAATGGACCTCATGTGTAAATGACAAAGAGACACAGTATTTTCAATAAGGCTACTCATTAGACCCTTACTTCATTTCAACTCCTCTTGGGAGAGTCTGGAAACACGTGGAGAAGTTGGGGTTAACATAAGGTGACCAGATGTCCCGCTTTTGGCGGGACAGTTCCGATTTTTAACAATTTGTCCCGCGTCCCACGGCATTTTATAAAAGTCCAAAAGATTTAAAAGAATCTTTCCAAAAATCAAGACTTTTTTTTAAAATGCCGCGGGACGCGAGACAAATTTTTGAAAATTGGAACTGTCCTGCCAAAAGCAGGATGTCTGGTCACCTTAGGTTAACACATGTGTCAAACACAAGGCCCGCGGGCCAAATCCGTCCCGCCAGGCCTTGCAATGTGGCCCGCACCGCGCTGTCATCACTGCATTCCGCTGCGTTTCCGTCACAATGACAGTTTATGACTGTTCAGTAAACCATTCAGCCCGCGATTTAGGCTGGATTTTAGATTTTGGCCCCTTCTCTGATTGAGTTCGACACCCCTAGGTTAACACAATGACCGTGGGAACTACCAGCAGTTAGTGGGTTGGGGGAGAGGGATGCTGGCATGTCACCTCCTTCGATGAGTAGTGGCACAGTCGTGCACAACAGAGAACAGTGCATCCCCAGGAGCACCACTGGGCTCCTGCGGAGTCTGAGTCCTATGCTGACTGCATTTGGCAACTCAGACAAGGGTGAAACCTTTTAGGGAGGCATTTCGTAAAAATGGCTTGAAAATCACGCCTGACCATTTGGATTCCAGCGCCTTGCTTTGCCTAGTTATTTTGAAGCCTCCTCACCAGTTCAGGCTGACTTTAGATGTCACTTCTGATCATAATAGCAGGGGACTCCCTGTCCCTTTTTCTTCCCCCACGTTCTTGTGATGTGAATGTAAGTGATGAATAACTTTCTAAGGCAGGAAAAGAAATGGAAGGGGAAAGAGGAAGGGGAAGGGGAGGGGAAGGGAAAGGGGAAAGGAAGGGAAGGAAGGGAAGGAGAGGGGAAAGGAAAGGGGAGGGGAAGGGAAAGGGGAAGGGGAGGAAGGGAAAAGGGAGGGGAAGGGAAAAAGGAAGAGGAGGGAAAGGGGAAGGGGAGGAAGGGGAAGGGGAGGAAGGGAAAGGGGAGGGGAAGGGAAATAAAAGGAAGGGGAAAGGGAAGGGAAGAGATGTGTTAGGGAAAGGCTAAGGGTTGTGGAGGTAGAAATAAATTTCTGGGTGGAGAACCTCCATCTAAACTCAGGAAAAGGAGTAAGTAACTGTCCTCCTCCTACCCCCTCATCCCCCCTCCCACCAGCTTAGTTCCAGCTGCTTCCCGGCACTCTTTAGAGAAGGCATGTTTACTCACCAGTTGCCGATACTGGGCTGTGAAGGCCCCGTAATAGGCCACACAAGCTGATGCTATGAACACGTTCCCAATGATATTTGATAGCTCATCGTCAAATTTTTGGATGGTTTCTTCCCATCGAACTTTCTCATCTCCTAAGGCAGCTGTCAGCTTTCCAGCACGTATCAGACGTGCTTTTGTCAGGGCCATATTCCTTGCTGGAAAATATTAAGAAAATCAGATTATGTTACTTAATCTTTTCTCAAAATAGAAGTTTATTCAACTGCTTCTGTTTTTGGTAGGAATTAGCACTATTTAAGCACTCACTCTGTGCTATTTATTTTCTGAATCAAATGCATGTGTTGCTTTATGTTACAACTAGAGGCCTGGTGCAAGAATTCATGCATGGATGGGATCTGGCTGGCCCCGCCCCAATTGGGGTGGAGGGACTGATCAGGGCTGGTGCCAGTGGGGTGGGGGAAGGGGATGGCAGGAGGTTGGCCAGTGAGCCCTGCCCCCAATTGGGTTTGAGGGGGTGCCAGGGCCAGCTGGGGGGAGGGGCTTTGGGAGGTTGGCAAACTGGGGGGAGGGACCACAGGAAGTTGGCCAGCCAGGCCCCCTCCCCCACCACCCCCTGCAGTGTGCCTCATAGAGACCTGTTATTCCTGTTGTTTTGGTTGCTTAGGGTTATATATATATATATATATGTAACATGCCCCCAACAAGCCATATTCACATATAGGGGTTGAATCTATACAATATTCCAGTTCTTCTAATTTTATATTAGGAGGCATTTCATGCACTAGTCTAATGAAATTATGTCCTCCATGCTGAATGAAGCTGAGATATGACTCACTGCCTAAAAACTCCTTCTACTTTTGTCCTGGCCAGTTTTACTAGTGGTTAGAGCACATGTGTCAAACACAAGGCCCGCGGGCCAAATCCGTCCCACCAGGCCTTGCAATGTGGCCCGCACCGCGCTGTCATCACTGCACTCCGCTGCGTTTCCATCACAATGACAGTTTATGACTGTTCAGTAAACCATTCGGCCCCCGATTTAGGCTGGATTTTAGATTTTGGCCCCTTCTTTAAAAAGTTTGAGGACGCCTGGCAAGTGTTGGCCCAAGGACCGAAGGTTTGTGGTTCAATTCCCAGTTGAGGGCAAGTACCTCAGTTGCAGGTTTGCGGCCCAGTGGGGATGCATGTGGGAGGTAACCAATCAAAGTGTCTCTCTCACGTCCATGTTTTCTCCCCCCCCTCCCCCCGCCCCACGCAACTGCCTTCTTCTCTTTCTAGAAATCAATGGAAAAAGCAAGCAAATAAACAAAAGTTTATTTTTGAAAATCAGGCATTTTCTGACCAAAATACATCTTATGAGTTACTTACTCAGACTTTCTTTCTCACTCACACTCTTGTCATATTTATCTTGTAAGGTCTGTATCTGTTCTTCCACTTTTCTTAGCAATTCTCGCTTTTCTTTCAGGGTAGCCATTGTAATATCAAGTTCAGCCTAATAAAATAAGGTAAAATATATATGAATAGGCCCCCAAAGAAGGCGAAATCTGCCCATGTATAGTACATTTTTTAAAAAGTAGGATGGATTTAGGTTCCCTTTTTCACATCCTCAAACATTTTGAGATAATATACAAAGTTGAAACAAATGTAAAATCACAAAGGATAAGAGCAGAAGCAAACAGAGGAGAACAAAACGGAAACAAAGTCCAATGAAATAAACGCTAGAAGGAAAAGAGAGACAGATTTACCAGGCATTGGGGGTGAATCAGTGACTACACTGGATTACCAACTTTGAACGATTAAACAAATGAAATAGCCCTGCAGCAGTGAAAACGGATCTTTCGTGACTAGTTCTCAGGAGCAGGGATCGCACACCAGGCCTGCGAGCCAGCGCCAGTCTGCTGCCTGCTTTCAGATGGTTTGTGAGTGAGTGGTTGGGGGAAAAAAAAATCAAAAGAACAATACTTCATAACACATGGTGATGGTATGAAACTTAAATCCCAGTGTCTACAAATGAAGTTGTATTGGAGAGCAGCCATGCCCATTCCTGTGTGCGGTGCTGGATGGCTGTTTGGATGCGGTAAGGGCTGATGGCTGTTTGCATGCAGAGCAGAGTAACTGCAACAGACCTCAGAGCCAGCAAAGCTGAAAGCACTTACTATCTGAATCTTATAAAAAAAAATTTATTTATTTATTTATTTATTTATTTATTTATTTATTTTTTATTGATTTCAGTGAGGAAGGGAGAGGGAGAGAGAGATATAAACATCAAGGATGAGCATCATTGACTGGCTGCCTCCTGCACTCCCCACACTGGGGATGGAGCCCACACCTTAGCATGTGCCCTGACCTGAAATCGAACTGTGGCCTCCTGGTTCATAGGTCAACACTCAACCCCTTAGCCACGCCGGCTGGGCTATCTGCATTTTGATAGAAAAAGTGTGCCAACCCCGGCTCTGCAGCCCCAGTTCCTTCAGTAACCTGCTCCACTACATGACCACTCGGTCCTGCTTGGGACCTCACTTCTGATTGTGGATCAAGCTAGATTTCAGAGACTCAGAGGGCTCTGTCAAGGGTGGGAATAATTAGAAAAGGGAAACATAGAACATCTGATCTTAGAACTAAAAGGGACTGAAAAAATATCATAGGCAAAGTGAATACACTAAGAATTCATTTTCCTCTTTTGCTGGAAGAGGGTTGATTTTAGAGGTCATTTCTGAAAAATAATAAATAATAAATAAATAAATAAAAATCTTTGCTACAGAGTGGCTAAGAGCCCC
Organism: Pipistrellus kuhlii; assembly: GCF_014108245.1. Classification (NCBI taxonomy): domain Eukaryota; kingdom Metazoa; phylum Chordata; class Mammalia; order Chiroptera; family Vespertilionidae; genus Pipistrellus; species Pipistrellus kuhlii. Next base: position 46,024,974 of record NW_023425438.1, on the reverse strand, counting down.
AGTTATGGGGCCAGAAAGATTCTTACCCAGCCCAGTTCTACCAATTTCAATACCTGTCTTGGTGGTTTTGTTAAGCCTCAGTTTCCTAACCTATAAAATGGGGATAATAGCCCGTGAGGATTAAATGAGATGGTACGTGTGAGACTCACCCACAGCCTGGCACATGGTAAACAACTCATGAGGACACTCCTGATGTGAAATTCTCAGGAGTCGACTCTGGAGCAAAAATGAAACACCTGGGGATGCCCTGTTCTAATTCCAGGGACCCTACTGAGTGTCCTGACTGGAAACTTGCCCCTGGTCCTCAGCCTCCCACCCAGCCCTAAAGAATGTCCAACAGGTGCTGGGCTCAGCCTGGAGCTCTGACAGCCGCCTCTGCTCAGGCTCCCCTGCTCTGTGCTCTGCCTCTCCCATCCTCTACCAGGACAGACTTCCCACAACACCAAGGCCGCAGGTCTCTGTTCACAACCCTGCTCCTTATGGCCTTGGCCTGGTATTGAGGGGCTCCCATTGCATGGCTCCCCCTGGTGGGCTGACCTTATGTCTTCCTCTACATCAGATCCTCAATCTCTCTGGTCCTACTCCCTGCTGTGAACACATCACAGACACATCACATCACACACACACACACACACACACACACACACACACACACACTCACTCCTGCCTCCGGCATGGCCTCTACTGAAGAAGTCTTTCCCAGTCCTCTGTCTGCTTGAACCTGTGGGTGGGACGTTTGGAAATGGTAACTTCTAGGAATCGTTGGGAAGAACGTAATTTAATCTAGAGCTCTCTGCTTTCCTTTAATTCATGTGGTTACCCAACATGTTCATCGTAACAAAATAAATTAACTAATAGGTCAAGATTTAAAAATTTAAACATTGTTGAAGGAAACATGGACAAATTCCCTATGTTCTCAAAGTAAGAAAGGCCTTTTTATGTATGACACAAAATTGAAAAGCTATAAATAAAAGCTATAAAAAAAGTTTTTACATGTGGAAACAAATAATCTTTGCCAGGTATTTTTTTTTTTAAGACAGAAACTAAAGCCCTGTTTCTATCTACATTGCATAGGGTCACCGGGGCATGATAAAGGAAGCTTGCATGAGGGGTGATCATGGCCTTTAATTCTATAAAAACATCACAACACAGATAACCTACCTGCGCGGCACGGAGCTTCTGCCTCTTTGGTTCAACTTCTTTGACCACCCGAGAGTACAGATCCATGGCTCTCACCCACATGCACATGGATTTACATGCTTTGGATACTTTCTCTACTTTCTCAGGCACAAAATCAGGATTATTAATATACTTTTGAAGCTTTGCCAATATCTGAGGCTTTATGTTTTCCTTGTCATATTCTAAAAGTCTCCTGAGAAAGTTCGAGTCACTGAGAAGTTGCTTTGCTGTTGGCCAATCAGGCCTGAAAGACAGAAGTGGTAAGTTAGAAGCACTGTAATAAAATCGCATGGGGACCAAAGAAATGCATTCTCTGGAGAACATTTATAGATATTATCCCAATAAATGGGTGGTTTTCATCTCAATACTATAATCCCAGTAAATGGTAAGTTATATACGCCATAATTAATGAGCAGACAGGTAAGTGGATGGCTGATGTTTCCTACTACCCAGTTTTAGCAGGGAACGAATCATAAAATCATAGAGTTTTAAAAATGTAAGGCAACATAGCAAAACCAGTTTTATCATTAAAATGCCCCAGGCACTCACATCTTAACCTTCTTTCCTAGTTTAGAATCACATGTGTCAAACACAAGGCCCGCGGGCCAAATCCGTCCCGCCAGGCCTTGCAATGTGGCCCGCACCGCGCTGTCATCACTGCACTCCGCTGCGTTTCCATCACAATGACAGTTTATGACTGTTCAGTAAACCACTCGGCCCGCGATTTAGGCTGGATTTTAGATTTTGGCCCCTTCTCTGATTGAGTTCAACACCCCTAGTTTAGATCATTAAAATCTCTTTCCAGGCTGAAACCGGTTTGGCTCAGTGGTAGAGCGTCGGTCTGCGGACTGAAAGGTCCCTAGTTCGATCCGGTCAAGGGCATGTACCTTGGTTGGGGGGAAAACATCCCCAGTAGGGGGTGTGCAAGAGGCAGCTGATTGATGATTCTCTCTCATCGATGTTTCTAACTCTCTATCCCTCTCTGTAAAAAATCATTAAAATATATTTTAAAAAAATATCTTTCCAGGACACTATGAATCACCTTCTAACCGATTTTGTCTCTCAGTCAACCTTACCTCCTGTGAACTTTTTAATTTTAATATATATATATATATATATATATATATATATATATATATATATATATATATTTCAGAGAGAGGAAGGGAGAGATAGAAACATCAATGATGAAAGAGAATCATTGACTGGCTGCCTCCCGCAGGCCCCCCTCTGGGGATCGAGTCCACAATCTGCGGATGTGCCCTTGACTGGAATCGAACTCAGGACCCTTCGGCCAATGCTCTATCCACTTAGCCAAACCAGCCAGGGCCCTCCTATGAACTTTTGCCAAATTGGTCTTCCTCACATGAAAATCCGATCATGTTGAAAATGTTCAACAGCTCTCAGTCCCCTGTGGCCAGCGCTCTCCATCTGTGCTTTAAGGGCTGCGAGGCCCCACTGAGGTGCTGGCCAGAGGGTCGGGAAGAAAGCCTGGCAGGGGGTGCTCTAGCCCTTTTCCCTTTGCTTTGATCAGTTTTATATGGATAGGTTTCATATAACATAATTTTTATTGAAAAATAAAAGTAAGGAAGATTGTATTACTAAAGAAATTTTGAAAACTACATGTTTACCAGAAGAAATCTGAACTGCTTAGCACAGTATATGAGACCTTTCATGATGTAATCCCTGCCTCCCTGCCCAGCCCATCCCATCCCATGAGCACTGAAGGTCAGTGGGCTCTCTCCATGGTCCTACTCTTCACCTGAGCATCATCCCTCAAAAACCCCACTCACATCTCCCCAGGGGCACTCTGATCTCAGCCCTCCTAATACTAGGCAACTTTCTCATGTCTTAAAAGTAATACTTTTCATGTCTGTCTTTGCAGCAGACTGTATGTGCCTTGTTAAAAAAAAAAAATGCTTTTTGAGTCAATTTGTTGAATGACTGCCCAAATCAATGAATGGGTAGAGAAGAGAACGAACACGGAGAAAAACTGCAAAGAAATCCCACCAGATGTTTCGGTGACACACGATTCTGGGTTACTCACTTGGCATTCAAGAGAATGGAAATTGCTTCCATAACAGTCATGACCATGTCTGGGGGCTTCGTAAAAACTCTGATTTCAGATATATCGGCTTTATCTAAGGAGTCCAGCGCTTTATTGGCGGCATCAAGTGCAGGCAGAGCTTCTTCAAGGTCTCTCTGAGCATCATCAGCGATTGCTTGGGTTTCTTCGGCTTTGACCTTGGCCACTGCTTCATCTTCTTGCACAACGCTACGGACCTAAACATTGAAATATGACTGCTTAAGTGGTCTCAATAGTTTAATTTCAATACTTAAAAACAAAGCCAATAATAATGTCATATTTGCCCCTTTGGATTAGACGGATGAGGAAAGAGGATTAGCTATACTGAATTTTACTCTCCCCTTACTGCGTCTCATGCTATGCTGATAGAATAATGGAGAAAAAGTTGGAATTGACAGTTCCTTCTGGGACAGTGGTCGGCAAACTCATTAGTCGACAGAGCCAAATATCAACAGTGCAATGATTGACATTTCTTTTGAGAGCCACATTTTTTAAACTTAAACTTCTTCTAACGCCACTTTTTCAAAATAGACTCGCCCAGGTGAGTATTTTGTGGTATTTTGTGGAAGAGCCACACTCAAGGGGCCAAAGAGCCTCATGTGGCTCATGAGCCGCAGTTTGCTGACCGCTGTTCCAGGAGAAGAAAAGGTACGTTAGGTTTTTGGGCAGTACTTTTCTTTCTTTTCTTTTCTTTTTAAAATATATTTTATTGATTTTTTTTTTTTTTTTACAGAGAGTAAGTGAGAGGGATAGAGAGCTAGAAACATTGATGAGAAACATCGACCAGCTGCCTCCTGCACACCCCGAACTGGGGATGTGCTCACAACCAATGCACATGCCCTTGACCGGAATCAAACCTGGGACCTTTCAGTCCGCAGACCGATGCTCCGTTCACTGAGCCAAACTGGTTTCCGCAAGGACATTACTTTTCTTACAACTCTCTCTTTGGGTTCCACTCTTTAGGTTCACTCATCTTCAGGGAGAGAATCAGACTGTTTTATTGAAGGGAGATTGTTTACAACTTAAAATAAATGCTAGTCTGTCATTTAACTATTTTAACGACATGTAAGATTAAAAAAAAAAAAAATCTAATCCTTTGTCTTTGTACATAAGTGATCAGTTGGTGACTAAAGCTTTCTCACCCACAAGTCAGGTTAGTCAGCGTACCTGATCAGCATTTTCTTGATCCGCTGCCAATTTGTCCATCAGGGCTTCAACATCTTGTGATTTTGTATAGAGGATAGGTTCTAAAGCAGAAAGATCAGATTTCATTTTATCTACCAGTAGGTTGGTTTCCAATAGCTTGGTAAGACCATTCGTCACCCGATCACGTGCCTAAAGGACAATGAAAATGTTTATTATAATGAAACTATACATTTACTGGCCTTTCTTACTCATGTAATAGAATTTTACATTTGCAGAATTGGCAAATCAGTTTGTAATATTTAAAATTGTGACTGTATGCCCAACTGGCATGGCCCAGTGGTTGAGTGTCAACCTATGAATCAGGAGGGCAAGGTTCGATTCCCCATCAGGGCACATGCCCAGGTTTCGGGCTCGATCCCCCAGTGGGGGCTATGCGAGAGACAGCTGATCAATGATCTCTCACATCATTGATACTTCTCTCTCTCTCTCCATCTCTCTTTCTCTAAGAAATCAATAAAAACATGACATTCACCAGGAGGTATGAGTCCATGCCCCCTGTCCACCAGAGTGGGGCATCACTGGGCTGTGGGCTCACTATGTATTTTTTTTCTTCCTGTGGTCAGTTGGTAGCATGTTGAATGAATGAGGACAAGTTCAGACAGAAATTTCTGGAGGCCACAACTCTGAGAGCTGCGACAAGAGAAAATTTCTTTTTTTTTTCTTTACAAGAGAAAAATTCTGAGATGTCCTAAATTAAATTATAGCAGACTGGAGAGTGGGAGGAAGAGACAAGGAAAGTTAATCAGTTAGTAGCCACGGGACTAAACTAACAACAGATTGCTCATATTCCTGATAGTATGTTGAAACCTTTGATCAACTTCTGTATGCCTACTTCAGAGACTATTCAGGCAGCTCACAGGCACCAGCATATCTTGCTTATGCTTGAACTTTCTGGACTATTGCCCCAAATAGTCCCAAAGCATTAAATACTTCTTTTTGATGTACAAGTCACCCGTCCCAGAACTCTCCCAGCATCACCTACCCACAACCCCCTTGTCTGTAGCCAATGTAAATTTTTCCAAAATAACCTACATCTTTCTCCCCAAACTCATTGTATAAAAGAACCTTGTGAGCTTCAGGACAGCAGATAAATATTCTTTTCTCCACCCAGCCCTCCTGCTGGCAGAGTAGAATGCGGGTTCAGGGACCTGGTCGTTTTTCTGGCTAGCATGTTGCTCAATAAATCGTTTCTCTCAAGACAATGTTCAGCCTCAAATCCTTGAAAGTTTTTTTTTTCCTTTTAAACACTTGTTTCCTCAGAATGGTCAGCAGGGCTGAGAACCCCCATGGGGATAGTGTCCTAGGTACTTCTTTAGGTTGGTGGATCCAAACCCTACTTCCCAATGGTTAAAAACTTTTAACTAGGATGGAAAGGGTGGCATCTGGTACAGAAGACACGTAGGAATAACATTTTTTGGAGGTGAATCAGAAAGCTTGGTTGAGATTTGACAGGTTTCAAAAATCTCTGTCAAGTTCTTTGACATTTACCAGGTAAAAATCCACTGAAAAACATTTAAAATATATGTGATAAATGCATTCATTTTTATTCTGTTGAAAATTTTAGGTCATGTGAGTAGCCTGATGATGATGATGATAACGATGATGGTAGCAGCCACTATTTTCCGAGTACCTCATATGCATCAGAACATATATCAAGTACTGCACAATCTTATTTAAATTCCACAACAATACAAGAGGTCGATAGAGATATATTTAACCATATTTTCTAGTAAGACTTAGAGAATTTGTAAAACATGCTTAAGGCTGTGTAGGAAGAAAGAGGCAGAGCATCGGTTGTACATAGTCTGCCTGACACCGAAGTCTCAGCTCTCCCTGGGAACTATTGGTACATTAGATGACAAAATCCCCATTTCCGTTATCTAATAAAGTTTTCTGGTTACTAGCTCTCTGCTTAACTTTGATGCTGTTATAATGTCCATATCATTCTATTGAGCCAATGACACTCATGTAAGTGATAGAAGTGATATATTGTATATTATGGAAGGGAAACACTCATGGACCGACAGCATGATACAGGTTTTTGTCATATTGTCGGTTGTCAAGGGCACTTGTCAGGATGGAGAGGACTCCAGCAGGTAAGATGGCACATAGACCTCCCACTCACTCTGGCAAAAGTTTTAAGTTCAAGCAATACATTTTTAAAAAGAGATACTTTTATTGATTTCATAGAGGAAGGGAGAGGGAGAGAGAGAGAAATATCAATTATGAGAGAGAATCATTGATTGGCTGCCTCCTACATGTCCCACACTGGGGATCGAGCCCACAACCTGGGCATGTGCCCTGACCGGGAATTGAACCATGACCTTCTGGATCATGGATGATGCTCAACCCCTGACCCACACCAGCCTGAATAAGTAGTAGAAACATTTAAAAATGATTACATATATATTTATATTTGATTAATTCTCACCTGAGGATAGTTTTTCCCCATTGATTTTTTTAGAGAGAGTGGAAGGGAGGAAGCATGTGGGGAGAGAGAGAATCATCGATGCATGAGAAACACATCCATTGGTTGCCTTCTACATGCATTATGACTGGGGTTGGAGATGGACCCTGCAACCCAGGTACATGCCCTTAACTGGGATGCAAACCTGAGACCCTTTGGTGCTCAAACCATTTAGCAACACCAGCCAGTGTGTTCAACTTACTGAAACCAACTGCTTCTTTTTATCACTGAGCATAGTTAGGTAGAGATTGATGAGTTCCAGGTAGGAGGTGGGTGTGGTATAGTACCGTCTCCGGAGCTCTGTGTAATAGCGTTCTGCCATATTGGAGACACTTAAGTGAACATTCACACACATGAGGGAAAGCTTTTCTCTTAGATCATCAGCTCCGGTGTCAACATGTGAGAAAAATGTCTTTGATACAGAAAGAAGTGCTTCTCTAGGCCACTGTAAATAAAGACAGTTTGGAAAATCTGTTGCTCATTTCCATAATATGTGACTTAACAAATAAGAAAAATGTATATCTCACCTGGTTTACTCCTACTCATGCCTATGATCTATATATATAAAACACTAATATGCAAATAGACCGAACTGCAGAACAACCGTACAAACAATTGGTTGCTATGATGTGTGCTGACCATCAGGGGGTGCATGCGGAACATGGTGGGCATTGACAGTAGGCAGCAGTGTGTGAAACATGGTGGGCATTGGCTGCAGCAGGATGGTGGAGCAGGTGAGCAGGGGCGCCAGACCAAGGCAGGCGGCTGGTCACTGTCATCGGGGCGAGCCTCTAGTGGTTACTGAACATTCTTTGCTCCTACATGTTTCGGTCCTGCCTGGCTCTCGCACCTGCTGCCAGTGCTGACCCCAGCACTGAGCCACCGCTTGCACCAACTGCTGGTGCCTGGTACCAGCCCCTATCGCTCGGTGCCATCAGCAGGTGCGAGTGGTGGTTGCCAGCACTAATCACTCCTCAGGGCTTCTCCATCTCTCATTGTTCCTGAGGGGCTATCAGGGGTGGCATTAGCCACTCACACCTGCTGACTGCACCAGCCCCAACCCCACTCTACCAGTTGCTGGTGCCGGCCCCTATTGTTCTGTGCCGTCAGTGGGTGCAAGTGGGGCCTGCACCATCAGTGTGTGGGAGCGGCGGCAGCAGCGGGAGCAGGCAGGGCTGCCAGCAGACAGGGGACAGGGGACCGTAGTGGGAAGGGCTGGGCTGGGGTGCAGAAGATGGGCCAAGACCCACCCCTATGCCTCACCCACAGCCTCATGGGCCGTAGTTCATTTCAAGGTGCATGAATTCATGCACTAGGCCCCTAGTGTTTAATAAACTGAACAGCTGTGTTCATTTGAGGGAGATGTGAATCTGCATTTGCTCTCCTCAGTACAGTGTCTGGCACACAGCAATTGTTCAATAAGTTTTTGTTGATTAATGAATGAGTAATTAGGTATCTCTGGGATAATTCCATATATTCCATATATTATGAGGACCTTATGTGCTCACTAGGTTATTATGCAGTTTGGACTTGAGGTCCGTTATTATAATTGCTGTCCTGCTCACCTCAACTCCTTTGCTCCTCTCTCATTTCTTTGAGCTCACCTGAACCTTAGTCAAATGCAGCTTTCTGTTACCCCATGCCAGTGACTGTACAGCTGAGCCTGGTGGAGAAACACACAGCCATGCTGACTGGTCTCACTTTAAATTCATGGCAACCAGTTCCAGCAGGTTCATAGTGCAGCCCAGAAAATCTACACTTTCTAATGCATCCCTAATGTACCGTCCTAAGTGAACATTTTACACCCTGCACTACTTTTTCAGGCTGTTAATACCGGTACTTCCTCTTTTCTCTATTTTCAGCTGATGACCTTGCTTCCCACATTACTAAAAAATAAAAAATAAAATAAAAACCCCAAACAAACCAGAAGCAATGAAAACAGAACCTCAATGAGTTCTCATGCATATGCATCTGTGCTCATACAATCTACCTTCCTTCCTGGTAGTCTGGGATAAGTTGTTCATGCTCCCTGCCAAAATCAGACCCTTCATTGATGACTTGATGTTATCCTTCCTTGTCTACTCAAAGACATTGATATAACAACCCTTAACTCTGTCTGCTGTGCCATCATTTATTTCTTTTTTTCTGCATCATTTCCATCAGCACACATATATGCTGTTTGTGCTTTTCACTTAAAAATACGTCTTTCTTTGCTACACATAGCACTCTAGCTATTACTCACATCCTGGTGTTCCTTTGGGGAAAAATGTCTTGAAAGAGTTGGCAGTAGTCTCCCCTTATCCATGGGGGATACCTTCTAAGACCCCCATGGATGCCTAAAACTGTGAATAGTACTGGACCCTATACATACTATGTTTTTTCTTCCTCTTAAACTAGAGGCCCAGTGCACGAATTCGTGCATGGGTGGGGTCCAAATGGCCTGTCCTATGGGGACCCATCAGGCTGGACTGGCGGGGGGGAGGGACCATGGGAGGTTGGCTGACTGGCCCTACCCCCGATCAGGGTGTTGGGGGCTGGGCTGGCCCTGGGGGGCAGGAGGCCCAATCGAGGCCTGGATCAGGCTGGTTGGCTGCTGTAGAGTGCATCATAGCCACCAGTCATTCTGGTTGTTCTTGTCATTCTGCTGTTCTGGTTGCTGGAGATTATATATATATATATATATATATATATATATATATATATAATGATCTTTTAATTTAAAGAAAAGCACTTAATGGCTTCTCTTTGGCATATCTGAACTGCCAGAACCACTACCACTGTGCTTTGGGGTCATTATTAAGTAAAACAAGGGTTCCTTACATATAAGCATGTGATACCTTGACAGTAGACCTGATATCTACTAAGTGACTAATGGGTGGGTAGTGTATACAGTGTGGATATGCTGGACAAAGGAATAATTCATGTCCCAGCAGGGACAGAGCAGAATGGTGTGAGATCTCATCACACTTCTTAGAATGATATGCAATTCAAAACTTAAAAATTATTTACTTCTGAAATTTTCCATTTAATATTTTTGCACTGAGGTTGACCCCGGTAACTGAAACCATGGAGACTGAAACTGTGGATAAGAGGGTGCTACTGAATTCATTGTCTCAGATTCCTTTTCCCTCTTCTCTATTGAATCTTATCTCCCATAACTCTACTAAAACAGCTCTTGTCAAAATGACTGATGTCTACATTGCAAAATTCAATAGTTTCCTCTTCCTTTATAAATTCTGCTTTGCCTTTGTCTGATAATTGTCAATGTCATCTCTTGCATATGAGTAAATTTTTAGAGGGCTTTAAAGCTAGTGCCATATTACTCCTTTAAAAACAAGCAAGTCCAACTCCAGGAAGTCACCAACCTGGACAAACCAGTCAATGGTACAGCAGTTCACAAGGGATGGGAACATCCGGCATCGGGACCGGAAGGCCTCTCCCACAGGGCTCATACAGAGAACAATATGCAGCTTCTGACGGACTCTGTTAATAAAGTATTGAAACACCTGTAAAAAAAAAAAGATTTTTTTTTCAATTCAAAATAAGGATGAAGCAACAATGAAAACAAGTATTGGCTACCGATATCAATTAAAAAATGTCAGTGAAGTAAATGTGTAAATTATTTTGAGGGAGGAAGGGAGAGAGAGAGAGAGAGAGAGAGAGAGAGAGAGAGAGAGAGAGAGAGAGAGAGAGAATGCATTTCTGTTTTAGTTGTGCCATAACCTTGCTGATAGGCAAGGGAGTGAACAGCACTGGACTCCTCAGAGGGCATGTGATATCTTTGGACAAGACAATGACCTTCATGGGGCAGTAGGGTTTCTGCTTTCCACAGACTTCTTTGGGAGTCTGGTGAACCATTGCTTTGAATGCAGGATATAAAATACAAAGAATTACTAAAGAAACCAATTAAACTGGTAAAGAAATTCTACCCACAGACTCCTTAAGGAGATTTGTGGACCCTTTTTAAGAAGGCTAAGACCATTTTTTGTTCTATAGAGGCATATAGCCATTCTCTCATGTCCTACCTCATCCCTATTTCCCTCGGAAATTCCGACTTCTTTAGCTCTTGGTCTGGTGGCTGCTAAAACCTGCTCCAGTTCATCCTTTTCAAATAAGTTAGGCACTTCACCTGAGTTCAAGATGTTATTTATATCTTCTAGAAACTCTTCCACTACAATCTGTAGAAGGAAGCAGAGTGATTATAACTCATGCAACCGTTTTACATTGTAAAGTATAAAGCAAATATTTTTTTCAAAGTTTACATTCAGTTAGTTTTATCTTTAAGAGAAAATAATCTTAAAACTTAGAATCTTAATATTCTAATGTAGTGAGCACATTGATATTTGGCATCACCTTTTACATGGTTTGGTCATATGTACAAGCATTTTATAGTCTGCTCCTTTCAGTGAAGATTATGTTGTAAATATTAATCCATAGTTCTGTAGAGTACTCATCATATTTATAATCATTAATGGGAGCATAGCACACCATTGAGCTGATGTGCCATACAGATACATAAACTGATATAGTTTACAGTCTTACAGACATCATAAGAACATATTTAGGCCCCTAGCCTTTCTCTCTGGCTGGATTATTTCCTGGGGATAAATTCCCAGGAGTGAGATTAGCAATTAAAGTACATGAATGTTTTCTGAATTTTGAAAATTTTAAAGTTTCCTATTCAATTCAAGTATGACTTCATTACCCTTTAACATGTAATGTTGTTAATGTGGGGAGTGTAAATGTTCCCTTTGGGAGAATTTAATTTGTAGTTCTTTGATTATTACTAGTAGCAAGGGCAAATATTTTCCCATATTTTTTAATTTTCGTTAAAAAATCTGCTCAAACTTTGGAACCATTTATATACAGATAGTCCCTGACTTATGATGATTCAACTTACCAGATTTCAACTTTACCATGGTATGAAAGAGATAGGCTTTTAAGAGATATTCAACAGTGTATTCAAAATAGGCTTTGTGTTAGATGATTTTGCCCAACTGTAGGCTAGTGTAATTATTCTCAGCACATTTAAGGTATGCTAGGTTAAGCTATGATGTTCGGTATAGAGTAGGTGCATTAAATGCATTTTCAGCCGAAACTGGTTTGGCTCAATTAATAGAGCATCAGCTTGGGGACTGAAAGGTCCCCGGTTCGATTCCAGTCAAGGGCATGTACCTTGGTTGCAAGCATATCCCCAGTAGGGGGTGTGCAAGAGGCAGCTGATCGATGACTCTCTCTCATCGATGTTTCTAACTCTATCTCTCTCCCTTCCTCTCTGTACAAAATCAATAAAAATATATTTTAAAAAATTAAATAAATGCATTTTCAATTTATGATATTCTCTGCTTACAGTGGGCTTATTGGGATATAAACCCATCATAAGTTGAGGGCTGAGAGCTACCCTCAGCAGTGGGCAGGACTATGACTCAGCTCTTCTGCCTGGGCAGGGTAGGGAGGCAGACCAGGTTCCAGAGATGGGAAGGCTTTTTGTTGGAGGACCTCCAATCAGACAGACCTGTGCCCTGCTCAGTTCTCTGGTCAGACTGTACCCCTATATTGGCTTCGCAGGTGAGCAAAGCTTCTGCTTAATCCTACTATGTGGGTGCTGCAGGTAGGAACTCATTCTGTCAAGTTCCAAATATTGATTGTTGTGAGTCCCCCAACCACCCATCACATTACCGGTGGTCAAGGCCTGCAGATTCCCTCATTGTCCCCACGATGTGAGACTGGCTTGAGACTCCTAAGAAGTGCTCCACAATGCGGCATAACCTGGCATCCCACCTTGACTCTCTTTTCTCACTGGAGGACTGCAGGCTCAGGGGAGACCTCTTGGCGTGATGCTGCACCAGCATGAAGCCACTCCCTTGCCATTCAACGCAGTCTGTCTCATCTCTGTTGTGCCCAGCGGGGTGATCCAGCCCCTTGTTCTAAGATTTTCTCACTGGAATCTTGTCCATGAATAGTTGATAGTTATTTTGGGGGGATGGAGTAACATGGGAACAACTTATACAACCATCTTAGTGATGTCCCCACTCCACAATTTTGTTCTGGTGTTATTCTCCTGATACTGCTAGATTGTTTATCTGCATTCTCACGTAGCTCTCTTGGCATCTTTAGGACAACTATTTTTAATTATTTGTGGGAAAATTTGTGGATCTCCATTTCTTTGGGGCCAGTCGTATTTACATCTTCCTTATTGTATTCCTTTGGTGAAGTCATGTTTCTCTGATTCTTCATGAACTCTTATAGCTTTACGTTGGTGTCTGCACATTTGAGGAAGCAGTCACCTCTTCCAGACTCTACGGACTGACTTTGGTGAGAGAAGACTTTCACCTGTGGTTAGGGGCACCCTGGGGCTTGCTATGACCCCTGGCTAGTAGTGCAGAACAGGAGGGCAAGTGTAGAGGTGTTTGATAGCACGGGGTCTGGGGTGGTAGCGTTATGTCTCTGGCTCAGGTCACTAGGGCTCACAGTGTCAACAACTATATGTATCTTGGTCAGCACTGCAGGGGGTCTGCCGTGGCTGCAAGGAGTACTTGGGGCAGAAACCGGTTTGGCTCAGTGAATAGAGCGTCAGCCTGCGGACTGAAAGGTCCCAGGTTCGATTCCGGTCAAGGGCATGTACCTTGGTTGCGGGCACATCCCCAGTAGGAGGTGTGCAAGAGGCAGCTGATCGATGATTCTCTCTCATGGATGTTTCTAACTCTCAATCCCTCTCTCTTCTTCTCTGTAAGAAATCAATTAAAAAATATATATATATATACAAAGGAGTCCTTGGATCCACAGCCTTGCCTCCAAGTCCTGTGGCTAGGAACCAGGGCAGGCATTGGCGGAGGCCACAGCCAGTGATGGGCACACATTTCACTATGAGTGTTTCTCAATTGAAAAAAAAATTTACATACTCTGATTTGAACTTACTGCATGGCACAGATGTTAAAAATTTCCCCCCATTTTATGATTGGACTTAATCCCAGTATATGTGTTTTAAAAAGTAAAATGAACTTTAAAATATTTATGCATCAGCTCTATTGCTTTCTTATTCCCTGGCTAATTTCTATAAAGGTCTCCCCCCTAATGTTAAGATATTAAAATGTAGTGAATGTAGAAAATTCTCTACTATTAAATTTAAATCAGTGAAAATGGTTGTTGTGGACATATGTAAATCCTATTTTAATTTTTAAGACACTTTAACCCCAAAACATAGCTTGTTATTTTTTCCTTTTGTTGAGAAAAGCCTATTTCCCTGATTGATTTCTCTTAGGTAATTCCTTTCTTCTATCTATCTCTACACAGAAATAGTTTACTACCTTCTGCTATCCTCATGCTTCCCCTCAAAGGAAAGTTAAAATCATTCTCACCCCCTTAACCTCTGATCATATTTACTTACTTAGAATTTAAAGGGGAAAGTAATAGTTGGTAAAATAAATTTTAAAAATGTGCTATAAAAGTCCTTTTCAAGACCAAGACATTTGTTTCCAGAGGAAACAAGTCCCTGAGCAGCATCATAAAATGATTCGAGCACATATGTGATTGTAGCCCTTTTCTGACTGATATGTTGGATACTGAAATACATACCTGTGTGTCTGTGAAGAGGAAAACCATGTTCTTGTCATCTACACCAGCCAACTTGTACAACTTCCTCAGGTCTTCATGAAAACTCTCATAATGATATCCCCGACACAGTTCAATCTGTAAACATTTGTAACCACAGATGTGAGCTGCAAGTCTCGTGAGTGACTGTTTTCCGGTGCCACCTACTCCGACGAGCAGAGCATTGCCTCTCTCCTGACGAATCATGCGGGCAATTCTGCAGGAAGCAAAGGAGAGAGAGAGAGCTATTTCAGCTGGACAGATGTGGCCTCTGCATGGAAGGCTGGCAGCCAGCTGAGTGTCATCCCTGCATTCAACTTGTTTTTTCTATAACCTTGAAGTCCTCTTTCTTTAAGCATGCACATCAGCCTTGTTATACTGTCTTGTACCTCTGTGAACACTTTTGAAAAAAAAAAATATATATACATATATTCTATTGATTTTTTTTTTTTTTTTTTTTTACAGAGAGGTAGGGAGAGGGATAGAGAGTTAGAAATATCGATGAGAGAGAAACATCGATCAACTGCCTCCTGCACACCCCCTACTGGGGATGTGCCCGCAACCAAGGTACATGCCCTTGACCGGAATCAAACCTGGGACCTTTTAGTCCGCAGGCCGACACTCTATCCACTGAGCCAAACAGATTTCAGCTGTGAACACCTTATTAGATCCTTTTTTGTAATGATCCATAACATTTAAAACAAACAAAAACCAATCTACTAAAGTTTAGTAAAAAGTAACAACCCTGGGGATACCGTAGAAAGTTCATGCATATATATGTAAGATACATCAAAACTAACTTAAATTGTACCAAGATTTGTTATAGACCTTTGTCTATCTATTTAAAGAATTTTGCACAACCTAATCCTTACATTTTAATACAAAACAAATTAGAACGATGTATATGGGGCAGCTTTTAGCACTCTACCTGGAAACGTGTTCTATTGCATCCTGGAAGAACACCAACTTTACTTCTTTGGGATTTGTAAGGTTATAATCATCAAGGTAGTCCTGGAGAACATTTGCGATTTTCTCCATATCAGGCATGTCATTATAAACCCGATCAGATTTATCCACTCCAAACTATGAGATGGTTTATAGGAGAAGAAATAAGTTGAAACACACACACACACAAGCAAACACACACCACACATGACCTTAGCAGGGGATGCTATTTTATCTACGTTGTTATTTAATCATTTGCTTACATATATGCTAGAAGGGTTTTCAAAACAAGGGAACTGGGACTAAGGGAACTCAGATTTTTGTGTCTAAGTGACAATCTATTTAATTTAACTTCCTCAAGTAGTATATTGGGATTTCAGTTTTGTTTGCAACAAAATTGACACAGGAGCTCAGGAATAGACTTAAAATTTTTCTTACTATACATTACTCTGGTTTCATAATTTTGTACCTAGGCTGTTGACATCAGAAAAATTAAATGAGTAGAAAATGATGCCTGGCCGACTGTTATGGTTATAAAAAATTCATGCCAGAACTATATGTAGTTTCCACACAGCAGCTACCCAATAAATAAATCATTGAGAATGAAATGTGGTACAAACTATAGGGAATTGAGGTCTTGTTTAGACCTATTGATGATGTCTTTTATTTGTTGCAGCAAAGGCCCTGGGAATGTTCATTTCGTAACT
Organism: Pipistrellus kuhlii; assembly: GCF_014108245.1. NCBI lineage: Eukaryota > Metazoa > Chordata > Mammalia > Chiroptera > Vespertilionidae > Pipistrellus > Pipistrellus kuhlii. The sequence continues at coordinate 46,008,794 of NW_023425438.1, read as the reverse complement.
TTGACTAAAATGCCCATAGGCAATGCAAGAAGAGTCCAACTGTTCTTTTCCTGTGCTTTATTTCCCCATCCTATATAATAAGGAGCTAATATGCTAATTAGACGAACAGCAGAACGACCGTCCAGATGACCTTCTGGATGAAGCTGGGGCTGCGAGGGCCAAGCCCCTTGCACAAATTTCATGCATCGGGCCTCTAGTTCGTTAATAATATCACTAGAAACACAAGGGAAATATAACCCCACCTGAAAACAAATTTTGGACTTTGTGTTTAATGTAACATTTAAATAAATATATTTTATACAAATCAATGGTTTCTCTTTCGTACTTGTCAGGGGTTACCAGAGTGATGGGGAATTGCATCCGTATAACACAGTGACGAGTTCGTTCACTTGTTTAATCAGCAGTGGCTAGCTCCATGCTGGGATTCAGGGTGAACAAGGGAGGTATGGCTCTTCCTTCTCACAGACACTAGGAATGTTGAACCCAAATAAGAGTCAACTTGTAAAACAAGACAGCTGCCTGTCAACAAGGGCAGGATGCTTGGGTGGAAGTCTTATTCTAGGCAGGTCTAGAGGGTAAAATTAGGGCCCACATGTGGCTGCTGTTGGGGTGACAGACTTGAGGAACTTAATACAAGGAAAATTTTGCTGAGAATTAGAGCTCCTCTGAAATGAAGAGGGCAGCACTGTTCACCATTGCTGGAAGCATTTGAGTGGAGGATGCACAGGTACATGCAGTCTGGGGGAGTCCAGTCTTGAGTTAAGAGACTAAACCTTCTTGCCAATTAAATACCAGATGGGCCTCTGATTCAAACTATTATCAAAATGAATGTAACTAGATCAGGAGTCAGCAATCTTTTTCTGGGGGCCAGATAGTAAATATTTTAGGCTCTGCAGGCCATAGAGTCTCTGTTACTGTTCTGCCTTGTAATGCAAAAGTAACCTCATAAATAGTACAAATGGAATTGTGTGGCTGTTCTCCTATAGACTTTATTTACAAAAATGGGCAAAAGGCCAATTGGGCCTATGGGCCATAGTTTGCTGACCCCTAGTCAAGATCTTTAATTTTCACAGGTGTAAAGTTCTTATAGAATGTGAACCTGAACTTTATAATTTTCAAGTTATAAGGTTTACAATTATAACATTCATATAATTATAATCTTCAGATGTAGTCAAGTCACTAGAATATACTTGCCTTCATGAAATCTCCAAATAGGATGGGCTTGTTAAAAAAATATTCTAGGCCAATTGCAATTCCAAAATGTTTGTCTATTCAAAACACAAAATCAAAATATTAGCTATTTACTTAGAAGTCTTAATTGGTATAAATAAATCTGAGGGAAAGCCAAGTTAATATTGTACCTCTTTAGTTTGGTTGATAATCTCCCAGATTTAAGGTTAAGAATATAGAATATTAAGCATTTTATTAAATAATAGATATTGAATACAAATTAATAAGACATATTTTAGAAATATCCTGGCTTCTTATCAGACAAAATGTTTCTTCTGAATTCTCTCCTCTACTTAAAATTCTATACTTAATTAAAATATTAACCTTCTTGAATTTCAATGCAATGAATTGTATAGTACTAAATATATCCTATATAATAAAAGGCTAATATGTAAATAGACTGAACGGTGGAACAACTGAACAACTGGCCGCTATGACGTGCGCTGACCACCAGGGCGAGAACGAGGAACATGGCAGGCGTTGGCCATGGCAGGATGGTGAAGCCTGTGAGTTGGGGTGCCAGACCAAGGTGGGGTGCCAGTAGCTGTCACTGGAGTGGGCCTCTGGTGGTTACAGAAAATTCTTTGCTCCCGCACACCATGGTCCTGCCCAGCACTTGCACCAGTCCTGCTCACACCTGCTGCTGGTGCCTGAGCTGCTGCTTGCACCAGCTGCCAGCACCCTGATCCTGATTGCTCAGCTCCATCACTGGGTGCAAGTGGTGGCTGCTGATCCCGATCGCCCCTCAGGGCTTCTCCACCTTGCCCTGTTCCTGAGGGACAATCGGGGCAGCAGCCACCACTTGCACCTGCTGATGGCCCCAGTTGCACCTGCTGCTGGCACCAGCCGTAATAGCTCCATACCATCAGCAGGTGCAAGCGGGTCTGGGGCAGTCAGCACATGGGAGCAGCGATGGGAGTGAGGCTGCATGCAGACAGGGGACCAGGGGCTGAGGTGGGAGGGGCCTGGCAGGGGTGAGGAGGATGGGCCAAGGCCCGCCTCTGTGCCCATCACAGCCTCAGGGTCCGCTGTTCCTTTCAAGGTGCACGAATTCCTGCACTGGGCCCCTAGTTTTATATAAGTGAGGCATTGAAAACTTTTATTTAGGAATGACTAAAATTCACTTTGCTTTACCCTATATAAGATCATTTTAATTTTTCTTTATAGAAACCAAATTTGCTTTTCTACTAAAAAACAAGCAAAGAGCTGAATAAAGATTCATACTTACTGGCCATTTCTGTCAAAATAACATGGAAATATTCCTTGTCTTCATTATTAATCAGGCGATCATGGAAGACTCTTTGACATTCATGGCAAAATAGTCGAAATATTTGCATTTCTTCTCTTATTGTTCCTGGATCACACTGGAGGATACCTGTTTTGAAGAAAAGGAAAGAAGAAAAATTCAACACTTGTGGAACATATAGTATTAGTTTTATGACCTATAAGATCCTTAAGTCCAACTTGATTCCTACACTACCAGAAATGGGTTCTTCATCCGTGGATATACACATGTAGTAACAGTGACCTTGTTTTTTTGAAAGTAAAATTGGGACACATGACAACATCTTTCTTTTTTGCTTGCTTTGTGTTTCTTTCCCTGAACATGTGAGGTGTAAGCAATGTTCATCTTATTATTACATTCAGTTGTAGCACATTAAGTGAGGAGTGTCACTTTAAAATATATATTTTTATCAAGCAACTTCCCTGATCCCAACCTTTACACTGTTTTCAAAACATCAATGTCTTCTCTCTCTCTCTCTCTCTCTCTCTCTCTCTCTCTCTCTCTCTCTCTCTCTTTAAACCTTTCAAATCTGTATTTTTTTTTATTAAGGTATTATATGTGTACACACATTACCAATCCCACCCCCCCACTTCCATACACACCTTCCCTCCCCATACTTTTTCGTCCATTGTTTATGCTTATATGCATGCATACAAGTCCTTTAGTTGATCTCTTATCTCCCCATATATCCCTACTCTCCCCACTGTAATTTGACAGTCTGTTTGTTTCTTTACTGTTTCTGTATCTATCTTTTTGTTCATCAGTTTATAATGTTCCTTATTATCTATAAATGAGTGAGATCATGCGGTGTTTTTCTTTCATTGACTGGCTTATTTCACTCAGAATAATGTTCTCCAGTTCCATCCAGATCACTGCAAATGATAATAATTCCTTCTTTTTTATGGCAGCATAGTATTCCATTGTGTAGTTGTACCAAAGGTTTTTGATCCAATCATCTGCTGAAGAGCACGTAGGCTGTTTCCAAATCCTAGCTATTGTAGATTGTGCTGCTTTGAACATAGGGGTACATATATTGTTTTTGATTGGTGTTTCTAGTTTCTTAGGATATATTCCTAGGAGTGGGATTACTGGGTCAAATTGAGTTCCATTTTCAGTTTTTTGAGGAAACTCCATACTGTCTTCACAGTGGTTGCACCGGTCTGCATTCCCACCAACAGTGCACAAGGGTTCCTTTTTATCTGCATCCTCGCCAGCACTTGTCGTTTGTTGGTTTGTTGATAATAGCCATTCTGACAGGTGTGAGATGGTACCACATTGTCATTTTGATTTGCATCTCTTGGATAATTAGTGACTTTGAGCATGTTTTCATGTGCCTCTTGGCCTTCCTTCTGTCTTCTTTTGAAAAGACTCTATTTAAGTCCATTGCTCATTTTTTAATTGGATCATTTATCTCCCTTTTATTGAGTTGTATAAGCTGTCTGTAGATGTTGGAGATTAAACCTTTATCACTTGCAAATATGTTTTCCCATACAGTGGGCTTTCTTGTTGTTTTGTTGATGGTTTCTTTTGCTGTAAAAAAGCTTTTTATTTTGATATAGTCCCATTTGTTTATTTTCTCTTTAGGGCAGTGTCAGCGAAGAAGTTCTTTCAGCATATGTCTGACATTTTGCTGCCTGTGGATGCTTCTAGTATTTTTATGGTTTCCTGTCTTATGTTTAAGTCCTGTATCCATTTTGAGTTTATTTTTGTGTATGTTGTAAGATGGTGATCTAGTTTCATTCTTTTGCATGTTCTGTTCAATTTTCCCAACACCATTTATTGAAGAGACTGTCTTGACTCCATTGTATGTTCGTGCCTCCTTTGTCAAATATTAATTGAGCATAGTGATTTGGGTTGATATTTGGATTCTCAATTCTATTCCACTGATCTATATGTCTGTACTTATGCCAGTACCAGGCTTTTTTTGAGAACAGTGGCTTTGTAATACAGCTTGAAATCTGGTATTGAGATACCTCCTACTTTATTCTTTCTCAGGATTGCTATGGCTATTCAGGGTCTTTTTTTTGTTCCAGATGAATTTTTGGAGAGTTCTTTCTAGGTCTGTGAAATATGCTGTTGGTATTTTAATGGGGAGTGCATTGAATTTATAAATTGCTTTGGGAAGTATGGATATTTTGATGATGTTGACTCTACCAATCCATGAACATGGTATGTTCTTCCATCTGTTTACATCTTCCTCTATCTTTTTTTTTCAGTGTCATATAGTTTTCTGTGTATAGGTCTTTTACTTCTTTAGTTAAATTTATTCCTAGGTATCTTAATTTTTTTGGTGTGATGGGAAATGGGATTGCTTTTTTAGTCTCTGTTTCTGTAAGTTCACTATTGGTGTATAGAAATGCCATAGATTTCTTGGTGTTAATTTTGTATCTTGCTACATTGCCGAATTAATTTATTAAATCTATTAGTTTTTTTTTATGGAGTCTTTTATGTACAATAATCTACAAATAAAGGCAATTTTACTTCTTTTTCAATTTGGATGCCTTTTATTTCTTCTTCCTGTCTAATTGCAGTGGATAGTACTTCCAGTACTATGTCAAACAGGAATGGTGAGAGTGGGTATCCCTGTCTTGTTCCTGTTCTTAGAGGGAATCGTTTTAGTTTTTGCCCATTGAGTATGATGTTTGCTGTGGGTTTATCATATACAGCTTTTATTATGTTGAGGTATGATTCTTCTATTCCCACCTTGTTGAGAGTTTTTATCAGGAAAAGGTGTTGGATTTTATCAAATGCTTTTTCTGAGTCAATTGATATGACTATATGATTTTTATCTTTCAATTTGTTTATGTGTTGTATCACGTTTACTGATTTGTGGATATTGTACCATCCTTGCATCCCCGGAATAAATGCTACTTGGTCATGGTGTATGATCTTTCTGATGTGCTGCTGGAGCTGGTTTGCTAGAATTTTGTTGAGGATTTTGGCATCTATGTTCATGAGGGATATTGGCCTGTAATTCTCTTTCTCAATGTCCTCTCTTATTGTTTCCCAACATTCAGTGCTCATCCTTCTGGTTTCTGCTCAAATTATTCTGAGTATTTTTTGTATTAATATAAATTGTTACTGCAAACACAGTTCTAACAATTTCAAATTACAGCAAAAGCAATGACGTACAGAAGTGCAGGATGTGTTTGTTCTCTAGGGGACCCTTCCCTGGAGCTCCTCACAGTGTGCAGGGGGGCCTGGGGAGTCTCTACCATGAACACTGGTGCACGCTGACAGAAGGCACCTTACAGTATGGCTGGTAGCCTCCATGCTGCTTTGGAATAACAGGGGATTTCTATAGGTGGGTTTTTTTTGTTTTGTTTTGTTTTTTTTCCCTGCAGCTCACATTGCGCATGCATGTGTGTCGTGTGTGATATGTTTCTTGAAAGGGTTAAACATTTAATTATTTTCAGCTAATATTTGTAGGAATAAGGGCATTTCTAAGACGTGTTGATAAAATGTGAGGATAAGAGGGAAAGATATTCAAATTTAGAACTTCCTGGATACTCTATGATGTATCATTGTCGGAGATAAAATGCATCTTGAACTTTGAGGTTCAGAAATTATCTAAAATGTAGGAGTAGCCGAAACCGGTTTGGCTCAGTGGATAGAGCATCAGCCTGCGGACTGAAGGATCCCAGGTTTGATTCCGGTCAAGGGCATGTACATTGGTTGTGGGCACATTCCCAGTAGGGGGTATACGCGAGGCAGCTGGTCGATGTTTCTCTCTCATCGATGTTTCTGGCTCTCTGTCCCTCTCTCTTCCTCTCTGTAAAAAAATCAATAAAATATATTTAAAAAAATGTAGGAGTAGAAAAGCAACAGGGACGAATGATAAATAAATGACTAGATCAGACAGTGTCTAAGAATCAGAAAGTGGGTCCAAAGCAATCACTAAAGAAACGGAGCCATGAATTCCAGGACCAAGCTGGGCAGGAGGGTAAAATCTTAAGGGAGGAAGAGTTCAAGTTATGGTGCCATCCTGTGGCAAGGATGCTGTGCCAGCTGCAAGAGTCCTGGTTATGGGGGCAGGAAAAGGAAAAGAGAATTGCGGAGCTAGCAGAATGGTAGTTGGAAAGATAAGAGACCTGTGGTGAGAACTGAGCAACAGGGAGGCGAAGGCCAAAACGAGATGGTCAGGGTTCTGAAAGCCAAGCTCCAGCTTCAGCCGTCAGCTGATAAGAACAAAATCCTTGACTAGGCAGGAGGGGCTGGGATTCAGGGCCAGAGGGGACTAAGAGCAGAAGGGACGGCCCAGCCTCTGCAGGAGGGAAGGCAGATGTCGTTGCCTGAAAGATTTAGAAAATGAGGCAGTTCTGGTTATGATTCTCTCTCTCTCTCTCTCTCTCTCTCTCTCTCTCTCTCTCTCTCTCTCTCTCTCTCAACATGAAGAAAGGTCATCGGCTGGGCTGGGAGTGAGAAATGGGAGGGCGTGTGGGCTGTTTGAGGGAAGCCATGAAGTAGTCAGCTTGCGGTGGGGATGGAGGGTGACTGAACAGGGACATGTCATGTGATTTCCAGCGTCATAGACACCATGCACATACAATTCTGCCGAGAGATGTGGGGTGACTAGCAATGTAGGGAGAGTGAAGGTCTGAGAATGAGGGGTCCATACACTACCTTGCACACATTTGGATAAATCCCTCAAGTTGAACACGTAATGGGACTTGGCTGGTGTTGGCAGAAGATCAACACTCATTCTGTTATAAATCTCAACGGAGGCTTCGACAATGTTGGATGCGGTTTGCTTGACAGCTGATGGGAAGTCAAACAGGAAGCCGTTTAAGATGGCCTGGAACCAGAAACGTACAGAAGGTTAGATTTTTTTCCCCCCACCAAAATTTTATCTTTCAAATGTTTCAGATCTGATGATACTTTTTCTAATAACAACTAGGATGGCGAATTCCAATGCAAGGACCTCCGTGTGTGAAGCTCTTCCGTTCATTTCAGAACACGTTCTTAAAAATGGGCTCGTTCCTGTCTTCTGTGAGTGTCTGGAGATGGCTGGGCAGCATTCCTATCTGGCCAGCGAATGGACCATAAACTCACTCTTGAGTAACATAGGCTGCTGCTTGCTGTGGCTCCAGAGGGTTGCCATAAAGTGCCCAGACTCATCTGGAAATAAACTGAAGTCCTCCTTGATATTTATGTGCAAATGACCAATAATGTACATTTAAAGTGCAACTTACTCATAACCACAAACTCCCCGCCTTTTAGTTTCCCCACCTCAGTTATTTGGAAGTCACTTTGGACACCTTCCATTTTCTGTTCTCACAAGCAATTTTGAATGTACTTGTTGGGTCTGTCGCTTTCCCTTGACATTATCCCATCCCAGCACCAACCATTTAAAAAATATATATATTTTATTGATTTTTTACAGAGTGGAAGAGAGAGGGATAGAGAGTTAGAAACATCTATGAGAGAGAATCATCGATCAGCTGCCTCTTGCACACTCCCTACTGGGGATGTGCCCGCAACCAAGGTACATACCCTTGACCGGAATCAAACCTGGGACTTTCAGTCCACAGGCTGACACTCTATCCACCGAGCCAAACCGGTTTCAGCAGCACCAACTCTTTTTTTATCTGTGCTTCGTCACTCCCTCCATCTCCCACTGACCTCTTCATTACAATTCCTGTTTCCTTTGTTACTTTTAATTATGCAAATCAGGCACTGCACTCCCTACCCCCCTACACCCCACCCCTCACCCCCCAGCCAGACCATGCTCTGCCCCTGCCTGGCCTCCTCACCTTATCCTCTTTCTGATCATGGTGTCTCAGCCACACTGGCCTTACCACCCATGCCCATGCTCTCTCCTCCCTCAGGGTCTCTGCATATGGTACCCACTCCCCCTGCCTCATGGCTGGCTGCTTGGGAGGGACTTCCTCATCCTCTGTATTTTAGGTTACATGTCATCTCTTCAGAGAGGTCTTCCCTGACTATTTCACTTAAAATAAGCCCTCCCATCAGGCTCTTACAGATCTTTGGTCTTCTCATATATAACTTCCCACAGTCTGAAAGAACATATTTATTGGCTTGCCCCTCTGCCCCCAGTTGCTTGGGAAAATCATTATATATTTTTTAATAAACTAGAGTCCCAGTGCACAAAATTTGTCCACGGGCTGTGTCCCTCAGCCCAGCCTGCACCCTCTCCAATCTGGGATCCCCCTCTAGGGATGTCTGACTGCTTCTCATAATCACACATCCAGTCAACATCCCTCTCACAATCCAGGACTGCTGGATCCCAGCTGCTTGCCTGCCTGCCTTCCTGATTACCCCTAACCACTTCTGCCTGCCAGCCTGATCACCCCCTAACCACTCCCCTGCCAGCATGTTTGATGCCTATCTGCTCCCCTGCCAGCCTCATTGTCCCTAACTGCCCTCCCCTGAAGGCCTGATCACCCCTAACTTCCTTCCCCTGCGGGCCTGGTCACCTCTAACTGTCCTCCCCTGCAGGCCTGGGTCCCCCCCGCCCCCCCAACTGCCCTTCCCTGCAGGCCCAGTCACCCCCAACTTCCCTCCTCTGCCAGCCTGGTCACCCTTAACTGCCCTCCCTTGCAGGCTTGATCGCCCCCAACTGCCCTATTTTGTAGGCCTGGTCCCTCCCAATTGCCCTTCCCTACTGGCCATCCTTTGGCGACATCTTGTGTTTACATGGGGGCAGCCATCTTGTGTGTTGGAGTGATGGTTAATTTGCATATTGCTCTTTTATTAGATAGGATAGGATAGAGGCCTGGTGCACACGTGGGGGCCAGCTGGTTTTCCCTGAAGTGTGTCCCAGATTAGGGTGGGGGTTCCCTTTTGGCCTGGGTGCCCAGGGTGAGGGGCCTGTGGTGGTTTGCAGGCTGGCCATGCCCCCAGCGACCCCAGTGGAGGCCCTGGTATCTGGGATTTATTTATCTTCTATAATTGAAACTTTGTAGCCTTGAGCGGAAGCCAGGACAGGCAGAAAGCTTGGCTTCCTCCATCACCAGGAACAACCGAAGCCTCCAGCTGGCTCCAGCTCTGTGGCCACTGCCATATTTGTTGGATTAATTTGCATAATGCTCCTGATTGATTGGTGGGCATGGCTTGTGGGGATAGCAGAGGTACGGTCAAATTGCATGCTTCTTTTATTAGATAAAATTTTCATCACTATTAACCTGGAGTTATGCATGGGAGAAGCCACCAGAATGCTTGCAAGTCCATCCTTGTGTCTTTAGATTTGGGACTCAGATATGAAATATTTTGAAGTAAACAGAAGTATTTGTTTTCAGTAAGCCCTGTAGTTTATAGCAGTTTATGAAGACTATCTTTTTGAGGTATCTATCCTCCTGGGCCCCTAATGTGAGTTTAACATTATCCACTTGGTCTACATTTTGAGTAGTACCATTCCAAAATATATAAAATAAAAAAATTTACTACGTATATTTTATATACATGGGATGCTTGCTCCAGTTATGCCATTTTCATGGTATCCTCCCACCTCATCATTCTATTCAAAGTAAAACCTCCCATTCATGGAACACTTCTCCTGAGCACTTACACGGCAGGCATAGGTCTTTGTCCCATTTAAAGGATGAGAAAATAGCTCTTAAGAAGGTTGTACAGGTGGGAGCAAAATGGGGAGTTATTTCTATTAGATGTGATGGTGGCCCTGGAGGTGGTGAATTCTGAGTTGTGTTGAGATGAGGCCTGTGGGGCTACCAGAATTGTGTCTGGCAGGCATGTGGACCCACAGACCTGGTGGTCAGGCAGGAAATGAGCACACAGGTGCGGCTGGGCAGTGGGTGGCCTCTGCTGAGAACTGGGTACAGAGAACTATAAGGCAAGGGCTCAGGGTATAGCCTTCATTAAAGGTAGGGGCTGGGTTTGACAACCTTTCTGCATTCCTAAAACCATCTGTGAGACCAAAAGCACAGAGGATGGTAATGCACATTCCTGTCAGCTACCAGTGGCCTTGTCTTCACTCGGTTTCTGTTCAGGTAAAGGACAGACAGTTTTGATCATGGTGATTTGGGAAGAAATACGTTTTCCTTTCCCTTTTTGCCTATGTTTAAGGCAACACTCACCTGGAAAATATGTTTCAGACTGTGCTCCGAGGGCATCGGGAGACACAGCATGCTGAAGTGTCGGATGAAGCGCGGGGTCACTGGGTTGCGGCCACCACCTGGAGGTGCACACGCTGATGCAATTGTCACATCCTGTCCAGGGAGAAATCCACTTAGGTTGCCCAACAAAGGGACAGATCAGGTCCATCATCCCAACGGCAGGACTCACATCTAACGATTTTGTGGACCTGCCCTTTGCAAGCACTGCATTACATTTTCCAGCACATCTTTGGACTTGCTTTTCATAGCAATCTCAGGAGATCACGACTGTTACTAACATTTTTTAGGTTAAAAAAGAAGGCCCTGGCTAATCAAATCACTCAAGATCACCCAACTAACTCATCTGCTTTAAATAAATACTCCTATGCAAAAATTTAATCTTAAAACATTGTAAGAAGTTTTATTTTAAGTTAAAATGCATTCATTCACATATACTAACTTGAGCCACATAGTGGATTCTCATTATTTGTGGTACTTGTGTTCCATAAAGTCACTGGGAACACTGAATTAACACACACTGACTAATTGCTCCTATGGGAAATACATGGTTAGGTTCCTCAGAGCCTCTGGTAATATTTTCATCAACAGATCAATACATGATATTGCAGTTGCCTTTGGTCTCTAGCCCACCCCTCACCTGCAGCCAAAGAGATATTCCCTTAACATTTCCTCCAGAGGCCACCCCCCACCTCACTTAGAGGATAAAGCCACATTTCTCATTATTGGATCCATGGCCCCTTTAGCTGACCTCTGCATTCCCGTTGCTGTGGTGTTCACATTCCACAACCCAGTAGTGTTTCACATGTCTTGCCTCTGAGATGCAAAATGCTCCCTTTCCTTGTTTTACTATGCTCTGCCTGCAACACTCTCTTCTGACTTCATCCTCTCTAGGAAGGGTTCTCTCATCCTCAATCCAGTCCCTAGCCCTCATGCTCTCCTGACTCCATTTATCAGCCTGCCTTATAAATACATGCCCATCTACCCTCCAAAACTGAGACCCCTGGGAGGTGGGGGCTGCCTCCTTGTCCATGAATCTCCTGAATCAAGCATGACAAGAAGTCAGCGTGGACTGATTAATTGAACCACACATTGGGAACACTGAAGTCATAGGTCATGGGCTAAACTGTGTGTTTCTCTTCCTCTTCCTGGCAAACTGTATGTTGATGCCCTAAAGCTCAGTATCTCAAAATGTGACTGTATTTGGAGGTAGAGTCTTTTTTTTTTTAAAAAAATAAATCTTTATTGTTCATATTATTACAATTGTTCCTCCCCGAGCTCCACTCCACCTGGCTCCCACCCTACCCTCTGCCCTTATACCCCACCACTGTCCTCATCCATAGGTGTACAATTTTTGTCCAGTCTCTTCCCACACCCCCACACCCTTTCCCCCCAGAGAATTGTCAGTCCTCTCCCTTTCTATGCCCCTGATTCTATTATATTCACCAGTTTATTCTGTTGATCAGATTTTTAATTCACTTGATTTTTAGATTCACTTGTTGACAGGTATGTATTTGTTGTTCATAATTTTTATCTTTACCCTTTTCTTCTTCCTCTTTTTAAAGAATACCTTTCAGCATTTCATATAATACTGGTTTGGTGGTGATGAACTCCTTTAGCTTTTTCTTGTCTAGAAGCTCTTTATCTGACTTCCAACTCTGAATGATAAGTTTATTGGGTAGAGTAATCTTGGTTGTAGGTCTTGCTATTTATCACTTTGAATATTTCTTGCCACTCCTGTTTCTGTTGAGAAATAGTTTCTGTTGAGAAATCAGCTGACAGTTGTATGGGTGCTCCTTTGTAAGTAACTAATTGTTTTTTCTCTTGCTGTTTTTAATATTCTCTCTTTATCTTTTGTTCTTGGCATTTTAATTATGATGTGTTTTGGTGTGATCCTCTTTGGGTTCCTTTTGTTTGTGGTTCCGTGAGCTTCCTGGACTTATAAGTCTATTTCTTTTACCAGGTAGGGGAAGTTTTTGGTTATTATGTCTTCAAAGAGGTTTACAGTATCTTGCTCTCTCTCTTCTTCTGGCACCCCCATAATTCTGATGTTGGTACACTTGAAGTTGTATTTTTGGGATTCTTTTTTCTTTTTGCTTTTCCATTTGGGTGTTTTTTGCTTCTTTATATTTCAAACATTTGACTTGATTCTTGAGATCCTCTAGTCTGCTGTTGGATCTCTCTCTCTCTCTCTCTCTCTCTCTCTCTCTCTCTCTCTCTCTCTCTCTATATATATATATATATATATATATATATATATGTATATATATATATATATATTTATTTATTTATTTATTTATTTATTTTATTTTTTTTCAGTCAGTGTATGCTTAATTTCTAGTTAGTCCTTTTTCATATCCTCTAGGGTTTCTCTAAATTTATTGGCCTTTTCTAGAAAATTCTTGAAAAACCTTATAACCATGGTTTTTAACTCTATATCCAGTCATTTTCTTTCCTTCATTTCTTTCATTTGTGACCTGTTTCTTTGTCTCCACGTTTTGGCTGCTTTCCTGAGTTGATAGGAGTGGCTTTGTGTGCTAGGTATCCTATAGAGTCCAGTGGCTCAGCCTCCCCAGGTGCCTGAGGTGGACACTCTTGGTGCACCCCTTTTGTGGGCTGTGTGCAAGTCTTGTTGTAGTTAAGCCTTGATTGTTGTTGGTATAACTGGGAGAAACTGACCTTCAGGCCAATTGGCTGTGAGGATCAGCTGTGTCTACAATGGGAGAACTTCTGTGCTGGAGATACCCTTATGAGATAAGACTTGCTTCAGTGGGGCTTTGGTGCTCACTGAGTCTGCCCCCTGAGTGTCTCTCTTATGGATCTGAGTAGTTATAATCTGGATGGTCCTGCTCTGACCCCTGGGTACACTGGTTCTTGGATCTCCAAGAAGGTGCTAATTTAGCCACTGCTCAAAGCCACCCAGCAGGAGTTATGGAGATATCTGCAGATTCCTCTTCTTTGTTTGGGTTTTGGGAGATGCCCACATGAGGCCCAGCTGTTGAGCAATGCAAGCTGCTGTGCGGCCTGGGGCCTTCTTTTGGATATTCTGGGTGTCATGGATTCAATTGTAGTTTGTTAGGTAAGTTTAGAATTCAAAGGACCAGGTCATTTATATGCAAAAGCCTCTGCACTCAACTTGGATGGGGTGGAATCTCAGGGTGGAGCAAACAGCAATTGCTTCATGGGGCAGGATCTCAGAGGGGAGCAAACAGCAATGGCTTCCCATCAGCCTTTCCCTAAGAGGCCCCTGGGTCTCAGTGTCCTGAGGTAATCACTGCAAGCACCTCTGAGAGAAAGCCGCCCTGGAGTTTTGCCCGCTGCCAGACAGTCCAGTTTCTCCCTGTATGAGTCTGGGTCCGTAAAGTCCCTGCCCAGAACTGGGATTCAGAGCAAGTGGGAGCTTTTGTCTCCCTCCCACTTGAGAAAGCCAGCCACGTACTCAGTTGCTAGTTCTCTCCATGCGCACCTCTGTATGTTTGCCTTCCACAGCTCCTGTGAGTCTCAGAGTGTTTTTATCTTTCCTTCTAGTTGTAGAATTTCCACTCAGCCAGCCTTCTTGTGGTTCTGGATGATGTCCATTTTGACTTTTAGTTGCAGTTTGAAATTGTTGTGTGAGGCAGCAGTTCAGGTGTTTACCTATGCTGCCATCTTGATTTCTCCTCAGTGGGTGCTTTTTGAAGCTCATCCTAGAGAAAGTCACCTTTGTTCTCTACTCAGCTTCCACTGAAGAAGCTCCCAAGTGTTTCTCATTGTTCCAAATTTGGGGGGAACTCCATGGTGGTAAGACTGTGGACAGCTCAGTTCTCTCTGTGCCTGTGGCTGACTTCGTTTTCCAAAGAATGTCTCTTCTTTTTGCTTTCTCACATGTTACCTGCTTAGCAGGGAGCTCATAGTGTTGGAGACAGTATCTTTAAAGAGGTCATTAATTTAAAACAAGTCATGAGAGCCCTAATCCATTCTGACTATTGTCCAGATAAGAGGAGGAGGTTTGAACATAGATGAGTACACAGCTAAGATTGTGAGAAGACACAGGAAGAAGATAGCCAGCTGTAAGCCAAAGAGAGAAGCCTTAGAATAAACCAACCCTCATGACATCTTGATCTCCAACTTCCAGCCTCTAGAACTGTGAAAAAATAACTTTTTGGTGTTTGAGCTACTTTGTTAATGTTGACCCAAGAAAACCCTGATTTTCAACCAGTGTTCTGTGGCACGCTAGTGTGCCATAAGAATTTTTAAAACAATTCCTGACTCTTTAATCAGGGGCACTGACCTCTTTTCCCTTAGACAGTCAAATAAAAACCTGACAACAGCCATATCTTGAACCATAAAGATATAGGTCATATAATAGAATTTCATCTTATTGATCTATTGCATAATGAGGCTGCATCTGATTGGTTAATTCTTGATAGAAATTCTTATATACAAGCATCAGTTTCTGATTTTTTAAAAAAAATCACTTTGAAGCAAAAAGGTAGGTAATTAATTATTACTATTATTATTATTTTTTGTAAATCAATCAAAATTATGCCTTTTTTTGTCAGATTTGCAAAAAATAGAACATATTTTTTGGTGTGTTGCAAAATTAGTAAGTACTTTATGTGTGCCATGAGATGAAAAAGGTTGAAAATCACTGTAATGCACCATATTTCCTTGCTGTTTAAATGTAAACAAACAAAGTAATTAAAAACTTAAAGTAACCTGTATGTCTTTCCAAAAGAGTTTGTTTCTGTCATAAAATCCACCAAAATCTTGGTACTGCCGAAGTAACTCAATAGGAGGCTGAGAGCCATAGCGATCCAGTCTGGGCATATTTAAATCATCAACAAAAATCACAACTCGTTTGTTTCTTGGTGCTCCTGGGTAAATAAAATGAATTTAAGAACTATGATTTGCCTTTGGAAAATGTAAAACAGAGTTTAGGTAATGTTTTGGACTCAGTGAACACCTGGTGGGTCATAAGCTCAGTTCTCTCAGGAGTGAGGAAGCCCTAGCAGAGTCCTGTCTTGTGGAGGAGAGACGCCCCTCTGGCTCTATCCAGGCTCCTGCAGGGAGATGTGGTCGGGCCCGGGATGTCCACTTGTCAGAATGTGCCTCACCCTCACTCTCAGAGGTGCACAATGATGCCAGCTCTCCAGTTAGGTCCTCCTGATTTCTCTGTCCCAGCCACTGCCCTTACCAACTGTGTGTCCTGAGCATGGGGGGGAGGAAGGGCATTTTCTTTGCACATTGGGAAGCAGAACTCCAAAGGCTTCTTCATAGAAATGCCACCTCACCACCCTCTGCAGGGAAACTAGGGCTAGATATTGAAATACACCCAGCTCACATCAACAGGAAATCCAGTACAGTGGAGCTGGATGATGCCATATTTAACTCAATGAAAACCAGTATACACACTTTTCAGAAAAAAAGTGTGGATAATAACAGCGAAAAGAAAACAATGTAGGCAGAGGAGGTGATTCAACCTGCGCTGGCATCTAGCACTCAACAATTCTAAGATCACTGAGCCAAACTCAGTGTCCCACTCCATCCTCCAGTTTCTGGAAACCAAGAAGCAGGACAGCAGGTGGGGAGGGCTTCTAAGATAGTAATTCATAAAGAGTTGGCTAGGATTTGGAAACAGCCTAAATGCCCATCAGCAGATGAGTGGATTATAAAAGAGGTAATACATCTACACAATGGAATACTATGCAGCTATAAAAAAGAAAGAACTCTTACCATTTGTAACAGCATGGATGGACCTGGAGAGCATTATGATAAGTGAAATAAGCTGTCAGAGAAAGACAAGTACCACATAATCTCACTCATAGGTGGAATCTAATGAGCAACATACACTGCTGAACAAAAATAGATCCAAAGACATAGAAGCACTGAATAGACTGTCAAACCTCAGAGGGAAGGCAGGGGAGGGTGGGTGGGTAGAAAAAGATCAACCAACAAACTCGTATGCCTAAATGCATAACCCTGGAATAGGGTGGTGAAGGCCTGGGTGGAGGGAAGGGGCAGGCTGGGAGAGGTCAATGGGGGGAAAAGGAGACATATGTAATACTTTCAACAATAAAGATTAAAAAAAATAAAGACTTGGGGCCCCCACAAGAAAGACTGGCATCCATTGTCCTGTGCCTACTGAGCAGGAACAATGGAACAGAGAGGGGCCAGTGAGGCAGCTGGTATCCCCACCGTCTGGCAGAGCAGGGCCCATTAGATGATGGACAATGCAGAAGGCAGCTGAGCTTGAGCTCTGGCTAGTCCTCCACTAGGAGGGCTGTGAGCTGGGTGAGTGGAGCCCAGAAGCGAGAGGCTGCAGGATGCACTGCTGGAGGGTGGGACTGAGGGAGCCGAGACTCTGATTCCCAATATCAGGGAACCTTCCAATGGGGGGGCCCGTGCTTGACCTGTGCACAATTTTTCTGGAAGTCCCTCAGAGAGCGGCTCCTGGAAACCACCACACAGGGAGCAGGGACAGTCCTTTCGCGCCAGCAGGAGAAGAGGGACAGTCCAGATAGACGCTCATCTACACCTCAGGTAAGAAGAGGCCACTTGTCGTTTTGCCTCCTCTTCCCTTCCCCGCACCAGAACCTCCTGCCCCCCTTCGCCTCCAGCACCTGGAGTCACAAGCCTGGCTTCCGGCAGAGGAGAGGAAGAGCTTCCGATTGGACTTGGGATCGAAGCTTTACACTGAACCAGCCTCAAAACAACAGGAAGTGGCCAGAGAGTTATGCTAGTTATCTAAGCAGTTCATAAGGAGATGCCCCAAGCCTGGCTGAATGCACTGACTGAAGTAAAAACAAAACAGTTCCATGCTTATTGTCTACAGAGTTCAGATAACTCAACGCATCAGGTATACACAGGTTGTTTTGTTTGTTTAAAATAAAAGGGAAGGCGGGGGACAGTGGGTGGGTGGGGGGTAATCAACCAAGGACCTTGTATGCATATATGCATGGCCCATGGACACTGACAATGGGGTGGTGAGGGCCTGGGTGTGGGAGAAGGGCAAGGACAGGCTGGAGGGGGTCAATGGGGATAAAGGGGACACATGTAATACTTTCAACAATAAAGAGTTATTAAATAAATAAATAAATAATTTCTACACACAAAAATAAAAATAAATAAATAAATAAATAAATAAATAAATAAATAAAGGGGCATTCCTGCAGGTTTGAAAGCTGAGCATGAGTAGAGAAGGGGAGATCCAGGGAGAGGTAGGGAAGCATCCACCTTATATAAAAACTGCTGCTTGAATTTTAACCCTGTTATTTGGCTTCTGTAACTGCTTGCTCACTTAAATAATAAGGAAAATGAGACTACTCCCACTTCAGAGAGGCCATTAAACCTTCCCCGAACATTGTTGAAACTGGTTTGGCTCAGTGGATAGAGCATCGGCCTGCAGATGGAAGGGTCCCAGGTTCGATTCCGGTTAGGGGTATGTACCTTGGTTGCAGGGACATCCCCAGTGGGGGGTGTGCAGGAGGCAGCTAATCGATGTCTCTCATTGATGTTTCTAACTTTCTATCCCTCTCTCTTCCTCTCTGTAAAAAATGAATAAAATATATTTTAAAAAAAAACTTCCCCGAACATAATTATCAGTGCTGGCACCAGGCCAGGCCTTTGGTTGAGTTCTCAAGGCCCCAGCACAAGCTTGCAAAAGGGGCCAGAAACACCCCATATTTGGGAGACAAAGAAGGTAAAAACATATAAACAGGGAGAATTCCTGCATGTTGGGGTCCAGAATTTGAGAGAAATTTTCCTCTGAACCCATGCGTAATAAATGTAACTCCATCTCTCTAAGTATTGCCTTGTTCTTCTACATTTTTCTGTAACAGTAGAAACTGAAGATGTGAGTCGAAGATGATGATAAAAAATCACATTTACAATTAAACTAAGTAAAGAAAATATCCAATTGTAATTTTATTACATGCCTTATTTTTGTTACTCACTAACTTAATTTGTGAGACAAATGAAAATGATGATTCTTACCTAGAATAGTTTTTCTTTTCCTTTCCAGTTTTGATTCAATGATCTCTTGTGTTCTTGAAGATGAAGTTTGAGCGGAAAAATTTAGATAAACAGGAACATAGCCGGCTGATTCTTGAATTCTATTTAGCAATCCTTTTGCAATAACAGACTTTAAATTTAAACAAATGTTAACGATGTCACATTCAATATAATAATTTTCAATAATTGTTTTTATCAGTAACAATGCAGTACAATGAGTAAGGAATAGGATAAAAAGAGAAAGGGTAAAACCAGACTGAAATGTGTCTTTCTTTAACTGGAGATTCCATTTAATTATATTTACTAGAGCCAAAGAAATGTTCTAACCACCTCTATCTCAGCAAAAAGCTTTTAGTTTAGTTTCAAACCAAAATACATCTTGGTTGCTATCCAAGTCAATTTAAAAGCAGGAATCACAGGACCCAAACTTCTTTTGGAAACAATTTAGAGAGGAAACAGTGAATCTCTGTTTATGTGGACACTCAATCAATCAGCACTCTCCCCTCTATACTCTTCCTAGACATCGTTGCTATGTGAGGTAGAAGGAAAAGGGTAGTAGGGAATAGACTGGCCTTCACCAATAGTCTATTTGGGGACACAACCAGCTTGGCCAATTCTCACCCTAACCTATGCAGTGGCAGCCCCATAAGTGCTAAGGGTTGCACCATGGAAGCCCCCAAACACCAAACATTGGTCTCCAGGATCCTCTACTTTATACAGTACTGACATTAAGAATTCATTCAGAAACTGGCCAACTTTGGAGTAATTCCTGAGGTCAGTACCGAACCAGCACAGTGACATTCTTCCTGAAAAAGTAATCAGAATCCACAATAACATTCCTTGAGAGATAATGTGCTATGTATGGGGCTTACAGCTCCAGGTCTGCCACGCCCTCATTTTGGGGAGACCTTGTTTGTGGAAGGTGTCCTACCTTGCCAACTCCAGTTGTCCCGGTAAATAACACCGAATGCCTGACCGCCAGTAGTTTTTCCATTAGATACCCAAAGCGCACTGTGTCCACTGTGGGGACGAGCATTTCAAAAAACGGGACATCGCGGCTGTACTTGAAGCTGGGTATGATTCGTTCCCAGGGGTCCAGCCGTTTGGTTTCGAAGTCCATGTAGATGCTCCACAGATCGCCAGAACTGGGGAGCTAAAGCATCACATCAGGCGGCATTTGCAACAGGAAGTGTTCGTGCATAAAAAAAGGCAGTCATAGAACAAGAATGGATTTGGATTTCTTTTTTTTCTTTGTAGAGGAGTAGGTGTTTCAGTATCAGAGTTCAATTCTTTATACGCGTCATGCCACACAATGCATAAAGAAAATCTGACATGTTGATTGTATTAAAACCCCACATTAGAATTTTCAATTCAACATTCAGGGGCTTATGTAGGACAAATACTGTGCTTACAGCTCTAGGTCTGCCACGGTCTCACCTTTGGGAGACCTTGTTGGTGGTCTCATTCAGCACTTGACCCCAGTGCTTGGTGCTGGCGGTCAAGTGCTGAATCAGGCCCAGCTTCTGCCTTCAGTGACCCTGAAATTCACATGGAGGACACAAGGACATTAATTATTACCCAGAGGGAAAAAGGGATTCTAATGGGCTTTTGCAAGTCCACAGAGAAGGGATGGCTCATGGCTCATTTCTATTTGCAGGGTAGTTGAAGATTTAAGAAGGTTTCTAAGAGGTAAGGATGCCACAGCTCCGACTTGAAGAACAAGCAAGAGTCAGGTGGGCAGAGGAGGAATGGGCTGGGGATGGGGGTGGGGAAGCAGGGGGTCAGGGGTCAGGTTTAGAAAACAGGTCAGGAGCTGAAGCCATGGAAAGTGCCAGGCGTGCTGGTAACGATGAGAGCACTGCACACAGTGAGAGATGAGTCTGGGAACACAGAGAGGGGCCAAGTTATGAAAAGCCTCCCTTTTTAGAGTTTGGAGCAAGAGTTCAGTAAAGGATTCTAAGTAGGTGGGTGACAGGATTTGATTGCATTTCAGAAGCTTCATTCTGGTAGCTGTACAGACCAGTGGTGTTTCAAGATTTGACAGTGACTCAGTAAGAAATCCATTTGACAAGATGACCTACAGTGTTTCCCCGAAAATAAGACATCCTCCAAAAATAAGACCTACTTACAGGTTTCCTTCTGAGTGAAATATAAGGCATCCCCCCAAAAATAAGGCCCCACCCCCACCCCGCCCCAGGCTCTGTCTCAGAAACTTTGTGAAACCTAAACTACAAGAAGTTGTGACTTGGGTGAAGAATTCATGGGAGAAAATCACTGACAGTTGAATTGCAAATGCACTGTGAGCAGGCTACCTTGACAAGAAGTACTCATTTAAAGACAGTGCTATTGCTAAACATGAGAGATTTGGTCCACTGATTCTGAAAGAAATGGAGTCACAAGAAATTTACCAGGAAATTCAGGAATTGGATTGTTATGATGATGTTCCAGAAGATGATGACATGATTGTCACTGAATTAATGAGTAAATTCTTGATACTGTAGGATTCACAGTTTGTCTGGTTTGTGTTGACAACTACCGTACTACCATACTGTATACAGGTAATAAATTTCCTTTATTTTCATTTAATAAATGTGTACCATATTCTTCTTCATGGAAAAATAAGACATCCCCTGAAAATAAGACCTAGCGCATCTTTGGGAGCAAAAATTAATATAAGACACTGTCTTATTTTCAGGGAAACAGGGTAGTACATACATACTAGTATGTGATATTTAACCTATTATCTGCAATTCACTCTATTTTTCATTCTATTTTGTTTTTAAGAAAGAAAACTTTTGAGGTATAATGTAATATCTTTTGTCTTTCAAAGGCTATCATTGTTTATTTGGATTCTGAAATCTGCCTAGATGTGACCTGTGGTAAACTCTCCACTATTCCTTGAATGCTTCTTCAGTATCTGACATAAGAAGATGTTCTGGTCTCACGTTGCACGATCCCTGCTCCAGTCCTGGAATAAGCTGATGTTTTCACGAAGGAGCCTCAGCTCCCTTTTGTGAACAGTATTTAGGAATTAGCATTTGGGTATGCTCACTGCCATGGAGGTGTCATTGCTTCTAGTTCCTCTCAGCATGAAGAACTATGAAATTTATGCATGTGCAAATACATATAAACTGTATATTCATTATCTGAATTCATGAGCACCAATATCTCCTATTGTAATATAATAACACAGGATTTACATATCTGTAAATCCCTTCTCCAACAGTGAAAAACCTGTTCCATTATCCTCAGCACATTTATTCATTTGCTC
The DNA here is from genome assembly GCF_014108245.1 of Pipistrellus kuhlii. Classification (NCBI taxonomy): domain Eukaryota; kingdom Metazoa; phylum Chordata; class Mammalia; order Chiroptera; family Vespertilionidae; genus Pipistrellus; species Pipistrellus kuhlii. Next base: position 45,986,926 of record NW_023425438.1, on the reverse strand, counting down.
AATCTTAGAATATACAGGAAGTAGGTTCAGAATAGATACACCATAACACTGCGAAGAATAAGTTTACTAACTGGAATTAAACATTCATTTATAGTATGGATTTAAAAAAATATTTTTATACATTAATTTCTTCATATGGCCAGGAGAGGACTCCTAAAAAGTGTAATACAATCATGTTATCCAGGGTTAAGAAAAGTGAATGATTTTAGAAATTCTTTCAGTGAAGAATTTATATTTGCAGTAGAACTAAGGCTCTTTTAAAGTTTCAGTATTGAAGTTCAGTTTTAATGATTTGGAACTAATACGCTAAAATTCAATTTATTTGGCTCTTACCCTGGCATCAGGATTGTCATCAAATTGTGTTCTAATAAATGTATCGAAAATATCCGCGTAGTTTTCAGTTAGATTTCCACCCAAAGACCATAAATAACAGAATATAAAAGTCTGACATAGCATTGTGTTCACTTTTGTTTGTTCCTGAAAGAATAAAGAGATAGACCTTTAATATTTTATGTTAACATTAAAAAAAATCCTACATTGCAAAATCAAAAGACTGTTGTGGTTTTGTGCGTGTGTGTGTGTGTAGACTCATACATTTAAGAAAGAGACCAACCAAAGGACCTGTAAGCCTAATCAATGGACACAGACACCAGGGGGGCAATGGGGGGATAAGGACACATATATGTAACACCTTAATCAATAAAGAAACAAAAAAAGGGCACAGCATGTGTTTTCTATATTTAATTTAATGGTTCACAAAGTGATGTTTTATAGTAGTACAAAGTTAAATACTCTGATGAGAATGGGAATGTCAAAGAGTGTCCAAAAAAAAAAAAATCTCAAGGTTGTTTTTCAACTGACCATTATAACTCTGTTTATGCCTGCATGAAGCAGCTGCTGCCAGACACATGTTAGAAGCATGTTATAGACTATAAGGGAATTTAAGCATTGAGTATAGGAGTGAACCATAGGCTGTCTAACACTCCTTCCAACTTTTAGATTCTGTTAATCTACTCAGTCATTAGTTCCCTGAAAAGTTAACTGGAAAACTGATCATATTACAGAAAATTTGGAGTTATTTATTTGCAAAGGAGCTATACAATAATCTCATTTTCTAGCTTTATTGAAGTAATAAAACCTTCCATACCATTGTGAGATTAATTCCATCTTTCTCAAATATCAAAGACTCCAATAAGCAACAGAGTGTAGTCACTTTGCTAATGTCTACTTGCGGGATCGCTTGGCTGCATTTTTTATTGATAAAATTTAAACCATCATCAACATAATGGAAAAGGTTCAATATATATTCTTGGGATTCCTCATTCAGCTGAAAAGAAAAAAAATAATATTTTAGCAAGACCAGATGAAATATGTAATTAAATTTAGAAATGGATTGGTTTACATCTTTTAAAATTTTTTTATTTTATTGTTTAAAGTATTACAAATAGTAGTATATATGCCTCCCCCCCCAATGACCTTTATAATGCATTTTGTAACTTTTAGACTAAAGGGTATAAATATAATAAGATATAAAATGAATAAAACATTTAAAAGCCCTCCTATGACTCAGGACACATGGAAAGATTTTGGGTAGCTGATAATGTCTTACATCTTGATCTAGAATTGGGTACACAGGTGCTTATTTTACAATCATTCATTAAACTGCCAATATGTATTTCATGCAGTCTTCTATTGTATATTGATATCACCCACAATTAAGAATATGAAAAAGAAGAACCATAAAAGAAAACATTAAAAAATATCTACTAAAACACCAATACTCCCTTCCACTGGTGAGGATGTGGAGCAGCAGGAGCTCTCATTCATTGATGGGGGGGTGGGGAGGGAAGTGGAATGCAAATTGGCACAGCCACTGTGGGAGACAGTCTGGCAGATTTTCACAAAGCTAAACCTAGATTTACCATATGACCTATGTATTTACTCAAATGAGTTTGAAAACTTAAGTCCACATAAAAGCCTGAACAGGGATGTTTATGGGAATAATATTTTGGTTTTGGTTTTTTTTTCCAATAATTTTTCCAGTTTTATTGAAAATACTGACATACACCACTGTATTAATTGAAGGTGTACAGCATGATGGTTTGATTATACATACAGTTGAGCCTTGAACATGGGGGATGCAGTGTAAACGCCCACACAGCTGAAAATTCAATGGCTAATTCAACCAACTGTGGGTCAAAACCAGTATTTTCAGTCAGTGGTTGGGAATGGGAAAATACTATTGCTGATCTGCATTTGGTTGAATCCCCAGATGCCAAACCCGTGGATGCAAGGCACCTACTGTATTTATTGAAAAAAATCCACGTGTAAGTGGACCTGCACAATTCAAACCTGTGCTATTCAAGGATCAACTGTACTGTGAAATGATTACCACAAAAAGCTTAGTTGACATCTATCATTTCAGATAAATACAATAAAAAACAAAGTAAGAACTCTTAGGATCCACTCTCTTAACTTTTTCTATATGTCATACAGCAATGTAAACTATAGTCACTCATAAATGGCAAAACTTGGAAGCAATTGAGGTATCCTTCAGCAGGTGAATGAATAAACTTGGTAAATCTATACAATGTTATATTTTTCCATGATAAAAAGAAATGAGCCATTATGTCACAGAAAGGAATATTACTAAATTTAAAAAGCCAATCTGAAAAAGCTACACATTATATGATTCCAACTATAGATACATGATATTCTGGAAAAGGCAAAACTATGGAGACAGTAAATCTCAATGCTTGGTGGGTTGAGGAAGAGTAGACAGATGAAGAGACTGAGCACAGATATCTAAGGCAGTGAAACTACTCTGAAACTATAGGGGTGACTACATGTATTATCCATTTGTAAAATCCATAGAATTATAGAACAAAAGAATAATCCCTTATGCAAGTGATAGACTTTAGTTAATGTATCAATGCAACATTATTGATGATGTATCAACAATGTGTCAGTATTGACACACGGATAATATATCAACTATATATCAGGTTCAGTGATGCATTAGTGATATTGATTCATCAGTTTTAACAAACGCACCACAGTAATGCAAGATGTTAATAATAGGAGAAACTATGTTTGGAGAAGAGGGAGAAGAAGAGAAGTCTCTGTACTCTGCTAAAATTTTCTGTAAACCTAAAAGCGTTGTAAGTAATAAAGTCTATTTATTTTTTAAAAATGAATTTGGGAAGATTTAAAATCTTATGCCAGTAGCCATGATAAATTCTCAATTCTGAAAGGTGCTTTCTGTAATAAGGTACTCTTGAGACTAGATCACAATCTTGTTGAAATGTTGATGCCTAAGAATGAGGGAAGCGATAGTTGTCTAATTCATCTTTGGACAGGGAGAGGGAGAAAGAAGATGGCTTTTTTTGGAGTGGGGGCTGGGATGGGGCAAAATATTTCAAAAGATGGCTTGTTAAAGAAGGTAATAATGGAATTGAGCTGTTGTGAATAACACTGTAAGAGCTTTTCTTCACTTGGGGTGGAATGGTACTTCTGAGGTTAGAATGTGTCTGGGGTCATGACCTACAGCTGAGTGGGGGGTATACGGGTTTTCTCTTCTCTCTGGCTCTCAGAGGTGCTATAGCTCCCTAAGATATCAAGATTATGACAGCTAGTACATGGACTGAAATGTCCTCTTCTTCATTGTGACCACTCTCATTATCTCAAGCCTTCTGCCATCCTTTGTAATGCCCCAGCTCATTTTAGCCATGCTTTGGAGGAGTCAGGGAAGCGGTTTGTGTTTCCCTTGAGAAGAACCAGGCTGGGCAGAAGCCAGGTAGAGCAGGCAGGGGCCAGAGTGACCAGGCAGACGGGCAGGGTGAGGTTAAAAATAACGAGGGCAGATGCGGAGAGTATATAATAAACATTTCTGGAGAATCCCCTCCATCACGCACAACGAAGCATTGTGTTATTACAACATGGGCACTCAAGGGAAGTGTGAGCCCTCACAGACAGACACTGGGGAGTATCTGGTTGCACTCACTTTTTTAGAAATACCCGCCATCCAGGTTTTAACGTAAGGCATCCATTTCAGTTCATCGGGATCCACAAACACCATCCCACACCGACTGACTGTAGCAGGAGAGGCAACCTTTAAGTCTTGCACCTAAAATTGAAGAAAGGGAAACAGGAAACAGGTAATATGATATTTTCTTACTACTACACCTTCCATGTTAATGAATCATATGTACTAAGTTTAATGCTGATAGGCTTTAGACCACATGTGTCAAACACAAGGCCCGCGGGCCAAATCCGTCCCGCCAGGCCTTGCAATGTGGCCCGCACCACGCTGTCATCACTGCACTCCGCTGCGTTTCCATCACAATGACAGTTTATGACTGTTCAGTAAACCATTCGGCCCGCGATTTAGGCTGGATTTTAGATTTTGGCCCCTTCTCTGATTGAGTTCGACACCCCTACTTTAGACACTGGAAGAGCTATAAGTAATCTGATATAGGGAAGGAGTGTTAAGTGAAATCATAATTATAGGAGGATACTGTAAAATTCCTTCTCTATTCTCTTTTTTTTTTTCTTGTTTCATTCTTGTACCAACACCTAGTCTAACACCTAGCATATAGTAGGCATTCAATCAATATTTGATGAATGAATACACGAGGGCTATAATCTTCCATACTATTTTGTCACTGTAATTGGTCCACATTACTCTTTTAAACCCTCCTGGGAATGATTTATTCACTTTAAGTACAAGAATTTTTTAACTTTGAGAGCATTTAAAATCATGTTAATTCATATATACAATATATATATATATATATATATATATATATATATATATATGCACACACACACACACACACACATACTTCCAAAGGAAAAGAAACAAGTGCTGGGAAGCCACTTCAAGAGTTAGAAATTTGGGATATTTAGTTCCCTAAATAAAGGAGTGTGCCTTTCTTGTTGCTCTTGTGCCCTTGGGATCTTGTTGCAGGGGGGCGTGTTCTCTTGGCACCTCTGCATTCGCCCATCTGGCCCACAGCCATGGCCCATCTGGCCCACAGCCATGTGGGCGCACCTTCCTCCCCCACACGAAATGAACCAAGGGACTGTCACTAGCCTGATGAAGAACTGGGCTCAGTTGCAACATGGAACGGAAACTCTGGACACTGGCTTGCTTCTACACTTCGTCTATAACTTGATTTAGGGAAATAGGACTTTGGAGACCTAGGGATGTAATTCCACGCAAATAAAAAAAATCACTCATTCTCTTGCATGAGTCTCAGAAAATTCTTTTTCTGGAGTTATTGTGAGGACTCTGCCCCCAGCTCTCTACCCCAACTGCCCGATAACATATTTACCTCAAAAAGCATGTGGATTTGAGGTGTGAGTTTAATCCTCTCGCTGTTAGCCAGGCAAAGCATCTTGTTATCATCCAACACTGTATTCATGTTTTCAATCCAAAGAGCATCCACTGGCCCATCACTGATGATCCACTTATGGTCTTCTGAAGTGTCTTGCACAGCTGCTCGGACACTCAGTGCCATCAAACCATCTTTCCACTCCAAGGTTACGCTATTCACTTCACCGTATAACTCACCCATTGTAATTGATTTAGGATTAAGAACGTATGTTTTAACTGGTTGGTAAAGGGGATTCTCTGCACCATTTTTTTTCAAATTCCCTAGAGTTTCTGCAAGTATTCGGTAAACTGTGGTCTTGCCACCTCCAGTTGGCCCAACTAACATAACACCATGCCTTACCAGCATAGTTTCATAGAACTGTATCACTTTTTTAACCATACATGACTCAGGCTGGAGATTTTGCCCATTCATGACATCTATAATTGTTGACTGAAATATACCATAATCATGTTCTGGAATTTGGACTCCAGGGAAAAGGTCAGATATGATTCCACTGAAATTCAAAAAATAAAATCAATTAAGTACCACTGGTAATTGAGTTTTCCCCATATTTGTTACAATTAATTGATTAAACATTAAAATGAATTTAATTTTTCTCATTGATCTTTTCCTCCAAACATGCACAGCATTAGTATATCTTACATTTTATACCAGGATCTATAATTTCTCTGATATTGTGCTTGATTTTGCTTGTTTCTTATACTGTAGACCAATGTTCTTAAGTATATTGGGAACTTTTAAGGTAAGCAATATCTCTTGTGTTTCTGTATTGTCCACAGTAGATGGTGTAGTATAGAAAGGTGAGGAATCTATTAGTTTATTTCTAATGTCACATTTCTAACTCAACTTTTCCCAAATGCACAAATGTGTACTTATAACTGTATATGCATCCTCAGAAAAATAATATGGAAATAAAAATAGAAAACTAGTACTAGGTAAAAAAGGGAGTAAAGGAAAAATCGACTTTCTGTGGGAAACAATTAATGTGGGGTGTTTCTTTGGGTAAAAACGAAGTTAAATCCCTTGCTTACACTTTATACACAAATGCATTTGAGATACAGTAAAGACCTTAATATAAAGTGACCACAAAGGTACTAGATAAAAATATGAGATGAATTTTATACCACTGTGGTAAGGTCTTTCTAAGAAAGATAGGAAATCTATAACTAAAAAATAGTGATAAAGTGAAAAAAACAAACAAACAAGTAAAAAATAATCTTCTGTGAGATAAAAGGTTTTCTATACAAACTTAAAGAATGAATGATAGAGAAATATTTCCAATTTTTATACCAGATAGAATTTATGACTCCCCAAAAATCAGTAAGAGTATAATAGAAAAAAAGCTCTTAGAATAATAAATATACATGACTCATGACCTTAAGAAATGATACTACTAATTAAATAAATGCATACATTCAAGATTTTTGGTCTCTCATTAAAATACTTAAAGGGAAATGGGTATTTTCATAAAACCATTTATATAAATGTAAAATGTCTTTGGAGAACATCTTCATAGACTAAATTAAAAATGCTTCTTACCCTATGACCTAGCTAACTTACTTCCTTGAATCTCAATTATAGAAAGATCATCAGTGTGCAAAGATAAATGCTTAGACATTTTCCTCATTGTATCCCCCAAAAGGAGCAGACACACTCTGAGGAGCCGGGGCACTGATAGAAGACAGGGCAAAGGGAATCCCAGCACAGTCATTAAGGACATCCCCGGTAAGAGATGTGCACCAGGGGCCATGAGTGAGCAGCCCCGATTAGAGCAGGACAGAGGGCTCCCAAGAAGCAAATTCAATATTTTAATTGTTTGTTTGCTTTTAGGGAATTTACACTTTGGTAGAATTTGGAAACGATAAGTTTATAGGAAGTAAGTAAAAGATTAAAAAATAAGAATGATGGTAAGTGAAGGGAAAATAAAAAGCTAGGTTATTTAATAATGAAACTATCGCTCAGCCATGGATAATGTTTACATGGCCATGATAAAGCACAGCAATCCTAGATTTTTTTGCTCAGGTTATATTGCAATACGACTACACAGAGAAGATGGGCCTAGGGGAAGAGCTGCACATGCATAATGGATAATATCTAAAACTGAAAAATCAAGAAATGGCCAAAACCAGTTTGGCTCAGTGGCTATAGCGTCGGCCTGTAAACTGGGGAGTCCCAGGTTCGATTCCGGTCAAGGGCATGTGCCTTGGTTGTGGGCACATCCCCAGTAGGGGGTATGCAGGAGGCAGCTGATCCATGATTCTCTCTCACTGATGTTTCTAACTCTCTATCCCTCTCTCTTCCTCTTTGTAAAAAATCAATAAAAATATATTTTAAAAAAATCAAGAAATGGCAAAAACATGGTACTAAAAATATGAAGGTCAATAGTAAAATGAATGAATGCGTCAATCAATCAGTGAAAAAATTACTTGCCTTTGGTAAGTTGGTGAAGGGCAGGGAACTACTGCTTTTCATGAGACTAATTTATGGCATTATTTTATTTTTAAAAATACTACATGTATGTCTTAGATAAACATAAAACTAATTAATAAAAGTAGAAATACATAAATAAAAAGCAATCACATTTATGCTAACCTCAAATCTGATTTCTTGGGGGGATGGGAAATTTCTCAGATTAACCCATACTAATTTATATAGCATACAGCCTGATGATCAATATTTTTTGGGGAAAAAAACCCACTTAGAAATAATTGGATGGCTGATAATATTTTAGTGCCTTTATTTTATATTATTTATTTATTTTGGTTAATCCTCTCCTGAGGGTATTCTTCCATTTATTTTTGGAGAGACAGAGAAACACTGATGTGAGAGAGACACATCAATTGGTTGCCTCTCGCAGGTACCCTGACCAGGGCCAGAGCCTGCCACCGGAGTATGTGCCCTTGACCAGAATCGAACCCAAGAGGACCCTTCAGTCTGTGGGCTGACACTCTATCCACTCAACCAAAATGCCTAGGACTAGGGCCTTTATTTTAAATGAGTGTTTGTTTTTTCTTAAATGGCAATAAGTATCTCTAGAAAAGATGAGAGATTTATTACTTTGTTAGAGAGAGACATGCTTGCAGAGAAGACTATCCATGACCTCTACACAGCAGCTATGCCTTATTCTGTAACATCTAGAAACTTACCTGAACAGAATAGCGTCATCTGTTAGGAACTTGGGCAAGTTGGAGTCTCGCAGTGCTCTTATCAACACCACATCTTCATTTAGATCTGGGTTCTCTCTTTTTAAAGACCTAAATGTAAAAGGATAATTCAGATGACATTTGTGAGGACATAGTTACTGAATGTGATTTTCCAAACCCATGGGCCAGGGATTCCAGAAAGCTAGGGGTGGGGTGGGGAGGGGGGAGTAATGGGGCGCCCTGCTGCAGGTTCCTGCTGAAAGGTGAGGAGCATGTTCCCTTCATCCCAAGTGTCCAGCTCCATCAGAGCATGCGCAGGAGTCAGGCACAGGCTACACAGCCTTGAGGATGATGACAAGGACACTTTTTTTTTTTTTTCCAAGTTCCCACATCAATCCTCCCTGAATTTGCAAGCATCCCTGGAAGCATCATGATGATTAACATCCCTGTGACTTTCTGTTAGCTCAGCCCGGAACACCCTGCTTGGCTCCTTTGCTGGCACTTATTCACCCTTTGAAACCCAGCCCAATTACTCCCTCCTCTAGAAGGTTCCTTCATCTCTCATGGCAAACCTTGGGCACAGCCCTGTGGTTGCCCTCACTACTTCATATCCTAGATAATTGCTCATTTTTCTGTCTTGCCCACTGTGCTGCAGTTGAAGTGTTAGGAGTCTTTCTCTAAAGTCTTAGTAGTCTCCTTAAGGGTCCATCCTGTGTAAAGGAGAAACACAAATATCTTTCTATACCCGATGTCCTTTCTTTGAAACTATTTCAAAGAAAGAACAGAGATTATGGAAGGGCAGACAAATTTGTGGAAAACTCAAGGATACAGGGCCAGGCTGAAGGGCCCTGGAGGTACAGAATCCAGACCAGCAAGTCATGGCCTGAGAGGAAGGACAAGATAGGACATAGTCCTTAGAGACTCTGGCCAATCTGGAGATTCCATAGACAGGAGTTTTAAGAAGATCTGACAGGAGAAAAAAGAAAAAGGGACCTGAAGGGAGAAAAAGCTCGTGCTTTACCAGACCCTAGAGAGCAGCTCTGCCGTGGACCATATTGTAAGGACAGAGGTGAAGTCTTTGACAAGAGTCTGGACAAATGATAGAATGATAAAACTGAAGTGTTTCGAATGATCTGGCTTTGTCAGGTGACAGTTATGATTGATAGTTGAATATGCATAGCTAAACGTATGCCTTTTAAGTGGAGTCATCATTCTTTTTTAAAAAATTTTATTTTATTGATTTTACACAGAGAGGAATTGAGAGGGACAGAGAGTTAGAAATATCGATGAGAGAGAAACACTGACCAGCTGCCTCCTGCACACCCCCCACTGGGGATGTGCCTGCAACCAAGGTACATGTCCTTGACCAGAATCGAACCCGGGACCTTTCAGTCCGCAGGCTGACGCTCTATCCACTGAGCCAAACCAGTCCCGGCTGGAGTCATCATTCTTATATTGGGAAAAGCTTTTGCTCACTAAAGCCCCGTGTATGTGACAAATTCTGGGGAAATGAAAGTTCTCCGAAGCCCAGTCTAGATTCAGGTTCGGTCTGGGGACAGCCATGTAGGGCCCGCACTGAAGAACTGTCAGGGGATGAGCAGAGATGCCCATTTCACGGCGAATGGAGGGTTAAGGTAAGAACAATGACAACAGCAGCGGCTGACACTGATTAATCACTTCCTATGCTACTTTAAGAGCCGTTTGTGAATTGCCCATGGAATGTGTTTGATTGCACGTTCTGACGTTTCGCTGTTGGCCGCCTCGGTTTCTTACCCAGCCATGACCAGCACAGACTTCACGGCTCTCATGCCGAAGTCGTAGTGATCTTGCTGAGAGAGCTGTTCACTGCACAGCTTATACATCTGAGTCATTTTTCTTGCTAATATTTTACTGGATTCAAATCCCTCAGAATATAGAATTACCTAGGAAAAAAGCATTACATCATGTTATTACGTTTTATTGATAAAAATATGTCAGCATAAATACCAATGTCTTCAAAATCTACTTCAGACACCACAGCTCTCCCAGTTGTCACATCATTTAACAAAGAAATGTAAAGACTGAGGGGAAAAGGATTTTCTATGCCACAAGGAAGTGGAAGGTGGGACATTGTATTGGGGAGCCCTGAGCCCTGATTCTGCTTCCTCTCCATTGATGGAGATGCAGCCTTAGTGACATTTGATTCAAAGAGTGGAGAGCCCACAGCTTGAAAATGTTCACATCATGGCGGCTGTGATGATGTAAGCAGTATGCTAATAAACAAGATGGTGGTATAAGGCCTGAGTACAGAAGCAATACTTGAGCCTCTCACATCTGACGGTGTAGGTTCCCCAAGAGTCTCAGGAAACTATACAAAGATCTGCAGCCTCTCCCCTGCCCTAGGAGCTGCCTTGCCTGGGACAAGTTTCTGTAGCCATGGCTAATAAATCCATAACAACAGTGGAGGGGGTGTGGACCCTTCCTCCAATCCACAATCTACTCAAATCTCTGCTGCTGGCCTCGGCATTGGGATTTGAGATGATGCAGAGATTTCTTTACTGGCACCTGTTTTGTTTGGTCTAGCTACCTATCAGCACAGAGATCTGTACACTGCAGGCGATTAAGAGCATTTACTGGTGGCAGATCCTGACTCATTCAATCTGTAACAACAGGAATAGCACTCAGTAGACAGGGTTTTTTTTTAAATGTCTTCAATTAATTACTGATAATCAATAGGATGAAATATGAGATATGAACAAAATGGTGGATTGAGTTCCAAAACTGGTTTCTTTGCTACCATCACTGGACAATGAGCAAGCCATTCACTGTCCCTGTCCACAGGGGCCTAGTGAAGACACCACCTGCCTTAACAGCCTTCCACCCCACCATGGCCTCAGGAGCATCTGTTGCAGGTGAGACAGTGGGTTAAGTGTGAATGTAGAGAGCTGAAGGAGACTCATGCCTGGGCCCTTTTAGAAGCTTCTGGACTTGCTGAGTCAAATCTGGAAACTGTGATGATATAAGCATTATACTAATAGAAGTTGTAATATTCCTAATGATAGGATTTGGCGTGGTTTATTCTATTTTTAGGTAATTACTTTTACTTCATATAAAGAAATATTTTAAATGAGCTGTTATCAAAAGAATTGTTAGCCACAGGAGTAATCTGTGCTTTCTGGGTAACTGCATTCTAAAGGGGGTGGGGTTCCTTGTCATGAACTGCAGTGCTGAGCACACGAGGCCATCAAGAGCCTGAAAATGTCCCATATTTTTGTCTGGATGGTCATAGTGAATCTATGTGTAAGAGTTTCCTGAGTTGTACTCTTATGATTTGTGTGCTTAACTATATGCAAATTACCCTTTGCAAAAAGTGCTAAGAAGTCACATTAGATCTTAGCTAGTATTAAGAAACCAAAACCAGTTTAAACGGAAAGATTCCTAGATAGACACAGAAAGAATAAACACAATATAACTATTTAATGTATTAATGATGACTATTTCTTATTAAGCTGATACAGACTTACAGACCAATCTCCACCCTCCATCCTCCACCAGCAATGCTGTAACTCAACATCCCTGGACTCTAACATAAAATAACTAGAGGCCCAGAGAACGAAATTTGTGCATGGGGGGAAGGAGGGAAGTGTTATCCCTCAACCTGGCTTGTGCCCTCTTGCAATCCGGGACCCCTTGGGTAGAGTTCTTAGGCCTGGCTGACAATCAGGGCCTATTGGGGCTTTCCTTCCCCTGGCTGCCGGCAGCTGGTCCTGCCTTCACCACTGCCACTTCTTGTCATTTGTGTAGTGCTGTCTCCCCTCCCCCACTACCAGTTGCCTCCTTCTGTGGGCGACAGGCATGTGGTGCGATTGCTTGACTGGCCTGGGCCTCCCTCTGTGGGGTGATCAATCACTGGGCCCCCAAATTGATTGCCCTGCAAAGGGAAGTCCCGCCCACCCAGTCCAGCCAGGTGGCCTGGGCCTCCCTCTGTGGGGTGATGGTGGTGGTGGGGGGGCCCTGACCAATCGCATTGTACCCGCCTTGGCTGGCCTGGCACTAGTGCGTGCCAAAGCGTGGTCATCAGGAAGGTCATCCAGATGGTGGTTCTGCTGTTCAGTCGATTTGCATATTATGCTTTTATTATTATAGATGTCCAAGAAGTGAGAACAATATAGTATGTTTAGAATGACTCCAGACATTTTAATTTCTAGAGATGAACTGACAAACCCCAATGAACTGCTTAATTAAACTCAATGATTCATTGATTTAAGAACCTACTATATTCCAGATAACATTATAGGAGGCATTAGGAATATAGCATTTACACACACACACACACACACACACACACACACACACAGAGAGAGAGGGGGGGGGGAACAAAACATCATAAGTGATAATCATATCTACTCTTATGAGCAAGCAACGATGTACAACCTTTGCCACGGTGCATTCATGAAGAAAACTTTCTACTTCAACAGTAAATAAAAGAAATAAGCTTAAATTTTTCCTGGCTTATAACGTGAAGCTCACCTCTGCAATCAAGGCATAATTTGGAACCATCATTGCAAAAGGTCTGAACAGGGCTTTCAAGTTATCTGGCAATTCAGTCCTGCCTGCATATCCGGGATTCATCGTGATGAAGGCTGCACAAGTCATGATCAGCTTTATTTCCCGCCCCTCAAACATGAACCTAGGGAGCTGTTAAAGGAAAGAGAAAGGATAAGTTAATACTTCTCCAGACATCTGTACACTCCTTCACATGATTCGTACTGGAGTCCAAATGTGTGTAATGGAGCCCTGGCTGGTTTGCTAAGTGGTTAGAGCATCAGCCCACAGAAAAAGGGTCTTGGGTTCCATTCCCAGTCAAGGGTGCATGTTCCTGGCCCAATAGGGCTGCATGTGGGAGGCAACCAAACTACAATATGTCTTTCTCTCATGTCAACGTTTTTTTGTTTTTTTGTTTTTTTTTTTTGTTTTGTTTTCTCTCTCTCCCCCTTCTCCCCTCCTTCCACCTCTCAGGAGAAAAAAAATTATCTGGTGAGAATTAAAAAAAAAAAATGTGTGTGCATTGGAACATCATGCAGAGAGATATAAATCCTGCTGTTGGACAACAGGGGACATTTCTCTCCTGGTTCTGTCCTACAAAACCAAACTCTTCTACTCTGTGCCTCCTTGCCTCTGTCTTGCCCAATAGTCTCTTCCTGCTTGACCCAGTCCTGCAATCTTCTAGGCCTCAACATTTTTTGCTGAGCCTCCTCAACTCAACTTGAACTTAATGGCCACTAAACCTCTCCACCCTCACTTTTTGCTTTTCTCAAAAAAATTCTAATCTGATTTTAGTCCTTGGGTGATTGAAGCCCAGCTGTTAGTGTCACTGGAATTACCGCCTCACTTTTATTCAGCAGCAAACACCTGCTGAGCATCTGTTGCAGGTGAGGCAATGGGTTAGGCGTGGATGCAGAGAGCTGAAGGAGACTCATGTGTGAGCCCTCTAGAAGCTCCTGGACTTGCCGAGTCAAACCTGGAAACTGTGACCATTGTGTGCAACAGATGATACAGGGCAGGTGTGTGCAAAGGCCACAGGGAGCAAAGCCAGAGGAGCAGTAGGGAAGTCTGCTGGAGGAAGGAGGAATGAGGAGAGGCATTTCACAGAGACAGCCAGAGGCAGCGGTTCCAGTCAGAGGAAGCAGAAACAGGACACTACACTGCATGTTCAGGGAATGACCAGCTATCCACTCTGCTCAAGGGTAGGGTTCTAGGAGGAAAGAGTCAGTAAGCCAGGGCCTGAGCATCAGGGATCTTGCACACTAGACGAAGGAATTTAGATTTTGTCCTATGGGTGTGGGAAGCAGAGAAGAATTTTGAGCAGAGTGATAGGGTCAAAGGCAGCAGTGGAGAGGTCAGATAGGGGGTCCAATAAGGAACTGTTATTAGAGGGACTTTGGGAGCCAGAATTATGGGGTTATCACTAGGGACAGAAGGCATCTAGCAGGTAAAATTAAACGGATGTGGTGATTGATGGCTTCAGTTCTAGGGTTGATAGTAATGGGGAAAATCCAAGATGAATTCCAGGTCTAGCTGGGCCACTGGATGAAGGCACTAGTAAGAACGTGGAGAATTCAGAGGAAGACTGGATGGAGCTGGAGATGTGTCATATGCTGGAGCAGAACATGTTGGATGGTACAACTGGAGAGCAGTCCTGCTGCCACTAAATTGCTGATTCTGTTTTTGTAACTTGCAAATTTCCATGCTTTAGTGTCTCCACCTATCCCAGGGGATGTATCTCCTTCCGACGACCATCTGGCACCAGCAAAACTGAGGACGAGATCTGGGGAGTCTCAGACGTCCTCCTACCTTCCTGTGACCGCACATGGTTACTCTCCAGTTGGCAAGGCTGCCATTCTCCCTCTGTTCTCTTTGGTCCTTCCTCCCTTTTCCGCCACACTTTGCTCTCACCTCACTGCTCAGCAAGGTGATAATGACTTCTGAGTTAAGGTATATTTGGAGGCCCCTGTATTCAATACAGGCCTCCGCAGATGATCGGGGTCGGGGGAGGGCAGGGAGTGCACACCTGGAGGGATGCAGACTTTAAGGTCACATGGATTTAGGTCTATGGTGTTCCCAAATATTTTAAAGTTTCTTTGAATCCTTTTCACCTGCAAGTAACCTTGAGGCAATGCCATATACGTCACGCAGGTTTGGTGTGTAGGTAAAATAAGTGTAAAGTACAACAACTTGTACAATTTAGCAGCTCATTCAATTCCAATTTCTGCTTTCTTTTTACTTGCTTTATAATTTGCTTTTTTTGCAGAGGTGATAATCAAAATATCTAAGAACTCTTTAGCAGGGCACCTTTCGATGAGAATGGCCCCTGACCCTGGAGCTACAGCTGCATCCAGATGCCCTCTCGCTATGTCAGCATGACTCCTTCGGCTGGATCCTGAGGACATAAGGGCTTCCTGTGAAGGGGCCAAATTAGTGGTAGGGGACCTTCTAGGGCACATGTGTCAAACACAAGGCCCGCGGGCCAAATCCGTCCCGCCAGGCCTTGCAATGTGGCCCGCACCGCGCTGTCATCACTGCACTCCGCTGCGTTTCCATCACAATGACAGTTTATGACTGTTCAGTAAACCATTCGGCCCGCGATTTAGGCTGGATTTTAGATTTTGGCCCCTTCTCTGATTGAGTTCGACACCCCTATTCTAGGGGTTTGGGGTAGTAGCTATTTATAACTGGCAAGACTGTTCTGGCTTATACTGTCTGAACATCAGTCTGCCCTTTGGTGATCTTATGACTGTTTCTCAGGAAGTCAACACAGAGAACGTGGTCCATGCTTAAGGCAATCAGCTTCCCAATATAAATCCCTCATATGGGACACACTCCTTGGCTTCTGTCCAGTGGATGCTGGGGAGCTGAGTCCCCCTGGATTGCCCAGGAATCCTCTCCCATCCGTCTACCATAAATAATAAATGTCCAAGGTAAGAACAAGAAAAAGTGAGGAAGAAAGTAGGAGATATGTGAGTTTGTGTGTGTGTGTGTGTGTGTGTGTGTGTGTATGTTGGGGATGGGGAGATGCACACAGTTCCACAAGGGCAGCACAGTGTCTGACATACGCTGGTTTCTGTGCTGCCTGCATGAGGAATTAATTCTCCCAGCTAAGTCATGTCGCCATAGTACTTACCAATCACACTGCAAACATGCACCAGGCAGGCTCAAGCTAGCACTCTCCTGCCTACGATGCAAAGGGCTGTCGGTTAGTTACAAACTGGAGGTGCTGCTGTCTCGGTGGAGTTGCCTGGCCTTACCTTTGCAGCTTTGGCATTCCGAATGGTAATGAGCTGTTGTGCAATCACTGACAAAACCTCAATGTCAATTCGATTAAATTCATCAAAGCAGCACCAGGCCCCTGACTGTGCCAGCCCGCTGAAAAAGCGTCCCATCATCTGAAATCAAAATAACCCTGTTCAACTTTGTATGACAAAGGGGAAATCCTTCAAAAGTTAAATTTTGAGCTCTAGCCGGTTTGGGTAGAGCCTCAGCCTATGGACTGAACTGCCCCGGTTCGATTCTGAAGAAAATATACCTCAGTTGCAGGTCCCGTGGCCCTGGTTGTGGTGCATGTAGGAGACAATCAATCGATGTGTCTCTCTCACATCAATGTTTCTCTCTCTGTCTCTCCCTCTTCCTTCTACTCTTTCTAAAAATCAATGGAAAAATGTTCTCTGGTGAGGATTAATAACAACAACAAAAAAAGTTAAATTGTGAGCTGAAATGTTAAAAGGGAAAGAGGCAGTATGTGCAAATAAGTAATTGTTTTATGCGAATCTTGGGGCTGTCACAAGTTGGCATCTTTCTACGAGAAGAAACAGTTTTCTGTCTCTTTTTAAATGATTTAAAGCTCATTTTTATTTTAAACGTAGTGACAATCTGACCAACTTTCCCACTTTTCATAACCTTCACTCACCTATGTAAATACTTGACAGGCTCTCAAGGAAATACATGGTCTCGACACACTAAAGGACTTAAAAACACCTTGAAGACTGGTACTCATGGAAGCATTCCCTGTTTGCACAAGCAACTGCAGAAGGCAGGTGACACCTGGGACTATGAAGGGAAGCGCAGCCGCGCAGGTTAAGGCAGTGGCTCTGACTTCTGCAGCAGAATCCCCCAGGGAAGGTGCATGAATGTGCACACGTGGGCATCTAAAGGAGAACATTTCTTCGGAGACTTAAGTTTCGGGTTCAGCATTTGTACAAAATAGCCAATCAAATAATCTCCTTGCTCAGTTTCTGCCTTTTCTCTATCTAAGCTGTTCCTTTAGCTTCTGTCAGTGCACGGTGAACAGTGAGAACTTCTTCATTATTCTGACGTTGGGAATTCAAAACGTGTTTTTAAAATGTATTTTCCAGTTTACAGTCAGTATTATTCTGTATTGGTTTCAGAAGTACCGCAAAGTTAGAAAACCATGTCCTTTACAGAGTGGTTCTGCCGGCTCACCCTCCTCAAGTATTCACCCGGCCCCAGGCCTATGTATCTCGATTTTGTTGACTATATGCCCTGCGCTGTAATTACATCTCTGTGGCTATTCCGCAACTACCAATTTGTACTGCTTAATCCCTTCACCTTTTTCACCTCAAACCATAATTAGTCTATTCTCTGTATAAATGAGTCTGTTTCTATTTTGTTTATTCATTTATTCATTTCTCTTTAGATTCCATGTGAAAGTAAAATCCTATGATATTTGTCTTTATCTGACTTACTTCACTTAGCATAATGCCCTCTAATTCCATCCGTGTTGTCACAAATGGTAAGATTGTGTTCTTTTTAATGGCTGAGTAATATTCTGTTGTATATATGTACCACTTCTTCTTTATTCAATCATCCAAACATGAGCACTTATCTTGGCTGTGAGGGGCAGCCTTTGTAGTATTCAGAAGATAGACTGTTCACTGATTCCCAGGGGAAGATGTTATAAGCTTGTCTGAATAATCCTGCATGTTGGCAAGGAATGGAAACCTGCCAGGTATAAGCAGAAACCGTGCCCGGTCCCTTTGCTAAGAAGAGTTGCTTGACTCGGGGACCTTATCACTAGATACAGAATTGGGAGAAGAGCTTAGGCCATTTGAGGCCCTCACAGTTTTGCCAGATGTTAAAGCAGCACAATAATACTGAGCTTTAATTTTAGGCCTAATGTTCATATGGATATACCACATGTTGTTTATCCCTCTATTAACTGATACACATTTGAGATATTTACACTTTTTTATTATTTATATAATAAAAGGCGAATATGCAAATCGACCAAACTGTGGAATGACTGGTCACTATGATGCGTACTGACCACCAGGGGGCAGATGATCAATACAGGAGCTGCCCCCTGGTGGTCAGTGCCCTCCCACAGGGGGAGTGCTGCTTACACAGAAGCCGGGCTCACAGCTGGGGAGTATAGCAGTGGTGGAAGGATGTTGCCTGAGTGGACACAGGCTGGGCTGAGGGCCTCCTACCTCCCAGTGCACGAAATTTCGTGCACTGGGCCTCTAGTTATGAATAATGACACCATGAACATTGTGTTTTGCATGGGCATATATTTCCATTTCTCTTGGCAGTGAACATACCAAGGATTGGAAGTGCTATGTACTTCAGTAACTCTGGTTCACATTTGAGGAACCCCCAAACTGATTTCCACAGCACCTGTAGCATTTCGCAATCCCAGCAGCAGTGTCTGAGGGTTCTAGTCTCTCCACATTCTAGCTAACACTTGTTATTGTCTGTCTCTGATTACAGCTGTCCTAGTGGGTGTGATGTGGCGTCTCATTGTAATATTAATTTGCTCTGTTCCCCAATGGCTGGTGATGTTGATAATCTTTTCCTGTGTTTACTGGCCATTTGTATATCTTCTTTGGAGAACTGTCTATTCAACTCCTTGTCCATTGTGAGATTAGATTACCTGCCTTTTTATAATGGAGTTGTAATAGTTCTTTATATGTTCTAGATTCACACTTCTTATCAGATACATGATTTGTAAAAAAATGTTCTATTTTGTGGGTTGAATTTTCACGTTCTTGATTCTATCCTTTGAAACACAAAAGCTTTTAATTTTGATGATAATGTCTGGTCTATCCAATTTTTCTCTTAGTTATATTTTTTGTGTCATAGCTAAGAAGCCATTGCATGATCACAAAGGTCACAAAGATTTACACTTAAGTTGTCTTATAAGAGTTTCATTTTTTAGCTGTTACACACTTAGTCTTTAATTTATTTTGAGTTAGTTTTTATATATAGGGTGAGAAAGGGGTTCAACTTAATTTTTTTGCGTTATTTGTTAAAAATACTACTGACCATCAAATTATCTTTGCAGTCTTATAAAAAATCAATTTGCTGTAAAAGGCTTATTCCCGAACTCTTAATTCTATTCTATTGATGCCTTTGTCAATCCTCTTGCTAGCCAACCACACTGTAGCTTTTTTTTTTTTAATATATATTTTATTGATTTTGTACAGAGAGGAAGGGAAAGAGATAGATGAGAGAGAGTCATCGATCAGCTGCCTCTTGCACACCCCCTACTGGGGATGTGCCCACAACCAAGGTACATGCCCTTGACTGGAATCGAACCCGGGACCCTTCAGTCCCCAAGCCGACGCTCTATCCATTGAGCCAAACCAGTCTCGGCTGATTGCTGTAGCTTTGTAGAAAGTTTTGAAATTGGGAAATGTGAGCTCACCAACTTTGCTCTTTCCCCCTCCAAGGTTGTTTTGGCTATTTTGGATCCCCTGAATTTCCATAAACTACATTTTAGGATAAGCTTGTCAATTTCTGCAAGAAGTCAGCTGGAATTTTGATAGAGATTGCATTAAATCTGTAGATCTATCTGGGGAGAATTGCCATATTAGTAATATGAAGTTTTCTAATTCATTAAAATGGGATATATTTCCTCCTATTTAGGTTCTGTTTAATTTCTTTCAACTTTTAGAAAAATGAGAATATTAGTGCTGTTAGTGACCAAAAGGCATCCATGGTTAAAACATTTAGGACTTGCTGAATTAAATAAAGCTAAACAGATTTCCTCCTTATTGTGGGACTTTATAACATAGTTAGCATGCTACTTTGTGATGTGAAAATGTAGAAGGGAAATGAGGCAGAACACAGATTTTTTTGTGTGTCTTTTTCTGCATAAGCTGTAGTAGGATTCTAAGTAACATATAATACTATGGAGAGGTGCTGTTTTACATACTGATATTTTACTGATGTCTTTCCCATAACTGAGGGGCTTTACATCTTTGTAGTTTTTAGAGTGTAAGTCTGATTTTTTGTTAAATATAGTTCTAAGTAATTCATTCTTTTGATGCTACTTTATTTTATTTTTATTTTTATTTTTAATATTTTACTGATTTTTCACAGAGAGGAAGAGAGAGGGAGAGAGTTAGAAACATCGGTGAGAGAGAATCATCGATCAGCTGCCTCTTACACACCTCCTACTGGGGATGTGCCCGCAACCAAGGTACATGCCCTTGATCGGTCTATTGACTGAGTCAAACTGGTTTCGGCTGATGCTATTTTAAATGGAATTTTTTTCCTTAATATTCTTTTTGGATTGTTTGTTGCTATTTTACATAGAATTACAATTGATTTCTGTATATTGATCTTGTACCTTGCAATCTTGCTAAAGTTTGTTTACTAGTTTTAATTGTGTGTGTGTACTCTTCAGGATTTTTAAAATACAAGATCATGCTATTTATAAGAAGAGACCATTTTACTTCTTCCTTTCCAATCTAGATGCCTTTTATTTCATTTTCTGGGATTAGTGCCCTGCTTAGGGCCACTAGTATGATGTTGAATAAAAGAGGAGAGAAGGCATCCTTGTCTTGTTCTTAATTTTAGGTGGAAATCATCCAGTCTTTCGCCAATAATTAGATGTTAGCTGTGAGTTTTTCTTACATGCTCCTTTTTTTTTTCTCCAGACTGAAGAAGTTATCTTCTATTCCTAGTATGTTGAGTGTTTTTATCAAGAAGGCGTTTTGTTTGTTGGTTTATTTAAGTCAGAGCTCACGATGATACTGGTCATCAGAGTTGGGAAGTGGCCACAACTAGCTCAGTGATTACAAGAACTATCGGCCTAGACCACGAATGACACCAAATGCCTGTGGCACCAACAGAAGACAAAAAAAATGAAACTCCTCTCAGTCAGAATGATTTTATGTGGTATGTATCACCCCTGCTGACGGCTTGCTGAAGTAAGCATAGAACTTGCTGAAATAAGCCACTACTCCAGGGAGGTAAAAAAGACAATATTTGATCAAGGTGGGCTCTCGGGGCTTGGAATCACTTACTTTTAACATATAAAAAAGAACCTTTATTTTGGTTTTCAGGCTGATTAATCATGATGTGTAAGTTCCTCTAATGTTAAGATTCATTGTTTGAAAGTAAATCTTAAAAATCCTCATAACAAGAAAAAAAAATTCTGTAACTATGTGTGGTGATGAACGTTAACTACACAGATTTTGGTCAGCATTTTGCAATATATCATATCACTCTGTCAAATACCCAAAACTATCATAATGTTGTATGTCAATTATACCTCAATAAAAAATAAATTTAAAAAAATATTTAAAGAAAGAAGACTCAATCTTTGTATGTGCGAGGCACATTGGAAGCTCCTTTCTTTCCCTTCATGTATGCTTCCTGGAAGTTCACCAAGGAAGCCACCTCTGCATGGAGATTGATGGGTGATTTGTCCTTCTCTTGTTTCTGCTTCTAGGGGAGGTGCCTGCTACCACCCTCCCGATGGTATGGGTAAGGTAGGGGTGACAAATGGAAGTCTTCCTCTTGCCACATGTTTGACTGGAATATTGACAAGGATGGCCGTTGTCTTTCTCTGACGATCCTTTAAACCAGGGACGAGGAGCCTTTTTTCTGCTATGGCTCATTTAGATATTTAAAACATCATGTACAGACCACTCAAAATTAGAAACTTAAAAATTAGCCTGCTATATTTAGTCAAGCATTTAATTAACTCACCCCTAATGCCTTGGTAGGGCCAGACCCAATGATTTCGAGGGCCTTATATGGCCTGTAGGCCGGATGTTCCCTATCCTTGCTTTAGACATTTTAAGAGATGTGACTTTCCAAATTAGGAATGAACATGATAATAGAGCAGTTCCCAAAGTATTGTCTGGGGAACCCTACAAGTCCCAGAGTTTCTTTCAGGGGGGTCTGCAAGGTAGAAGTATTTTCATAGACATATTATGTGCTGACCCAGCTCATCCAGGCCTGGTGAGCCTGAGAGGGGGTGGTGAAGGATTGAGAAAAGACAGAGAAGACAATGAAAGCTGGGTCTGGGTGGGACGCTAGCGACAGCGCCACGGACTACAAGCTTTGTCTTTATTTTATAGCCAGTTTCCATGAGGCAAAGTAAGGGCCTGGTTACAACATTCTCGTGGGTTTCGAATCTACTCAATTACATGCACCTGAGCTCTATCAAACCCACATCACTCAGGCACATGGGAGCACGTGTTCAGACCGTAGGTTCAAGCTTACAGCTATAGCCTCTACCAGGCGTCCTCAAACTTTTTAAAGTGGGGGCCAGATCACGGTCCCTCAGAGCTGGAGGGCCGGACTATATGAACTACTAATTCCTACTGTAACACCTCGGCTGCACTCACTGCCCAAAAAACCTGGCGGGCCGGATCAGACTCCTCTGCGGGCCGCATGTGGCCCGCGGGCCGTAGTTTGAAGACGCCTGCTAGCTATAGTTGTGCTGGGAGGACTCCAAGCTGGGACTTGCACGTGGCAATGAGAGGACTGTGCCTTCTCATTAGTCCGAGGCTTGAACCTGTCCAAACACTGTACAGCTCTCCACAATATTAAAATCTTATTTGCCTTTTTTACTCTCATTTTCCCATGAGACTACAGAGTATGAAAAAGTCATTGATATGGCTTAAATTTTCACATTGCAAATAATCTTCAAGAATCTTCATGTTGCTTATAAAGTTTTGGTGTGGTTTCAAAGAAGATTATCAACAATTACCTGGAACTTATTAAAACATCCCTCTCTTTTTTGGGGTACATCGCTGTGTGAGACTAGATTACTTTAACTATTTCAACCAAAATAACATATTTCAACAGCCTGACAACAGAAGTAAATGTGAGCATCCGGCTGTCATCTATTATGCGAAACATTAGAAACTTTCAAAAATATAAAACAATGTCACTGTTCTCCCTGAATTTTTTTGTTTAAGAAAATAGTTATTTTTCACAGACAGTATGTTTATGCTAACATGTAATAGATTTATTATCCTTATTTTAAAACACATATTTTAAATGTGTCAGTTTTAATTTCTAACATAATAAATAGCAACGGATGTAATCCACATATATAAACAAAAGCTGATAAGAATTCAATAATTTGTAAGAGTGTAAAGGGGACCTCTGATAAAAACAACAACTGTGGTACTGGAAAAATCTAATGATGAATTCTCACCTCCTATGTATTATATTTCACTTTCAATACAAAACTCTCTGAGTAGCTCATCTCTTCCTGTGAGCTTATTCCTTATTCTTGGGTTTCCCTGCTTTATCTTGTACCCATCTCTCTTCTTTCTACTTACTGACATGAGTACATTTTTAATTTTACCAGCATTTGACAAATCCTTCACTGGCCTTGATTTCTACCTGGACAACCCAGACTGCCTTATGGTAATGCTTCTCCTTGGTTCTATGTATTCCACTATAACCATCTCTTGCCCACTAGTTTTCTCTTGCTTGCCATCACTCTATTCTCTCCTTTTTTTGTTATGTCAGCTGCAAATAGAGAAAGCCACAGGAAGCACCTAACATGAGGGTTCAGATGCCGGGACTGTACCTTGTAGTCTAAGCCCTCGGAACAGTTGAAGACCACACATTGGATGGCAAGAGCTTTTGCTAGGTCTTTGGTAGTCTCGGTTTTCCCAGTGCCAGCAGGACCAGCTGGGGCACCTCCCAGGTCGAGCTGCAAAGCCCCCATGAGGCACAGGTAGCAGCGATCCTGAAAAAAATCCATAAACTGTTATTATTATTGTTGTTGTTTTAATGTATTTTTATTTATTTCAGAGAGGAAGAGAGAGAGAAACATCAATGATAGAGAATAGTTGATTGACTGCAAGCCCCCCACTGGTGATGAAGCCTGCAACCCAGGCATGTGCCCTAGACCAGAACTGAACCCAGGACCCTTCAGTCTGCAGGCTGACACTCCATCCACTGAGCTAAGCCAGCTAGAGTGATATACTGTTATTATTGAAGGGAACTGATTCTAGCCACAAAATCATAAGTCCTACTCTTTCCTTGGGAGGCAGGTCATTCTTTGCTGTGAAAGGTTTTGTAGCAATTGATGTATAATGAAAGATCCAGGCCCAGAATTAATGCAAACCTTGACTTCACAAAGATGTAGTCAATAGCAAATCCTTTCAACAGCTAATGTTAGATAAAACTTTTCCAGACTATCTTATCTAATAAAAGAGTAATATGCAAATTGACCATACCTCTGCTACACCCACAAGCCATGCCCACCAGCCAATCAGAGTGAGTATGCAAATTAACCTCAACCAAGATGGCTGCAGCCACAGAGAGCAGGAGGGAGGTTTGTGTTTCCCAGGCAACAGAGGAAGCCAAGCTTTCTGCCTGTCCTTGCGGGCCTAGGCCTCCACTCAAGGTTACAAAGTTTTAATTATAGAAAGTAAACAAATCCAAACAGAAAGGGCTGCAGCCATGGAGCAAGCAGGAGGCTTGGCTCCACTCCAGGCTACAAAGTTTCAATTGTAGAAGGTAAATAAACTCCAGATACCAGGGCCTCTGCTTGGATTGCCAGGGGGTGTGGCTGGCCTGCAAACCACCACAGGCCACTCCACACCCCAACGGAACCTCCACCCTGATCCAGGACATCCTTCAGGGAAAACCAGCTGGTCTCACCTATGCACTAGGCATCTATTCTATCTAATAAAAGAGTAATATCCATGCCAAGACCGGTTTGGCTCAGTGGATAGAGAATCAGCCTAGGGACGGAAAGGTCCCGGGTTCAATTCCGGTCAAGGGCATATACATTGGTTGCGGGCACATCCCAGGTGGGGGGTGTGCAGGAGGCAGCTGGTTGATGATTCTCCCTCATGGATGTTTCTAGCTCTCTATCCCTCTCCCTTCCTCTCTGTAAAAAATCAATAAAAAAATATATTTAAAAAAAAGATGCTAATATTAAGAGTAATATGCAGATTGACCATCACTCCAACACAATATGGCTGCCACCATATGGTCAAAAATCCTGCCCCTATGTGGACACAAGGTGGCCACCACAAGATGGCCAGCAGGGAAGGGCAGTTGGGAGTGATAAACTCTGCAGGGGAGGGCAGTTAGGGGTGATCAGGATCAGGCCTAAATGGGCAGTCTGACATCCTCGAGGAGTCCCAGATTGGAGATGGTGCAGGCTGGGCTGAGGGACATTACCACCTCTTCCCTCCCCCCACCCTCCTGATGCACAAATTTTGTGCATCAGGCCTCTAGTCTATAATAATAAAATCATAATATGCTAATTAGACCAGACAACCTTCCAGACAAAGCCTAGGTGGTGGGGGCCTATGCAGAAGCAGCAGCCGTGGCTGTGAGGGCCGAGCCCCTTGCATGAATTTTGTGCATTGGGCCTCCAGTTTTTGATAAAATAAAGCACTTCTTGTTTCAACATTAACCTAAGTGACCAGATACTTACCGTGAGAGGAGTAATAACTAATCTTGGGCATGCACCCAAATATTCATAGCCGTAAGTGTATTGAGAGAGCGCCATTCTAGCCACACAGTTATCTATGTCTATGGTCCAATAATAGCGCAGTTGTCTCTGCCAATCAAAGGCATCCACTTCCTCTACCTACGTAAGTGATAACAATGATACGCATATTAGTTGCACTAATTTCAGGAAGTAATATGTTATTTTACTCAAATGAAACAGGTACCTGGGCTTGAACAAGATCAGTGACAATATCTCTTGCATGCACATCAATAGTAATTAAGGCAGTTATGATGTTTCTGTGTAATTTAGAAAGATAGCCTCGAACTAATGCAGCCAGGTCAGTTAATCTCTAAAAATTAAAAGAGAAATTATCCGGGTGAGGATTAACAAAAAAATAAAAGAGAAATTATCGTAATGAACTTTCAAAAACAAGCTTACATATGTTAAATTCAGAGTAGACATTTACCAAAACTTTCTAATTTTAAGAATTGAGAGGGATCCAAGATGGCGGCTAATGGGACAGCAGGTTGCAAGATAGTGTGTGAGTGAGAGAGTGGAAGGAGAGTGTGTGGACATGCAGGGAGTGCTTGCATTTGTAAGTGTGGAATAGCTATATTTCACAGGACTGCTGAGGACTCGCAGACCAGGTTTCCCTGGCTAGGCAGCCTCTACTGCTGCTGAAATCTCTCCGGAAGCAGCTGGCTCTGCCATAGAGATCATACCATCTTGAAGGAGAAAGTGACTGTGATCAGAAGCCCAGCCTTACCTTCAACTGGGGAGACCTTTGATACCTCCCGGGACCCTCCAACCACATCACCCAGGGACAAGCTGCCTCAGCTGTAAACCCATGTAGTCCTTGGCTGAGGGCACCTAAAAAAAAGTTTGTCCAGGAGGAGACAAAGCAGCACTGAATACACAGACAAGCCTGCATCTTCTCACAGAGCAGATAGAAGGAACAGCTGAATGGAACAACGTCCACCTGGAATTGGTGAATTAAACAAAGCTGGTGAGGCAATCCATGGACAGAAAGATCAGAGATTGCCTAGAGCTCTGCCTTCTCAGATTCAGCTGGGTGTTTGCTGTTTGCAGTTTTTTGGATTAGTTGTTTGCATTTATCTCAGAGCGTTTGATGTTTGCATTTTTTGGATTAGCTGTTGATTTTTTTTTGATTTTTCTCCCCATATACATATATTTTTTTACCCCTTCTTTTTTCTTTTCTTTCTTTTCCCTCTCATATTTTTTCCTTTTCTCAATATAATTTTTAAACTCTTTTCTCTCCCCTAATTCTATTTTCTCTGGTGGTCACATTTATTTGGGGTTACTGGTATTGTGAATACATTTGTATATGTTGCCCTGTGTGTTGTGACTTGTCGAGTAGTATTTTGTGCATTTAAGTCAATGCAGGAGAGAGAGAGCTACATAACCAGACACCCTGAGAGGAGCGAACATGGGGAGACAAAGAAACAGCCTGTATATGAAAGAAAAGGAGGAATCACTGAAAAAACAAAGTAAATAAAATGAAGGCAAGCAATATGTCAGAGAAAGAATTTAGAGCAATGGTCACAAAAATATGGAAAAGGTTGGAAGACAAATTCAACAATATGTGTAAGAACCAAGGAAATGAAAAAGAACCGAGAAGAAATGAAAAATGACATTGTTGCATTAAAGAACACAAAAGAAAGCATCAACAGTAGACTAGAAAAGCAGAGGACCATATCAGTGAGCTAGGAGACAAGGTAGGAAAAAATACCCAAGCATAGCAGCAACTGGAAAAATTTTTTAAAAATTTTAAAAATTAGGTTCTCTTTGGGACAACATGAAATGAAATACCATGTGCATAATAGGGGTCCCAGAAGGAGAGGAAACTGAGCAAGGAATAGAAAACCTGTTTGAAGAAATAATAACAGAAAACTTCCCTGATATTGGGAAGAAGAAAAAACTCACACAAGTATAAGAAGCTCACAGAGTCCCAAACAAGATGAACCCCAAAAGACTGACACCAAGACATATTATAACTAAATTGGCAAACACCAACGACGAAGTAAGATTCTTTTAAAGGCTGCCAGAGAGAGAGACAGAAAGTTACCTACAAGGAATCTCCCAACAAACTATTGACTGATTTCTCAACATAAACACATCACACCAGAAGAGAATGGGATTAAATATACAAAATCATGCAAAGCAGGGGTCTGAATCCAAAAATACTGTATTCAGCAAAGCTATCAATCAAAGTTGAGGGTGAAATCAGGAGCTTCACAGACAAAAAAGGACTAAGGGAGTTTATTACTACCAAACCAATAATGCAAAAAATGCTAAAGGGATTGCTATAAAAAGAAGAAATGGAAAGGGAAGAAGGAACACAGGAATAAAGAATAAAAATGGTGCTGAGACTGTTTGGCTCAGTGGATGGAGTGTCAGCCTGTGGACTGAAGGGCCCCAGGTTCGATTCCGGTCAAGGGCATGTACCTTGGTTGTGGGTACATCCCCAGTGGGGGCATGCAAGAGGCAGCTAATCAATGACTCTCTCTCATTGATGTTTCTAACTCTCTATCTCCCTTCATCTATGTAAATAAAATAAAATAAAATAAAAAAATCAATAAAATATATTAAAAAAAAAAGAATAAAAATGGTGACAAAAAAGTACCTAGCAATAATAACTTTAAATGTAAACGGATTAAATGCCCTAACCAAAATACATAGGGTAGCTGAGTGGATAAGAAAATATGACCCATATATCTGCTGTCTATAGGAGACCCACCTCAGAATAAAGGACTCATAGACTGATGGTAAAGGGATGGAAAAAGGTTTTTCAGTCGAATGGAAATGAAAAAAAAAAGTTGGGGTAGCAATACTTATATCTGACAAATTAGACCTCAAAGTGAAGGCCACAACAAGAGATAAGGAAGACCACTTCATATACTTAATGGAGTAATTCAACAAGAAGATATAACTCTGGTAAACATATATGAACCCAATACAGGAGCACCCAAATACATTAAAAAAAAACTTCTGGAGGATATCAATGGAGAGATTGACAGCAATCCAGTCAAATTGACAGCAATCCAGTCAAAACTGGAACATAAATGGTTTTAGTGAGAACCCCAAAGTTCTGGATATCACGTCAGAGCATTAAACCTGTGAGAGAAAGGGAATTTGTTTGAACCATGCCAATAACAGCCAACGAGACCATCTTGCACAGCAACATGGTCAGTGTCACTCTGTGAAAAATCTCACCTCAAAGTTGAGTTTTTCAAAAGCTTCCAAAGCCTCTAGACGATCTACATCTGTTTCCAAACACTCGGTCAAATCACGGCACCAAATGATTTGAGAAATGGTCAGGATCACCTGCGTGGAAACATCTTCCTTGAGTGTGTGAGGCATCTCACTGATAAGGGATTCAGAGCTGGAAACGTAGGCGTGTAGCTTACTTGAGAAGGGTGGCCAGCTATCACCCATTCTATCCTCGATTTTGACTGATAGTCGGCGATGGCAGCCTTGCACATGCGGCGCAAAGACGTGAACATGGCTTCTTCCACTTTACCCAGCCATTCCTCCACGTTGCCTCGGGCCTTGAGGCCTTTTCCCAGTCTGACCTAGAAGATAATGAGAGCAACGATAGTACGGCTCACGTGGGACGTGTAGGCTGTCCGTCCTCCGTGCTTCTGTAACAGAACCCTAAGGCAATGGAAAGCCTGACCACAAATACTGGATCTTTCTATTGCTATCCCATCCTGTACCTCTCTTTGCACCATCCACTTATGGGATGGGAACCAACTCCCTGCAAGAGGATTCTATCTACAGGCACTACATAAATTCCTTCACTCACTTTCTTTTCCTGCTCCCTGCCATCTAATTGCTGGCCCCAACCACTCCTCCAACCTGTTAAGGTCACTAAGGTTAGCAACATTCTCCCATCTGTCAACTCCAACTGACAATTTTCCATGCTTTTCATATTTATATCTTGACTTTCCAATGATGTGACTGCTTGTCTGGGTCTCCTATTCTGTCCTTCCTTTTGACCCTCCCTTTAAATTTCATGTTTCTCCTGGATCCTAGCCATGGTCCTCCTCCCTTCTCTCTTCTTCTGCACTAGGGATGACAAAATTCTTTTGCAAGAAGGTCAATTCAGGACAAGTAAAGTGTTTATAGGCTCACTCATTCCCATAGAGACACCACCGTGCTCTAACTGAACTGAAATCCTCAGCATTTCCCTGCTCAGTCCCTCTGTATGAAATGCTCCCCCTCCCATGGCTCTTCTCCCTCTTCCCTGGCTGTTTCTGTTTGTATATGCGAGTGTGGGAAGTCACTTGGTTCCCCACCGTCTGCTACTATATTCACTTGCTTGGTGTTTACCATACGTCAGGCCCTGTGCAGGGCCCTGGAGACACCACTGCAAACAATGAGCCCCCACTGGGTACTGCTCTGAATAGCTGACATATAGTAACACTTGCATCCAGGCATGGCAGCAGAATTGGTGCTCTTAACTCATCAACTCTTATGCCTCTTGTAAGACATAGCTCCCTATTCTCCACTCCGTTCCCTGTTCCCAAGAACAGAGCATGTGCCTCTGCTACTGCACTTACGGAGCTGCTTTGCAATGTTTGTTGGACTATGTCTCCACTAGACAGCTCTGAGGGCAAGAGTTTTAGCTTGGTGATTCCTGACACTGCTTCGCCAGCAGAGGTCTAGTAGCAAGAGCATTTGATGGGTGCTTAGAGTGACGATAAATAAACCTTCTCTACCCTAAACCATGAAAGAGTAACAGTTTTCCCATAGCGACCTGAAGAGTATTACACTAAGAGAAATAGGCCAGTCTAAGAAAGGCAAGGATCATATGATCTATGTACAAAATAAAACCACAAACAAAATAGATCCAGAGACATAGAAGCATGTGAAAGACTGATGAATATCAGAGGAAAGGGTGGAGGTGGGGGGAGAGATTAACCAAAGAACTTACACGCACATATGCATAACCCATGAACGCAGAACATTGTGAGGTAGGCCTGGGATGGGGGTGGGTGGGTAAAGGGTAAAGAAAGGGGGGCAAGAAGGGGACCTTCGTAATACTTTCAACAATAAAGATGTTTTAAGAACAAGAATTCTTAAAAATTCTTGAGCCCCTTACCCTTTCTCCCTCTGGAGACAGCATTGCTAAAATATCATTAGTATATACTTTTTCTGGCTCTCCCTCAGTGGGAAGTTTCCCTTCAGCAGGAGGCAAGACAGCAAACTCGAGCCTTGAGATGGAGTCGAAACATTTCCTTAAGTGCGGCTGCACAGCCTGGGGATTTCGTGTCTGGGCCAAAATCTCCAGAAGCTCATCATTTGACAAGAAGTAAAACCTGGATTAAAGAAAATACTTAAAATGTATCTTGAAGGCGAAACAAAGCCTTATGCAGATGACACACACGATAAATCCCTCAGCCACATCTCTTCCCCATCTACACAGATGTCCTGGACCTCCAAGTCCTCCAGTTTGGGATTCTAGAGATGCCGCATGCTTCTAAATACAGTTGTTGTGACTATTAGTGCAGATGACCTCAAACATCTAGAATTAGTACCTGGTAAATAAAAGTCAGTTTTTTCCCCCATAAAAACGCAGGCTCTTGCTATTTCACTGATTAGTTCCCATGCCTTTGCTACTTGTTTTTGAGCTTCTACAGTGAAGATATATTATTTTCCCTAGAACCTAGCATAGTGCCATACACACCTGGTAGTCAGTACACCATTTATTGGTTGGATGGTCACAGAAACTTTATTTGGTTCTGTGAATATATGCTTGTGGGCCAGGCATGGGATCTTCTCAGAACTTGTCCAACAGAGCCATTTGGAGGCATGGAGAAAGCTTAGGGAAAGAACTAGAGAGGATGCCCAGGGATGAGGGTGAGGGAGGAGAGCCTGACCAGGGAAGACACTTCAGCTTCTGTGAAGGAAGCTGCCCATGAGAGATCCTTCAAGATTGGAGGGAATCCCATGAGTCCAAGACAGGCCCCATGTGGAGAGAGAAGGGGCCAGATGGGTACCACCAACGCAGGTTTCTCTTGTCACCTTGCCTCCCCTCCTGTCCCTGCTCCACCCTGGAGACCTCAGAAAACTATCAGGAAATGGGAAGGTTGATCATCATACACCGTCATTATTACTAACAGCTTCCCTGCAACAGGGGTGGCACAGAGCAGGAGGATAGCTTAACTCTGAAAGGAGTTTAGAGTTTTGATTATTATAGATCATTTATTGGGTTAAGGTGACAAGAGGTGAGGGTTTTATTTTTATTTTATTATTATCTGAGAATGACCAGAAAATTCATGAGGCTTTATCAAGATTTTGTCTAGAGGGGCAGAAAGAAACTAGCCCCTGGCAGGGAATGCAGAGGTAGTCGATAGTTATAAACAAAGATGCTTGCCGAGACCTGTTTGGCTCAATGGATAGAGCGTCGGCTTGGGGACTGAAGAGTCCCGGGTTCGATTCCGGTCAAGGGCATGTACCTTGCTTGTGGGCATGTCCCCAGTGGGGGGTGTGCAAGAGGCAGCTGATCGATGACTCTCTCTCATCGATGTTTCTAGCTCTCTATCTCTCTCCCTTCCTCTCTGTACGAAATAAATAAAAAAAAATATAAACAAAGATGCTTCTTCTAGTTGTACTCTATTAGTCCTGCTTCTTTAACATAACACATACATTCATAATTAAATTGTCCCCAAGCCTTGTTTTCAACTGAAGAAACAGGTAACGGTAAAGCTTGGACTGTGAGAGCAGGAACAGTATTGCATTCATCTTGTGTCTCCAGGACCTAATATGGTCCATGGCTCATGCAGAGCTTCTGTAAGGTGTTTAGAGCGAAATCAATGCCTCACAGAGCCTCCTGACATCATAAACATTACACACCTCGGTGATGTAATTCTAAACGAAAGGAAAAAAGAGGGCTGATGCTTTTTGGTTCTCAATATTTTCATCGATAAATTTGTGCCTGGGTTTATTTACATATCCTAAGCTGTTTCTTTAAATATATATATAAAAAATCTTTGATCCAGGTGGGGAACTTCTGATTTAAGAGTGAAATAGACAAAAGGCACATTTCGAACTTCAAACTCTTCCATCTGTTTCCATTTTGCTTAAATGATGTTTGAGTAAGATTTGTGTAAGATTTCAGTAAGATTTAGTAAGATACTTTATAGCTCAACCATTTCTGTTAAAATTTAACCAGATCTTTTGGATCTTGCATTTCCTCTGCACACACAGAGCCTTCTTGGTACTCGGCAACAATCCCTCTCAACCAAGAAACCCAGATAACCACCTAACCCCGGCTGCTTCAGGGGTTGTTCTAGGACAGAACTTCACTCCTATTCCTTAACAGCAAACAGGGAAAACCCATGAAAGATGAACCACGTTGCTAATGTTCTCTGCATTGTGGTACAATGTGCCCCAATGGCTTCAGTAGGGAGCTTTTACTACCATCAAGCAGTCATACTCTGGTCTTTAAAAAAAAAAAAAAAAAAAAAAAAAAAAAATATATATATATATATATATATATATATATATATATACACACACACACACACACATTATAGATTTTTTTACAGAGAGGAAGAGAGAGGGATAGAGAGTTAGAAACATCCATGAGAGAGAATCATCCACCAGCTGCCTCTTGCACAACCCCCATTGGGGATGTGCCCGCAACCAAGGTACATGCCTTTGACCGAAATCGAACCCTGGACCTTTCAGTCCCCAGGCCGACGCTCTATCCACTGAGCCAAACCGGTTTCAGCCATACTCTGGTCTTATATTACTGTATCATAATGGCTTATGGCCATGACTGTTCAACTGTTAACCATGAGCTCCATTAGGGCGGGGATATGGCCTTTTCTTCTTTGTCTCTTTAGCACGGAGCAGAACATTTGGTATGATTTTAGAATGCATAGGTGAGTAGAAAAAAAATCATTTGGAATTTGTGAAAATAATCCCTTAGACAACTTCTACAGTGACATTGTTAGGCCACCAATTAACTTAAAGTAACTTGTTCAGGCACCATAGGTCTCTCTAACTTTGCACATACACATCTGTGGACACATGGACCCGTGGGTACACACATAATACACCCAACAGTGAAGTAACGCTGCGATCAAGAATACTTCCTGCACTTTAGGTTGTTACCCACTTAAACCTTCACCAAAATTGCACCTTCCGCCAAAACCGGTTTGACTCAGTGGATAGAGCATCGGTTTGATTCCGGTCAAGGGCATGTACATTGGTTATGGGCACATCCTTGGTGCGGGGGGGTGCAGGAGGCAGCTGGTCGATGTATCTCTCTCATCAATGTTTCTAGCTCTCTATCACTCTCCCTTCCTCTCTGTGAAAAATCAATAAAATATTAAAAAAAATAATAATAAAATTGCACCTTCCCTTGTGAGTTACACTTCCCGGTCAAGATATTAGCTAGTCTGCCATTATCGCACATCTTTCTTATTTCCCTCTCTGATACCTTGCTGTTTTGAGGCTGTGGCTTGTTTTTTTAAATACATCCTTCTAAATTAATGGATAGCCTTAACTACTGAAAAATATCATAGATTGCCTGTAAACTTACCTGGGAAAGATAACTCTTTTTGATTCTAAATATGCCTCTAGACACTTCTGAATTTGGTCAAGTAAAGCATTATTATTTTGAAATGTCTCCAGGAGACCTGTTCATCGAAAAACAAAGGTATTGGTAAAATTGTGTTAAGACAAATAGAGAATATAATTTTAAGTGGAAGTAAAATATGATCACATTTTTAAAGCTTTGGTTTTATTTGGTAAAAACAATCTAATAAATTAAAATTTATGGGGTTGGCTAAGAATGTAAAGTATTAATGAAATTAATATTAATCTTAATGTTTATTATAATTGAACAGAATTTAATTTGAAATGTTTTTTGCTGGCATCCCACCCTTTTGAGGGGCTGAGGGTGCACAAACTAAAGCCAAACTGTTGACCTTCCAAATAGAGCCATTCTCTGAACTTTCTGACTCATGTCTTCTGTTTCCCTTGCTATCTTTAGTGCTGAAATTGTGGCAATGGGATCCTACTTCTTTATCACCAAACTCCAGCAACTTAAGGAGCAAGATTCAGGTCTTATTTAACTTTGACCTTTCGGTACCTATCACAGTGCTTGACTTAACCGCCCATCCAAGAATCAAACCCAGTCTTTTCCATGGTCCCAAAGGGTGTGATCAATGACCCAATCCAACCCTCAAACTCCCACCCAAGCTCACCTCTCTGAACTTACCTTTTAAGCCCTTCTCCTCGTGCACACAATCCCAACCCACAGTGGCTTCCTTTCTAATATTTGTGCATACCAAGTGCCTTTGTTCTCTCTGCTTTTAACAATACTCCCTCACATGCACGTACTTGTTTCAGTCCCTCATTCCTACAAGTTTCTGCTCAAAAATCACTTTATCTAGAAAGCCTTCTCTCTCTCCTTCCCCTCCTCCTCCTCCTCCTTCTCCTCCTCCTTGTTCTTCTTCTCCTCTCTCTTCCTCCTCCTCCTCCTCCTCTTCCTCCTCCTCCTCCTTCTTGTCCTTCTCCTCTCTCCTCCTCCTCCTCCTTCTTCTTCCTCTCTCTCTCTCTCTCTCTCTCTCTCTCTCTCTCTCTCTCACACACACACACACACACACACGCACACACACACACACACACACACGGCTACTCTAGCCTCTTTACCCTGCTTAATTTTTCTACATAGCTTCATCATCACCTGAAATGATGTATATAGTTATCTTTATCTGAAATCCCTAGGACTAGATGTATTTTGGAATCAGATTTTTTTTTAATTACATAAGTTATATCATAAGTCTAGTAAGAACTGGGGCAGCATTCTAATCAAACACCTTAATATTTTTGCTACAGAAGGTGTGAATATGCGCATTAAGTGGATGTGGTAGGCAGAGCTGAAGTCTTTCAGGGATGTCCAGGTCCCATGCCCAGAGCCTGAGAGTATGCTAGTTGATGTGGAAAAAAGGAACCTGGCAGCTATCTTTAAATTAAGGATTGTAGGATGGGAGAGTATTGTGGATCATCCAGCGGACCCAGTGTAATCACAGGGTCCTCCTAAGAGGGAAGGGAGGAGGGTCAGAGGCAGAGAAGGAGCTGTGATGATAAGATCAGAAGTTGGAGTGATGCGATTTCTGGCTAGAAGAGGACCTGGACCCAAGGGATGTGGGCAGCCTCCAGAAGCCCCAACCTTTTAAAATTTTCCGTTCTATCCTACCGCACAGCTTTTCCCTCTGGTTTCTATTTTATGGTAAGAGTCTTTAGACAAAAACTATAGCCCAGCAGGCTGCCTCTGGCAGGGCAGCTGTCGGGGTATTTACCAGGATAGGTTATATGCTGCCATCGGCAGGATAAACAAGCTTGCTGAGGCTTGGATACAAATCATAAAGTTCGATAACTATGCATATGCTGCAAAGAGTTTGATGCCACATCCCTAGAAGATGGAACTTATTAAAACACATTTCATTGTTGAGATTTGAATTACAATTGGAGGTAATGTTTTTAACTGGTTTTAATGAGTTGATTAAAAGTAAGGTATGGAGCCCTGGCCAGTGTAGCTCAGCTGATTGGAATGTTGTCCTGTACTCTGAAAGGTTGTGGGTTTGATTGCCAGTCAGGGTTTGACCCCTGGTCAGGGCATGTGCAGAAGGCAACTGGTGGATGTTTCTCTCTCACACTGATGTTTCTCTTTCTCTTTCTCTCCCCTGATCCCTCTCTCTCTCACCCTATCTGCTTCCTTTTCTCCCTCCTTCCCTTCCTCCCTCCCTCCCTCCTTCCCTTCCTCCCTCCCTCCCTCTTTCTCTTCCTCCCTCCCTTCCTCCCTCCCTCTCCCTTTCTCTCTGAAATCACTAAGAACATATCCTTGGGTGAGGATTAAAAAAATAAGTTATGGAAATTTTTATGGTTACAACTTTGTGAGAGCTTTGGCAGAATGGGGCATTGCTGGGCTGGGGGGGTGGGTGTAACTGTTATGTCTTGTTGTCAAAATTGTGAAATGGAAGCATGACTGACATTGTGGCAGTGTTCCCAAATGATAGAGAGCAAAAGGTAGCAAGATCATAGTGTTCAATCCACATTGCAAGAGCGTCCAGTGTATTACGACGACTCCTGGTCATCGGTGCTGACTAGAATTAAGGGTTGAGTGCACCACATATTATTAGACTCTCGTGGATGATAAACATTGTAGATGATTGTCAAGTCTTTTTGTTCCTCTTTAAATTTCTGTTCTATACCTGGTTGAGTACCCGCTCGAAGAGCGTTAGGCAGCCGGTTCACCTTCCTCATGATCTCTTTCCAGGATTTATCCACCTGAAGGAACATCTTGGCCTCTGCAGGCAATTGCCTCTGAATATCTGGAGCATTAAAAATACTTTCCAGGTACAGCCAGTTTCTCTGGCAGTTAAGCCACTCTTCCTGGGAGGAAAATATGGACATGGTCAAATTTTAACCCCACATCAAAAACATTCAGCTACATTAAATAGTTATGTGGGAGGCTCACTGTATCTTTTTTCTTTTGGGGGCTTCTTATGGGTCTGTTAAAATGAAAATTCTTAAAGGGTTCAAGACTTGCCTCACCCCAATTTCAACCCCTTTTCTACTGAATAGTTACAATGAGTCTTCTGTGTGATTGCTAGGATGGACCCAGAGAAGGATTAAAATCCCCAAAGGAGACATTTGGGGGTGGGGTATGCTTTTTAAAGAAATCTGAAGGGCTGGGAAGTGGTAAGGTTAGTGACTAGTTCAGAATATAAGGTTCAACAAAAGGAGGTTTACAGTCATGAGCATATGAAACATAAGCTTATTCTTGTATTATTCTCTATTAATTATTGTATTATTTCCCCACATGAACTGTAATGTACTTTCACCTCACCCTGTATAGAAAGGATTACAAAAATGTTTATTTCAATTATGTGTATATTCTTCCCTCCCCCTTAAAAAAAAGAAATATATAATTGTTTAATTAAAAAAAGAAATACATTTCTTTCAATCAAAAAAGTAAAACCTGCTGATGACAGAATATGGCAAATGCAGAAGAAGAATGGGAGGAAGAAGAGCATTACTCATTGCTTTCCTCATGGAGACAATCACTGATTTCAAAGAAACCAGAAATGCAGTGTCAGAGCTAAAGTCTATAACCTCACCCTCCTCTGTGCCTCCTGCCCAAGATCCATAAAAAGGTTTCTCACTTCTTACTCAAGATTTGGGGGTTACATGTGAGCCCTAATGTTAAAACTAGTTCCTGGATTATCTCAGGTCTCACACTTTCTATTCTCTGGAGGATCTCCAATGGTCAGCATTGGACTCTTTTAAGGATCCTCTATAGGAACATGTCCTTTATGTTGATCTATAGTCGCTCCCTTCAGAGGGCTCAGCCATGCAGAAGGCTGGACACAGGTCAGATTGTAAAGGTTCACTGAAGAGGAT
This sequence comes from Pipistrellus kuhlii, assembly GCF_014108245.1. Classification (NCBI taxonomy): domain Eukaryota; kingdom Metazoa; phylum Chordata; class Mammalia; order Chiroptera; family Vespertilionidae; genus Pipistrellus; species Pipistrellus kuhlii. Next base: position 45,948,716 of record NW_023425438.1, on the reverse strand, counting down.
GAACTCCTGAGAAAGCTGTCTATGAAACAAAGTTGGAAAAAATTGTGTTTTTCCCCCTACCAGTGGCTTTATTGTTTCACAGATAATTCTTTATCTTAGAATACATATATAGAAATCTAAATGCTATTAAATCAAGCTAAAAAGCTGAAGTCTAAGTAAAAGATTGGATGGGAACAAGGTGCAATCAGTGTGAGTTTTCTGTTTTGCTGTGGGATAATCTGAAGTAGAATCAAATAGAAAGGAGGTGTGTGCCACAAGAAAAGATAGCAAGGAATATTCAAGCAACAGTGAGTGTTTTTCTACAACTAGATAGTTGTTGTGGCCAGACTCTTAAGGTGGCCCCCAAGATCTGCTGTTCACACCCTTGTGTGATCCTCTGCCCTTGAGTGTTGGGTGCTTGTTTACAGCCACGAGAGCATGGCAAAGGTAACAGAATATGCACAATTATGTGTATACTAGAGGCCCGGAGCACAAAATTTATGCACTCAGGGGTGGTGAGTCACTCAGCCTGAACTGCACCCTCTCACAGTCTGGGAGCCCTCAGGGGATGTCTGACTGATGGCTCAAGTTCGCTCCAGCAGTCCGACATCCTTAGCACTGTTGTGGAGGCGGGGGAGCTCCAGCCACTGCCTCTGCACTTGCCAGCTGTGAGCTTGGCTCAGGGCTTCTGGCTGAGCGGCACTCCTCCTGTGGGAGCAGACTGACCACCAGTGGGCAGATGCTCTATGCAGGCAGGCTCAATGTTTAGTTGATTTGCATATTGGCCTTTTGTTATATAGGATTCATCTTGCTGGGAATCTTTCTCTACCTTGCTAGATTAACAGTGATTGTCTCTACGAGGAAAGCAATGAGTAATGCTCTTCTTCTTCCCTTTTACCACGCTGGGGAGCGTCCACATAGAAAGAAAGCAGGGCAACATGAAGGATCTGAGGATGGCCTCCAGATCTCTGCTAGCAAAAAACTGAAGCCCTTAGTCCCAGAGTTGCAAGGAAATAATTTCTGCCAGCAACCCAAGTGAGTTTGAAAGTATATTCCTCCTTAGTTGAGTAGGTGATGAGAACTCAGTCCTGGACCATATCTGCACTGAACTCTTGTGAGGTCCAATCTAGGAGACCCAGTTAAGCCACACCTGAACTACTGACCCACAGAAACTAGGTGATAATAAATGGATATTATTTTATGCCACTAAGTGTTTGGTATTTTTTTTCCATAGCAATAATAAAGGGTGATGGGATAATCTTGGAAAGAAGGGCTCTAATAGATTTGAATTTTCCTTACAGTCTGATCATAAGATGTCATCAATTAAATATTACATCTAAACAATATAATATTTAAGAGATTGAACAAATAATTTATAAGCTCCAGTGGCTCTTCAGTTCTCTGAGTCCCTGAACTGAACTTATCCTTACTCACCAGTGTTTGATTAAATAAAGCAAGTTGTTTCTGCCATTCATCCACTCGAGTTTTCAGCGGACCAACATAACGTGACGAGGCAATGGTGGTGATATTGATGGTACTGTCATCAAGAAGGACCTATAAAGAAAGAAGAAGAAAATCATGCAACATTATGTGCTTGTGCTTTCAAAGATAATTATAGGTATCTAGCCCCAATAGTCTATTTAAAATCTTGTTTCTTGAACGAATAGCTTAGCCTGACATACTGGTACCTCCCCTTCCACTTTCCCTCCATATCCTATGTGGCTTACAACCCAATATCATGTTCTCTCAAATGCCATAAAGGTTTATCTGATTGCCAAGTCTCGGCTGTTTCTGTAATTATTATTGGCATTTGTTTTGGTTTGGTTCAACACTCTTCTTCTCACATCCTACTTTAAAATATCTGGTAGCTTCTTAACACTGTTTAGTCACCCAGGCCTTTATTTCTCAAAGTACTCAAAACTAGCCAAAGACAGAAAAATTAGCTGTCTTTTCTAACCAATGAAACATTACTTTCCCTCAATTAACTTTAGGAAGAGAAAAATTTCATTAATTCATATCAACCTTTGAATGATTATAGACAGTTTTCCCTCTACCTCCAACCTTACACGGTAGCAACTCTCATAGAACGTATGCTTAAAAAAAAAAAAGAAAAAGAAAAAAGAAAAAAAGAAAAAAGAAAAAGGTCTGTTAATCTAAAGGATTTCAATTGTTCTATTTAATTTATAAATTTCTTAAGAGCAAAAGCCCCATCACCTACCATCACTTGGCCTTATACTGACCAACTTTCATCTTGAGACTGCTCTTCCATCCACTGCCCAGAATAACATCTGATCTTGCTCTACCAGCCTATACCTGGCAAAGCCATTTCATCTCCAGTCTGGCCTGGGTACAACCTAGTAGACCAGGGCTTTGCTTTTTAAATGGAGTTGTAAGATCCAGATCCCTTTGCTAAACAAATGTGTCTTTGGATTTTAAGTCACTAAGAATATTCCAAACACACAGAATATAGAGCATGGCTATGTACTCCTACTCTCAAAAAATTCAAGTGAGTTTAACTTTTTAGTGTGCTATAAACCTGAAATATTCATTCATGTTTCTTTGCTTCATTTAAATGGTTTGAAGTGCCCTTCTGTTCTGAAGGCCATTCTCATCTATGTCTGTCAAATCTCATTTACTCTTTAAGGTCCAGAATGTCTTAGCAGGTCAAGGAAGGATTCTCTGATTATTTCAGCCATAAACAATCTCTTTGCTTTTCTAAATTCTTCAACAGTTACAGGATTACAACTCTTACACATATATGCCATTTTTATTGCTTTGCTAAATGGTTCTCATACACAAGCATTCATATCAATTATTTATACTCATACTTTCCCTCCCTAATTAAAATTTTCTTATTTAATAACTCATATTCTATTTCTCCATCATAATCTCCCATAAAAGATTTAGGACTAGTTCCGGCTAGAACCTTCACTGTTAAGTTTTCAGTTACCCACCTGTATGTCATCTGTGCCACCTAGGATAAATACATCTTTGCTGTCTCGGTGAGGGAGAACGACAAATTCAGTTGTTTTCCAAGCATCCTCCACCTTAGAAAGAATTCAAGTCTTAGGATATATAAGTTCATTTGTGTTTAGGTACTTAATAAATGAATGTAAAAGGAAATAGGTGAAAGTGCCATAATAATTCCATACTCCTCCTTTACAACTTTTAAAATCCTTTTCTCAGCTAAATGACTCTGCTTTGTTTAATTTTATTGACCAATGTTAATACATATGAATAACTTGTGATACTTTAATGTTTATTTCTTATCACTTTGTTTTAATTAAAAGGAAAAAAATCATTTTATACATGTGATTGGTAAGCATGTGTGAATTTTTGGGGAAAGGAGGTTAAGTACACTAAAGAGATAACTTTTTGCAACATTTTTTGAAGTATTTCACATATTTTTTTCTTAGTAGTTTTAAACATAATGTATTTTGATGTAAAATATATTCTTGGAAAGTGTTTTTTTTTTATATAAGCATGCGAATTTCAAACTTTGTTTATGTTGGGTTATAAGCTAAGTAGAAGGAAGATATTTATAACTGTGATAACAATTATAATGATAATAAATATAAGAAAACAATAGGACAATTGATAATGAGAGAGTGAAAGCTGCACTGTTGAAAAATCTATCCAAATAACCCAAAAGCTGGTGATATGAAAAACTTTACTTTACCTGATTTTAAGGATATATGCTTTTCCTATTTACCTTTTTAAGAATTATTTCTAAGGCAGCTTCTCCAGAAGCCTGTCCTGAAATGTCCTGAATTTCTTGGGCAAAGTCAAAAACATGCAACTCAGAGAGCTTCTCTAAGGTTAACGGAGTTTCAAGGTCCAGTAGAGTGGCATCAACTGTGTGTTCAATAGCTGTCCAGTGTCTAATCTTCAAAGTTGGGTTCCTCAAATCAATGATAACTGGCAGCTGGAAAACAAGCACATACCATGCTTTTTATATTAAAAACACAATTTTTAATCAAAGAATGTAGAGATCTGGAAAGAATATCACTTACATTCTTTCAACAACAAAAAATCTGAACAAACTTCAAATTAATGACTTGTATTGAACCCATCAGAAACCTAAATTGCAGGTCAATGAACTAACTCAAACTTGGAATACCCACAGTTTACTCCATGCAAGAAACAGAATTTGAGAGTTTGATTATCTAGGACACTTGCCTTGGAATGCCACTTAAGTGAGCTAGAAGACTCAGCTACATTAAAAAAATAGATTATTAAAGACTGAGCATGCAGAAGCAAGAAGAAAAGAGAATTGAGAAAGTTGAAGATAGTGTAAGAAGCCTCTGGGATAATTTCAAGCGAACCAACATCAGAATTATGGGGGTGCCAGAAGAAGAGAAAGAGCAAGACACTGAAAACCTATTTGAAGAAATAATGACAGAAAACTTCCCCCACCTGGTGGAAGAAATAGACTTACAAGTTCAGGAAGTGCACAGAACCCCAAACAAAAGGAATCCAAAAAGGACCAACCAAGACACATTATAATTAAAATGCCAAGAGCAAAAGACAAAGAGAGAATCTTACAAGCAGCAAGAGAAAAACAGTTAGTTACCTACAAGAGAGCACCCACACGATTATCAGCTGATTTCTCAACAGAAACTATGCAGGCCAGATGGGAGTGGCAAAAATATTCAAAGTGATAAAAAGCAAGAACCTACAACCAAGATTACTTTACCCAGCAAATCTATCATTCAGAATTGAAAGGCAGATAAAGAGCTTCACAGATAAGAAAAAGCTAAAGGAGTTCATCACCACCAAACCAGTATTATATGAAATGCTGGAAGGTGTTCTTTAAAAAGAGGAAGAAGAAGAAAAAAGTAAAGATAAAAATTATGAACAACAAATACATATCTATCAACAAGTGAATCTAAAAGTCAAGTGAATTAAAAATCTGAGGAACAGAATAAACTGGTGAATATAGAATTGGAAGGGATTGATAATTCCCAAGGGGAAAAGGGTATCTGTGGGGGGTACAGGAAGAGACTGGACAAAAATCATACACCTATGGATGTGGACAGCTGCGGGGGGGGGGGGGAGGAGGTAAGGGCAGAGGGTGGGGTGGGGACCAAGTGGAGGGGAGTTATGGGGGGGAGGGGAAGAAACAGTTGTAATAATCTGAACAATAAAGATTTATTAAATAAAATAAATAAATTAATTAATTAAAATTAAAATTAAAAAAATAACTAAAAAAAAAGATTGAGCATGGGGTAGCATGAGAGGGTGAAGTACTTGGGGGCTACAAATATAGAGGTGTTCATAGAAAAGACTGGGGAGACTCTTAAGAAACCCTACCTTATGGTGCTGTAGGAGAAGGGAACAGCAGCCGCTGTTGTAACTAACCATCCAATATCTCCTAGCTTTCTTCTAGTACCAAAGCTTTAATGTCAGAGAAGGGAGGAACAAAAACTTCACCTAAGATATTGGTGATAACTCATTGTAGGTATTTATAAACATTAGGAGAAATGGAACAGAAAAAATAAAAAATTCTATCCACAGGTTAGGAACAGGAATACACGTTAGGCTTTTAACTATAGGTGGAGGAGGGGCAGGAATACTTAGGAAAGTAATAACCCTGAGAACAAGGGATACAATGCTTTGTTAAGATAGAGTTTAATCAGAATATGAGGGAATGCCCCTTTTCATTTCTCCTACCAGGCTAATAAGTATTGAGTTCGGGGAAAAGTGGAATACAGAGTGGAAAGCTATAAGAGACAGATTCTTTCTGGGCACAATACAAAGGGAGGCCACAAGATCAGGGGGAAATGGAAACAAAGATCTTTGGCAAACCAGACCAAACCCTAAACACAAGGTATCACTAGGACAATTTAAATGCTGTGGTATACTAAAGGCAGCTATAGGAACATCAAACCTCAAATGTACCCTAGTTCCTAACTAGATTTAACATAACGTGCCACACAAAATGCCAAGTGGAAGGAAAGGCATTATTTACTATATTAAATAAATATAGAAATTTTGGCTTGTAACCAAAATTTAAGTAGTATATTAAAAGACAAGACAGACATGCATCCAAGACACAAAAAACAATCAGAAGCAGACTTAGATATGACACATGTTAGAATTAACAGACAGGGACTATAAAAGAAGCTTGATTAATGCCCTGACCAGTGTTTCACAGTAGTTAAAGCGTCAGCTCTCACACTGATGGGTCAAAAGGTTTGATTCCTGGTCAAGGGCACCTACCTGGGTTGCAGGTTCCATCTCAGACCTTGGTCAGAGTGCATGTGGGAGGGGACCAATTCATGTCTCTCTCTCACTTCGATGCTTCTATTGCTCTCTCCCTCCTTCCTTTGCACTCTATCTAAAAATCAATGGAAAAATTTCCTAAGGTGAGGATTAAAAAATAGGAAAAATATTTTAAAGTGTGATTAATATATTCATGGTTTTAATAGGAAAGGCAGACAACATGCAAGATCAGATGGGAAATATTAATATGAAGATGGAAACTATAATTAAACAGATGTTAAATATAAAAATATATTAAGAAAGATAAGGAGAGCCTTTGATGAACTTGACACAGTTAAGAAATCAGTGAACTTGAAGATAAATGAGTAGAAATTCCCCAAATTGATACACAGTTAAAAATTAGTGTCCCCTTCCTATTTCACAAAAACCTTTAACCTAATATGCTAGAGCTGTGGCACAATATTGGATAGTCTATTATAAAACACATGTAATAAAAATTCCAGAAGAATAAGAGATAGAAAACAGAGCAAGTAGAGATTTGAAGAAATAATAGCTACATTGCATTTTCCCCTCAAATTAAAGACAGATACCAAACCAGAGATCCAAAAAACTAAGAGAAAACCAAGCAGAATAAATGCAAATCATAAAAACTGCATCAACAACAAAATGACATCAACACACACTTAGGAATATTGCATTGCAAGCTGCCAAAACACAATGAAAAGATAAAATCTTGAAGGTGGCCAGACAGAAAAAAAGTTGTTATCCACAGAAAATCAGGGGGGAAAAATGCAGCTGATTTCTTGTTAGAAACCATACAAGCAAGAAGATAACAAAAGGATATTTTTAAATTTATAAAAACAAAACAAAACAAAACAAAATGTGTCAGTACAGAATTATATACCCAGTGAAAATATCACTCAAAAATTTAACAACTTACTTATAACAGAAATTAGGGAATTCATTGTTAGCATATCTACTCAGTAAGGAATATTAAAGAAAGTTCTTCAGGCAGAATGAATATGCTGTGAGTCAGAAACTTAGATCCATATAAAGAAATAAAGAACATTGGAAATGGAATAAAGGTAAAATAAATTTTGTTTCTTTTTGTATTATATTAAAAGCTAACTATATAAAACAAAAATAATGACAATATGTTGTATTTGTTGTATATGTAAAGACAAAACACATAACATTAACAAATACATTAGATAATCAACTATAGTAATGTACACAATGGAATATTACTCAGAAATAAAAATTAATGAACTATTGTTTCATGTAACAACATAGAGGGATTTTTAAAATTCTAATTAGGCCTGTGGAGATCAGGCTGAAACCAGCTCTCTGACATCCCCTGAGGGGTCCTGGATTGTGAGAGGACTCAGGCTAGGCTAAGGGACCTCACTGGTACATGAATCCATGCACTGGGCCTCTAGTTATGAAAAATGTTGCTATGAACATTCATACGCAAATTTTTGGATGAACACCTGTTTTCAGTTGTCTTAGGTATATAACTACCGTGTTTCCCTGAAAATAAGACATCCTCCGAAAATAAGACCTACTTACACGTTTCCTTCTGCGTGAAATATAAGGCATCTCCCCGAAAATAAGGCCCCCCTAGGCTAAACATGAGAGATTTGGTTCACTGATTTTGAAAAAAATGGAGTCACAAGAAATTCACCAGGAAATTCAGGAATTGGATTGTTATGATGATGTTCCAGAAGATGATGACATGATGATCATTGAATAAATGAGTAAATTCTTGATACTATAGGATTCACAGTTTGTCTGGTTTGTGTTGACAATACTGTACTACTGTACTGTATACAGGTAATAAATTTCCTTTATTTTCATTTAACAGTAAATGTGTACTGTATTCTTCTTCATGGAAAAATAAGACATCCCCTGAAAATAAGACCTAGCGCATCTTTGGGAGCAAAAATTAATATAAGACACTGTCTTATTTTCGGGGAAACAGGGTTGTAGAGTGACTTGGTAAATTGGTTTGAGAAACTGCCAAACCAAAGAGGCTTTATAACTTCACCAGAAACATCTGATGCTTCCAATTCCTCCAGATCCTCACCTATAATCTGTCTTTCTGATCACAGTCATTCTTGTGGATACAAAGTAGTATCTTATTGTGGTTTTAATTTGACTTTTCCTTATAACTAATGCTGTTCAGCATCTTTTTATCTATCTTCTTTGGGGAAATGTCTATTAAATCCTTTGCCCATTTAAAATGAATTTTTTTTACGTTTTCATTTTTGAGTTATAAGAATATGCTATGCATTCTGGATATGAGTGCATATCTTACATGCATTTTTCTAAGTGAATGAGGCCAGACCCAAAAAGCCTCCATATTGTCTCATTCAATTTATATCATTTTCTGCCAAAGAAAAGATTATAGGATCAGAAAACAGATCAGTGGTTGCCTGGGGTTGGGACTGAAGTTGGAGCAAGTACAAAGGAAAAACAGAAGGGAATTTGGGGGGTGGGGATGGGAGTATTCTGTACAACACTGTTATGCTGGCTATGTGACTTTTCCCATAAAATGCCATAAAAATGCCATTTACTATATGCAAGTTCCAGGATTTCCAAGGAACAAAAGATGGAATGCAGACTGTGACAAGAGAATTTTTTTTTACAATTATATGTTCAAAGCACACTACAGGCAATAAAGAAACTGAATATGTAACCTTTAAGAACTGTTTTGACTAGATAGTGCAAGGTTAAAGGAGACAAAACTGCTAAAACACTCTTTTCAAGAGGGAACATTTGCTTCTCATTGTGCCCGAAGCTTTGCTTACTCTTTCTATTCATGTCTTCTTTCAGTCCTTTATTTCTTTTTGTTTAAAAGGATAAAAAATAATTTCCCCTTTCCTTCCCATTTCAAGCACGAGTTTAGCAGTGACAGGATTCAAAGAGCCAGCCCTGCAGCACACCTACTGCAAGGCTTCCCTACCTCCCTCACATCATGGCACATCTGGAAAAACAGCATATCTGTTTGGTGCAGAGCTGTTGATGGACAAGGCTGCCCTGGCCTCGTCCGGCCACCCATAGGCTGAGTGGATGGGCAAATACTCTCGCTCTGAATGCCACTTCAAACCATGGTATTCAGATGCATGATTCAGCCAGTTGAAGACATGGCTGCCGACTGTTCCTCCTCAAAAGTGGGGTTTGCCTGTCCTTTCCTCTCTGCGTGTGCAGCAGTTCCTGGTCAGTATCACTGGCATGGAGCAATATTATTGATTAGAGTGTCAGAGATAATTTCTACTGAACTTACCTTTTCTTTCATTTTTTCCACCTTAAATTTTAGCTGGGGCACTACACTGTTGGGTGGTAAGCCTTTTTCCAATTGAGTCACAAATTTGGAATATTTAGAGACTTGACTGTTTAGTAATTCTGGATCCAGGCTTTCAAATTTGGACTATGAAAATTAGAGGAAAAAAAGAAGTTAAGATACAGGATAATTGGCAAGATTGACACAATGGAGTTTTTTATTTTACTCAGATTTTCCAGTAGCAAAATTGTTAATCCAACTCAAGTTTATACTTTTGGAAATGGATTTACTTGTTGAAATGGCCAATAGTCTATCAGGCATATCTTACTATTATTTTCATGTCCTTGTCTCCTACATCAATACATTATTACTAGTCCTGTAATTAATTCTTGGGGACCAAACCTTCTAAAGAAATATACAGCAAATTTTTACTCTTGCTAACTCTAAGTTTCTCATCTAGTATCCTCCTATGGTTTGCTTATCACCCCTTTAATATAAAGGGTTTAAAGTGCCCCCAAATATGCATGCATCTATAAATATATTTCTCAGCTATATAAACATATAAGTGTACACATATATTGAAATGTCATATGGTCATATGGACTGAGGCATCAGAAATTTTGTAGAACTTTCCTTCTTCCCCTCCAACCCCCAGATTCAACATTTTCTTTCTGACCCCTAATAGGTCATTTTGTGAATTCTGTATGAATTAATCTCACTTTAGAAGCTGCTGTCCCTTCTTTTGAGGTGACCAGAAAACTCTCTAAGCTTCTTCTTTATTCCTCAGGAGCTTCTACTTCGGAGATAAGTGACAAGTGAGTTACACAAAGGCACTTAAAAGTCTCCTGATATTATAGAAGATATTTGTTTGTTTTCTGTTTTTCGCACCAAAGGTAAGTCCTGTGATGGTTTGGACTTGGTCCTCTTTATTTTCCACTGGTATCCCCAGCAGCTAGAACCTTATCTAGAGAACATATTCTATGTCACTGTTAAAATTTTTTATATATATTTTATTGATATTGTATAGAGAGGAAGGGAGAGAGAGAGTTGGAAACATCGATGAGAGAGAGTCATCGATCAGCTGCTTCTTGTACACCCCCTACTGGGGATGTGCCCGCAACCAAGGTACATGCCCTTGACCGGAATCTAACCCAGGACCCTTCAGTCCCCAAGCCGACACTCTATCCATTGAGCCAAACCAGTCTCGGCCTATGTCATTGTTATTTAACCAAGATCTATGACTTGTAATTATAGGTATCAGCACTGTTAGGTTGAATAAGCAAGTGTAAAAGAGTATTTGTGAAGTTATTTATAGGTATTTCTAAAACATCCATTTCACACTTGAAAGTATAGATGGTCATCTATTCTGCCTCTTAGAGTGTTGAGCCATGTTGAATTTGAATATAAAGACAGAACCTAGAAACCAAACTCTATTGTACTTGACCCCCCTAATTACAATAAGTTAATTTACTTTTGAGCTCTCCAGGGAAGATCCCAAATTTCATCACTCTGATTCTACTCTATTACAGGGAACAAATGGCTTCCTTTTCCCCCAGAAGGACAGTAAGAACAGAACCTAAGCTAGCAGGAACCTAAAGTGTATAGGTCCCCAATAAAAACCCACAATTCTCAAAAACACTTGGGGGTACTGTATCCTGACAACGCCGGTTCAAATCCCACAGACCAGTCCAGGCCCCGTGGTGCTCTCTTCAGTTAGCCTTCTTCAGTGGAGGACCTGAGGAGCTGCCTTCCCACCGTGCATTAAGCTATGAAGTAGAGTGACAGAAAGACCTTTGTGCTTTACACTGCGAAAAATATAATAATTCCCATAACATGATAACATTGCATATTTCACCAAACTTAAAAATATACCAGATTGCTTAAGAATTGTAATTCACATGAAGATTTTTAAGTGTCATTAAAACAAACATGATTTAAGAATTGAGAGGGTTTTTTTGTTTTGTTTTGTTTTGTTTTTACCTGAAACCAGTCTTCTTGGAGTTGATCCCATTCGGTCATAGAATCCCAGAGCAATTGTTTGAGCTTCACTTCAGCACTAACTTCTTCCAAATCTTCAAACTTAGAAACTTCCACCTTTAAATGTGTAATAAGCAAAATGCACTCTTTAATTTTCATATATAAATACCTGTTATCCTCCTATTAGGACACACACACACACACACACACACACACACACACCTGCACAAAAATTCTTGATACAGTGACTGAGGAGAATAAGTAGGGGATCCCAACTGGAGAAAGAAGAGAGAGAAACAAATGAAGGAAAAAACACATGCATGTAAAATCAAATTTCCATGTGAGTGATAACATGTAACTCTTTATATTCCCTTAGAATGAAAATACCCTCTGAAGATGTATCACAAGAGTACCGTGGGTATTTTTCCTCAAGTTGGAGCATACATGCCTATACATGCCCAGCCTTTTTTTTGAAAACAGATGAATCTTCAGAAACTGGGACTTCCTTTAGGGCTTATGCACTTAGCTGACAGAAGAGGAAGATGTTTGCACAGCAGCTGGTGGAGGGAATGGGGTGATTCAAGATGAAGAGGACCATTGGCTGTGTATGAATCCTATAGAGAGAAACGCTACCGCGGGGACATCTGAAAAAGCTGTTTTCCTGAAGCATTTTAAAGATTGCCTTGGCTCAGAGGTGGGGAACCTCCAGGGAAGTCAGTTGCACTGAAATTGTGAGCCCCCTCCTTTCGCCCCCAAGATAGGGCTTTGAACTTTTCGGCCAACAGCAGCAGCATACACCTGCACATGGAGCATTCCCAAGGGCAGATCATATGAGGCTGCAAAACTAGTCTTAGGAAACAGAACATGATTAAAACCATACTATGCATCTTTTCCAATCACAATGGTAGAAACTAGAAATCAGTAAGGGCGAGATTTATAAACATATGGAAACTAAACACATTCCTCAACAACCAATGGGTCGAAGAGAAATTTTAAAATGTCTTGAAACAAATGAACATAAAGACACTGAAAGGCCACAAAAGTCTTAGAAAATTGAAGACTGAAATCATATCGTGCATCATTTCTAACCACAATGCTATGAAACTAGAAAGCAACAAACTTCTGTTAGTTTCACTGAGCTGGCTTTTTGTAAAGGCAAACACAACTGACAAACCTATAGCTTGAGAAGGAAAAAGGGAGAGAATACACAAATAAATGAAATTAAAGGGCAGGCATTACAAATGAAAGCACAGAAATATATAGGGCCATAAGACTCGACCATCATCAATAAGCAATATGTCAACTAAATTGTTTGACCTATCAGAAAAAGATAAAGTCCTAGAAATATACAATCTAAAAAGACTGCATCAGGAAGAAACAGAAATCTAAACGGACCAATAATGATTGAATCAATAACCAAAAACCTCTCAACACAGAACAGCCCAGGACCAGATAGACAGCTTTATGACTGAATTCTACCAAACATTTAAAGATGAATTAATGCCTTTTTTTTTTCTTCTCTCCCCAACTCTCCCCAAATGTCAGAGGTGCGAACTCTTCCAAAATCATTTTACAAGGCCAGCATTTTAGGGGTCTGGCCCTGCCTTCACAAACAATTAGAAATTATTTCCTAAGCTAGATAGGCCTTCTCTCCCATCCTCCAAATGACTGAGAGCTTCAGAAAGAAGGTTGGAATGAGGTGATCACAAAGGAAGAATTAGTCAAGTATAGATACGGAGTGTGGAAGGAGAGGGAAATACCACTATTTTAGGCACTTAGCTGTAGTGTTTTGTTTTGTTTTGTTAAATATATATATATATATATATATATATATATATATATGGATTGATTTCAGAGAAGAAGGGAGAGAAAGAAATAGAAACATCAATGATGAGAGAGAATCATTGATCAGCTGCCTCTCCTCTCACATACTTCCTACTGGGGATCCAGCCTGCAACCCAGACATGTGCCCTGATGGGGAATCGAACCGTGGCCTCCTGGTTCATCAACCTATGCTCAACCACTGAGCCACACTGGCCAGGCTAGCTGTAGCTTTTTATCAAGCAATATCTCTTCCATATCTCACTTCCTACCGAATATAGTACTATCTTGTAGGTCAGTTAACTCAGCCTGGGAACAACATTGAACCCTAGTTCTCGCGTGGACAAACCTCCTGCCTCAAGTGCTGCACCAACCACATCGTGTAGTGGCGAGCTTGTTACTTTATAGATTGGTCCACCACCCCTGGGCTCTGGAGTGGATGGCTCCTCAGACCACTTTTTGGCCATCCATCCATTCAGGGTCTGGAAGAGGTGGATGTGTCCTCAGGGGAAATCCAGGCGCTCCCCCAAACACTTTGAGGGAGACTAATAGCACCTCCCTCTGCGGGCGCCCCACCTCCTGGTTTTGACCCTCGAAATCTGTTCTATTCTCTTCCACTTTGGTCTCCCCTAATAGCTGTTTAGAGCAATTGTATCTCTCACTCACTTCTCTTCATTTATTTTGAGGTACAGCTTTTAGTCTTTCAAACCTAACCTCTTGGATCCATCTGTGCTCTGGTTTAGCAAAATCCTCTTTTGTCATCAAATTGGCACATCAAACCAGGGCAACCAGGCAATAGTCATGGACTCATAACTCACACATGGATGTAAGAAACTTGAGTATTACTTAGGAAAGTAGTGGACCACATTTAAAAAAAAATCTGCCTACATTTTAACACAGAAATTACAGTCTGTGGTCTGAGGGTATATTTGTAATTCACAGTAACTTTTTAATAAGTAAGGTATTTTGCCTCTAAAGTGTGCTAATCTGTAAACACTTGAAAGGCAGCCAGACTGTTCCAGCACAGTGACCGGGCACACACATGTCCGAGCATCCCACGTTCACAGTAACGCTGTTTAAAATGCTTGTGCATTGGTGTCATGTCTGTGGACATGTTTTAAAAACACATGGAGGCCGAAACTGATTTGGCTCAGTGGATAGAGTGTCAGCCTGTGGACCAAAAGGTCCCAGGTTCAATTCTGGTAGGGGTCATGTGCATTGGTTGCGGGCACATCCCCGGTGTGGGGTGTGCAGGAGGTGGCTGGTCGATGTGTTTCTCTCATCAATGTTTCTAGCTCTCTATCTCTCTCCCTTCCTCTCTGTGAAAAATCAATAAAATATATTTAAATAAATAAATAAATAAAACTAGGAAGATTGAACCAGTTTTAAATAAATAAATAAATAAATAAATAAATAAATAAATAAATAAAAACACATGTAGACTGACAGCTCTCAAAGGGAAGGGCGGAGGAGGGCAGGAAGAGACCAGCCAAAGAACTTACATGCACATGTGCATAGTCCATGTGTTACAGGGTTCCAGGGCAGGTGGAATAGGGAAACTGAGACAGGAAAATTAAAACAAGGCCAAAGAGTAGGAACAAACTACCGTATTTTTCGGACCATAAGACGCTCTGGACCATAAGACGCACCAGTTTTTAGAGAAGGGAAATGAAGAAAAAAAGATTCTGAAACAAATAGTGTCCTAAAATATTTTATGTGTATTAAAACCCAACATCACAGTCATAAACACATGTAATCAACCCTGTAAAGTAAACAGCAGCATTTAGAAGCATTTTAGAGCCGGGCAAGCACACAGAGACCACACAGAGCCGGGCAAGTAAAAAAACTTTTTTTTTTAAAGTATATGTGTAGGCTATATTTGGACCATAAGACGCAGGGACCTTTCCCCCCCACTTCTGGGGGGAAAAAGTGCATCTTATGGTCCGAAAAATACGGTAATTGTTAGGAACAAACTAAGGATATTAAGCATTATCCTCCCCAGTCAGGGACACAAAGCACATGGTTTAAAAAAAAACCACAAAACTCCCTAAGGAGAGTGTGCAGAAAGGGAGGGAAAGGGAAAGGTAAAAAGGGCAGTGTTACCCCCTAATCAGAGAAGCCAGCAGTCTCAAGGCTTGGCAAGAAAAAAAATTGCCAGGTGTTTCTCCTGAATTCTGGGCGCAGCCATCTTGGATCTCCCTCTCCTGAATTCTGGAAAGGCCACAACAAAGTACAAAAAAAGAGACCTTGAGAATTAATCTGTACCAAAATAGTCAGCAGAGGGATTCTGAGACCTATAGACAGGGAAGTATGCTACCCCTCAGACCCCCACCCAACCGCTCTTCAGATTAGCTGAGAGCCGTCTGTGCTTCATAAGCCAGATGTATGCTTCTCCTTTTCTCAATAAAGGTGCATGCTTTCATTGCTGTTATTAATTGGCTTTTCACAATGAAGTTAAGGTCTCATACAAATTCAGTATGTGAGAATATGTGGATTGAGGTTGGGCACAGCCCTCACCCGCTGGCTCAGGGGCTGGCCTGTCACACCTCTCTCGTGTCCGTGAGAGGTGCCTCTAACACCTGGGCACAGAGTACGTATATTTAGGTGAAGGCCTGAGTGGAGGGGGAGTCTGATGGAGGAAGACAAAGGGAGGAAAGGGGGACACCTGTAATACTCCCAATAATAAAAATAAATTCAGAAAAATAAGAACACCTTGAAGGGCTGTCATTACCTTGAAATTTTTCTGGTAAGATTTGTATTGAAATGCGCGTTTCTGAAGATCATCCAGAAATGACTGCAGCTCAGTCAGTTGGATTTTTACTTTTTCTTGGTCAGCATTAATATCCAAAATCTGGGGATCCTGTAAAATTAAGTAATTTTTTGGTGAGTGGTTCCTGCTTCCTGATGTAGATCATTGCAATAAGTTAATAAACATTTTCAAAACACATTTTTGAATTCTCTTCTCACTCTGCTTTTTTATAAAATAAGTTAAAATGAGGGCTTTACCTGTATTGTAATGCAACACATATGTATTGTAAACAGTATGGAAATGTTTTAAAAATCTTATCCATGGGGATAACAATTCTTTTAAATAATACCTAATATATTTCCCTTCATCTGCTTTCATGTCCTACACTTCTTCCACAATCGTGACTTCAGGTAAGGAGAGGTGAGTGCGATAGAGAAAAGTAGGAAGAGACTGTAATACAAGGAACATTCTCATTTTATAATAAACAAACTAGAAAGCCTTTGAATTCTGAGAGGGAGGGAGGAAGAGGGAAAGTAAAGAATAAATGGACAGACATGTTTTCCGGCTGACCTGGTGGGTGGGAGTCCCACCTGGTGAACGGGAATGGAAAAGTTTAGGAAAAAAATAGAAACACCTAGCCAGATTTGGTAGAATCTGAGGCAACTGAGGCATCAGGACTGTGATAGCCGTGGCTTGGGGAGGCCGATGCTCCCATCCCCGATACAGCATGGCCCTGCACTCAAAAATGGCAATCTGCTCCCTTAGAAAACTCGAAGGGAGATGTCCAGGAGGAAGGGGCTTGGGCTGGCTCTCTGGCGCTTGGTAGCTTGGAGGGGCATGCCTGGGATCGTGGACTCCTCCTGGCTTTGATTCTGGCAGGGCCACTGCTGAAAGCACTGCCGGACAGAGGACGTCTGAGGTTGGGATTAGCAAGTCACAGATTGAGACTGCAGGCGATGGCAGAATGGTGGAATGCAGCAGGAGGGCCTAGCATGGTACCCAAAGAACCAGGAAGGACCTTTAGCTGGCAGCTGCCCGGGTCCACCAGCCCCAGCCAACCTGCACTGGAAGCCCTGTGTTCCAGGGGGCAGCACGTGGACCGGACGCCCCTCCCCTCCATCCACCCGGAAGAAACGCAGATTTCGGCTTATGGAGCTGCAGGTGGGAGGGGAGGGGAGCCACCGTGAAGAGCTGCTTGATAGGGAGTTCCAATTTTGGGTTAAAATTTATGCCAAAGACGCCAAATACAAATAAAAGAGATATTTCAAACGGAAATAAATTGCGATATCACCCATTGCCACACTTAGGTTTTTTCCCTCCAATTCCCTTTATCACAGGAGTGGCAGCTGTGACAATAAGATGGCACCATTTATGGAAATGGTGAAGTTGCGGTTCTTGGCTGGAGTGATAATGAGTTCATGCCAAACCCTCTGTAGGAGGAGTGCTTGCTGGAGAGAACCTCTGCTATCATCTCTGTGTGTGTGCATCATGTTCTTAAAAATGCACCACTACACCGAAAGCACTTGCTGGCACTTCTGCTCTCTCTAGGAACCCATCTATACACATGGGTATTGTTTCTAAACAAAGGATAATCACCAGCACTTTATATTGCCTGCTCTGTATGGGAAGACGTATATAGTGCAGCAGCTAACCAGGCCATTAATCATTGGAAACAGATGACTAAACTTGAAGTCTGGTTCCTTCATTTATTATTACTTAACCTCTTTGTGTCTTGGTCTCCTTCTCTATAAAACATGTGAATAATAAAACTTTATCAGTGTTCTGAGGATTAAATGAGTTAAAACATGCAAATGATCCTGGAAGCATTATTCATTATTGACACAAACCCACAATCCCAAGGTCCATCGACAGTGGAGTGGATCATTAAATAATGATATATAATGAAACACTATAAAATAATGAACATGGATAATAAGCTACATTCACACACAGCAACATGGATGGGTCTCAGGAATGAAACAAAATCAAAGGGCATACTACTGTGGGATTCTATGTAATCGATGTTCATAAACAGGCAAGACTAATTTATAGTTTGGAACTCAGGGCAGTGGATGCGTGTGGAGAGGAAGAAAGGGTTAGTGATAAAAGGGGACGCTAAAGGAACCAGTAATGTTAGGGTTCTTGTCATGAGTAGTGGATACGTGATGTGATCTCTTTCTGATAGTTCACTGAGCTGTACAGATGCTACAGTATGTACAGTTTTCTCTGTGTGAAAATACAAAAGTACTTAATACCTGACACATAGCAAGTACACAATACATGTTAGCTGCTTTTATGGTCCAATGTTAATACATTTAAATGTATGTTGTAATCTTTAATGTCTGTTTTATGTTCCTTTGAGTACATGTATCTTAACTCATTATAATAATCCTTTGTTGCTGGACATTGACTTTCCACCAATTATTCTGATTTGATTATAACTTTGTATGGGTTCTATACGTCTGTGATAAGTTTTAGTCAATGTTAATGATAATGGATCCTTACAAAATCAGATATTCATATATGTATCAGTTAAGAATCACCCAGATGTCTATTTTAAATTATTTTTAAAAAAGCCGAAACCGGTTTGGCTCAGTGGATAGGGCGTCGGCCTGCAGACTGAAAGGCCCCAGGTTCAATTCCGGTCAAGGGCATGTATTAATAGTACCTTGGTTGGGGGTACATCCCCAGTAGGGGGTGTGCAGGAGGCAGCTCATAGATATTTCTCTCTCATTGATGTTTCTAACTCTCTATCCCTCTCCCTTCCTCTCTGTAAAATAAATCAATAAAATATATATTTAAAATATTATAAAAATTCCCCTTGTATCTTTTGTATAGTAAAATTAGTGAAAGTTAACCAAATGTTCTTTATTATCATTATTACTTTACTTAAAGGCCCAGCACACGAAATTGTGCAAGACCAATCAATGCACCTCCTGGCAACGTCATTAAGGCGTTATGGCCACTGGCCTTTTATAATATAGGTATTCTGCCTCTTCCTAAATAAAAATTTTCCAATATGTGGCTAAGAAAACTCATTGTGAAGTAGCTATAAATATGTTAACAAGTTGTAAAAACACTCATTTTAGAATAATAAGTACAAGCCAGTATAAATAAAATTCAATTATTATGTATATACTTTGCTTACAATGGTCTGAAGTGTATTCAGTACTTGAAGAGAGTTCAGAAATATAAGTTCAAAAACCTTGTTAATTGGTCAAAATAAAGTCATAGAAAAGAGAAGTTAAATCAGATTAAAATAAAATAGGCTCCCAAAATGGTTCAATTAAAATAGTAGTCAAACTTTACACATTATTTTTTTTTTAATTATTCCTTGACTTACCTGTGCTTGCAGCTTGACATCATTCACTTCAACGGTTAGCTCTTCAAGATCTTTACCCAAATGCAGACAAAATTGCTTAATGCTTGCATCTCTATCACCTACAGATTTATCAATGGCATTCCGAACAGCAACAATGGATGGCTTCATGGTTGCAAAGACGGCAAAGTCTTCAGGCGGTGTGGGAACCTGATACTGTTCAATGAGCTTGTACATTTGAATCACCACATTGCCTTCATCTTCAAGGCTTTCGATCTGAATGGAAACATAGGTTGCTAGTTAACTACTCTGAGTCCTGTTATACCCTGTAGGTCTTGTCTAATACCAGACAGCCTCTGAGCACTGGGAGCATCAGGCTGAGGAGAGCCAGAGCGTGGTAAACAGGCTTCTGGCAAACTGGCTGAAGCCTGTCGTGGGATCACTGCTGTCATTGCTACAATACAGGTAATCAGGCCCAGGGGGTATGCTGCTCAGAGCTGAGTACAGTGAGCCTTATTCTTATGTTTATTTTTCTCCTTTATCTTTTGTGCCAATATTTAAGGTTTTCAGGGACAACGAGTGCTGTGAGGATGCTCAGCTGTAATATCAGAGCTCCCGGCATGTGTGCTGAGCTGTGACTGTCCCAGCCCAGCCCTGAGCTGTGGACAGGCCATGTTCCTGCCTG
This sequence comes from Pipistrellus kuhlii, assembly GCF_014108245.1. Lineage (NCBI taxonomy): Eukaryota > Metazoa > Chordata > Mammalia > Chiroptera > Vespertilionidae > Pipistrellus > Pipistrellus kuhlii. Next base: position 45,928,678 of record NW_023425438.1, on the reverse strand, counting down.
CATAGATTCAGACCTCTAATCTATGATGAGTCTCCCACTATCCTTTAGTAAAGACTGTTTCTACCTCTAACTGACTACAAGCATCTTCACCTTGATGTCCCACCTTCAGTGGACAGTGTCTTTCCTAATTTTCTGCCAAGGGACTCTCCAATGTTAAGGGAATCCTCCCCCCCCCCCTCCCCCCACCCCAACTCTGCGATAGGGTTATAGACGAAGCATCCATATTCATCTAACTTGACTCAACCTCCTGGTCACAAGCAGCATTAAACTGGGAGCTAGCAATCTGACAACAGTCTGACCTCTCTCTTGAATGTGGAAAGAGTTAGACTGTAGCTGTGGGTAGAGGCCATTTGCTTCCACGTGGAGAAGATTGCAGAGAGAGGCTTTCAGGGAACCGGTTCTCAGCCTTTCGCTTGCATCACCATCCCCTTGGAAAACTTGTTAGAACAGATTGTTGAGCCCCTCCTCCAAGTTCCTGATTCAGAGGTCTGAGGTAGGGCAGAGGAATAGGCACTTCTAGTAAGTTCCTATCGCTACTGCTGCTGCCAGTTTGGGGACCACCCTTTGGTAAATACTGCTCTAGGGTTCCAGGGAGGAGCAGTGATGAGAGGTGGAAAGAGAGAGGCCTTCTGGTTTCCCTAGGCTGTATTAGTTCATAATTCCTGTCCTTTTTTGGGGGGGGGGGGTTGTTAATCCCCACCCAAGAATATTTTTTTCCATTGATTTTTAGAGAGAGTGAATGGAATGGAGAGAGAGAGAGAGAGAGAGAGAGAGAGAGAGAGAGAGAGAGAGAGAGGAATATCGATGTGAGACAGACATATCAATTGGTTGCCTCCGCATGCTCCCTGGCTGGGGGTAGGGATCGAAGCTACAACATAAGCTATTTTACTACTTATTTCCATATCTGCAGAATAAAAATGATCTATACTTCTTTAGTTTTTGTGAGGATTTAAAATGTACTATAATGTCTGACCAGTAGCAGGAGTCCGAGCAGTGTTCGCTGTCGTTGTTGTGTATAGGGCATCTGCTTACTTTGTCTGAAAGTGTTTCTGATATTTCCACAGCTGTTTCTTGAGCTTCAATCCCTCAGTTTCTTTTATCTGTCATTACCTATCACAAGAACTGCAATAATGATTTATATGAATCAACTCACCCTTTCTTGAATTTCATCAAGAAACACTAAGCTGTTAACATATTCTATGGTGGTCGATGGAGCAAATTCAAGTTTGTACTCTGCATCTTGTGCCTCAGAGATAATGGCATCCACTTTTTTCTTGCTTTGACAAGGAAGCATATAATTTAGCACCTAGGGAAGAAAAAGAAAACATAAATAATAACTGCTTGATTATATTTTCATTTTACTATACATTGTAGGTCAACTCTAATTAAACATCTGTTCATCAGCAAGTATGGGAAGCAGCTATGTATATAAAGGGACTTCCCGCCCCCTCCCCACACACACTCATTAAATCCATGCCAGGTAAATGAACCAAGAGGGAGATAACTTCTAGAACACACCAGATTACACAGCTTTTTTAAAACTCTGCCTAAACTCTCTGAGCTCTTGTACACACCCTTTCTGTTCCCCTGCCCTGTGTACTCCTCAGCATCTATTCTGCGCCTTTCATGCCGGGTGGTAGCCATGTGGTTTGGTGGGAAATAGATCAATTTCTCCTTCAGAAACAAAGGTGGAGGCTGATTGGTCACTAGGCACACAGGGGGCTGGCTTCCACTGGCCAGTGTGGTTGGGTAAGGGTGGACCTCTGACCTTCCTTGGTTCAATTAGACAGAGGCCCGGTACTACTGCTTAACGCCGAGAGAAATGTATGCTCAGCATCCCAGTCTCTCTCTCTCTTTCTGTCTCTGTGCAGAAACAAGGAAATAATGAGCTTGTGGAGCTTTTCACAACCAAGTCACCAATGTGAGGGGATGTTAGCTTTATGACAAAGCTGGTACATCAGAAGGCTCAGTAAAGGCAATGAAAATAAATGGGTTCTTGGTAACACCATTGAGTCACTAGATCAAACCTCTCATGCATATTCTCCCTGTTTGTTGTTGTTGTTGTTGTTTTGTTGTTGTTGTTTTTCTTAAAGCTGCATAACCTATAAGTTTTCTGATTGCTTAAGCCAATTTGAGAGCAGTTTTCTTTGGCTTGGTATATAGTAGTGCTTAAACTGCTGAAATTCAATTGAATTTGCCCCAATTGTACATTTTGTCCTTTTCAACAGATGACGAAGCAAAGCTCTAGGAGAAAGCCCAAGGTCATACAACTAATTACAGCGACAGAACAGGTACCAGCACTTCTGAGCCATCTTTTATAAAGGGCTCAGAAGTTTTCTGTAAGGGCCAGATGGTAAATGTTTTAGATTTGCAGGACATACAGTCTCTGTCACTATTCGGCTTTGCCCTTGTGGTGAGAAAGCACCCACAGGCTGTACTACACCTAAGCCAATAGGCATAGCTGTGTTCTAATAAACTGTACAAACCTGTGAGCTAAAAAAGTACCAAAATAGAACCAAATCTTTAAGGACAGTTTCAGATCAGGAAATGATCTCCAAAGTGTGCTCTCAGTATCCTCAAGTAAAGAAGCATTCCCACGAAAACATGAAACTAAGAAGCCTTGAAATACTCCCACAAAGGAAAAAGAAGTAAGAGGAAGGGGCTAGTCTGAGGCTTGCAGTCCCCTCTCTTTCCTCATCTGAAAGCTGACTGTGCTTGGAATAGGAAGCAGAGTATGGAACTTTTCCTAGAAATTAAGAATACCCAGTGGACTTACGTTAATTTTAAATATTGGCAATACTAGAAAATACAGTTTATTTGCAGTAGGAAAGTCATAAAATAATTGTAGAGGCCATAATTAAAAATTTTTTTTCTAGTTCATAGTTACCTCCAAGCATCGCAAAGGTGATGGAATTAGTTTTTCCTTTAGCTGCTTAGTGTCAATGAGCAGCAAGCCTACATTTCTGGTGGGTCTTAGGGCTAAAGCATCCTTGTGCTGTCTGTGATACTTTTCCAGTTGTTCACTGAAGAACTTAACATCTGCATAAAATGATTCATACAAAGCAACACATTATATTAGATTTTGAAGGGTTGTTGTGACATATATTAAAAATCATTGCATTAATAGATATACTTATATATTTATGTTATTCCTATGTAAGCTTCTTTGTGTAACTTTAACATGTTAACTCATAGTTCTTTATATTTTATTCTTGTAATAAAAAAACTAATAAAATGTTATAATTAAATGTTTTAAAGTAACTATTAAATATGTAAATATGTTCCCAGCTCCTATTAAGAGATGGCAGGTGAAAATAATATAATTACAGTAGAGGATCTAGTTTGGAATGGACTAGATTTTAGAGTAAGGTTAATTTGAAATTGGGTTCTCCACAAATAAATGCCTTTTGAGGATAGCCTATATAATAAAGAAGTAATATGCAAATTGACCATCATGCTCTCACTAGATGGCTGCCTATGACCAGGCTGGAAGGGGAGTTAGTGAGAGACGACCAAACCACTGAACAGCAGGCTGTGTGAGGCAACGAGGCTGGTGGGGGGGGAGGGAGGTGACCAAGTTGGCAGAAAGGGGCAGTTGGGGGTGACCAGGCTGGCAGGGAGGGGACAACCAGGCTGGTGGGGGGGCAGTTAGGGGCGACCAAGTTGGCAGAGAGGAGAAGTTGGGGGTGACCAGGCTAGCAGGGGGGCAGTAAAGAGTGACCAGGCCAGTGGGGGGAGGGGGAGTTAGGGGCAATCAGGCAGGCAGGCAGGTGAGCAATTAAAAGTCAGCTGTCTAGGATTGTGAGAGGGATGTCCGACTGCCAGTTTAGGCCCAATCCTGGGGGTTGGGGATTGGGCCTAAACCTGCAGTTGGACATCCCCCAAGGGGTCCTGGATTGGAGAGGGTGCAGGCTGGACTGAGGGGACCCCCCTGTGCATGAATTTCATGCACTAGGCCTCTAGTTAACAATAAAAGCTTGACACACAAGAGATCAAGCATAGCTAAAGTTTTCTCCGTTCCTCTTCCCACCACCTCTGCCAACCTGCTCGCACATCATGGTCAGGGTCTTTGCCAGCTTGCATCTGCCATGTGCTGCAGTTGGGTTTCGATGACCTTCCTGCCTCCATTTCCTCCCTTCCCCAGTCCACCTGAAACCAGTGGAAGCCTGCTTACCCTTGAATATACTTTTATCATGCTATTGGTCAAACTCAACCTTTCCTAACAGACATATGGTTCTAAACTACTCTGCTTGCCTTTCAAAATCCCGCACCCTTTCAAATTTAGCTAGCTTATTTCCAATTAGTTCATCCATGTGGGTCAGACTGAGTTCCTGAGTGAGACCTGGAGATCAAGAGTGTTTATTCCTGCCCTCATCCATGTCCTCTCCTCTCCTGAATAATGGTGGAGTTTGACATGTATAAAGAACACACCAGACAGAGTGTTGAATACCTAGGGTTAGTCTTTAAACCCATAGGTCACTTAATCTTTCTGAGATTCAGCTTCCGAATAATAGAAAAAAGGACAATTACCTACCCTACTCACTTCAGAAGTTTTTGTTATGTGTTTTGCTCAGAACTGACAAAATAAGGATGTCAAATAATCTGAGAAGTCCTCTGGTAAGGAAACTGTAAAACATTGCTTAGTCTAGTGCAGTGGTTGGCAAACTGCGGCTCCTGAGCCACGTGTGGCTTGCGAGCAACAGTTTGCAGCTCTGTTGACTGAGTTTGCCAGCCACTGACCTAAACTCTAGATTCCAATAATTGCAGGCTGTTGTTGTTCCTCATGATTAAGCCCCTATCAGTGTTTGGCAAACTCATTAATCAACAGAGCGGCAAACTGCAGCTCCTGAGCCGCATGTGGCTCGCAAGCTGCAGTTTGCTGACCACTGGTCTAGTGCTTTCCAAACTTATTTGAACAAAGTCTTTTATTTTTAATCCTCACCCGAGGATATGTTTATTGATTTGAGAAAGAGAAAGAGAGGGCGAGAGGAGATAGAGAAACAGCGATGTAAGAGAGAAACATCAATCCGCAAGCATTCTGTTGAGAGATTGAACCTGTAACCTAAGTATGTGCCCTGACTAAGAATCGAACTTGCAACCTTTTGGTGTACAGGATGATGCTCCAACCAACCGAGCCACCTGGCCAGGGTGAACACAGAGTTTTTTTTTACATGGTATCATGTAAATATCCTTTCTTATAATGTTCCAAGAAATATCAGTTTTATACATAAAAAATTAGAATCAATAAGGTTATTGATCTAATAACCATGTTTCTCTTTGACCATAGTCACAGAGCCAAAGAGAAACAGAAAAGCAAAGCTAATTTCTATCTCTTTTTGAGATTGACAAGTAGGATGTACAGTGATTAAGCAAACAAGCTTTCAAGTCAGAGAAAAGTGTTTCCAAACCACTTACTAGCTGTGAAATTTTGTAGGCTCCTTATCTCTAGATGTCTCTAATTCTTTATTCATAAAATGAGAATACCAATACTCACCTCATAGAACTGTAAGGATTAGACGAGATACCCAAAATATTACTTAGCAGAGTATCTAGCAAGTCATTAGTGCTCAGCAAGTACAGAAGTTATGAGTAAACACTGATTTATAGAAACACAGTGGTAAGATACGGCTGACAATGTCAGAAAGCCAGAACCTGTCCCCTGATCATCTTCTGGGGTTGTTCAGGGGACACTCTGGCACAAAGTTCACTCAAACAGACATTTATTAATTATTTATAATATGTGCAAGGCAATGTTACAGTATTTTGAGGGATTATGATAACAGGCGAGGCCTGCTATCTAAGGGGCAAAGTTACCTTCTATTAATCTCTAGCAAACAACTGGGTTTAGAAGTTTAGGGATTAACAGGGTTTCCAAAAACAGGAGAAACACAGCATTCAGGAGTCCAAGCCAAGCTACTCCAAAGTCCCAGCCAATAGACAGTGCCTGTGAAACTCTTTTTCCAGGACTGGGACAGGATGGATGAACCAAGGAATCGATGAAGGGAAACCTGGGAGTCTGGTGGTCTCATCCTCATGGGAACTTGAAGGATTAAAGTTGTCCAGTGTGAGGATGTGATAGCAGAAAAGTGGGAGGCCTTTGGCTCAAGACTGGAAATAGAAGCTCTAAGTGACTGGAATTGGTTCCTTGGGTTCAGCCTATTCCATGTGCTGAAATGCCAGGAAACCACCACTCACCACCAGACAAATCTAGAAGGCTACACTAGTAAACCTCGATTCCCTATAAAAATTATTAGTAAGGAAAATTGGAAGAGTTACCAGGTTCCTGAAGTTTAAGAGCTTCTAAGTCAAGACTTTCATTTTCCCTGTAGAATAACTGGAACTTTTCAAATGTAGCTGCATATAATTGGGCAGATTCAAATGCTGCCTTTATGGTTTCCTAAATGTTATAAATAAAGACAATTATTTTTCCTGAGCAGAAATATAAACAAACAAACACAAATGCCTGCTCTGAGTGATACGTAAGTGAGGGAAGATGCCAACCTACAGGTCCAGGAGTAGGCAGTTAATGAGTCTCTTAGGAAGTTACCATTTTTAAAAATCTTTGAATCTGACTTTCAAAGAATTGTTCCTTATGATGAAAAGAAAGCAAACTTGTAATTTTTTAGCTTCACTGTGAACTTACACATCACTGATAATCCTATGGCAAGAGACAATGTCTGTTTCCAAATTGCAAATGTTATGTCTCAGTTTAAGTGTTTTTGAGCAAAGGCAAAAGTGTTCAGCATATCTATAGAATGGATTGCTTAATAATCTTACTATGAAATCCTCTGTAGTGGCAAGGTTTTTTCCAAAATACCTTCATAATTTCCCCTAATAAAACCTTTTTCTTCACTTAATCTTGGCTAAAACCTCCTCTTCCCCACAAAATCTTTTCAAATCAAAACAATAATTTCCCATCATTTCAGTCCCTTATTGCCTGTGTCAGTATATATTATCATAGTTCAATGCCTGTGAAAGGCAATTAGCCTTGGTCCATGACTCCCTGGCTGCATTCCATAGCCTTCCCTTATTTTTTCTACCAAGATTTTTTGCAAATGACTACAATTTGTCCCAGGGAAAACTGGAGGTGATCAATGGAATTGCTCATTCCCAACATTCTCACGCTAGTCATGCTTTATGGAAAATAGCTATCCTGTTTCCCCGAAAATAAGACAGTGTCTTATATTAATTTTTTCTCCCAAAGTTGTGCTAGGTCTTATTTTCAGGGGATGTCTTATCTTTCCATGTGCTAGGTCTTATTTTCGGAGGATCTCTTATTTTCGGGGAAACACGGTAGTAGTAGAAAGTTTAGTGACATAAAAGAGCACACACCCTATATATTGTAGTTACCTCTAGCTATTTGTTCATTTATTTCCTTTTGATAGGCTCTTATCTATTCTTCTACACTCTTGCTATTGTTTATTTCTTTACATTAAAAACTGAGAGGAAGGCCTGACCAAGTCATGGTTCAATTCCTGGTCAGGGTACATGCCTGGGTTGTGGGCTCAATCCCCAGTGTGGAGTATGCAGAAGGCAGCTGATCAATGATTCCCTCTCTTCATTGATGTTTCTATCTCTTTCTCCTACTCTCCCCTTCTCTCTGAAATCAATAAAAATCTGTTTGTTTGTTTTTTTAATTGAGAGGAAGAAACTATGTCAAACTGTGTTTCCTTTGAGCTTACTTAATAGTATCTCTGATTTGTGATCCTACAGGTCATAGCAACATATTCAAAATATGATTTGAAACCTTTGTATTCTGAAATAATTTCACATTCACATTGCTGGAATAGTACAAAGAATTTCCATATATCTGTCACAAAAATTCCCTAAAATTCCTTATCATATTTGCTTTATCATTCTTTCTCTCTATATATTATTTTATTATGAAGCATCTGGGAGAAAAGTGATGACATGAGAGACTTTTACCCTTAAATATTTCAGATGTACTTACTAAACACAAGGATGTATTCTTACATGAGCATAGCACAATAATCTAAATCAGGAAATTAACATTAACATGAATTTTATTATCTAATTACAGACCTTATGCAAATTTTGCTACTTGTTCCAAAAATGATTTCATAGAAAAAATTTTTTTTTTCTGGTTCACTATCATGTTTATCATCTTGTTATTTCTTTTGATTTCCTTTAATCTGGAACAATTCCTCAATCTTTATTTGTCTTTCATTTTTGAAAAATATATCTCATTTGTATGTGTGCTTTATACTACCTAGTGCTAAGATTCAGTTGCACATTTTGGCATTAATACCACAGAAGTAATAGGAGTTTTCAGTGCATCATGTCAAAAGAGACATAACAGCCATTTGTTGTGCTACTGGTCATATTAACATGCTGGTTAAGGTGGTGTCTGTCAGCCTTTATCTCTGCAAACTACTGTTTTCCCTTTTGAAATCAATAAATATCTTATGCAGAGGTGCTTCGAGAGAATGTCTTGTTTCTCATCATACTTTCCCCTACACATTTTAGTATGTATTGGAGGTACCTGCCTATTTCTATGATGGCTCATGTGTCTCTATTTATGCTCCATTTATGTTTTATTAGGGGCCCACTGCATGAAATCCTTGCAAGGGGCCCGGCTCTCGCAGCCACTCATAGCCTCGGCTGGTCCTCACAGCCCCAGCTTCGTCTGGAAGGTCATCTGGAAGGACGTTCGGCTGTTCAGTCTAATTAGCATACTGGCTCCTTATTATATAGGATTGCATCTCTTGTATAATAAAAGTGTTTCCTTTTTTGTTCTTTTTTAACCTCATTTTCTACCCCTGAGTGATGTTCTCTCAAATATCTTTCACTTTTAATTCCTTTTCCTGTTGTCAGTGTTCTTATCAACCAGGACTATTTATTTACTTAGTTATTTTGTTAATCCTCATCTGAAGATATTTTTCCATTGACTTTTAGGGAGAGTGGTAGGGAGAGGGAAAGACATGTGATGGGCACAAGCCTTGACCAGGGTCCGGGCTGGGGAGGAGCCTGCAATCAAAGTATGGCAGTGCCCTTGACCGGAATTAAACCCGGGACCCTTTGGTCCACAGGTTGATGCTCTATCCACTGAGCAAACCGGCTAGGGCTAACTAAAACTTTATAAAAACAGTTTACCATTTAGAGATTAAATAGCATTCAATTCAAAGATAAGAAAGGAAGAAAATATATTGCTCAATTTCTTAAATATTAGTTTCAGTAAAAATAAATATACCTTTATTTGAAAGATAATTGTGTGAAAATTCTTGTCATCTTCAAATACTGACGACAAGCTTGGACCTAATCCACAAGTTTTTTCTTCAAGTTTGTTGTTAATATAAGGCCGGGTGAAAGCATCAAAATATGTGTCAGGCACGAGATTAGGAACTGATAACACGGAGTTCTGAAATTGATTAATTGCACCTGAAATACCACTCTATTAGAGAGAAAAGAAGAAACATAACTGTAAACACATACATGGTTATATTTATGAATTATTTTGAATTTTCTGAAATACTAAAATAAGAATAACTAATTGAGCCATTCCAGATACCGTGTTGATTCTAAGTATATGAGAAATCAGAATACACAGCCCCTGCCTTCAGGAAATATATTTTCTAATTGAGAGAAAAACAAATAAAAATTATAACAGATATGATGAATTCTATATTTGAAGTATAAACAAAACACAGAAAAGTCATAAGAGAAGGCAGGTCAAAGTATGCCAAAGAGAATCAGAGAAAGTTTAAAAGGTGGGTTAAAAGTTTATACTTTGAGTAGTTATTTCCATTATAAAAATCTATCCTAAGAGGAAAAAATAGATATGTAAATAAAGATTCCTGTGCAAGGACACTCGCTGCAGTATTACCTATTATTAACGAAATACCTAAGTGTTCAAAAAAAGGAATAGTTAGACTGTAATAAATTTATACAATAAAAAAATAGAGACCCCTTCAACATGGTGTCTCCAAAGATTAATCAATGATATGGAAAAAAGCTTATGATAAATGTTAAGTTTAAAGAAGGGAGAGTGCGGGATAAAATGGATATGTAATATTCTATTTAAAAATGTATTTATAAAATCTCATGGTAAGTTAGGTGTGTTGGTATATCAGTGAAACAAAAGTGGGGAAAATATAAAAATGTTAAAGGGTTATTCCTAATTCTGACACACTTAATTATAGATTATTCTATTATAATTATCATTTTTATGTTTGTCAAATTCACTTCAATGAGCATTTATTATTTTACTAGAGGCCTGATGCACAGATTCATGCACATTGAAAGAAAATTAATTAGAAGGTGGCTGGCGGAGTGGGACTGGGCCAGATGGGCCGGACATGCTCTAGAGCAGTGCTTCTCAACCTTTCTAATGCCGCGGTCCTTTAATATAGTTCCTCATGTTGTGGTGACCCCCAACCATAAAATTATTTTCGTTGCTACTTCATAACTGTAATTTTGCTACTGTTATGAATGGTAATGTAAATATCTGTGTTTTCCGAATGTCTTAAGCGACCCTGCTAGCGGTTCTCAACCTGTGGTTATGATTCTGAGGAGGCCTCATCCCAGCCAATGGCAGCCTAGGGAGGTCCTGAGGCAGAGTAGAAGCAAAGCAGCGCCTGGACCCATGAACACAGGAACTGTGAGATAGCAAATGCTTGCTTTCTAAAAAGCTGCCAAACTTGTGGTAACTTATTTCAAGGCAATTGAGAACTAAAATAGCAAAATTTTCTCAGATGCAATGGTACTTGCAACAGAGTGATTTCTTGAATGCCTCTTGAGAGGTGCCTTATAATGAATTCTAAATTTTGTTTAGAACTGGTAGGTTCTCTCTCTCTCTCTCTCTCTCTCTCTCTTTTTTTTTTTTTTAAAAAAAATACATTTTATTGATTTTTTTTTTTACAGAGAGAAAGAGAGAGGGATAGAGAGTTGGAAACATCGATGAGAGAGAATCATCAATCAGCTGCCCGCAACCAAGGTACATGCCCTTGTCCGGAATCGAACCTGGGACCTTTCAGTCCGCAGACAGACGCTCTACCACTGAGCCAAACCGGTTTCGGCTGGTAGGTTCTCTTGATGGTGTCCCTACCAAGCCTCTCATCTGTCTCAAGTTAAAGAAAAGGTGGTGAACTTTTAGATGATGTTATCTGGACAAAAACACACCAGGAAGTCGTCCAGAGAAGGCTCGAACAGTAGTGACTCCACGGTCAAGATCAGTTCTGTGAGGAACATGGGGATGAGAGACTCGTCTTCCTCCTGCTTTTCCAGCCCAGGAGCCACCTGAAACGATCACATTCGCAGTGTGAGACAGATACAGGTGCCGAGGTGTAAGATAGGAAACTCGTCCATTACAAGAGGCATGCAAATGTAAGCTTATACACTTAGCTGATTTTACAATGTTGGCATGTCTTTCAAAGAATATTACCACAGAAATTAAAAAATAAAGGCAGATATTGGAAAACTAGACAGCACTGGAAAACTCCTTGAAAAAAATACTATCAACAATATGGAAAGGAAAATAAGGAACTGAAAAATGTATATAGCAGATAGAAGGTTCGTAATATTTAAATAGAAATCTCAATATACTCAGTAGAAATGGATACTAATCCTATATAATGAGGAGTTGATATGCTAATTAGACCCAACAGCAGAACGACCGTCTGGACGACCTTCTAAGGCTGTGAGGGGCTACAAGGGCTGGCTGAGGCTGTGAGGGCCAAGCTCCTTGCACAAATTTCATGCGTTGGGCCTCTAGTATGACATAATTAATACATAAATAGTAATGAACTAGTACAAATGATCAATCAACGTCTTCCTTCTCCTCCTGAAGATAATTTATTCAGTAATGACATTTATTGAGCATTTTCTATGTGTCAGGGATTTACTGTGTAAATCCCATACCAATCATATGTAGCATGTATCATTAGACTCCCCTGAGAAAATAGAATCTGGAGAAGGACACATTACTTAGTAAGTGGCAGACCCAGGTCTTTCTGGTCACCACACCTATGGCTCTTATCCCTGCACTGGGGCAACAATTAAAAGGAATATAACACTTAAAAGCAGTGATGTACTACCTTATATCCATCAGATTAACAAAGATGAAAATGAATGATATTATCTAGTGTGCACATGGGTAAAGCTCATTCTCAAATATTGCTAGGAAGTTTATAAATTGACACAAAATTTTCCGGAGAGTGTGGGGCACGGCTACAGTGTTTGGACAGGTTCAAGCCTGGACCAATGAGAGGGCACAGTCCTCTTGTGACTACATGTAAGACCCATCCTGGAGGGCAGAGCCTTCACAGCACAATTATAGTCAACAGCTGTAGTTGTAAGCTTGAACCGATGCTCCGAACACATGGCCCCACGTGTCTAAGTGATACAGGCTGCAAGTAAACAAAGCTTGATCAGGTGCATGTAACTGAGTAGGACTGAAACCCATGAGAATGCTGTAAACCACATGTGTCAAACACAAGGCCCACGGGCCAAATCCGTCCCGCCAGGCCTTGCAATGTGGCCCGCACAGCGATGTCATCACTGCACTCCGCTGCGTTTCCATCACAATGACAGTTTATGACTGTTCAGTAAACCATTCGGCCCGCGATTTAGGCTGGATTTTAGATTTTGGCCCCTTCTCTGATTGAGTTCGACACCCCTACTGTAAACAGTCTACGGCCATACCACCCTGAATGCGCCCGATCTCGGAAGCTAAGCAGGGTCGGGCCTGGTTAGTACTTGGATGGGAGAATGCTGTAAACATCTTACTTTGTCTTTGGCATCTGGCTATAAAATAAAGACACGGCTTGTAGTCTGTGGCACTGTCTCTCCATGAGGGAGCAGCATCCCACCGAGACCCAGCTTTCATTCTCTTGTCTGTCTTTTCTCAATCCTTCTCCACCCTCTTTCAAGGTCACTGAACCTGGCTGAGCTGGCGTGGCACATAAGGTGCGTTGGGGCTGAGTATGCCATGGCCCTGCTAGCCCGCCACAGGAGAGTGATGCATAAGTATCAAAGCCTTAACAGGTGAGCATATTTCTGACCCAACAATTAATTCCACAGCCAGGACTTTCTTTTAAGGGGAAAAATCAGAGGTGTCTGGATCTTCTTTGCAACATTATTAGTAGTGAGAAAGTGATCAGTAGTAGAAAATTATTTACTAAATATTTACAAGATACTAGTATATAGTATATTTCTACATGAGAATATTATACGAAAAATACATATTAACTTGGGAGGTTTTTCACAAAACATTGCTGAGTGGAAAAAAAAACCCAGGTGATTAAGCATTAAGTAAGGTATGTGATACCTTATTTCCTCCTTGGAAATAGTTATCTTTGGATAGCAAAGGATGCTCTTCTTTGTACATCTCTGTGTTTTTCAAATTTTCTGCATGGCATATATTACTTTTACAATTACAAAAAATGAATATTACTTTTAAGATGTAACAGTATTTAGAAAAAAATAGAGGAATTGAGAATAGGAAGAGATGAAAAGGAGTATGCAATTCATATACAACTTTTGGAGAAAAAGGGAAACCATAGCAAAGAATATCAGTCCTTGAAATGGCACAGTTGATTTTCCTGGAGAGGAAGTTGAGACTTGGAGGTAGGTAGCTTGATGAAACAAATAAGGATGTTTTGCAGTATTATTAGGTAGCTGGCATGAAGTTGTTATGCAGGATGGAGCTGGGAAATGTGGTATGAGATAATATGATTTCTCTCTTAGCTATGCTAGAATACACCGAAAGAATGTGTACTATTTCATCTCAAACATCTCGATTACTCTGTGACTCTAAGAACAACTTTCTCCCAAGAAGGTATCCACTCAAAGCACAAAGGTGTGCTTCATGATGTGCTTCTCATTTCTTCCATTTGTACCACCTCAGCTCTTCTCTCTGCCAGTTCATACCCATGAAAGGCCCCAAACTGTAAGTTTCCTGGGAGCAAGAATTCTATCTTTTCATCACTATATACACAACACCCAGTGCAGGGATTGGTACACACTAGGTACTTAAGGAATCTCTGTTGAATGAACACATGAAATAACATTTAGCAAATTCCTGTGAGAGAAAGAGCAACACTCAGCACAGTGAGTGCTTTCTCTGTTAAAGTATGTGTTGATATGCTGATTTTTATTCTGCCATTTCATATGTGTATAGTAGGCTCTGGCTATACTATGAAAACAGCTAAGCACTTCTCCTATTTTTATTAAGACACAAAATAGCATAATCCACAAAATAGTAGTTAGCACTCAATAAATGCTGACCGGTGAATTTTCTTAATTTGTCTGGATATACCTTCTTATCAGTGACTTCAACTTTCTCCTCAGTAATCCATTTCTGAATGATGTCTGCTGAGGGTGTTCGTTTTAGTTTGTCAGTGAGATAATTCAAAAGAGTGGTAACAGAATTTACTGTTAAGACGTGCATTGTGTTCTCAATTAGGTAATCATTTAGACGAATAAAGCTTAAAAAGAAAAAAAAATACAGCTTCAGTTTTTTATATTCACTACATATCTTTGAAAGTGACTCTAAAGTATTTAAATTTTAGAATATATTTTCTCTGTGCCCACTTTTTTATTATAATATCAGAGATTTGCTGTTTTTCTTGGACAGTCTTCATTTTAAAACACAATCATGTTCAATTTAGCTAGCGGTTCCAACTATTCAATCGAATATTAATGAGCAGTACAGTTATTACTAGAAAAGCACCTAGCTCACCTAGCCAAAAAACAAACAAACAAACAAACAACAAACAAACAAAAAACACTCTAGATTTTTTTAATACCTTAGAAGAGAAATCAGTAAATATACAATATCTGTAACTAACATTCTAAAGGTAAAGTGTGAAATCTTCACTATTGGATAAATGTTGCTTAATGGCAATTGCTAACCCAAAGATGCAAATTTTGTTTCCTTAAGTGCTTAGCATGTAGGCTGAGTCAGCAAGGCATTTAGAGTTATTGTACTTTTTATTCTGTTTAATTGGAGCCCAAGGGGCCTCTAATGCCTGGAGGCCTGTGATGATGGCCTCAAGGACTGCTCCATTGACTTCAGTGACACAGACAACATCATCATATTATCTCACATATAACTGATGCACCATTAATACTTATTAAATAGACTAGAGGCCCAATGCACAAAATTTCTGCAGGGAGAAAAGGTCCCTCAGCCCAGCCTGTGCCCTCTCACAGTTCAGGAGCCCTTGGGGGATGTCTGAGGGCTTAGGCCTACTCCAGTCTGACATCCTTAGCACTGTAGGCCTCTGGCTGAGTAGCACTTCTCCTGTGGAGCACACTGACCACCAGGGGCAACATTATATTGAGTGTCTGCCCCATGGTGGTCAGTGAGCATCATAGTGACTGGTCATTCCACTGTTGGGCTAAAACTGGCTCTCTGACATCCCCCAAGGGGTCCTGGATTGTGAAAGGGACCGAGGGACCCCACTGGTGTACAATCAAGGCTGGGGAGAGACCATAGGAGGGCTCCAGGGTGTGTCTGGCCTGTCTCAATCAGTCCTGATGGGCTGGACCCCAGCAGCAAGCTAACATACTGGTCGGAGCATCTGCCCCATTGTGGTCAGTGCACATCATAGTGAGCAGTTGAGTGGCCTTAGCATATCATTAGCATATTATACTTTGATTGGTCGAACAGCTGGCCAGAAGACTGGACACTTAGCATATTAGGCTTTTATTATATAGGATAGTTGTAAAAGTTGGACTAAATTAGTGAGCCCTGAGTAACAATAATCAGTATATAGTACCACACACAATTCAGATAATGCTTGGTGACTCTGTTTGCAAGAGTTTTCTGTAGTAATGACGTTTTAGAAAGGCATGAAATCCAAACTCTGGAACAATGTTAAGATCCAGTTGGATAAGCAATGGCAGAGCTATAACCTATTGAGGACGAGTGCCCTGGTGAGACCCTGTGGATGGCTTGTCTCCCAGTTGCAAAACCTTCCCTAGGGAAAGTGTGGAACTTTATGTGGCAATATCGCTATGTACAAACCGCTGTGTACCTGGCTTCTTACCATAGCCAGCGCCAGACTCCAGGCTCCAGGCTGGGCTAGGGGGAAACACAGCCTTAGAGATCAAAGAGGAGCTCTTGGCCTTGGACATGCCCCCCATTCTCTACCATATTGCCACTCCCAGCGGCTGCTTTGCTAGGGAGCAGGTGGACGGGCAGGCTTCTGGGACTGCCTTCAGGCTACCATAGCCTCTAAGACTCCCATCACTACTAGTGAATCCTGCGATAAAGGCTTTAACTTTGAATGAAACTGAGAATGACAAATGCCCTGATTTTTCTCAAAAGAAAGAATAATCACTTACCAAGTCAGCCTCCTGCAATAACGCCTTTTCCTGGCCTGCTGTGTGTATTTCATGTTCTCGGAGTTTACATAAGCAGGCAACTCAATGAGACCACCACCAAATGATGATTTCTTAGCCTCTTAGAACAGCACAAGACACAACAACAATAATTCTTATGTAATAATTCCATTTCCCACCCCCTCAATAAGGATTAAAAAACAAGCAACATTGAAAAAAACAACCACCACAAAACAAAAACAAAATGCTTTGGTTTGTGAGATCATTCAAACTCCAGAAAACAGTCCAGTTATCCAAAAGAATTTCACATTAAAGGATTTCAACTCAAGAAAAGACTGTAGACGGTTTATTAACATTCTGTTTAACATTGACCTGTGTACTCTGTTATCTCTTTCCCAGTGACACTTTACCCTTTTTTCCCCCAACTGCATTTTAGTTATCCTCTAGAGTACATGCCAGCTGGGGCCAATCCGGAAATCCAGCCAGTCCCTTAATTTTAACAAACCTATTGTCTGTACTAATATGCTTAGTGTCCAGTCATCTAATATGCTAAGTGTCCACCATAAAATGTTCATGAAATAAAGGTTCTTTAACCAGTTTAGAAATACTATATATACAAGCAGGGTTAATAAAAGGAAAATGCGCTATTTGCTGGTTCTCCCCTCCCCTCCAATATATATTGAATTCATAATCTATCTTGCAAATTTGGAAGAACTGAAAATAAATCATTAAATTTAAGTAGTAAAAAGAGTTACTGTTTTATTATTTATTTAATTTTAAATCCTCACCTGAGGACATGTTACCGTTGATTTTTAGAGAGAGTGGGAGAGAGAGAGGGAAAGACAGAGAGAAATATTGATATGAGAGAAACACATCAATTGATTGCCTCCCGCACGCGCCCTGAACAGGACCCAGGCCTAGGAGGAGCCTGCAACTGAAGTACATGCCCTTGATGGGAATCAAACTCGGGACACTTCGGTCCACAGGTTGATGCTCTCTCCACTGAGCCAACTGGCAAGGGCAAGAGTTACTATTTTTTAAATGTTTTTATTGATTTTAGAGAAAGGGAGAGAGAGAAAAACATCAATGATGATAGAGAATCATTGATTGGCTGCTTCCTTCACACCTTCTACTGGGGACGGAGCCCGAAACCTGGGCATGTGCCCTGACTGGGAATCGAACTGTGACTTCTTGGTTCATGGGTTGATGCTCAAACACTGAGCAACATTGGTTGGGCAAGAGTTGCTATTTTAGAAAGACACAACGTCTGATCTGTGAAAGCTCTCTCCCCTCCCTACCTTCCTCATCACAGTCATCAGGAGTGAATCCTATAGAGCGCAAAGCAGTACGGCAAGCCTTCCTGACCACATCTTTGGCCTCGTTTCGAAAGTATTCCAGGTGATCTGTCATCTAGACATTAATGATATGTATAATTAGTGGTACTGAAGTAGCAATAATAGAAAAAAGTTGTTGAAAATTATAGACAAACATCTTTACCTCTTTCAGGTGTACGACTTGTGTCAACTGAAATTCTTGCAGGGTGTAGGTGTGACCTTTTTCAATATAACAAAGCCCCATAAAACTCAACTGATAGCACAGTTGGTTTATTTTAAGAAGAGCTGGTCGCAAATACTGAATGAAAATAGAAATATATCATTATTTCATTTTAAAAAGCACTTTTAGAGTATAAAGATATTTAGAAAGCAAGAATGGTTATTAAGGAAAAGAACTCCATATGTTAATTTTAGCTATTCTTGCACATGTTAAAGGGAACACGTCTGAAATGTTGTTCTAAAAGTATTCTTTGAATTACCAGATTTAATTGGTCTGCATTCTCTTCCTCTAATTTGGAATGCATGTCTTTTTAGCTATGAGAGTGAGGACTCCATAAATCTTATTTTTATTTATTCATTTATTTTTTAAGTTTATTGACTTTTAGAATGAGAGGAAGAAAGAAAAACATCCATGGGAAAGCAAAACACTCACGGGCTGCCTCCCACATGTCCTCCAGCAGGGATGGAGACTGCAACCCAGATATGTGCCTTAACCCGGGAATCAAACCGAATCAAACCAGCGCCTCTTGGTGCACAGGACAACACCCAATCAAGCCACAAGGGCCAGGGAAGGGCTCTGTAAATCTTACATTTCACCTGGTTTGGCCAATGGCTACCTTGAAGACTTTACAATGTCTAGTCACCATGATAACGGCGGGGCCTGTCTATTGATCTAAGAGATTGTGACAGAGAACAAAGACAAATTTAACTTTAGATTTTCAGTGGGTAAAAAGTTGCTACAAAGAAAGTTCAGTCACTGTTAAAAACCTGTCTTGTAATGTGAGCTGGGAGAATGAAAGTATTTGTGAAATTCAGCCACATGATCCTAACTTATTCTTTCTCTATGCCAATATCATCAATCAGAGTTCTAGGCCGTTGGCTTCAAAGGTGCATGTTCTAAGAATGTTCCAAGGACATTCTTTCTGACTTCCCCTGATCTAATCAAAGGAGGAGCAATTACATCATATAAATAAAGTTAACATTAATTTATTTGTATGTGACATGGGTTTATGTGTTATATACTTTTTAGGAGCTTTCAAAATAGGACAGACAATAGTTATAGAGACCAATGTTCAGTGCTTTATTTCTTCCAAGTACAATAAAGGGAAGTTGTAATTAGCAAAGTCTTAAGAGAAGAGAATGTTGTGAGAAACCATTTGGGAGTCATATAGCCCTCAGAGTTCATCTGATGGGGGAATTTGCATAATAAAAAAGAAGCAAAAGTTTAGAGCATAAGTCTATGAGTTGAAATAAGATACTAAATAAATGAAATAGGTATAGGAGTAGAGATGACAATGTAATCAAAATGGAGCAGTGAAAGCAAGGAAGTCAGGAGCACTCCAGAGGAAATTCTTAAAGCAAAATTATAAGAGACAAAAAGTAAGGGTCCAGGTGGAGAGCAGAACTGACATTGATGGTCTGCCAAAAAGTGAGTTTTGACAATGGGGAATTCTTTGGAAGAAAAAAAATATACAAGAAACTACGTTAGCTTAACCTAAATAGCTGGCTGTCAGCATGAAGAACAATTGGGAAAGCTGTCTTAGATATTAAGAGAGACTGGAAGTGTCCCCCACCCTCCTCTTACTCCTTTGTTATTTCTGTTGGTAATAAATTCCAGATGAATCTGGATTAGGTGGTTCATTCTTGAGCTGTTATATCAATAGTGCCCAATGAAGGTGATAAGGAGTAAGCATTATTTTAAATTATTAGCAGAATTGTGGAGGAGGAAGAATTTGTCATCTTGATGATGGGTTTCAATATATAAAAGACCGAGGTAACTATACTTTTTGCTGCCCAGGACACTTCCCTTGACCTACCTACAATTATTCTGGTGATAGAATCCCTCTTTTTTTGGGGAAACTCACTACCATGTGGTTTTGATAAGGTGGGCTCTCACTTCATTCATCATGGGATTGAGGAATTGGCACACATCGAAGCCTGGTTTATTAGACTACTACTGGCTGTGCAGTGATTGGTTCACGATTGGGCATGTGGCCACGCTGAGCCAATCAGTGTTCTCTACAGCATCCCATCAAGAGATATTGTCTTTTCATTAAAAGAGCCAACTACACCTAGAGCTGGAGGTGGTGCTCATTCTAGGAACCCAACTAAGAATGAAAAAGACACAGACAAATACAGAAATGAAAGATGGGAAAAAAATAAAGATGACAAGATATCATTTGAATTTCTGAATTCAGCCTTGCATAAAGGTATTCACCCCTTGAGCTTCCTCATTATATGAGCTTTTGTTTGCTATTGTTGTTGCAAAGTTCATTTCAATAGAGTTTTTGCCAGTTGCACTGAAATGAATGTCACTATTTCAGAGATGGGAAATCAGTATTATTCATCTGGAGACTGGTGACTGGGTCAGAAAGCCTGTGGGGAAACATTAGACTTTGGAAGATATGTGCAGAAGAGCTGCATTTGCTATAAAAAGTTCATGAAAATCAGGGTTATGCTGAGGCACCTTGTCTTTAGTTGGAATGCAAGGACTCTTAGGATGTGCTAGTCTTATATTCACCATGGCACCAAACCTTTAATTTGCCCTAACCTGAGTCATCAGAACATCTGGGTGGTCTATACAACTTGGTATTTAAAGAACCCACTAGAGTTGTAAGTCTTGGTCCAGCCAGAGACTCTGGCTCAAGTACCCTAATGTACATTCTGACCCAGTGTTGAAAATGCTACAGCAAAAGGGACAAGAGGCATCCTTTCCTAAGTGGAGGAATAATTATGTAAATCCATGAAATTAAGAGGGTTTGTCTGCAAAGCAATGAATGAATGACTAAAAATAAAAATTATGAAGATTTTCATTACAAAGGGACATTCAAATGAAAATAAATGATGAGAATATTTGAATGAATATAAAAATAACAGAAAACTACCTGAAAGTATCACGTACAACAAAATAACACATTATTAAAAAAAACACACACAGCAAAATCAAGTACTTAGCAGGTTGAAATGATGTGCAATGTTAAACAATACTGAAAAATTAATACTAAATATACACCTAAGTCTAGAGAAGAGTGAAACCTGGAAATGTAAGAAATGATAAGATACTTACAAAAAGGAAGCAAAGTCCCAGATGGCTTCATTGGTGAATTCTACCAAATGTTTTTAAAAAAATACCAATTCTTCATAAACTCTTTCAAAAAATAGAAGGCACATTCCCAACTCATTCTACAAAGCCAGTATTATGCTAATACCAAAACCAGACAGACAAACATATCCCAAGAAAAGAATAAAACTATAGACCAATCTTCCTTATGAATATATATATTCATATATATATATATATATATATATATATATATGGCACACATACACAAATATCCTCAACAAAATATTAGCAAATAAGCCCTGGCCAGATGGCTCAGTTAGTTGGAGTGTTGTCCTATACACCAAAAGGTTTCGGGTTTGATTCCCCATCAGGGCACATACCTGGGATGTGGGTTTGGTGCCTGATTGGGGCGTGAATGTGAAGCGACCAATGGATGTTTCTCTCTCACAGAAATGTTTCTCTCTCCCTCTCTCTTCTTTTCTCTCCCTCCGTCCCTTCCTCTAAAAATCAATAAAAACATGTCCTCGAATGAGGATTAAAAAAAAATACTAGCAAACCAAATCTAGCTATATATAAAAAGCATTATGCATAATGACCAAATATTATTTATACCAGGGATGCAAGGTTGGTTTAATATCTGATGATCAGTTACTATAATAAATCATGCTTATTACACGATAATCTCAATAGATGCATGCAAAGCCTTTGACAGATCATAATGGCTTCATGATATGAACATTCAACAACTAGAAATAGAAAGCAACTGCTTTATCATCGTACTTAATGGTGAAAGACTGAGAGTTTTTCCTCTAAGGTCAGAAGCAAGACAAATATTTCTGCTCTTGCCACTTCTATTCAACAGAATGTTCTAGCCAGGGAACTTAGGCAAGAAAATTAAATAAAAGTCATCCATATGGGGGAGGAGGAGTAAAACTATCTATTTGCTGATGATATATTCTTATTCATTGAATAAGGAACACACACACACACACACACACACACACACACACATCAACCAAACTGAGGGTCAAACATAAATTTTGCAAGTTTTCAGGAAACAGTCTCAATATATAAAAATAAAATATATTGCTACATTCTAATTAAAAGTAATTACATAAACTATATATATATATATGCATACTACTTATATATTATATATATACTACATATATATGAAAAATCTAAAATGATAATTAAGAAAATAATTCTACTTACAATAGTATCAAAAAGAATAAAATATTTAGGAATAAGTTAATGAAGAAATGAAAAACATATACTCAGAAAACTGCAAAACATTGTTGAAAGTAATTCAAGAAGATCTAAATAAATGGGAAGGTATTATACTATGTTTATGGACCAAAAAATATAATATTGTTAAAATGACAATACTTACAACATTCATCTACAGCTTTAAAGCAATCCCTATCAAAAAATCACAACTGGCTTCTTTGCAGAAATTGACAAGCTGATGTTAACATTTATGTGGAAATTCAAGGGGCATAGGAGACTCAGATTTCCTAATTTCAAAATTTACTACAAAGCTTCAGTATACAATACAGTATGTTACTGGCATAAGAATAAATAAAGAGAATAGAATTGAGAGTTCAAAACCCCTCACATTTATTGTCAATTGATTCTTGGCAAGAGTGCCAAGAGAATTCAATAGGGGAGAGAATAGTCTTTGTAACAAATAGAGCCAGGACAACTGGATAGACACATGCAAAGGAATGAAGTTGGACCCCTACCTTACACCATGAGCAAAAATTAACACAAGATGAATTAAAGAGCTAAACCTAAACAACAATTAGAAGAAGAAACTTAGGGATAAATCTAGACCATGAACTAGGCAAGTTTTGTAGATATAACACCAAAAGCACAAACAGCAAAATAAAAAATGGATAAAATAGATATCATCAAAATTCAAATTTAGTTTGTGCTTTAAATAATATTATCAAGAAAGTGGATTGGCAGCCCACAAATGGGAGAACAAATTTTCAAATCAGACATCTATTAGGAATTTGTATTCCGAATAGATAAAGAACTCTGCTAACTCAATAGTAATATACAAGTAACCCAATTTAAAAATGGACAAACTATCTGAATAAATAAGTCTCCAAATAATATAAACAAATGACCAACAGGCACATGAAAAGATGTTCACTATCAATACCCGCCAGGAAAATGTAAATCAAAATCTTAATGAGATACCACCTTTCAACCAGTAGGAATTATTGCTATAATGAAAAAGACAAATATAACGATAATATGAAAAACCGAAGCTTTCATATGCTGTTGGTGAGAATTTAAAATTGTTCGTGGGCTTGGAAAACTGTTTTGTTTAACAGGTTAAACATTCCACTCCTAGGAATATGCCCAGACAAAAACTTGTATACAAATGTTCATAGCAGCATTATTCATAATAGCCAGAAAGTGTAAGCAACCCAAATATCCATTAATAGATGGATGGATAAATAAAACATGTGTTTCCCTTCCTTATAATGGAATATTATTGGACAATAGAAGTAAATGCTATGCCACAACATAGATGAATCTTGAAAACATTATCCTAACTTAAAAAAGCCAGTCACAAAGAACCACATAGTCTGTGGTTCCATTTTTATGAAATGTACATATTAGGCAAATCAATAGAGACAAAAGTAGTTTAGTGGCTGCCTAGAGCTGGGGTGGGGGTAGTAAGGGAGTTAAGGAAAAATGTAGAGTGATCAATAATGTGCACTGGGGTTTCTTTTTGTAGTGATAGAAATGTTATAAAATTTATTGTGGTCATAGTTGATCAATTTTGTGAAAATACTAAAATCATTAAATTGTATACCGAAAGCGGGTGAACCGTATAGTACACAAATTGTACTTCAATAAAGTCATTATAAAAAACGTAGGCACAAGTGACAATAACATTGTTGCTGAAAGAATTTTAGAAAGAAAAATTTGAAGGACCACATTAATTTGAGGGACTCAGCCCCACCCCCACCAATGAACTAATTGCGAATATAAGACTAGTGCTAACTGTCTAGGGCAGTGGTTGGCAAACTCATTAGCCATCAGAGCCAAATATCAACAGTGCAATGATTGAAATTTCTTTTGAGAGCCGAAAACTGACTTTTGCACGTGGCCCATTAAGTTTCAGACGCACTGTATTTCATACACCCGCACGTGGTGTTTTGTGGAAGAGCCACACTGAAGGGGCCAAAGAGCCGCATGTGGCTCACGAGTTTGCCGACCACGGTGTTAGGGCTACATTTAAGAGAAGCTATTATCAAGATCAAAACACTTTTGGTATGAATGGTGGACAGAGAGAATGACATAAAGTAAGAGAACAAACCTTCAGGATGGACCCTTCCTGAAATTAGAGATCTAAGGGGTTTAATTTGCTATCAAGAAGGGTAAGAATATTTTTCACAATTCAGAACGCTGGATGGAATGGATGACCTGAGATGGTACATCATTTGCACTTATTTTGCACTAATATCTGTGTTATCCATATTACTTCAATGTTTCTTTACTGTATCATGGACACCTTTCTTTAAATACTTAAAAAAAAAAAAAAAAGTATTACCTATGTCTCTTTTTCCCCCATGGACCCCCTCCAGCCCTCCCTTATCACTGACATCTTGATAACAATCTTTCAGACTAACTTTAACTATCCTCCAAAGTAAATATTAAAAATTTCCCTACTGTCAGAATCCATGGTAGAAGAAAACATATGATACATTGGGAGGTACTGGCCCATGAAAACAGGCCTCCAAATCATTTTGGACCATAAAGTCAAGAGTATCTCAAAGGCGAGAGACGGTAAAAGGGGTTCCCAGCCTACTCTGTTCAAAAGGACACACAAATTTCCTCACCAACAATAAAGGGGGTCCTAAATCCATGCCTGAGGTTACTTCTTATCAAAGGGGACCTGTGCAACCCTCATACTTTTGCATTTTACAACTCCAGTCAAATATAGAAACACTGCTAGACTGTCAGACTCTTAAATGTGACAAGGTGAAACCTGTCATCATTTAACATTAAAATGAATATTAGATGAAATAGCCTAGTTCAGGGACAGTCTATATCAACACTTGTAATAGGTACACCGATTTTTCTGTAATTCTTCTAAAATATGATTAACAAATACATACATGATTAACAATGAACAAATTATCTAGTAGAGCTTCTCTACATCCTCTGATTTTCTTGGAGCGCACATTCTTTTTCCATACGTTGAAAGCCTTCCATTTTCGGAAAAGTGAAAATATGGGAATCTTAGTGAGTTCTCTGTGATACAGGTATTCCTGTTCCCATCGATTAATGTCAATATATTCAATGTCTTCATCGTTATGAATGCGTGTCACTGCTTTGTCACTAATAGTATAGTAGTCCTTTTTATTGATGGAATCATAATTTACAACTCTGTGAACAAGTAAAAGTTGGGGCGAGAGAATAAAGTATTCAATGCAAAATTAAGCAATTACATTATTTTTGTTTAAAAGAGATAAAACATTTCTGGAAAACAAATATAATTAATTTTTTTTTTTTAATTCTGACAAACTACTTTTAGATTGAATGAATTACTCAAGAAAAGGACAGGGCCTGCTTTTTAACAATAATTGGTTTCATAACTTTGGTAATGATTTTTAAAAAAAATCAAATACAGACTTTTACATAATAGCTCTAAATGAAAGCTACCTGGCAATAAGTTTTTATTTATAGTTAATTCTTTATAAACTATTTAATAATAGTAGTGTAAAAAAGATTTTACATTATCCAGTACTGAGAGAATTATGAGAAAGATCAAAGAAAGAAAATATGAATTAGATAAGACTAGAATCAAGACCCAGATTAAACTAAAACAAAATAATTATTGACAAACTGCTTTTTCAAGATATTCCTCTTTCAATTGTCATCAAGAACATCCTTTAACATTATATATTACAAGAGATAGATTAAGTAAAAAAAAAATCGTTATATATTACAAGAGATAGATTGAGTAAATAAAAAAGGTGAAGGAAACAATGTAATGAGACTAGAAAGGGCCAGCTCTCAGCCCAGCCGGTGCCCTCCTGCAGTCCAGGAGCCCTTGAGGGATGTGTGACTGATGACTTAGCTACACTCGCCAGCCATGAGAGGGTGCAGGTCGGGCTGAGGGACCAATCCCCTGTGCACAGATTTAATGCACCGGGCCCCTAGTCGATGAGAGAGAAACATCGATCAGCTGCCTCCTGCACACTTCCTACCAGGGAAGTGCCGGCAACCAAGGTACACGCCCTTGGCCAGAATCAAACCTGGGACCTTTCAGTCTGCAGGCTGATGCTCTATCCACTGAGCTAGGCCAGTGGTTCACTCTTAATTCCTTTAATCACATGCTGCATTTCCAGGATTTTTGATTGGTTCTTTTTTAAAGTTTCAATCTCTTTGGTAAAGTACATATATTTCGTGTACTAGGCCTCTAGTCCTATATATTGGAGGTAATATGCAAGTTGACCATCACTGCAACACACAAGATGGCCATACCATGTGGTCAAAGATGGCTGCCCCCATGTGGACACAAAATAGCTGCCAAAAAATAGCTGGCATGGGAGGGCAGTTGGGACAGACCAGGTCTGCAAGGGAGGGCGGTTGGGGGTGATCAGGCTGCAGGGGAGGGCAGTTAGGGGGGACCATGCCTGCAGGGGAGGGCAGTTGGAGGTGACCAAGCCTGCAAGGGAGGGTAGTTTTTTTTGGGCGAGACCAGGCCTTCAGGGGAGGACAGTTGGGGGGAACAGGCCTGCAGGGGAGGGCAGTTGGTGATGACCGGCCGGCAGGGGAGGGCTGTTAGGGGCAGCCAGGCTGGAAAGAGAGGGTAGTTAGGGGTGACCAGGCTGGCAGGGGAGGGCAGTTATGGGCAATCAGGCCAGCAGGGGAACAGTTAGGTATTGATCAGGCTGTCAGGGGAGTGGTTAGGGGCAATCAGGCAGGCAGGCAGGTGAGTGTTTGGGAGTCAGCAGTCCTGGATTGTGAGAGGGATGTCTGAATGGGCAGTCGGACATCCCTTGAGGGGTCCCAGAGTGGAGAGGGTGCAAGCTGGGCTGAGGGACTCCCCCCTCCCATGCACAAATTTTGTGCACATGGCCTCTAGTTTAATTATTGTATATTAACCAATGTCACCACAATACACTTAATAAAAAAAAAAGTATGTGAAGACATTATATTTTATCATTACTTTTAAAAGGCGTTTTGCATAACATTTCCTCATCTCGTTGACCCAGTATTCACCACTTTTAACTTCCAATTTAGCTGCTTCATCTATGTAACATCTAATCACTGGCCTTTACTCATAAGGTTTATAATATTTGAAATTAAGGCTAGGGAGAAAAATTTAACATCAACCCTAAAATGTGATAAACTGTGATTTCAACATTATATTCTGTTTTTAAAAATAGTTTTTATTGACTTTTAGAGAGAGGGAAAGGGAGAGGAAGAAAAAAGATCAATGTGAGAGGACATCATTCATCAGCTGCCTCCTGCCCGTCCCCTACTGGGGACTGAACCTGCAACCCCAAGCATGTGCCCCTGACGTGGAATCAAACCTGCAACCTCCTGGTGCATAGGACGACGCCCAACCAACTTAACCACACCAGCCAGGTCCAACACTATCTTCTTTTCTTTTCTTTTCTTTTCTTTTCTTTTCTTTTCTTTTCTTTTCTTTTCTTTTCTTTCTTTCTTTCTTTCAATATATTTTATTGATTTTTTACAGAGAGGAAGGGAGAGAGAGAACTAGAAACGTCGATGAGAGAGAAACATCGACCAGCTGCCTCTTGCACACCCCCCACCAGGGATGTGCCCGCAACCAATGTACATGCCCTTGACCGGAATCGAACCCAGGACCCTTCAGTCCGCAGGCCGACACTCTATCCACAGAGCCAAACTGGTTTCAGCTCAACACCATCTTCTTAAATGAGACCTGTCATATTACTATCAAGCATCATTACTGTCAGTCCATATATAAAACATTAATTCAATTCCCCTAGTTATTAGGGCCTAGTAGAAGTGCTCATTAATCTAGAAATACAATTATTTTCCCAATTAGACAAAAGCATAGTTTCCAGTCCCATCTTCAATATAGGCATACCTCAGAGATATTGCAGCTTTAGATCAACACAATAAAATCAATATTACAATAAAAGGAGTCATACAAATTTTTTTTAGTTTCTCACTGCTTGTAAAATTATGTTTATACTATACGTAGTCTTATTAAGTGTGCAATAGTATTTTTTACATCAAAGGGTTTTCAATTCCATTATATGTTAATTCTTTCATCTTACAAAAACAACAACCACACAAGCTATTTCTCTCGTCCTCAAAAGAACACCTCACCCTGATCCTAATTTCCTTTTACCTACCTCCCCATTTCTTTTCTATCTCTGGCATCTGAAAATGAGTATGTCCAAACCCAAACTCTCTTCTCCCATACACTCTTCTGTATCTCAATCAATAGCAACTCTACCTTTCTCTTGTTCAGGCAAATGGGTCATCCTGGCCTCCTCTCTGATTGTCTGCCTTGCACACAATCCATAAAAACATCCTGTGGACTTGACCTTCCAATTACTTCCAGAATTCGACCTACTTATTACCACTTCCACCACTGCCACCTGGTCCATCTCTCATCTGAATAATTACAGCCCTTCTAATTGGTCTTCCCATTTCAATTTTTGTTCTTCAAAAGTCTATAGAGCAGCCAGAGTGGTCCTTTTCATAATGTAATTCAGATCTTAACACTTATCTGTTTGAAATCTTACCATGGTTCTCCCTTTTTCTCAGTGTAAAGGCTAATGTCCTTACAATGGCCAGCAAGGTCCTGTGTGATCTCTTCCCCAGCTCTCCTTCACTGGACTATAGTCACACCAGCCTCCTCTTCACTTCTTGAACATACTAAGTATGCTCTAGTTTGGGGTATTCAGATTCACTTTCCTGCTGTCTGGAATGCTCTTCTTCCCTCTCCTGCCACCACATAATTCACACCGCTTCTCCTTCAAGTCCTGTTCAAATGCCAGCTTCTCAATGATGCCCATCCTGACCACCCTGGTTAATTCACAACCTCTTCCCAACAACTTCCAACTCCGTTTGCTCTACTCTTTTTTTCTTCTTCTTCTTTCCCTACTAGGGACCTGGTGCATGGAATTCACGCACTGGGGGTAGGGATGGGGGTCACTCAGCCCGGCCTGTGCCCTCTTGCAGTCCAGGATTCCTCTTGCAATCTGGACCCCTTGCTCCTTACCTCCCACCTGCTCGCTGCTCAGTACCACTCAGCTTGCTGCTCCTTGGAGCTGCTGCAGAGGCCGGAGAAGCCCCCACCACCACCACCACTGTGCTTGCCAGCTGTGAGCCCAGCTTCTGGCTGAGCAGCAACGCCCCTGTGGGAGTGTACTGACCACCAGGGGGCAGCTCCTGCATTGAGTGTCTTCCCCCTGGTGGTCAGTGTGCATCATAACAATTGGTCATTTCACCAGTTTGGTTGATTCTGTTGTTTGGTTGATTTGCTTATTAAGGTTTTATTATATAGGCTAATACTTATCACCTCCTAGTATTCCATATAAATTACTCATGTATCAAATATATATTGTCTCCCTCTGCTAAAATGTAAGCTCCACAAGGGTAGCAATTTTAATCTGGATGGTTCACTGATGTATCACCCAGAATAGTTCCTGCTATAGACTGAGTACTGAATATTTTTCTGAATAATTGGATTTCCATAAGCATGTCAGTTCTCTCTACAAATTCTTTACTTCCTGTTCAGCTCTTTTGGCCATACAATAATTCTACCATTTTAAGTACAATGTGTATCTTTCTCTCCCATATCTCCCCAGAAGGAGAGCTGTCTTCAGTGTTATCTGACCCAATAAACTGTTATATGACTCAATAAACCTATTATTTGGGAGAAAAAGAGAATTCATAGAAGGTGGTTTTATCTTCATAGACAGCAGAGAATGGGGAAGGTTATTCAAAGAATTTGGTGGCAAAGCTAGACTATTATGACATTTAAGAAAAGAATATTTCAACAAGTAATGTCAGTTAAAATGACATGTATTACAAATAATGCATCATCTGTTTCTTATACATTGACATCTTCTTTTCTCAGTAATCACATAATAACAAAAATGTTTGTAATACTGATTAAAAATGACATTATATAATATAAACATGAGGAACATAACAATGCTTCATAAATAGATAATGTCTATAAATGAAGGCAAAATAAATAAAATTGTTGTAATTAAGATCAATTTACCATTGGATAACCAAAATTATATTTTATTATATTTATCCTTTTTAAAAAATACTTTTTTAAAATTTATTTCAGAGAGGAAGGGAGAGGGAGAGAGAGAGAAAAACATCAATGATGAGAGAGAATTATTGGCTGGTTGCCTCTGCATGTCCCCTTCTGGGGATCAAACCCGCAACCCAGGCATGTGCCCTTAACTGGAATCAAACCTGGGACCCTTCAGTCCATAGGCCAATGCTCTATCCACTGAGCCAAACTGGCTAGGGCTCATATTTATCATTAACACCCAATCAATTATGGGTAACATTTGCAATCTTATGTGTAATTTTTAATATTAATAAGTGGCTTCAGCCCTAGCTGGTTTGGCTCAGTGGATAGAGCATCAGCCTGAGGCCTCAAGGGTCCCAGGTTCAATTTCTGTCAAGGGCGTGTACCTTGATTTCGGGCACATCCCCAGTAGGGGGTGTGCAGGAGGCAGCTGATTGATGTTTCTCTCTCATCAATGTTTCTAACTCTCTCTCCCTCTCCCTCTCCCTTCTTCTCTGTAAAAAAAATAAAATAAATATTTTTTAAAAGTAAGTGGCTTCATAAAAGAGAACTTACTTCAGATTATAGGTATCATATTCAATGGAAGACCTTGGCACTGCAGGAATCATATAAAGAAATCCAAGATGTTCATTTTCACGTAATATTTTAATGATTTGCAAGGGATCACGGATATTGGCTTTAACAACATCTTCCCGGTCCTCAAATATGTACGTAGGCAAAGTTGAGTCACTAGCCTTATAGAGACCTCTTCTTCCGATAGGCGGCAGTTTCTGAGGAGAGGGAGACATTTCCTTAGCAGAGGGCCTTGGGATCTGAATAATGCCAAACAGGGTGAATGAATTAAGCAAAAATGAGGTCATAGATATGGGAGGCAGGAAGGTACAAGGGAGAATATTTGAAAAAAAGAACGTGATAAAAGTGACAAGATATTAACATCAAGGACCAATTACTATAGTGCCTGAGATATTCTTCAAATCAACTGAAGGACTTATATGCATGCATATAAGCTTAACCAATGGACGCAAAACTCTGGGGAGGGAGGGCATGTATGGGAGTGGGGGGTGGATTGGTAAGATATGTACACATATAATACCTTAATAAAAAAAAGGAAAAAAATGAAAAACAACAACAACAACTGATATTCCTTTTCAGTACTCCCTACCCAGATACTCGTTCCCTTCCCACAAAACAGCCCACATCAGCTCCTATGTCTTTTTCCTCTCCTATAACTTAAAGTTTATGACCTCAAAACACTACCAGCTCTCTGGATTCATGGGAGTTTGCCACTCTCCTTGCTGAGATGCTCTGCAGTGACCCTGACTGTGGCCTCTCCCCTCAACTGTCTCACCTGTTCTGACTACCCGATGTTTTTAAATGAGTGGCATCTTTCTTATACAGTTGTAATCATAACACATAATAATCTATATAGTGGGTTGTGTGTGTGTGTGTGTGTGTGTGTGTGTGTAAATGTGAGGGGTAATTATACTGAGCTCTGGGAGTCATTATTTAATAGCCTTGGAAAAGCATACATGTTTTTAACTCATAATTGCCAGTTCTGGCCACCAATGCCTCTCGCATTTCACTGTGCATGGGAATTATAATACCTTGGTGTCATGTTAACATGTAGTTCCTGTCAGCCAGTCTGGGAATACATGGAAGCAAAAAGATAAAAAGTTCTTCTTTCACTTACTGGCCAGGGAGAGCAGCAACAACAAAGCTTTCTTATATGAAAGAATAGACGAAACCAGACACCCAGAACCAGAGAAAATAAACATTGCCTTGTTCCAATGCTTCAAAAGGGCTATGGTCAACCAATAATTTTATGAGACTAGAGTATTCATATTTTAACAAAAAAATGCATTGATTTTCTTCGTTATTTCCTCTCAAAAGTTTTACTGCATTCTAAATGGAAGATTTATTCAACAATAACCCTACACATTTTTTTTTTGTCTGAGTACAATTTCTAATTACATGCATATCTCAGAGATATTTCAGGTTCAGCTCCAGACCACCATAATACAGTTAGGTATTGCAACAAAGCAAGCTATCATCTTTTTGCTAGTGAAGGGTCTTGCCTTGCACTTGTAAAAAAAAAAAAAAAAAAAAAAAAGAAAAAGAAAAAAAAAAAGCAACACCTGTGAAGCACTGCTATGCAAGGGCACTAAAACAAAGAATTCGGTGGAAATATGTGATTCAATTGAAGTAGTCACAAAAGTTCAGATTTTTGGAGGTGGGAGATGGAATAAAGGAAGCATTTATTCTTAAAGTGTAGAACTTCCTCTGTGATGGATGCCCAGACCAAAATGTAAAGTTAATCTTCCTTAATTACCAGAAGTAAAGCCTCCAATTTTCCTCTCCCTCCCTTCCTCCTTTCTTCCCTTCCTCTTTCCTTCTCTCCCTCCCTCCCTTCAAGTCTCAGGAAATCCTTGTTATTGCATGTCTATTCTAAACTAATTTTGAGAAATCAATACCCCCCAGAAATAAGCCTCCTCTCAGAATAAATACCTTCTTTTATACGGCACATCCCCCTTTCTTCCACATTTCCCTTCAACTCCTAACTCTATACTTAATTCTTCACTTAGTTATGGCTACAGTCAGGTATAACCCACATCTAACATTTCTCCCCAGTTTTCTCCCTTCATCCCAGTTACCCACACAATATCTCTCCTCTTCTTTAAAAGCAAGCTCTTGAAGCCCCCTTCCTATGAAATGAATTGATAGGCAAACAGATCTGTCCTGGCCCTATTTCAGATAGCTCACTCTCTTTTCTTCACAGAAATCAAATGAACTGAAGCTATATAATTTTACTCAATCATATCATACCGTTCTCTCAGTATAATCTCATCAAAACCCAGTGGACCTCCTTCCAGCTGGCTCTTCAAACCCCAAACTCTCCCACCTTATCTGCCTCATTGACTTTCCACTCATTCTTCAAAGCTTAGTGCAGTTCCCTGGGGTAAGCTATTCCTCCACTGACCATATCCCTGGGAACTGGATGTAACGTTCCTTCTATTTAGTTCTCTATCATTTTTTATGTTAAATGACCAAATGAAAGCTTTTATCACACCATGAGTGTTCACTTATCCATTTGCGCAGATTCTGAAGTCCCTGAGGTCAGACAAGTCCCCAACTGTTTCAAACACTGTAGCCCAATGCCTGAAAGACAATTAGCACTGAAATGTTTAACAAATGTTGAAGAATCCTCTAAAAAAAAAAAAGGCTCAAAGAAGCCCTAACCAGTTTGGCTCAGTGGATAGAGTGTCAGCCTGCGGACTCAAGGGTCCCAGGTTCAATTACAATCAAAGGCATGTACTTTGGTTGCGGGCATGTACCCAGTAGAGGGTATGCAGAAGGCAGCTGATCGATGTTTCTCTATCATCGATGTTTCTAACTTTCTATCCCTCTCCCTTCCTTTCTGTAAAAAATATATTATTATTATATATTTTTTTTAAAGCTCAGAGAAATCTTGGCCCTATTAGTATTATTGTTGTGTGTATCCTCCATATTTTCTCCCACCCATTTCTGCTCCTTTCTTGAATTATCTATAAGTGTTCACTTAAAGGAATACTCTGGTGATTTCTCACTAGAGCTTATTCACTTACTAGAGGCCCGGTGCATGAATTTGTGCATGGGTGGGGACCAGCCAGCTGGCCCCAATAGGGGCCAATCAGGCCAGGCTGGCAGGGGGGAGGGGACGCAGAAGATTGGCAGGCCTGCCCTGACCCCATCGGCGATTGAGGACCATGCTGGTTCGGGGGAGGGCCTGCAGGAGGTTAGGCAGGGCAGATCGGGGCCCCAAATGGGCCAGTTGGGCGATGCAGTACATGTCATAGTGACTGGTTGTTCCGGTTGTTCTGGTTGTTCTGGTCATTCTGTCATTCTGGTCACTTGGCTTTTATATATATAGATTGCCTGCAAGGCAACATCACCACTCTACAGCTCTCATCAGTTACAAAAGTTATCTATCTGGCTCAGCTTCTTCTTTATTGCCTTTTACCAAGGTCTTCAGAGATTGCAATTTCTGGGGAATAGTGATGAAAATTTCATAAAAGTTAAAACAATATTATGTCTTCTTTGAATATGCAAGAGATCAGAAGACACTGTACAGATGCTGAGAGTTTCCTTTACGATTTTCCTCTACTGTCCAAATTTTCTTTAAATAGGAAAAACTGAGAAATAATATATTCCCAAAATTCTTTATGCAAACTGATAGAAACAGATTTTGCTGCTAATCTTGTGCATTAAAAGGTTAGCAATTCTATTTAAAACTAAAATTGAATTAAATGACCACTTAAGTACTTTACATACTATACCTGTGTTTTTTCCAACACATCCACATGAAGAGACTGAACAGGTGATGTGATAGAAATTTCTTCAGAGCTTCTTATTGGTTTTATGATTCCAGAAACGGACGGAGGAGGTTGATACTGTTGGTATATATATTCTGGCCTCTTATGATCTTGGTAGACTTTTAGCACTGGCTTTGGGAAACAAAGAGATATGTTAATCTTTTTAATATTAATGTGTACTTGTCTTATTCTTCACTATCTTTGGACTCTATCCCTGTTGGAAATTTATTTCCTCCTGGGACTAATTTTCTGTCAAAACTACAATCATTGTAGCAACTACCACCATTGTCTATCCATTGACTACTGCTTGATTAGACTTTTCTAGTTAGTTTCTATTAATTCTGTATTTTAAATACCAACAAATACTCCTAGGATTAAGGTTTATAATAGAAAGGGCTCAGGGGCATGAAGTCCTAAGCTCACTAATTATCCATTACAAATCCCCACCATTCACTACAAGAGAGGAAGAAGCTTACAATCTTCCAACCTTATCCAAAAGTTACTTATCACTTCCTATCACCATAACTGGTTGAAAATCTAAAAAATAAAATGGTGGCATTATCTTAGGCCCATCTCACTTCGAATTAAGGCAGTAAAAATCCAGCTTTTAACATAAAAGTTAAATAAAAATTTATTATAATGACTTTAAGTTTTTAAGTATTATGATTTTAGCTAATCTTATATACAGAAGTGATAAAAAATAAAATTGATAATAAATATAGCAAATGGCTGCTAAGTTTACATTTGGTTTTGGATAAAAATCCCTCAAGTCACTCATGGAAGAAAATAAAAGACTAGCTGGTGATGAGAGTAGGAGAGGTGAGTAGGAGGGGATTACAGTAATGACAGTAGAAGGGGAGATCTCAGCTATATAACAATATGGAAAAGGAACTCAAGATCAGCATCACAGTTAAGAAGGGAGAGTGGGGGTCCAAGATGGAGATGTAGGAAGACTGTTATTAACTCGCCTCCCACAGACACATAGAATAATGTATACCTTAAACACTTATGTATATAGCAACTTCTCCTGAAGAGCAACTGAAGATGGATTGGATAGCTTCTGCACATTATATGAGAGAAGGACTACATACAGAAGGGGAGAAGGGATGGAGACGCAGTAACCATTGAAACCCTACCCCAGTGGAGCAATGTGCAGTAGGTAGAGATATCACTAACAAACCCATGTGCAGACTCACCTGCCCTGGGGCACAGTAATAAAACAGAGTCTTAAAGTGCACCTAGACTATACATGAAAAAACAAACAAACAAACAAAAAAACTATTTACTAACCCCCCAAATGCCTGCCAAATGGGTAGGGAACTGCAGGAATTCTCCAGAATTGGAGGGGTCAGCAAGTGCCATTGTTACATTCCCCCTCCACCTAGATAACATGGGTGGGAACTTAGTTCAAGTGCTCAATACAGCCTGCAAGGCTGGCACAGCTTGCTCTGGGCCATCTTAGCAGAGACCACTCCAGACCCAGCTAGCTGGCCTGCCAGGGGGCTCCTAAAGCCATAGGGCCTGGACCACCTTTCCCCAGACTTGTTCCAAACCTGCCGCTCATCTTCCTGGAGGCCCGGGGCTGCATGCTCTGACCAATTCAGTCATGCCTGCCCTGGCTTTGGCCAGTCAGCCGGCCAGGACACCCGTGGCACTGTGTGCACCCACATAGTCTCCAGCCAGCCTGCCAATGCTACTTAGCACATACTGTTTACACAGAGGTTGCTCTTAACACAGGCCACTTTCATTTCATTCATAAAAACACAGAAAGCCAAACAAAATGAGGAAACAAACTAATATGATCCAAATGAAAGTATAAGAAAAAATGCCAGACAAATACACTAGTGATATGAAGATAAATAATTTTCCTGATAAAGAATTCAATTTAATGAATTCGTTTTAATGGCTGACTAGTTTTCCATTGTGTGTGTGTGTGTGTGTGTGTGTGCACTCACATCTTTATCCAATCATTTGTTGATGAATACTTGGACATTGTAAATAATGCTGCCATGAACATAGGGGTACATATATCTTTACAAATTAATGTTTTTATATTTTTGGGTTAAATTCTCAGAAGAAGAATTATTAGATCATATGGCAGTTCTATTCTGTACTTTTTCCATAGTGGCTGCTCCAATTTGCATTCTCACAAACTATGTATCCTTTCTAATACTTGTTATTGCTTGTCTTTTTTTTTTATGATAGCCATACAGTAATATTCACTGTAGTTTTGACTTTCATTTCCTTAATAACCAGTAATATTGAACATCTTTTCAAACCTCTGTTTGCCATCTGTATGTCTTCCTTGGAAAAATATTCAAATCCTTTGCCCTTTTGTAATCATATTTTTTTGTTGTTGTTGAGTTGTATTGGATATTGGCCCCTACTGGAAGTACCATTTGCAATAAAAGATAAAATATTGCCATTTGTGACAACACAGATGGATCCAGAGAGTACTATGTTAAGTGAAATAAGTCAGATGAAAAAGGACAAAAGTCTTATGATTTTGCTCATATCTATTTATATAAAGACCCTACGTGTAACACCATCACGACAAAAGTTCAACCAACTGGAAGGACATCAGTTCTGCAGGGGTCGCCTTGGCAACGGCTGTGCCCTCCCCAAGCTGTTTCCCGTTTCCTGAGAGGCCTGAGGGAACCCAGAGGCAGTCAGTCCTAGGTTGAGGAGGTGGAGGCCAAGGCGTGGTAGAATTCTGGGTCTGGCCCAACAGGGGGCATGGCTGGCCTTCAAACCAGACCCTGACAGGAGGGAGGAGGGAGCCCCATTCCTTCACAGAATTGACAGATGGCCAGCTTGCTGTCAAGGATCTGCCAGTAAGGAATCCTATTTACCTGCATACCTGTATAAAATTTTAATACATTATATTAAAGGTCGTGGTGGTACTGTTTTACCCACAGTGTCTACAGGAATTGCTGCAAATTTACTTCTCGGTGGAAGAACCTTTCATTCCCAATATAAATTACCAATTCCATGAAATGAAACTTCAATTTCTAGACTTGATATGAACAATGAAGTTGCTAAAACTATATAAAAGTCCCAACTTCTCATTATTGATGAATGCACCATGGCATTCAGTAATGCTATAAACACAATAGACAGGTTCACTAAGAGAAATTATGAATTTTAATGTTGTATTTGGTGGGAAAGTTCTCCTTCTTGGGGAAGATTTTCGACAATGTCTCAGTATTGTGCTGCACGTTATGCGATCAGCCATAGTACAAATGAGTTTAAAGTACTGTGATGTTTGGGGATGTTCCAGAAAGTTGTCTCTTACAACAAATATGAGATCAGAGGATTCTGCTTATAGAGAGTGGTTAATAAAACTTGAATATGGCAAACCTGATAGCAGTTTTCATTTAGGAATGGATATTATGGAAATTCCCTGTGAAATGATTTGTAATGTATCTATTATTGAAGCTACCTTTGGAAATAGTATATATCTATATATAATATTAAAATATATCTAAACATGCAATTCATTGTCCAAAAAATTAGCATGTTCAAAATTAAATGAAGAAATTTTAGATATACTCATGGAGATTTTCACATATATTTGACTGATGATTCCATTGATTCAACAGATGATGCTGAAAAGGAAAAATTTCCCATAGAATTTCTTAATAGTATTACTCCTTCAAGAATGCATGTCAAAAATTAAAGTTGAAAGTGGGTGCAATTATCATGCTATTGATAAATCTTAATAGTAAATGGGGTCTTTGTAATGGTAACAGATTTATTATCAAAAGATTACAAACTAACATTATCAAACATGAAGTACTAACAGGATCTGCAGAGGGAGAGGTTGTTCTGATTACAAGAATTGATTTGTCCCCATCTGACACTGGCCTCCCATTTAAATTAATTTGACGACAGTTTTCCGTGATGCCAGCATTTGCAATGACTATTAATAAATCACAAGGACAAACTCCAGAGAGAGTAATGATATTCCTACCTGAACCCATTTTCGCACATGGCCAGTTATATGTTGCTTTCTCTCGAGTTCGAAAAGCATGTGACGTTAAAGTTAAAGTTGTAAATACTTCATCACAGGGAACTTAGACAAGCACTCTGAAATTGTTTTTACTCTTAATGTAGAGTTCAGGGAATATTAGAATAAGTTTAACCACTTTATCAGTCTTTGTTTTTATATCATACTAGAGGCTCAGTGCATGAAATTCATGCATGGGGTGGGGGAGTGTCCCTAAGCCCAGCCTGCACCCTCTCCAAGCTGGGACACCTTGTTAAAACTGCCCGTTTAGACCCGATTCCACTCCAGGATCGGGAAGTCTGACATTCCTTTCACAATCCAGTTCTGCTAGCTCCCAACTGCTTGCCTGCCTGCCTTCCTGATTGCCCCTAACCACTTCTGCTGCCAGTCTGATACCACCTAACCACTCCCATGCTAGCCTGATTGATGTCTAACTGCTCCCCTGCCAGCCTGTTTGCCCCCCAACTTCCCTCCTCTGCTGGCCTGGCCATCCCTAACTGCCCTTCCCTACAGGGTTGATCTCCTCCAACTGTCCTCCCTTGCAGGCCTGGTGCCTCTCAACTCCCCTCCCCTGCTGGCCATATTGTGGTGGCCATCTTGTGTCCACATGGGGACAGGATCTTTGACCACATGGGTGCAGCCATCTTGTGTGTTGGAGTGATGATAAATCTGCATATTACTCTTTTATTAGATAGAATTAGACAGGATAGAGGCCTGGTGCATGAGTGGGGGCCATCTGGTTTTCCCTGAAGGGTGTCCCAGATCAGGGTGGGGGTTCCCTTGAGGTGTGGGGCAGCCTGGGCAAGGGGCCTGTGGTAGTTTGCAGGCCGGCCACACCCACCAGCAACCCAAGCTGGTATCTGGAATTTATTTATCTTCTACAATTGAAACTTTTTAGCTTGGAGTGGAGCCAAGCCTCCTGGTTGCTTCCTGAGGGCAGTCATTTCTGTTGGAATTTCTGTATCTTCTACAATTGAAACTTTGTAGCCTGGAGTGAAGGCCTGAGCCGGCTAGGGCTGCAGAAGCTTGGCTTCCTCCATTGCCTGGGACAACCCTAGCCTGCTCTTCCAGCTCAGTGACTTCTGCCATTTCTGTTGGAATTTATTTACCTTCTATAATTGAAACTTTACAGCCTTGAGTGGAGGCCTGGGCCTGCCTGGGCATGTGGAAAGCTTGGCTTCCTCCATTGCCAGGGAAACCCAAGCCTTCCTCCTGCTCTCTGCGGCCACAACCATCTTGGTTGGTGTTAATTTGCATACTTGTTCTGATTGGATGGTAGGCATGACTGGTAGGCTTAGCTTGTGGGTATAATAGAGTGATGGTTAATTTGCATATTACTCTTTTTTAAAAATATATATTTTATTGATTTTTTACAGAGAGGAAAGGAGGTGGAGAGAGAGAGAAACATCGATGAGAGAGAAACATCGATCAACTGCCTTCAGCACACTCCCCACTGGGGATGTGCCCACAACTAAGGTACATGCCTTGACCGGAATCAAACCTGGGACCTTTCAGTCCACAGACCGACACTCTGTCCACTGAGCCAAATCGGTTTTGGCTGCATATTACTCTTTTATTAGATAGGATAATAAAGAGGGAGTGTGCTAATTAACTGTCACATCCTCACAAAGATGGCGGCACCTATGGCCAATAAGGAGGGAATATGCTAATTGACTACCACGCCCTCAAAGATGGTGGGGTGCCCAGCCACAAGATGGCATCACCCAGTCCCCTCAGCCCTCCAGCTGCCCAGGGCCAGCCCAAGGTGTAGGCAAGCCACCAACGGCAGCTGCCCAGCCTTCCAGGGCTGCCCGAGGCTCAGGTAACCAGGGCTGACAGAGGGTTGCACTGCCAAGAATGGTAACAGCAGAGGTGTGATGGGGGCATCGCCTTACCCAGATCGCTGGGTCGCCTCCCACCCCTGAGGGCTAATGGACTGTGAGAGGGGGCAGGCCAGACTGAGGGAACCCCGTCCAGTGCATGAATTTTCATGCATCGGGCCTCTAGTTTTAACATATCAGTCTATCAAATATTTTTTTAAATGATACTATCAAATTCAACAACCATGTGAGTAAGCAAGTCCTCTTATACACTGTAGGTGGGAAGGTAAACTATTTAAACTTTAGAGTACAACTGGGCAATATTTTTCAAAATTAAAAATGTACATATTTTATGACTTATACAAGTGCCACTTCTGAATTCTTACCATTTGCAACAGCATGGATGGAACTGGAGAGCATTATGCTAGTAAGCAAAATAAGCCAGTCAGAGGAATGTAAGTATTACATGATATCACTCATTTGTGGAGTATAATGAACAACATAAATTGATAAACAAAAATAGAACCAGAATCATAGAAGCATCGAATAGACTGTCCAACCTATGAGGGAAGGGGTAAGAGATCAACCAAAGAACTTGTATGCATACATATGAGCATAACCAATGGACACAGAAAGTAAGGGGATGAGGGCATATACTAAAGGGTGTGGGTGGCTGGGGAGAGGTCAGTGGAGGAAAAAAGATTTATGTAATACTTTAAACAATAAAGAATTTTAAAAAAAACTTTTTAAAAATGCCACTTCTGCCCTGGCTGGTGTGGCTCAGTATCTTGGGTGTCACCCTGTGCATGGAAAGGTTATAGGCTTGATTCTCTATCAGAGCACAGGCCCGGATTGTGGGTTCAATCCCTGGTAGGGAACTTGCAGGAGACAACTAATTAATATTTTGCTCTCATGTTGATATTTCTCTCTCTCCCTTTTCCCCTCTCTCTCTGTAAATCAATAAAAAAAATTAATGCCACTTCTAGGAACCCATCTTTACATGTATAAAAGAAAGGCCATTCAATGTAGCATTGTCTGAAATAGCAAAATAACAACAACAAAACAAAAAGTAAACTGAATTCCCATTAATAGGAGACCACTTGATGGATACCATCTTTGGTACAAACATGCAACAAATACAGCGCAGCTGTTAGAAAAGACACCTCTGAATGCATGGATTAGAAAGACTTCTACATAAGTGAAAAGGACCCTTAAGATCAGTATGTACTGTATAATCTTACTTTAAAACTACAAATCTTTACACACACACACACACACACACACACACACAGATTTGAATAAATGTATAAAACATCCTGAAGGGCAACCATCAACAATGGTAGTTAATGTCTGAGAGTGGAGGTGAGAATTTTTACCTTTTACTTTATGCACTTTCACAGCTCCTTCACATGGATTTATAATTATCCAAAGGCATAAATGAGTTCTTCACAATTAAATATATTCAGACATGCATAAAATTGTTCAGGGCACCAGGCATTTACTTTAGCAATAATGAAACTATATTAATACAAGCATATCTCTTTTTATTGCACTTTGTTTTATTGTAATTTGCAAATAATGCCTTTTCTATGTATTAAAGATTTGTAGCAACCCTGAATTGAGCAAGTCTATTGGTGCTATTTTTCCAACAGGCTCAAATGATGGCTAGCATTTTTTAGCAACCAAATATTTTTTAATATATTTTGATTGATTTCAGAGAGGAAGGGAGAAGAAAAGAGAGAGAGAAACGTCAATGATGAGAATTGCCGATCGACTGCCTCCTGCACACCCCACAATGGGGATGGAGCCCACAACCTTGATATTTTGACACCTGCCTGGATATAATGGGGTGCCCAGACCAGGAATCAGACCATCACTTCCTGATTCACAGGTCCTGATTCCCAAAGTATTTTTTAATTAAGGTCTGTACATTGTATATTAGGCATAATGCTACTGCACATTTAATAGACAATGGTATAGTGTAAACATAACTTTCATATACACTAGGAAAGTAAAAAAATTTGTGTGATTCACTTCATTGTAATATTCAGTTTATTGTAGTGTCTGGAACTAAACAAACAATATTTCTGAGGCATGCCTGTGTGTGTGTGTGTGTGTGTGTGTGTGTGATTCTTACTGAAGTTCCCAGTATTAAATGGTACCCTAATATCCAAAGAGCCTTAAATCTACATAGTTAAGTATCATATTGTACATAATCTTAG
Organism: Pipistrellus kuhlii; assembly: GCF_014108245.1. NCBI lineage: Eukaryota > Metazoa > Chordata > Mammalia > Chiroptera > Vespertilionidae > Pipistrellus > Pipistrellus kuhlii. The sequence goes on along the minus strand of NW_023425438.1, from coordinate 45,886,046 downwards.
AGAAGATTTATCTACCAGAAAATTTTGTTCACCACCATATCCCTCCCACTTCAAATTGTTTATAATTCAATATTTTAAAATAAGTAATTGTGTTTACAACTCCATAAACAAGTCTTAACTTTCAGGTTTTCATTTCTTCTCTGATAAGTGTCTAGAAATATTCCATCTCATCCCAGAGCAGTTTTGCAACTTCCTCTGTAGCCCAAAGTGGCTACGATGTTGGGTTTTGAACTTACCAGAGGCTCTAGTTTTCTAGGCTGCTGTCGTTTTCTTGTCCTTTCCTGGGCTTTGGTATTGTGTTTAAAGACCAGGACTTGAGTATCTTCTGCATTTTTTAAGAATGTTGAAAAACTCGGTTTCCCCTTGGATGTTTTCCTTTCCAGTTTTGGATTTGACACCTGCCTGTCCGTATTTTCGAGGTCAGAGTCCATTTCAGAGTTCTGAAAAGCCATCTTTACTCCTGCAAGGGCAGGGTGAGAAAAAGACAAATGAAGAGCAACAGAACTGAGGGTGTGGATGGGGGACTTACGAACTAGGGAGAGATGAGGTTGCTGACTGCCAAAGAAAACCAATCAAAGTTACCCCATTCCTCCCAAAATGAGGACTTGAGCCAGAGGAATGGAAATTAGGAACTATGCTTGGCCTTCAAGAAGACCTGTTTGTTGGGGTGGAACCTAGAAATTTGCATTTGTAACAAGTTATTGGGTGCTGCTGCTGCCGCTACCACTGATTCGAGGACCACATTGGGCTTAGACGGTAAGGACGAAGAGAAGTGCAATTAGCATTGAAGTACTGAGATCATTGTTTCTCACACTTGAGTAAACAAAGCATCTCCAGGGAAGCGTGTCCAAAGTGCTGGTAATTCTAACACATGCAATCTGAGAACTACAGCCTCGGTACTCATGAAGAGACCAAACAAAGGAAGAAGAGAATTGAGGGCTATATTCTAAATCAGTGCTTCTGGAACTTTTATGTGCAGGAAAGTCTCTTAAAATGAAGGCTCTGATTCAAACACATTGAATAAGCCACGTCCTAGAACACTAGAACCCTGAGACTTTCGTAGTGGAATTGCATTCTCATTACCACTCACACTCCCAACCCACCAAATGGACAGAGAGACTTCTCTCCAAAATGGTAGTCTGGCACATGAGGCCTTCAACCAGAAGTCAGCCGGACTTGGCTTTTAGTCTAGGCCTGCATCTGGCCAATCAAAATCCGATGCAAAAAGCAAGGAGGTGGGCAGCACTGAAACAAGCCAAGACTGAGTTGCCAACTCCAGGGAAAGCGAGACGCGGTTCATGGATGAGGACATCATGGTAGCGCCATCCGGTGATGACTCATGGGACCTGATCACGTGTTATTGCTGAAATCCCATTGGGGGGCAGCCCGTGATTGAATGCGGCCTCTGTGGAAGGTGAATCCAGCTCTCCTGTGCCAAGATGAAGAAAACCAATGCCCTGACTTCCTTTTACTGCCGGAAGTACAAGGAACCGTGGCCAGAGGCCTGGTGATTAGGGGAGCCTCCCAGATCTGGAGAGTCCTGCCATCATCATCTCCATGCTGGAACTTCCAAAAGACAATGTCACTTGGGAAACGAGCCTCAGGGGCCTCCCTCGGTTCCCTGAAGCTCAGATATAATACTATCCCCTTTCAAGGGAGGAATTCCCAAGGGAGATGGCTTAGAAATGAATTCCTACGCTATTCTTCCTTCCTACCTTGTGGTCTTGAACTGGGACCCATGACAGAGGGAGGCTGTCTGGGTCCTAGACACTATCTCTGTCCCTTGGATCTGCCACCTCTCCCTTTCCAGACCAGCGGTGGGAATGGAACAGAATGGGATGGGACGGTTGTCTACAAAATTCTAGTGTCCATACAGCACGCCCTGCCTCATCTTTTCTTATACCTCACTCCCCACTTATTCTACACGGGTTTTATTCTTAATCTTGGACTTACCCCTTTTGGTCATGGCAGCTCGGAGGTGGAGCACCAACTGGAACCTGGCAGAGGAAGGAAGGAAAACAGGTGACCATCCTCTCACTCACCTCTTTTGTGTCTGATGATATCGGCCCAGCCGTTTGTGAAGACAGCCTGTATGTTGTGAACAAAGCAGAGCGGGCTCTTTACACTTGCAGGTCTCCTCTGCCATTTTAATTTTCCAAGTAACCACATTCAGAAACACAACACGTGGAACCCGTGACACTCATTTTAATAATGTGCTTTATTTAACCTATCCAAAACTTTATCATTTCAACACATCATGAGTATCAAAAGTATTCTTGTGGATCTTACCTTTGGTTGCTGCCTTGGAAAGCCGGGGTGTGTTTCACACACAGAGTACACCTCAGTTCAGACCAGCCACTGGGTGAGGAGCACAGGCCTAGAGCTCACCACGCTGTGGAATCTTGGACCAGTCTTTGCTGTCTCCCTTCCTCCCTTCCTAGCCCCTCTAAAATGCCAGGGCCGCGGTCGGCAAACTGTGGCTCTCTGGCCCCTTGAGCCTGGCTCTTCCACAAATACCACAGCCTGGACGAGTCTATTTTGAAGAAGTGGCGTTAGAAGAATTTAAGTTTAAAAAATTTGGCTCTCAAAAGAAATTTCAGCCGAAACCGGTTTGGCTCAATGGATAGAGCGTTGTCAGCTTGGGGACTGAAAGGTCCCGGGTTCGATTCCGGTCAAGCGCATGTACCTTGGTTGCCGGCATGTCCCCAGTAGGGGCTGTGCAAGAGGCAGCTGATCGATGGATGACTCTCTCACATCGATGTTTCTAATTCTCTATCTCTCTCCCTTCCTCTCTGTACAAAATCAATAAAATATATATTTTTTAAAAATTTCAATCGTTGTACTGTTGATATTTGGCTCTGTTGACTAATGAGTTTGCCGACCACTGTTCTAGCGGCTAGGGAATCACTGCAACGCCTTCCCATTGCCTTCCTCTGACCATTGGAGTTTTTCCTGGTTTGCTCCGAGAGCCATATGTTCTTTGGTCTAAAGTCAGAGCTCAGCCCCACAGTATAATTCATCAAGACTCACCACGTCAGACTGGAGCAGCCGCCTCCGCTGCCCTGGGTCTCCAAAGACAGCAAATGCAGGGCTGGGAGTAGAGAGGTGGCGTCCCGGAGAAGTTTCCCGTTGCCTAGCAGCCAGCAGGTCTCTCCGGGGCGCACAGGTCCTGCCTGGCTGGTTGGGGAAGAGCGGGCACTGGGCCCGCCCCGGCCCTCCTCCGCGCTGGGAACCAAGCAGTCCCCAGGCCCCAGGCGGAGGCGAGGCAGCCAATGAGGGTGGTCTGCTCTGTTTGTTCCTGCGCTCACCAACCACCCAAGCTCCTGGTCCCTCCCTCCTCCTGCAGGAATCTCTTCTGTTTCCTCTAACGGAGGCCCACAGGCAGACTGGACGTTTGTTCGCGCTAACCTAACTTGCTCTGGTTCCAAGAATCAAGCAATCTCTGGAGAGGGAAATGCGTTGTTAAGCAGCTCGGGTCCCCCTCTCAAAGGGAGCGACAATTCCGCATCTCCACACCACCTATACATCTTGATCAATTTTTCAAGTCCACTGTCAAAAAGAAATAACTTGATGGAACAAAACATAAGCTATATTTATATAAATAAAAGTAAACAGAACGAATTTTTAAATCCTCACCTGCTGATCATTTACTTTAGAGAGGAGAGAGAGAGAAAAATAGAAACATCATTGTGAGAGGGAAACATCACTCAGTTGCCTCCTGCACATGCTCAGACCTAGATGAGCCTGCAACCTACCCTGTTTCCCCGAAAAGAAGACAGTGTCTTATATTAATTTTTGCTCCCAAAGATGCGCTAGGTCTTATTTTCAGGGAATGTCTTATTTTTCCATGAAGAAGAATACAGTACACATTTATTGTTAAATGAAAATAAAGGAAATTTATTACCTGTATACGGTACGGAGGTATGGTAGTTGTCAACACAAACCAGACAAACTGTGAATCCTACAGTATCAAGAATTTACTCATTTATTCAATGACAATCATGTCATCATCTTGTGGAACATCATCATAACAATCCAATTCCTGAATTTCCTGGTGAATTTCTTGTGACTCCATTTCTTTCAGAATCAGTAGACCAAATCTCTCATGTTTAGCCTAGGGGGGCCTTATTTTTTGGGGAATGCCTTATATTTCACTCAGAAGGAAACGTGTAAGTAGGTCTTATTTTCGGAGGATGTCTTATTTTTGGGGAAACACAGTAGGTATGTGCCCCGTCCAGGAATTGAACCTGCAACCTTTTGGTGCATGGGACAATGCCCATCCAACTAAGCCACACCAGCCAGGGCCAGAACAATTTTTGTATAGTACACAATCCCAGTGTCATAAACTTTACAACTGGAAATTGTCTAGTCATAGTCATTTAGAATGTGTTCAACTTTACCTAATCAGCCCAGAAAGAATTGTGTTTAAAAAAATTTACCAATACCAGGTTGTATATTGTATGAAACTGCATCAAAATGTAATTTATGAGGTGTAGACTTTTCTGCAGGTATACTAAATTTGAATTTTTAAAAATCACTAGTACTTTCTTGAAAATTAGAAACACAATTTCCAGAACTGCTCTAGAGTAAGCTAGATATCCAAATTCTAGGTTACATGTGGGCTTAGACCTTCCCAGTTTTCAGAAACCAGGACTCTTTCACCATAGTCCACAGGTTCTGTTTAACACCAGTACACCAGTTTAGTCTGTTTAACACCAGTACTCAGATTCATTGGAGAAACACAGACCAGTCAGTAGTATTAGGTCTGCAATGTACAGTTCTGTATTGATCAAGTTAGTGGTTTTTAAAAATTGTCAATGAATTAAACATCCTCACTACTATAAATTTTAAAAAATCATTATAACCTACATGATCAAATTCTTTCATACATGGGTCCCTAATAAGACATATGGATTCCCCAAGTGAAGTCCAATTTCACCATTTTCTAACTACTTTTACAATTTCATGACATATAAAATTGCTCTACAGTAAACTGCACATATTTAAAATATTTTTTTCAAGTTCTTACATCTGTTCACCTATTAAATCATCCCCACAATCAACCAAAAAACATTTATTTTCCACCAAAAGTAGCCCTGTGTTCTTCTGTGATCAAACCTTCTCTACATCTTCATTCTCAGGCAATCACAAATATCCTTTTTGTCTATAAACCTATTTTTATTTTTAAGTTTTATATAAATGGAATCACACACATGTATTTTATGCATACACACACACACACACACACACACATTATTGATTTCAGAGAGGGAAAGATAGGAACATCAATAATAAGAGAGAATCATTGATCAGCTGCCCCCAGCACACCCCCCACTGGAAATTTATCTCAACCTCCTGGTTCATAGGTCAAGACTAAACCACTGAGCCATATCAGCCAGGCACATGTATTTTTTGGTCTAGTTTCTTTGACTCAGCATAAGGTGTTGATATTTACCTATATTGTTGCACATATAAGTCCTTCATTACCTTTTATTTTTCAACTAGAGTTCTGATGCACGAAATTCATGCAAGGGGCTTGGCCCTCTCAGCCCCGACTTCATCCAGAAGTACATCTGGAAAGTCATTTGTCTATCCAGTCTATTTAGCTTATTACCTCTTATTATTATAGATATTCTGAGTGGGTGTACAATAATTTATCTATTTACTTCCTTATGAGCATTTGAGAGGTTCCTAGATTTTGGCTCTTAGAAATAAGCCCTCTATCAACATTAATATTTAAGTTTTTGTGTAGTTACATGTTTTCATTTCTCTTGGGCCAACACTTGAGGTGGAATGATTGGCCTGTATAGTAGGGTATGTTTAACTTTTCATTGTTTGTATGTTTGTTTTTTAATCCTCACTAAAGATTTTTTCCATTTATATTTTAGAGAGTGGAAGGGAGGGAGAGAGACTGAAAAAGAGAAACGATGTGAAAGAGGCACATCAATTGATTGCTTCCAGCATGTGCTCTGACCAGCAACAGGGATTGAGCCTGCAATCAGATACATGCCCTTGACCGGAATTGAACCAAGGACCCTTCAGTTCACAGGCAGATGCTCTATCCATTGAGCTGTTGTGGGGCAAATTCGAGTGAATGACCACTGGAGTCCAAACCAAATTAAAATTTAGGGAGCCTTTAATGCCGGCCGGCTGACTGCTTTGCCTTTCTCCACACATGGAATCTGAGAACAGCCCCAACCCTTTGTGTTTAAACACATTCACTATATCCTATTTAAAACAATTTAAAACAAAGTAGTTTTTCTTAAGTAATATCAGCATGTTATTTATAGGAGTAAGTAACTGCATCCTATTAACAGGAAAGTTGACAGTGGGAGTAAGTAACTGCATCCCATTATCAGGAAAGTTGACAGTGATCTATCTCGTAAGGTTTACTGGCATCCTGTTTTCAAGAAAACTGACAATGATCTATCCTGTAAGGCTATTTTGTGAGTTGCAGCTGGGATTTATGGCCAACTCAACTAGGAGGAAGCATGCTCAAAAGTTCCCACTCTCTTAACAGAGCCAAACCAGCAAGGGCTTTTTTTTTTTTTTTTTTTTTAACATCATTTCTCATCTGTGGTCAACTGAGTGGATCTGTCCAATAGTCTGGGCTGAACTGGCACGCCTACTTAATGAATGTTTGTGTGGTTTTTATAAAATCAGTTTTATGGGTTCATAGCTCTTTGAGAAAGAGACCTGGTTTGCTCTTTTGTTTCCAATGAATAATAACGAAAGGCAGCCTACAGAAGAATGACAAGTAAGTGTTGATATGGTCAATAGGCCTTGGGTAGGGGGCTGTGAGGACATAGAAAGACTAAGTAGGAGGCAAAAATGAGCACATGCATTCTTAACAGAAGTCACTGATGAGGGTTCTTTTTATACCCGAGGACAGCTCAGTAGCATAAGAGGGGTTGGAAACTAGCAAAAGCCTTCTGAGAGGAGCATGCTGGTCCAAGTTTGGCCAACACTAAACTGTTACTGCTCATGCACTTATAACCTCTGATTTGATAGGAAGGCAGGAGGTTTCCTAATTGGGCAGGTAGTAATTAACTTTGTTCCAATGTTTGGCTAATTGGAGAGTGTCCACTTACCTGAAATTTTATTTGCAAAATTCTATTTTTCTATTTCCCAGGAGAAGTCAGGAATGAGGAAGTAGGGGAGAGAAAGTGAAAAAAAAAAAGAGAGGAAGGAGAAAAAAACAAGAAAGGAGAGTGAAGTGGAATATCGACAGTTGGCAGTTGGAACCAGTTGGCAGTTGGTACCCGTGAGGCTTGAATTGGGGTGGATGGAGCCTAAAGATTGGGGACTAGGATGTAAGACAGAAATAGAAAACAGAAATCAGGGAGGAGAACGGGTAGCAACCAGCTGGTCTTAAAACTGGGAAAGAGATGTGTCACTGGATGACTCTGGGAGAAAGGACTCAAGGATCCATCTGAGGCTTGTTTAAAATAACACTTTAGCTTGGCCAGTGTGGGTCAGTGGTTGAGTATCAACATATGAACCAGGAGGTCACGGTTTGATTCCCAGTCAGGGCACATGCCTGGGTTGTGGGCTTAGTCCTCAATGAAGAGCCTGTAGGAGGCAACCGATCAATGATTCTCAACATTGATGTTTCTCTCTCTGCTTGTCCCTTCCTCTCTGAAATTAATAAAAAGTATTAAAACAACAACAATGGAATAGAGTAATATGTAGTGACATGGCATGGGGAAATGTACTCAATACAAATAGGACAAAAGTAGGTATAAAGTTGTATTATTGTGATTGATTATTACATTATTTTCCATACAAACATGTGTTATCTCATTTTGTTAAAATAATTATATATATGGTTTATATAGTATAGAATCTGTGTACATTAATGTACTGTCCAACTATAGTTGTGATGTTGTAATTTATAATAAAAAATATACTTTGGGTCTTCATTCATTATTCCTGGCACAAAGCTCCTAAAACCCCTGGAATTTCCTAAGTGATGAGCACTATAAAGATGTGTTTTGTTAGGTTAATGAAGTGACTTTTGGAACTCACCTGAAGATGGGATTGGTTTCTTGGAGAACCAACCATGTGATTAGAGGGTGGAAACTTTATTCCCATTCCCAGACCTCCAGAGGTGGGAGAGGGAATGAAAATGGAATCAACATCCAATGACCAATGATGTGATCAATCATATCCAAGTAATGACGCCTCTACAAAACCTCAAAAGGACAGGGTTTAGAGATCCTCCTTGTTCGTGAACTCCTGGAGATTTGGGGAAAGTGGCATGCTAGAGAGGGAGAGCGAGAGAGCATGGAAGCTCCAGGCCCTTCCTCCACACCTTACCCTACTCATCTCTTCCATCTGGCTGTTCCTGATTCTATCCTTTTATAATAAATTGGTGATCCAGTAAGTAATATGTTTCTCTGAGTTCTGTGAGCCACTCTAGCAAATTAATTGAATAGAAGGAGGGGTTTGAATCTCCAATCTAAATCTAAGTTTGCAAACTATAATAGCTTCTAAAATGGGGTTGGTTGGGGGTAGAAGTAAATAGTGTCACAATTGAGTTGAACTGTAGTGTCTGAGAATTGGGTGTTGGTGTGAGAACACCCCTGCATACACATGTTAGAATGGGGATCAGAATCTTGATAGTATAGAGCAGAGGTAAGCAAACACTGCCCTATGGGTCAGTTTTGTAAATAAAGTTTTATTGGAATACAGCCACACTCATTTTATTTACATATTTTCTTTGGCCCTTATTTCACTATAACACCAGAGACTATATGACAGTTGTGACAGAGACTATATAATCCACAAAGTAAAAATACATACTTTCTGCTGGACCGGTTTGGCTCAGTGGATAGAGTGTCGGCCTGTGGACTGAAAGGTCCCGGGTTCGATTCTGGGCAAGGGCATGTACCTTGGTTGCGGGCACATCCCCAGAAGGGGGTGTGCAAGAGGCAGCTGACCGATGATTCTCTCTCATCGATGTTTCTAACTCTCTATCCCTCTCTCTTCCTCTCTGTGAAAAATCAATAAAATATATTTTTAAAAATGTACAAAGATTAATGCTGCAGTTTTGGGTTAGATTTAAAAAAATAATACATATTTTCTGATCTTTTAAAGAAAAAGTTTGCTGATTCTTGCCATACAATATATATTATATATGTATTAACATATGAGAGAAAGAGAAGAAATTATAAAGAGTAGTCACACCGAGCGGTGGGTGGGAGAGGGGAGATTTATAAAATAAAAAATAAAAATAAAAATAAATGTAGTCATAGATAAATTAACATTAAAATTTTAGTGGATTAAGTATTCTAGAAAATTTCTCATTACAGTCAACTTTGCCAGGGTCATGATTTTGCAGTCTTTATCATTACTTTTTAATTGTTTTAACACATGCTGAAAGTCAGTAAGCTAATGCTAGAAATACTCTAGAAATTGTGCTTTCAAATGGAAAGGAGATAGTGACACACAGTGGACAACAGCAAGAAGCTCAGACTTACATTCCCCCCAAACAGTGAGATATGTGGTTAACAAGTGTTTGAAAAGATTATTCTCATAGATTCTAGGGCAAATGTGGCATTTGAACATACCCACCTCCTTTAATACACCCCCATATAAAACCCCATTAAAAGGATTTTTAACGTTTTGAACTCAGAGAAATTAGGATAATGAGAGAAAAGACAATAGACCTAAAATTTTGAACTCTCAAATGAAGAAATATGAATGGTAAATGATTAAGCAGACACAGAAAAAGCAGATTCTGGTCACCTAAGACCATCGGAAAACACAGATATTTACATTATGGTTCATAACAATAGCAAAATTACAGTTATGAAGTAGCAACGAAAATAATTTTATGGTTGGGGACACCACAACATGAGGAACTGTATTAAAGGGTCGCATCATTAGGAAGGTTGAGAACCACTGTTAAACAATGGTGGGGAAAGATAATAAGCAAGCTGGTACACAATAGAGAATCCACAAAGACTCTGGAATTGGAGGTGTCAGATGTCTCAGTAAGCAGGGGCTAAGTAAGGAGACTGATCAACAGTCTCTTCTGAAAGCCGTCAGGTCCTTCAGATCATTCCACCCTCCCCAATCCTGGCAGAAGACTGGGAATTTATCCTTTGGAGGAGATAAAACATAGCCTCTAGACTGATGGAATTTGAGGGTGGGTACCATACTGAAAGCAGTGGGATTACCTGAATGTGGGCATATGAGATGCTGGAGTCACCCAACCATCTTTCCCTCTTTTGCACCCAGAATAGTAGCATAGGGTGTGCAACTGTCTCAATTTTCCTAGGATTGATGGTGTCCCAAGGATGGGGACTCAGTTTTTAAAATGACAAAATCCTGAGCAAACAGGTAGCATTAGTCACCCTAGTCTCAAACACTGGCAGTCAGACTCTTTGGGGCAGGAAACCGTGAGCAGCTCCTCTGGGGAATCTGACCAGCCCGTGATCTGAATGTATGGAGGATCTACAACTATGTGGTCCAGACAGATCAACCATGTAGTGAGGCTCATAGCAAATAAGCTCTTTCTGGGTGTGTTGAGGTTTCAATCACATTTTTTGACCCTTTCTCTCAAAAATAAGCAGATAACTAAGGATTACTATTAGGCAATTCAAGGAATGCCACTGTTACACAAAAGAAAGAAACCAAAGCATTCAAACAGAAAAACAAAACAAAACACAACAAGAACTTGAGAGTAAGTATATGATGCAAGTTGGAATGCTCTGTCTTTCTCTTGGATTTTAAAAAGTGGATCTGGGAGAAAAAATCCTCTCTTCCTCTCTAGTCGTGGTGCTCTTAGAACATGAGCCTGAAGTTCCCAGAAGCCATGTTCCCCTCTGTAAAGGAAGGCCACTGTTGGCCTCATAGAGATTCCTGAATGGGAAATGGACTCAATGGAGTCTTGATGTCTTTTTATGCCAAGATCCATGATCTCTCAGGCTATCTTGCTTTTTCCAATGTTTGTCCGTATGAGTCAATTAAGCTCCAACACTTTCGAAAAAAGGAATAAGTTTTAATAGATTTTCTGTCATTTGCAACCAACTTGTCCTGGTATGCCTCATGAATGACATTGACTGCTCTATATGTCTGCTTTTTTATCCAGAAAGTTTCCAAGTCAGCTATTTTCCTCTGCTTAAAATATAGATCACACAGTTTAAGAGGCTGAAAGTAGATGAGATTTCATTTAACAATGTGTGTTCACTGGACTCAGAAAATACTAACTTAAAAAAATATATTTTATTGATATTTTACAGAGAGGAAGGGAGAGAGATAGAGATCTAGAAACATCAATGAGAGAGAAACATTGACCAGCTGCCTCCTGCACACCCCCTACTGAAGATGTGCCTGCAACCAATGTACATGCCCTTGACCGGAATCAAACCTGGAACCTTTCAGTCTGCAGGCCGACACTCTACCATGGAGCCAAACCGGTTTCAGCAGAAAATGCTAACTTTTCAAAATCTCTCACAATGGGGTCTTCCCCAAAATAAAATCTGTAAGAGTTTGTCTGAAAGACAGATATCTGGATTACAATGTAAAAACAAAGGCAAGTCCTGTGTATCAATAAATAGTGTTAGCCTTCCTCATAGTAGTGAAGGACAGAGGCGGTATGTTAGGACTGTGTTCAACAGAGAGTAACAGAACATCCACTAACAGTCGCTTAATTAAACAGGGATGTTGGGGGTCATTGATGTCAGGGGTTTCTATGATTCTCTTGGCCTTATCATTATGATGGCAGTACAGCTGCTGCAGTCCCAGCCATCATGTCCACATTTAAAACACAAAGAAGGGAGTAAGGTCAAGTAAGACTTGTCTCTTTATAGCAGAAAAACAAAAGCTTTCCCAGAAGCCTTTACCTGAGATTAATTTTTTCCTTATGCCTCATTGGGCAGAACTAGGTCCAATATTTAGCGAGGCTGAGAAGGGAGGAAACCGGTTTGCCATACATTACTTGGAAGCATCATGTTCCATTATCTAGGGCTAAACACATTGCCCCAACCCCCCATAAAAAATTAAGGTTCACCCTGGCTGGCATAGCTAAGTGGTTAGAGCGTCAGCCCACAAACCAAAGGTTCATAAGCTTCAATCCTGGTCAAAGGCATGTACCTGGGTTGCAGGTTCATTGCCTTCCTGATTGGGCCACATGCAGGAGGCAATCAATCAATGTGCCTCTTTCACATCATTTTTTCCCTCTGTCTCTCTCTTCTTCCTCCCTTCTACTCTCTCTGAAAACCACTGGAAAAAATATCTGCAGGTGAGGATTAACCAAAAAGAGAGGGGGAAAAAATGTTCTACTGATAAGGAAGAATAGGCAAAAAGTGTGGGAAAGTATATCTGCCACAAGAGCCAAAATTAGCAGCTTAAAATGTTCGAAACACAGTCAAAACTGGAATTCTCCCACAGTTCTGGTGGGACTCCAAAAAATGACAGTCATTTCAAAAACCACTTTAGCAGTTTTTTATGTGCCTAAATGGATTTGTAGATGTGATTAAGGATGTTGAGGTAGGGGAACTTATCTTGCATTATCCAGATGGGCCCAATGTAATCATAAGGGTCCATACAAAAGGAGAGCAGAAGGAAGGATCAGAGTTAGAAAAAGAAGTGATGAAGGAAGCAGGGGTTGGAGTGATGCACTTTGAAGATGAAGGTAGAGGCCAGGAACCAAGGAATATGAGCAACCTCTAGAAATTGGAAAAAGGATTCTCTTTTAGAGCCTCCAGGAAGGATGCAGCCCTGCCAACACTTGGATTTTAGACTTATGAGCTCAGAACAGCAAGAGAATTGATTTGTGTTGTTTTAAGCCACTAGGTTTGCGGTAAATTGTTACTGTCACGGTAGGGAACTAGAATACCTTTCCAATAATTCTATCATTGGGCATCTGGTCCAGTTCTTATTTTTTTCTCTGTGCATCTTTGTAAGGATGTCTAAATTTTCTCCTCCTCCTCCGCCTCCTCTTTCTTCTTCATTAGTAATACCACTATTCATCTATAATTCATGGGCCATACAACTCTCTCATTTAAAGTGCGTAATTTAATGGTTTTTACTGTATTCATAGAGTTGTGCAAGCATCACCACAATCAATTCTAGAACATTTCCATCACCTCAAAAAGAAACCTTACTCCCCTTCGCTGTTATCTCTTTTCTTCCCATTACCGGTATCCCTGGCCAACTACCAACCTACTTTCTGTCTCTATAGATTAGCCTATTCTGGATATTTTATAAAGAAGAAATCATACAGTATGTGGTCTTCTGTGACTGGCTTATTTTCCTTGGCATAATGTTTTCAAGGTTCATTCAGGGGGTATTTCATTTTTTAAAAAGTAACTAATAATATTCCATTGTACATATATACTACTTCTTGGTTGAAAAAAAAAAGCTGCCTGTAGCATCCATGTATAAGATTTTGATTGGAAGAGTAGGACTTTCAATTAGTCATCAACAGCATTTATTAAATGCCTAATGTCTATACATCATGGAAGTAGGAGTGGAGGTTGGGGGAGATGTAGAAGGACAGACACCCAAAAGAACCATAAATACCAAATGTAGCTCCTGGCCTGTAACTAGTTGGGGAAGGCAAACTAAGCTTTTAAGAAATAGTTAAGTAACTACTGATAACCATCCGAATTATTTTCTTAGGACAACTTTCTTTTCATGTCTAAGAACAAAGTACCCAATTTATATTCCCCAAATTGAGTGTCAACGTGGGCTGGAGTGCTTAGAGTGTGTTAGTTCATTAATGAAGAAGAGACAGAACCCCTTTAAAAAGACAGCGTTGATACGTGTACAAATATCCAACAGGGTCATGTTGTTCTAGAGGAGGCTGTTTGTCCTCAGAGCTGTACTTTCCTCTCTCTGCAGCTTTCCTCATGGACGGGGACTTGGTACCAGGTCCAAAGAGTGTTGTCAGAAACTAGGCAACAGGTGCCAGCGCTGACCTCAGCGCTCCTGCTGACCCAAGAGAGGCCTGGCCTTGTCCTCTGGCTGTTCTTCCCCTGGGCCCAAACCATGTTTGTGAACTCGAGCAGGATTTTGTCAAGGGCGGGCTCAGGCCCCTAATTCATAGCCAGCTTCATTAGCATTGTTTGGTGAGCGTCTGCGAGTGCTTGGGGTTTAGCAACAAGTTTTCTCCATGTTGTCTATGGCTTTAGTGCAGGAAATGAATTTGGGTTTTGTCTCCTGCATGCACGGTGGGAGGTGGTGGCTCACTGGCTCTGAAGGAATTACTTTTTGTCTTTGAGGGATACAGTATGAATCAGGCTTCGTGTGGCAATGAGGCAGGAATAACACTGTCATTTCTCAAGCTGGCAGGCATGAGTTGGGTTTCTCATTCATTCATTCATTCATTCATTCATTCATTTCCCAACTGGTATGCTTGAATTTGAGACATTCAGATAACAATAATATTCTACATTTAAACATGATTGTCCACGTTTATTCCTCAAAATAGTTCTGAAGAATAGGAGGGAACAGAAATGCAGGTTGCCATGACACGAATGGGGAAATTCAGTACATAAAGAAATTGTGTCCTTAAAAGCCAGTACCAGGATCAAAATCCGAGGTCTCCTGTCTCCCAGACCATATCTACCATTTCCGTCCATGGTGAGTGAGTAATAAAGAGAAATAAAAACCTGTGTGAAGCTAAAGTAAATGTCAGACTCGTGGCCTGGCTGCTATGGGCTCCTTGGTCGCCCTCAGCGGGAGTCCAAGGCTCTTCGGGTGTCAGAAAGCCCCCTTTGCTCACTACTGTAATCCACCACTGAGTGCTGGTCCAGACACAGAGGTGATGCTGAATAAATATTTGTTGAGTGAACAAGTGATTGATTGGTTCTGATCATGAAATTTGTTCTCAAACCAGTGAGTCCAGCGGATATTGCAGGTAGTTTCGCAGAACCGGTTTCCTTTGGCTTCTTTGTCTCTGGTCTACTCAAAGTTTGTTTTCCTTTTTCTGTTGCATTTGCAGTGAAAGGGAACTCCTTTCTTGCCATGGGAAAGGCAAACAGCCATGCAAACCTGGAAGACAGCCAAGTCTGTATGGGCCACAGAGGAGGCAAGCCGGTTAGCTACTCAGCAAGATAATTCAGCTACTTATCGAGCTCTGGGCACCTCCCTTTGAAGGCTCTTTCCTGACCTTTTCCAGCCCCAAGTGTTAAGGCAGAATCATACCTTGGGCAGTCAGAGTGTGCATTTGTCATCCCTCCTACCCCTACTGTATCCATGTGGCAGGGGGTCAGTGGGTTATAATAACCCCCAGGTGTCTTGATTGAGGTGGAGGATGTCACAGATGTCACAGGGAGGCAGTCTGTAGACTGAGGGTGAGTGAAGCTGGAAAGGGGCAGCATCAGGAATGGATGCTGGGGATGGAGAGAGACTTAAATGGCTTCTACGATAACATTTTCCTGAAACTTTCAATATATTTTGGCACCATATAAGACTTATTCCCCATTGATGGTTTCTCTATCCTAGGGGTGTCGAACTCAATCAGAGAAGGGGCCAAAATATAAAATCCAGCCTAAATCACGGGCCGAATGGTTTACTGAACAGTCATAAACTGTCATTGTGATGGAAACGCAGCGGAGTGCAGTGATGACAGCGCGGTGCGGGCCACATTGCAAGGCCTGGCGGGACGGATTTGGCCCACGGGCCTTGTGTTTGACACATGTGATTTAAATGATCATAAGGACATGATCCTTTAGATGAGGGAGAGTTTGTGTGCAGCCAAACCCAACCTGGGATGAAGATACCTGTATCATCCTACATAATAAAAGCCTAATATGCTAAGTGCCCATTTGTCTGATGACTCTTTAATCAATCAAAGCATAATATGTTAATGATATGCTAAGGCTGCTCAATTGCTTGCTATGATGTGCACTGACCACCAGAGGGCAGACACTCTGACCAGTAGGTTAGCTTGCTGCTGAGGTCCAGCTGATTGGGACTGGGTGAGGGCCCTACACGCCCTGGAGGGCACCCCCTCTCCCCATTGTGCACCTGTGGTGTCCCTCCACCTGGCCTGCACCCTCTTGCAATCCAGGACCCTTTGGGAGATGTTGGAGAGCCAGTTTCAGCCCTATCCCATGGGCCACTCCCCTTGGGAGGACCAGACTCAGGGCTCACAGCTGGGGCGCACTACTGTGGCAGCCCAAGCCTCTCCCAATCAGGACTGATTGAGCACAAGCCCATGGCAGGTGCAGTGGGGCCAGGATGAGTGGGAGCAGCAGGTTGGAGCTGCAGGTGGCATTGGACTGCAGGTTTCTGCCCGATCCCTGCAGGCCACCCAGAGGGATCTCACCTGTGCACAAATTTGTAGAGAATATAATGGGCCATCAGCTTGGGCAATTCCACTCATACGTGACAGCTCAGTGCAGATTGTAATAACTATTTAGGTGAATCAGAATTTTAATTTCATTGATGATAATGAGCAACCTCAGGAGCACAACTGTAGGCAGGGAGGTGGATTGCTTCATCTCTTGTTTACCCTTTGACTCTGGGACTCTCCAAGGTTCCTCCTAAAGCTCTTACTGAGGCGTGATCCACGGGTTAGTGCAGTGGTCGGCAAACCTTGGCTCTCGAGCAACATGCCACTCTTTGGCCCCTTTAATGTGGCTCTTCCACAAAATACCACGTGCGGGCACGCGCGTACAATGCAATTGAAACTTTGTGGTCCATGCGAAGAAGTAGGTTTTCGGCTCTCAAAATAAATTTCAATCGTTGTACTGTTGATATTTGGCTCTATTGACTAATGCGTTTCCCGACCACTGGGTTCCTGCAAAGACGGAGAGGCCATATTTGACCTACAACTTCAGGCCCCGGGATCCCCAGGGGAGAGGCAGGCGCTCATTCACTTAGGGCTAGTCCAGGGTTTTAGGTATGATAGCTTGTTTTACCAAAAGATCCACATTCCAAGAAATTAAATGTCAGTAAAGTAGCTTTCGGTCTTTCTCGTTCTTACCCTCCCTGGACACTATCTTGTTACCACCGGTAATCCTTCCAGGCCCTCGCAAGGCAGGGTGGAGTGTTATCTTTTCCATGCGCCAGAGGAGGAAAATGGGTGCAGACTGGCCCAGTGCCACGGGAAGTTCTGAACTGCTATTCGCACCCCGGCCTCACTGTGTCCTCACTCCTTTCGCCACCTCATCTCCCAAGAGTGACTTCCTTCCCACCTGTCCCGCTTAAACTACAAACGAGTCGCCGCCCTCAAAAGACTACATTCCCCACAATGCCACGCGCCGACCAGCCTCGCGTAGGGTATTCCCTAAGCTGCCGTAGTAGTTAACATCGAATCAAACCCAGTTTTCCGGCAGCGAGCCAAGTTATTGTTCCCTGTTCTGTTAAGGCACCTATTTTTTCTCTTCTCCGCCTGCGACTCCCCCCCCCAGTGTTAGATGAAGAGATCTTACTGAGGTAATCCATTCAGGCACCCGCTCTGGCCACCCCTCCTGCCCCGGCCGCGGCTTCTGACAGGTCCCGGGGGCCTGCAATTGTCATTGGTGGTGACCGCAGCCGGGCCGCCGCCGCTGCCGCCGCGACCATGGCCTCCGGTAGCAGTGGGCTCGCCGCCGCCCGCCTCCTGTCGCGTTCCTTCCTCTGTGAGTCCGGCCGGGACTTTCTCCTCCAGCCCCGCGAGCTCCTGGCCCGGCGGCCCGTGTCGTCCTGCAGACCGCACCGGGCCCTCCGGGGCCGGAGTCGGCCAGGGCCCAGGAGCCGCGAGAGACGGGCCGCGTGTCGGGGACCCTCTGGGGTGCAGGGGACCTTGCTGTATATATGGGCGGAGGCAGGGATCCTCTGGGGTGCAGGGAACCTTGCTGGGTGTGTGGGGTGGAGGCAGGGACCCTTTGGGGTGCAGGGAACCTTGCTGGGTGTGTGGGGCGGAGGCAGGGACCCTCTGGGGTGCAGGGAACCTTGCTGGATGTGTGGGGTGGAGGCAGGGACCCTTTGGGGTGCAGGGAACCTTGCTGGATGTGTGGGGCGGAGGCAGGAACCTTTCTGGGTGTGTGGGGCGGAGGCATGACTTAGGCTGCTGGTGGGGGAGCACGTAGGGTGGCTGAGCCAGGATTCGGGCCTGGGAGCCTGGCAGACCTGGGGCCTTGCTCCTGCCCCGCCCGCGGTGATGAGTGGCAGGATGGGGTGGGCGTCCAGGTTGGCCTGTTTAGGTCCAGAATGAGGAGGTGGGAGGGTTAGAGGTAGGGGCAGTATGTCTCAGGGAATTGGGGGCCAAGGCTGCCCCTTGTACAGAAGGGCCCTACATTTCTAATTGTCCTCAATGTAGATTGCAGGCACAGCCAAGAAGTGGGTTCTGCACCCACAGGCAGCACAGCCCAGAAGACATCTAGATTAAGCGTAGGGTTGGCTGGGACCTTAACCAACCTATTTGCACTGTCCGTGCCAGGCGGGGTGAACCCTCCGCTTCTGAAAACTTAGTACCCAGGGTTCCTAGCCTGTGAGTAGCGCTGACTGTTGGGAATTCTTCCCGTGTTCAAAGTCTCTGTGTTTTTAGGGAGGTTGTGTAGGAAGAGACTTTGGAATCAGCCACATCAAGGTTTGAAGTCTGGCTGGTCCTTACAGTCTGTGTAATAACTCCTGGCACTTCTATTAGTAAAACTGTTTTGCAATTTCTGTTTCAAATCCCATGAAAAGAACGTATTTTAGCAAATCGGAGACACCATCATTTGTAAGATGCACCGTTGTTTTGTCTACCGTTAACAGTGGAAAAATGATCAGTAATTAAAATTGTGACCCACCATCAGCTGTCATATGCATCCCGATTTAAGACACGTTAAAAAGGTGCATCCTAAAAATGGTGACATACAGGATGATCTGGGGTCATTGTGCGGAATAAATGAAGCAGTTTATATAAAGCACGTAGGCTGAAATACACATTAAGTAAGGTACTTTCCTCTTCTTCCTGTGCTTTGCTTCTAATTCTGTTTGAACTGAATATTGGATGAGGCGATTCATTTTTATTATTTTTTTGAGAAGATTACGTTTTAAAAGTGCATAGGGGTGGGTGTGTGGGCAATAGCCACACTTAGTTACCAGATCACTTGAGGACAAAGGTCTGGCATAACATTGGCAGGTAGGAAAAGATTGGGTTTCTTTGGGAAAGTTTTCTGGAGATTCTCATGGTATAATTTAAAGGACAGTTGAAGGTGTTGTAGGCAGAAGGAAAAAAGGAATTAATTATGCTTATATCTTTATCTCCTGGGGTCTTTGCTCCTCTGAATTTCTAAAAAAAACCTGGCCTGCTGTCTTAGTTGGAGGGAGTCTAGAGAAGAAAGGAAGAGTGTCTAAAAAAGATTAGGATCCTTAATCCACCCTTAGCAGTCCTTCTCTCACAGAACTGAAAGTTCTTTTTTCCTAGACTTGAAGGACCATGAGGTCTTAAGAGATCATCTATTTCTGTTGCTGGAGTGGTCTTCAGTTAACACTAGTCATGTGATTAACCTGTTAATTACTAAGGATTTGAGAGGTCTGAGATCTAAACCAAATGATCTCTGCCTGTGCGGTGTGGCTCAGTGTTGAGCGTTGACCCATGCACCGAAAGGTCACCAGTTTGATTCCCTGACAGGGCACATGTCTGGGTTGAAGGCTCCATCCATAGTAGGGGGCGTGCAGGAGGCAGCTGACCGGTGCTTCTTTCTCATCAATGTTTCTGTTTCTCCCTTGCTCTCTGAAATTAATAAAATGAAAATAAAAACAACAACAAAATATACGTAAACCAAATTATCTCCTATACTAGGGGGATTGCAGACTACAGTTTTTAATGCATGAAAGTCTCTAAATCCCTTAAATCTTCTCTTTCTCATGCCACATTTCTAAACCCACTTTTGCTCCCACTAGAAAAACAGCACCCACAACAATACGGTGCAAACTTTGTTTTTAAAAGGTAGTCACAAGCTAGGCTCTGAGGTTAGTAATAAAACTGGGAATGCTAGGGAATTTCATTCCCTCTCGACACTGAGCTACACCGGACAGGCAGAGATAATTTGTTTTAATTGATGGTACATTTTGTGCGGAAGGTCATAAGTGTTGCAGTTTTGGTTTGAGTTAGGGAAAAAACCTCAAACACTAGTAGATGTCTTCCAGAGTTCTGTTGGGGGCAGCTTGGAATGTTCAGAAATTCCTGAGTGGAAAACCCAGTTCTACAGCTTTTGAAAGAAGAGTATTTAGTTGAAGTGGGAGAGAAAATAAGGAAGGCTTTTCCAGAAGAAAGTTTAAGGGTTTTATAAGCACCTTTAAAGTTGAGTAAAGTTTTTCAAGAAGTATAAAGCCATCAGCATCATTTTAAACCTAAGCACAGGAGTTTCTGTAAGTTGGGTCTTGTATAAGAAATAGGGAAGATGAGCTAGTATTTTTGATCCTGAGAATTATGGTATTTTAATGTGAGAAAGTGAACATTACATTCCATACCTTTGTTTTGCAAATGAGGAAATAAACTCAGTATGTTTCCTAGCCAATATCAGAAAGGTACTAGAATGCCAGTCGGTCTTTTGACTCTGCAGTGTCCTTTCCACTAATACATGCTTTGCTGTGTGATATTGTAAGAGAGAGAGGGGGAAAGAGAGAGTGAGAAAACACCAATCAGTTGCTTCCTGCAAACAACCTGACCAGGTATGGAACCTGTAATCTGAGTATGTGCCCTGACTAGAAATCAATGGAAACTGTGACCTTTCTGTGCACTGGATGACACACCAACCAATTGAGCCACACCAGCCAGGCTGAGCCTCCTTATATGGAGTATGTGTGTATGTATGTATGTATTTATTTTTGCAGTCTCTGATTTGTTGAGAAGATGATTGACTCCTGTTCAGAGGTGCCACCTGCCTTTCCCATGTGTTTACCAAGTTGTATGGACCTGGTTTTGGAATCAGGAAAACATTTAGAGGTGTAGTTGGGAAAAGGAGACGCACATCACTATGTTTCAGATACTAGTATCTGTTGCCATTGCATCTAAAAACCAACTCTTTATTTCAAAACATGATGGACCTGATGTAAATGCACTGATGTAGCCATGAAAAACTGATTTTTCTCACATCAAGCTTGTTCTTCCAAAAACCATAATTGGGGATGAGCAAAGTAATTTCTGTAAGTATAGGGGAACACTTTCATGTCGCCAAAAGACAGGCATTTCATTGTGGTAGACCCACATTTTTAATTTTTTTTAAGATTATAACATTTCTAAAATTGGAATGTATCTTATCAATGATGGATTCTTGTAATAAATTGGCAGCATTTCTCTTTCTAGTATTAATAGTCCTTCTTAAAATGCAGTGGTGTTTTAGATTTGATGAGATAAGGTACTTATAGCTAAGCTTGATTTGTAAGTAACTATTAAATGAATATGTAATTTCGAATTTGAATAGTGAATTGTTTGGGGTTTGGAAGTGGCTGCTGAGCTACTCTGCTATGTTTTAAGGTTCTATGGTGGGGGTGGGGAACCTTTTTCTGTCAGAGGCCATTTGGATATTTATAACGTCATTTGCAGGCTATACAAAATAAACACCTTAAAAATTAGTCTGCTGTATTTGGTCAAACATTTAGTTAATTCACCCCTAATGCCTTGGCAGGGCCAGACCAAATGATTCTGTGGACCTTATATGGTCCACAGGTTGGACATTCTCCACCCTTGTTGTATGAGTAGGGAGCATGTTAGCTGTATTATAATGTATATCATGCATATGTAATACATATGCAATAAATAAGCATAATATTATCTAATAAAAGAGTAATATGCAAATTAACCATCACTCCTCTCAAGTCATACCCACCAGCAATCAGAGCAAGTATGCAAATTAACCCCAACCAAGATGGCTGCAGCCACAGAGAGCAGTTGAGAGGCTTGGGTTTCCCTGGCAACAGAAGCCAAGCTTTCCGCCTGCCCTAGCTGGCCTAGTTTCAATTGTAGAAGATAAATCCTAAGAAAAATGGTGGCAGCCATGGATCTATTAAGAGCAGGCTAGGGTTGCCCCCACAATGAAGAAAGCAAAGCTTTCCAACTGCCCTGGCTGGCCTAGGCCTCCACTCCGGGCTACAAAGTTTTAATTGTAGAAGGTAAATAAATTCCAGATACCAAGGCCTCCTCTTGGGTCACTGGGGGGCGTGGCTGGCCTGCAAACCAACACAGGCCCCTCGCCCAGGCCACCCACACCCCAAGGGAACCCCCACCCTGATCCAGGACACCCTTCAGGGCAAACCAGCTGGCCTCCACCCATGCAACAAGCCTCTATCCTATATAATAAAAGAGTAATATGCAGATTGACCATCACTCCAACACACAAGATGGCTGCCTCCATGTGGTCAAAGATCCTGCCCCCATGTAGACACAAGATGGTCAGCAGTGGAGGACAGTTGGGAGACACCAGGCCTGCAAGGGGAGGCCAGTAAGGGGTGGCCAGACTAGCAGAGGAGGGAAGTTGGGGGCAAACAGGCTGGCAGGGGAGCAGTTAGACATCAATCAGGCTGGCAGGCAGAAGTGGTTAGGGGGTGATCAGGATGGCAGGCAGAAGTGGTTAGGGGCAATCAGGAAGCAGGCAGGTGAGCAGTTGGGAGCCAGCTGTCCTGAATTGTGAGAGGGATGTCCAATTGCCTGTTTAGACCTGATCCAGATTGGGTCTAAATAGTCAGTTTAACATCCCTCGAGGCGTCCCAGATTGGAGAGGGTGCAGGCTGGGCTGAGGGACATCCTCCCACCCCGTGCACGAATTTCGTGCATTGGGCCTCTAGTATTCCTAAGAAGTGTTACATCTGTTAAATTGATGAGTATGTGCATGAATAAATGAGTAACAAGGACACAGTTTGAGAGGTGAGTTGAAGAAGGAGTATTTTGATGAACAGGGTCTCAGATGATGGTTAGGAACATGGTACTGTGATCTGAGTCAGATCTGGGCAGGTGCTCTTTGGCCATAGCTTCATTAATCCTGCAGCCATCTTGTAAAGGATGTGGTTGCTCTGTGTGGAAGAGGACTCAGCCTGTTGCAAGCACATCTCTCTCCCATTTCTCAGTTCCTTTCCTTCATCGCCTTTGTTATGTTTTGCATTTTTGTAATTTTGTGTTTCTTAATGTTTAGCTTTTGTACAGACTTCCTGTGGGTAGGGCCTGAGCCCTTAGTGCCCGGCAGATAACTTGGCACAATGAACAAACACCTCAGAGCAGTTTGGTCTTCTCATTCTGCATTAGTAATAAAAATGACAATAAATAGCTAATAGTGAAATAGCATGCACTTTTCCTTAGGCATTATGTTACATGCTCTACATGTTGTGAATTCATTTAATTTCCAAATTGCACATGAGGCACATCATATTATTATTGTTACAGTGCAGCTGCACCTTCAAAATCTTTCATATATTAGTTTACACATGTGTGCACCTACACATTATAGACATGGATTAGTATATTTGCATACAAACATTTATAGGATATGCATGACATATATAAAACATTCTGGTTGGACTTATTTTAAAATGTGATTTATTCAGTATATGCTCTATTTAGAAGATGGTTTCCATCTGTGCTCACATCAGATGTGAACCCAATTTTGGGAGTATACCACTCATTTTGCTCCCCAGTCATAGTCATTATCTCATATAAGCATCACAGCATCCTTGTGGGCAGCTGTTATTCCATTTACAGATGGGAAGACTGAGGCTAAGGGAAGTTGGGGCAAACAGGCTGACTTCCCCCCCAGGTCACGTGGCTGGTGAGCAGCTGAGCACACACTCGGTCGGTCTGATTCCTGAAGCTGTGTTCTCAGCTGCTCCTGGGCCTCAGTCCCAAGGTTAGGCTGGCCAGTTTGTAAGAGCCCGAAGAGAAGGCGACTCCAACACTTTCCCTGGAGGGGCCCCGCGGGGCAGCGGCTACAGCCTTCGCCATTGGGAAATTCCTCCTGGCGGCCAGCCCGGGCCGCCCTGCCGCCCTGGTGTTCAGTTAAAAATGCTCATTTTCTTAATGTTAGTGAAGTCAGGTGTCTCCTCATATTTGATTTAACGTTTTTCTGCCTTCAGTTGTCTTTCTTGTTTGTGGCCTTGATTCATTGTTCTGTCAGGCTTTTGGTCTCTTCTTATTGGTGTTTCATGTTGCTGAGGTTAATCTCTTGTCAACATGTTATGAAAACATTCGTTTGGTCTGTCACTGCCTTCACTCTGCCTGTGATATGTTTTGCTCTAAGCTCTCTCTTCAGTATTACAAGACAGCTCCTGGAATTCATTTGTTAAAGAAAAAGGTTAGCATGGAATTTGTACTGTATTGATACAGTGTTGAGGACAGCTAGTAGTACTTAGGGCTGGATTTCTGTGTAGTCTCTACAGATTTTAGGGAAACCTCCGATCTTTATATTTTCAAATCACACAAAAAGAGGTGGAACTTAGGACATTTTGCTTGATATTGTGTTTCTTTTGCAGACCCTGCGTCTTGTCCTAAAATTCAAACATTTTCTGTGCACCTGCACTTACTATGGTGTCTAAGACATGGTTCTTATACCCAGGGATTTACGGTGAGAAGTGCTAAAAATATTTAGATGGCACTTGAAATAATCTAAATATAAATTTAACCAGAAAATAATTCTACTTAGATATAATGTAGTAAAGAAAGTAACAAAATTCACACACCCATCCTCATACAGGGTGTGCATTAGTATTACATGTTACCTAGTACCCTAAGAATTTCATTAGGGTAGAACACCCTAAGGGTGATTGTAGAATCACCATTGTGGCTTGCTGGGGCATCTCAAGGTTTTTTTCTGGGGTTCAGAGGCCACTTTGATTGCCATCATTTCTCATTCAGTTGATTGACATGCCATCATTTCTCATTCAGTTGATTGACATATTCTAGAGCAGTGATTCCTTACCTGGGACCTTCTGTGACTAGTTTATCCCTACGGTGCAGGTGCAGGTATGGATGGCATGGGACCTAAATCCCTAGTACCTGGCAGGTAACATAGGGTACTAATATTTGCATACAGAATATAGAACATAGGGCATACATGGGCCAGCACTAGGGCAGAGGTGAGCAGAGTTTTTAGTTCCTGAGGGATTATAGCCATGGCCAGGAACACAAACCACTTTTTTTTTTTTTTTTTTTTTTTTTTTAGAAGGTGGGAGGTCAAGTGACAGATTTTAGGAATGAATTACTGGCAGCCCAGGGCTGAATTTGGAGGTAGCCCCAATGCAGATTCCATTCCTTAACTCTCTTATCATGGTGTATAAAAAGACATGGTTCTTACACTAAGGGATTTATGGTGAGAAGTTCTAAAAATATTTAGATGGTACTTGAAATAATCTATATGTAAATTTAACCAGAAAATAATTCTACTTAGATATAATGTAGTAAAGAAAGTAACAAAAGTCACACCCATCCTCTCTCTATCCCTGGGTCTCCCCACTTCTCCTCTCCCCCCACAGATTTACTTGTTATAGGAGCGTTTACCCCACATGCCCAGGGCCTACCACAGTGCTTTTCACAGTGTGCACTTGGGGCCCATTTTATGTCAGTTCAGATGGATTGTGGGTTGTTTTGAGGGCCAAGATTCTCTTACTCGGCTCTTAATTCTTAATACTCAGCATTGTGGCTTGGCATAGGTACTCCTCAAATATTGATTGAATAAATGAGTAATCATAATAATCCCAGGGACTGGGCATTCCTTGATATTTCAGCATCCTCTCATTTCAGTACCAACATTATCTTGTCTGGCATCATCTAGGTTTCTTGTCAGAACAAAATATGGTCAGGAATTTCCTTTCCTTACCTTTGAACATATATTTTTGGGTTGGCTCACAGTGACAGTCTGCTAGTTTTAGCTTACCTGAAACTAGGTCTGAGGAGCCTGGGCTGATATAATAGATGGGGGCTCACATGCATACGTACACACATACCCACATGTATGCAAGGTAGCTCTCCCAAGATCCCCTTCACTAGATGCTAAAGAATAGCAGAGTCATTGCACAGGCTGAGCAATAACAAAGGGTTAGGAGACTGGAAGGGGAGCTGCTATTCATCACACTTTCAAAGCAGTTTTTACGAGCACCAGCCATGTGGCGTTATGAAGCCTGAGCTTCATAGAGAATATCTAGAAGGTCCGGAGTAGGAGATGGAGTAAGAGAAGGTAGTAGTCTTAGTTGTTCTGGTATTGAGGTCATGTTTATGTACGTAGGCAGACCTGTCTTTTCTCAGGATGAGAGGGGGAAACATTATCCTCCTCGGGAGAAGAAGACATTAGCTGTCTGATGTCTCCTTTCCTAAGTGAGTGGGTATAAGAGAACATGTAGAGCACAAGACTTTACTTTCAAAAACCAATATTTCCTTTTAGCAAGTATGGGCTCCAGGTATTCTGATTTTATTATTTGATCATTAATCAAATCTACTTTCCTGCCTGAAAATTCCAGATAGATGGACTATTTATTGGAGATTCTAGGATGGGGAGCTGAGGGCTGCTGGAGCAGATTCTGCCAGGAAAGGGTGCAGCTCTTCCATAAGGATTGTGGTATCCAGCTAGGAGAATTGGCAGCCAAGGACAAGAATGAGTCTTGAGTGACAGCACTGGCTAGGGTGGGTTCTTAGGCACAGATTCCTGTTGTAGTGTCTATTGGCCCTGGTTCAGCTGCTTGGCTGTGCCCAGTATGCCAGGACTTGACCCTCAGTGTTCCCTCATGGCCCTTTGCTCAGCATAATCTACTTCAAGAATGCAGCTGTTTGTTATCCAGCTCTGTGTGCACACAGAAGACTCCTTTCCCGGCTGGTAGGGAGACATGGGCCTGTCTCTCATCTGAAGGTTGATGGGACTCCAGAATTTAGTGTTAGAAGTTGTGCTCAGCATAGAAGTTGAGATGACCCGGAAGTGCTCAGGGGGCCAGAAGCAGATAAGTTATGGAACCTAAGGTCTGAGGATTTAGGAGAGGTATGAGACAGTGATTCAAGACAAAAGCATGGCGTGGAACCTGGTGTGATAAGATGTTCTTTCTGGGGCTAGCTCTTCTCGAGTACCTCAGTTGTAGGTGGACACCCAAGCACTTTGAAAGGACCAAGGGCCACAGAGACAGTAGTTTGGGGCTCGAATGGGGGTTTAACCCTTTGCACTCCGCTGTCCCCTCTCAGGGGACATCGGAATTCTAGCATATCACTTGGATGTCCCCTCTCAGGGGGGACATTGCAGTTTATTAGTGATTACGGGGAATTGAGTTAATTCAACGCACGTGTCCGCCGCAAAGTAGCGTCGAGTAGCTGGTAGCCAATGTCCAGAATGGTTCGGAGTGCAAGGGTTAAAGGATGTCAGAAGTAGCCCACAATTTTAATTCATCTGATCTCTACTTTCTGTTGGTTTCTGAAATATGGGGAGTTGGCTTTAGTAACTACATCAGTTTCTCAGTTTGTGTTGAGATACATAGGTTGCCGAAAATAACTTTTTAAAAAATGTTTCTCCCACATTAACTTTTTCTATTTTATTTTCTCTATTTTTTTTTTTTTTAAATGTAAGGTCTTGAGTGTTATATACGAAGAGTTTAAATGAAGTAACTTTGGATTATTTTAGATGTTTAATTCTATGACTTGACATTGTATTCTATTTTAGATAAGTTTTATTCTAAGACTTAACATTTGATGTTAATATTTAATGTTAACATTTCATGTTAGTATTATTATTGGGGAATGAGATATAGAGTTCTGACAAAGTTTTACTCTTATCTCACCTGATGTTTATAGATTTTGGGTTTAACAAAGTTGGGTCCCATGGGGAAACATGGCTGTCTATTGTAGTAAACATTATTAGTGGGAGAGATACCTGAATTTCAGTCCCTGGATTTAGTTTGATCCATTTATCTTTCTGCTTGTTTTCTTTTGAGGACTGAAAATTATAAACCTGAGCTTTTCTTTGTCAGCTCAGAAAAAGCTATAAGATAGGTTCTCAGTAAAGGGGAATTCTGGAAAACAGAACAGTTACTTTTTCTTTTTTTTGGATTGTTTATCAGATCTAAAATGTGACATTTATAATTACTGTGATCACAAGGTAACTCCTGCATTAGGGGATTTTATTTATTTATTTATTTATTTATTTATTTATTTTGTCTCAAAGTTCAATTGTCGGTCCAGAAGTTTGGAAAAATTATAATGTGTCATATTTGCTTTATTTTTCAGTGCAACAGAATGGAATTCGGCATTGTGCCTATCTAGCTTCCCGGAAACATCTCTACGTTGATAAAAATACAAAGGTTATTTGTCAGGGTTTCACTGGTAAGCAGGTAGGTTTCAAGATTTTTTAAAAAAAGATGTATACTATAGATGCAAAACATTTTTCATAATTTTCTGTGTTTTTAATACAACAAAAGTTATAATACATGATTGTTGCAGAAAAGAAATACAGTACAACAATAAAGTTGTATCTTAGGAGGAAGTTAAAGATGAAAATTATATTTAATCTTTCCTTGAAAATTCCTCCTAGGATTATATTATGTTGGAAACCCACCTGTTCTCCTTCAGCAAGTGTAACACTACTGGTTTTTCTCCAGCACTGGGACAGATCACAATTTCCTTAATTAAGCAGTAGGTAAAGTAGGTGGCTTGTGTTTAAGTCTTGTACAAAAGTAATACCCAGTTAAACATGGCTCTGTAGTCAGTGTGGGGAAGTGTGCCAACCCAGAGAGGCTCCTGGGTCTAAGGCAGGCTGAGTTAGCAGCACATTGACTTCTCCCATCTTATGTTCTCTCTGTGCAATGGTCTTGGAGGAGACTAACAGGAAGAATTGCTGGAAACATTTGAATTTGTTCTCATTCATTTATATTTATTCTCTCTCCCTATCCCCTGCCTACATTATAGAATTTGCATACATTTAAATATATCTGCAATGTGACTCCACAATAAAATACAACGTTAGAATCTCCTTTTTCTCTTTCCATCATTCTTCTCTCCTGGAATTCCTTCTGTTAATAAGTTGAATGTGTCCTTCCAGATATTTTTCTTGCTCATATGTATACTTATATAATGTGCATTCTACAGAGTTTATTTTACAATATGTACAGTATTGTATACTATATAATACATACATATCTTAAAACACATTATACAGTGTATAATTTAGATCTTACAAATATCTATATATATAAAAAGCTAAGTGACCTACCGTTCATCTGACCAGTTCAACTGACTGACTGACAGGCTGGTACATATGACAAGCACTGGCAATTTAAAAATAAATGTTGAGCCAAAACCGATTTGGCTTAGTGGATAGAGCATCGGCCTGCAGACTGAAAGGTCCCAGGTTTGATTTCGGTCAAGGGCATATATCTTGGTTGCGGGCACATCCCCATTGGGAGTTATGCAAGAGGCAGCTGATCAATGTTTCTCTCTCATCGATGTTTCTAACTCTATCCCTCTCTCTTCCTCTCTGTAAAAAATCAATAAAATATATTAAAAAAATAAATAAAAATAAATGTTGACTTGTGCATGCATGATACTTTATATGTATATAAAGCTCTCCCTGGCACCAATCGCACACAATGCCATAATGTATCTAAAGACCAACTATTGGCACAGTGTACCAGGGTTTTTAATATTAAGCTGAATGCTCTCTTAAATGATATATATAAATTCGATTTATTTGACAAAGTAATGGCTAAAATTCATACCATTGAATTTCAGAAACGCAGACTGCCTCACGCACATATATTATTGTTATTAAACAGTGAATCCAAATTATGAATGGAAGATGACATTGACTGTATAGTTAAGGCAGAATTCTGGATAAAGACCAGCGTTCTCGACTTTTTCTGTGAAATCAAATTGGTACACGGACCATGTGGAATACAAAATCCAAATAGTCCATTGTATGGAAAATGGAAAATGTTCAAAGGGATTTTCATACTTATTTGAGTGATGATTCCATTGATTCAACAGATGATGCCAAAAAGGAAAATTTTCCCATCAAATTTCTTAATAATATTACTCCTTCAGGAATGCTGTGTCATAAATTAAAATTGAAAGTAGGTGCAATCATCATGCTACTGAAAAATCTTAATAGTAAATGGGGTCTTTGTAATGGTACTAGAGTTATTATCAAAAGATTGTGACCTAGCATAATCAAAGCTAATGTATTAAAAGGATCTGCAGAAGAGGTGGTTCTGATTACAAGAATTGATTTGTCTCCGTCTGACACAGGCCTCCCATTTAAATTAATTCGAAGGCAGTTTACCGTGATGACAGCATTTGTGATGACTATTAATAAATCACAAGGACAAACTCTAGACATACCTGAACCCATTTTCGCACATGGTCAGTTATATGTTGCTTTCTCTCGAGTTCGAAGAGCATGTGACATTAAAGTTAAAGTTGTAAATACTTTATCACAAGGGAAATTAGTCAAGCACTCTGACAGTGTTTTTAGTCTTAAAGTGGTGTACAGGGAGATATTGGAATAAGTTTAATCAATTTATCAGTCATTGTTTTTATCAATGTTGTTTTCTATATCATGTTTTTGTTGTTTTTATATCATGTCTTTGTTGTTATATCATGTTGTTGTTTATTTATTAATCAATTTACCAATCTTTTTATCAATGTTGTTTTTATATCATATTTTTATTTTTATATCATGTTTTTGTTTTTATATCATGTTATTGTTAGTCAGTTTATATATTTTCATATACATTATACTAATTTTCTTTCATCTCTGATACTTTTATAATAGAGAGCAAATAGTGATATTAAAATATTTTGTATTTTAATTTTATAATACTATATTATATATCCTATTTTGACATGTAATTTTTTTTGCAGTAATGTAATTACCGCATGAATCTTTCTCCTAATTAGTTTTCTTTCGATGCACGAGTCCGTGCACCACGCCACTAGTATGTCAATAAAATATATTCTCAAAAGTAATTTTGGGTGTCAAAGTTTCTATGTATTAAAAATTTCAACAGCTACTGTTAAATTGCCCTTTAAAACATTTGTACAAATTTGTAGTTGCACCATGGTAGATGCACAGATTTTTTTTAATGAGGGCATAGTACCAAATCAATTAGATGATTGTGTCTTAACTCAAAGTAAATGACAAGATAAAAGCAGATAATGATATATATGTATATATTTTTATAATTTAAATGCTATTGATTTTTCTGTAATTAAAATAATTGTCATGCCCATTCTGCAGCATTTTGGTAATCTAGAGTAGGAGTTGGCAAGCTTATTCTGTAAAAGGCCAGGGTGTTACCTGTTAGGCTTGGTGGGGCATGCTGGCTCTGTTACAGCCACTCAATGGCATTGTAACAGCAAAAGCCACCATAGACAGTTGTCAGTGAATGGGCATGGCTATATGACAGTACAACTTAATTGAAGGCCGTAGTTTAGCAATCCCTGATCTAGAGAGAGGATGCCACCAAAAAATTCAATTTCTGTAACTTTTGTTTTTAAAGTTCTTAGAAATTACTTTAAAATTATATAGTCCTTTTTTAAAGAATTTGATTTGAAGGTTGTTTTATATAAAATGTCCCTCTGCTTTTTGACTTGTTTCTGAAATAGCTGGGCACAAAAATATGAATTACAGTGAACTTACTTTTTTTTTCTCTTTCTCCACTATCTTTTTTTTTTTTTTTTAAATATATATTTTATTGATTTTTTTACAGAGAGGAAGGGAGAGAGAGAGAGAGAGCTAGAAACATCGATGAGAGAGAAACATCGACCAGCTGCCTCTTGCACACCCCCTACCAGGGATGTGCCTGCAGCCAACGTACATGCCCCTGACCAGAATCGAACCTGGGACCTTTCAGTCCGCAGACTGACGCTCTACCACTGAGCCAAACCGGTTTCGGCTCTTTCTCCACTATCTTAAAAAAAAAAGAAAGAAAGCCACTACTAACAAAAAAAACACCTTGAGATTTTCTTTATAGGAAAAGATAGCCATATATTTTATGAGTATCACTCCTACATTTTAAACAAAGTTGATGCTCATCTAAGAATTAGTTTGCATCCCCTGCCAGTGAAAGCCATATGCAGTCCCTTTTTGATTATTATTAATTTTGTTAGCATATAACCAAATGTTTGTAAACCCCAATTCTCCACATATGTTTATTGCATATAATTTTGTTTTTCTCTTTGCTAAATTTTATATGATCTTAAGACATTTAACCTCAGACCTATTTTCTTACGAACCATCACCCATGGTGTAAGGACTGTTTGGAACTGTCTCTGATTAGGTGATAGTTTGCCTAAATGTTGAAATCTAAGGTTGGTGACCTGCAATTACATTGTTTCTGCTTCAGTTAGATTTCTTGGTTAAGATTTTAATATTATTGGTAATGATGAGGTCTGAAGCATAGAGCTTATCTTCATAGGAAATCTGCATTTTGTCTTAATAGCTCTTTATCGTTTCAGGGTGGATTCCAAAAGTGCAGGTTTCTAAGGATGGAATTCCTTATACCGGCTTAGATGGCTGCTAAAAATATTCCAGTTCTTAACTGCACTGGCTAACGATAATGGGAAAACTAAGGAAAATCAGCTTACTAACAGGAAATGCTACTCCTGTTTAGCACTACATTAGTTTAGACTACATTAGGAATGGAAGTCCAGGTTGTGTTTGTTTTTACTTGCCATTCTAATGTAGATTAATACCTTTGCAAAATACAAGAAAAACCACAGCAGCATATTGCTGTAAAATTCGTAGATGTTCTCTCTTTTTTAAAATTAGATTTTTTTCCTTTCTTCCTGACTTCCTTTTTTTGTCATTTTTTTTTTTGTGTGTGTGTGTGTGTGTGTGTGTGTGTGTGTGTGACTGCAGACCAGAAGGAATCTATATACATTTATATATATATATATATATATATATATATATATATATATATATATATATATAATTGATTTTTTACAAAGAGGAAGAGAGAGGGACAGAGAGTTAGAAACATTGATGAGAGAGAATCATCAATCAGCTGCCTCTTGCACACCCCCTACTGGGGATGTGCCCGCAACCAAGGTACATGACCTTGACTGGAATCAAACCTGGCACCCTTCAGTCCGCAGGCCGACGCTCTATCCGCTGAGCCAAACCGGTTTCGGCAAGTCTATATACTTTGACTAGCGATGCTCTAAAGTAGGGGTGTCGAACTCAATCAGAGAAGGGGCCAAAATCTAAAATCCAGCCTAAATCGCGGGCCGAATGGTTTACTGAACAGTCATAAACTGTCATTGTGATGGAAACGCAGTGGACTGCAGTGATGACAGCGCGGTGCGGGCCACATTGCAAGGCCTGGCAGGACGGATTTGGCCTGCGGGCCTTGTGTTTGACACATGTGCTCTAAAGAGAGAATGTGGTTCTTCCAAAACTCCATCACTGACTTTAGACAAGTCAGTTCACTTGCTAGGGGCTAAACTTCCTAGTTTGAAAAATGGAATAGTTGAATTAGGAAATGTCTAGGTCCCTTGAAGGCCCTAATTTTTATGCATTTAATAGTATTTAAATAGTTGAGTCAGCATTTTTCAATTCTTGTAGAAACACCACATAGATCCACACATTTTTCAACAAGTTGAAAAATTGAGAGCCTTCTGTATGTAAAGTATTGATTTAGGTGCCATAATAACAGTGAGCAAAAAGGATAGAAATCACTGCCTTCATGGAATTTACATTTTAGTTGCAGGAATGGAAAGACATTAACAAAATCCATGAGTAAATTATGTGATATGTTAGAAAGTATAAATGCTATGGGAAAAAGAAACCAGAGAAGGAGAAATGTGTGCAAGATTGTGGAGTAATGGTAGTGATTGGAAAGGGGGGTGGGGGGGTTTTTAATATCACGTGGTCAGGGGAAGCCTGACCTCTGAATCCAGATCTAAGTGAGATGTGAGTGAAGCAGGTGGATGTGTAGGAGCAGTATGTTGCTGGGGAGGAGGGCGTAGTGCTGGCACTGCTGAGTGGAGGCCAGCGAAGCCGTGGAGGGGACCGCTAGGCTGTGAGGCGGAAATGTGCCTGTTATGTTTGGATGCTGCAGGGCCACTGTGACAAGTGCAATAAGCAGTGAGAGAACAGTGAATGAGGCAGGCAGGTAAGGGCTCTGAGATGGGGAGGCAGGTTGGATACTGACTTGGAGGCCAGTGTAAGAGTTTGGCTTTTCCTGAGAATGACATGGAAAAACCACCAGAAGGTTTGAGTGGAGGAGTGACATGACCTTCCTTGTGTTTTAACAGGATCACTGGCTGCTGTGTTGA
The DNA here is from genome assembly GCF_014108245.1 of Pipistrellus kuhlii. NCBI lineage: Eukaryota > Metazoa > Chordata > Mammalia > Chiroptera > Vespertilionidae > Pipistrellus > Pipistrellus kuhlii. Next base: position 45,851,881 of record NW_023425438.1, on the reverse strand, counting down.
GCATAGATTGAAAGGGAGCAAGGGCAATACTTGGTCAAGAGTTGATGGTCACTTAGACCAAGGCGGAAGCTATAGAAAGGGTGAGTTGTCAGTTTTATCTTGAAAGTAGGGCAGTATGCTTCCCTAATGTATCTGATGGGAGATGTAAGAGAAAGAGAAGAATCAAAGATGACTTCAGTATTTTTTGTCTGAACAACTGTTAGGAGTGGAGTTGTCACTAACTGAGATGGGTAGACTGTGGAAGAGAGCGATCAGGGACTCGGTTTTGAGCTCTTTAAGTTAAAACGCCTACCAGTTCTCTAAGTGGAGATGTTAGCCAGGCAGTTGACAGTGTGAGTATGGAATTTAAGGCAAAGGTCTGGGCTTCATATGTGTGTGTGTGGGGGGGGGGGGGGAGGGGAAGAAGGGGGGGCACTGTCTGTGTGTGTATGGGAGAGGGGTCACCGTATAGATATTTATTGCCATGATAAGGAAGGAGGTCACCAAGAGCACACATTTAGATGAAAAAGAGAAGTCTAAGGAGAGAGTGAGACGAGGGAAACCAGGGGAGGTAGAGCCCCAGAGGCCTAGTGAGAAAGAATGGGTCAGTGTCTGGAGGCATTTTTGGTTGTCACAACTGGTTGTTGAGGGGAAGAGGGTGTGTTACTGGCATCTGCCAAGTGGAGGCCTGGGATGCTGCTAAACATGATACAAAGCAGAGGACAGTCTCCCATAACAAAGAATCAATGTGTCTAAAACGTCAGTTGCGTCGAGGTTGAGAAGGGAGAGCGGATGGATAGAAAATACAGATATTGTCTGGGCAGTTAGTGACCATAAATCTAAAGTGAGCTCAGTTGTCATGGTTTGTTTTTTCTTCAGCTACTGTTTGGCTGCACATGTGCCATCTTAGAGTAGGTAGAGAATTGGATTCAGTGAAGGTTGTGATTTAGCCAGATGTGTAATTGAAGTGACGGAGAGCCAAGGTTGCCATGTGAGTGTAATGATTGATCATGGGTCGGAACTTGAGTAAAGAGGGGTGTGAGGACCCCAGGAGCTGAGGAATAGTGACAAAGAGGTGCCGAGGAAATAGGGTATTTCTGACTCCCAGCCAAATTTGAAAACAGAATAAAAAGAGACCCTTTCTTTACACACACACCCCTCCTCCCCTCCACCCCCCTTATTTTTTACAAACAGCTTTTTTGGTTCTGCAAAGTCCTATTTGCTTCCGGGTTTAAAGCTGTGTAGTAAGTTGGTGAGAATGCTGGATATTTGCTACTATTATCTGAGTAGTTTACTTGTTTGTTTTTCTTTTCCAAGTTGCTGAAGATTGCCTTTGGCTTCCCAGCCTGCCCCTTCTCAGAGTCCTGTGCTTTCTCCCCTCAGGGCACCTTTCACAGCCAGCAGGCATTGGAGTATGGCACCAAACTCGTGGGAGGAACCACTCCAGGGAAAGGAGGCAAGATGCACCTGGGCTTACCGGTCTTTAATACTGTAAAGGAGGTAATCAATGGTACCCGGGTGTGGTGTGGCAAGAAAAGAAAAGCAAGAAGTGCCTAGCCGGCATGGCTCAAAGGTTGAGTGTCAACCTATGAACCAGGCGGTCACAGTTCAATTCCTGGTCAGGGCACATGCCCGGGTTGTGGGTTTGATCCCCAGTGAGGGCATGCAGGAGGTAGCCGATCAATGGTTCTCTCTCATTGTTGATGTTTCTATTTCTCTCTCTCTCTCTTCCTCTCTGAAATCAATAAATATATTTATACTAGAGGCCCAGTGCACAACATTCGTGCACTCGTGGGGGGAGTCCCTCAGCCCGGCCTGTCCCTTTCACAGTCCAGGAGCCCTCGGAGGATATCTGACTGACAGCTTAGGCCCGCTCACTGTGGGGATCGGGCCTAAGCGGCAGTTGGACATCCTTAGTGCTGCCGCTGAGGTGGGAGAGGCTCCTGCCACCGCCAACTGTGAGCCCACTTCTGGCTGAGTGGAGCTCCCCTTGTGGGAATGCAATGACCACCAGGGGGCAGCTCCTGCATTGAGCATCTGCCCCTGGTGGTCAGTTCGTGTCATAGCAATAGGTCATTCTGCCATTCAGTCGATTTGCATATTACTATTATATAGGATTAAAAAACAAGAAAAGCAGGGAGGAATGAGCAATCTTAATTGTGCCCCTTTTGAGAGAGTCATGTGCCATTTTACAATCCAGTAACCTAGAGAAATTTAAATCACAGTGAAAACCAGTGGGTTCACATGAGTCACACATGTTCAGGATGTTTTCTCCACAGCCTGTCACTTCTGTTTACAGGCATACATCTGCTCCTAGGGGAAGAGTACTGGGGCTGGCTTCTATTTGACTGTTACCCTTTCTATCCTTTCTCCTTCCAGGGCGTTAGTAGTGCACATGCCGGCATCAGCCCTAACACTTCCTGGTCATGGGCCATTTGCCAGGCACTATACTAGCTTCACATACAGTGTCTCATTCAGGCCTCACTCTGAGGTAGTGCTGTTATCCTCTCCATTTTAAAGACAAGGATATTACTAGTGCAGCGAGGTTAAGGGTCCAGCCCAAAGTCTCGCAGCTGATAAGTGGCAGGCTTAGTATGGATCAGAGTAGTGTGCTGTTCCTGTGTGAAAAACTGAGCTGTTGTGCCACATTGACAAGTCACAGAGTTATAATGTCTTCCCCAAATTGCTAATTTCTTAATAAAATTTTAAAAATGATTTTTACTTTGTTACAAGATGAAAATGTGCTTATTGTACAAATTCAAATGACATAAAGGTTTGTAAAGTTAAATTTTTGCCTTTATAGAGAGCTAATTTAAGCCATTGTAGTTCTTTTGTACACTTACATGATATATACAAAAATAATAGTATTTTATGAGACTGACACGCTACCTACTGTGCTAACGAGGCACCTCAAAAATAATAGTATTTTAAAGAAAATGGGAATGAGGGGAGGTAGAAAAGAGTAAAGAGGATAAATGGTGATGGAAGGAGACTTGACTTGTGGTGAAACACAGTACAATATACAAATGACTTATTATAGAATTGTATACCTGAAACCTATATAATTTTATTAACCAGTGTCACTCCCAGAAAATTCAAGTAAAAAGAAAAAATGAAAGGAAATGGTAGTACAAATTCTTGAATATTTAATTAAAAATATCTTGGAAATTTATTTCCAAGGGGGGGATTGGTATATGTACAAAAAGGATAATTTAATAAAAAAATATATTAAAAAATATCTTGGAAATAAACTTAGTACTTTGGAGTGTTGTATTAATGATAAAAATTGCCGGGACCGGTTTGGCTCAATGGATAGAGCGTCGGCTTGGGGACTGGAGGGTCCCGGGTTCGATTCCGGTCGGGGGCATGTACCTTGGTTGCGGGCAGATCCCCAGTTGGGGGTGTGCAAGAGGCAGCTGATCGATGACTCTCTCTCATCGATGTTTCTGGCTCTCTGTCTCTCTCCCTTCCTCTCTGTACAAAATAAATAAAATATATTTTAAAAAAATTATATACTGCTCCCTCTTTTAGGGCATATTTTAAGTATTACATTTTTAAAATTTTTTTCCATTTTTTTTTATTAAGGTGTTATATGTGTACCATTGCAGTATTACGTTTTTTAAAGTACAGATTTGTAGACAATTTATTTTCAGAATACTAACTTCAAAGTGGAAGTTAATTTGTACTTTGAATCCTAAGATGTAAGAAAAAATGAAGTTATCATTCAAATTTGAAATTTTTTATTTTACTTTAAATTTGAAAATAGGGTGTACTATATATGTGTGTGCTTTAAGTGTATTGTATTTTTGAGAATTAAAAAAAAGTTACAAATAATATGATCAGTGGAAGAATCATTTAAAGGTTTTGCTTTAATTTTTTGTTTTTTCTTCCCTTAAATTCAATTATGGCTGCCTCCAGAACAGGCAGTGTTAGCTTCCTCTGTTTGTCTGGTTGTCATTGTCAGTTTCAAAATACGGGAGGAGCAGTTTTCATAATTCCTCCAGGTAGACTGAGTCTCTGTGGATGTGAGCATCACTGTCTTTTACCTCTGTCCCCTTCTAGTTGCACCCGGATGTTCTGTAGCTTTGTATTTGTGTTATCCATTGTAAAGTCCCAGGGCACTCGCTTCCAGAGAGCTTTGACTTAATTGTGACTAGTTACCTTTGAACACTTGCAGGGAGGTAGCCTGCTGTAACTGAAAAGATTGGATGCTTTGGGGTCAGATAGACATCGTTTTGAATCTTGGCTCTGCCACTTCCTGGCTACGTAACCTCATGCAGGTTATTTAATACCCTTGGCCTCTGTGTCCAAGCATGAAGGGTTGTGGTGAAGCCTTACCTGAGACCTGTACAGTGCCTTCTCACAGGATAGGTGCTGCTGCTCTTGGAGAGTCAGCGATCACTGATAACCTTTAAGCAGCTTCCATTATGGCAGAAGAGACATGGCCACACGTGGAAGTGGGAAGAAGGATACATTCATTCTGATATACAGAGCGTAGATAAAATCCAGGCGCTACCCTGTGTCCACAGAGAGAAGGATGGTGAAATTGATGGTCTTTAAAGGCTTTGTTTCATTGTGAGGGGTAAGGTACAAAATGCCTAATGCTTCTTTCACACACATTCTTATTCTGTGGCCACTTATACATGTTTATTTCTAAGAAACATGCAGTTAGAGTAAAAATTGTCAGCTAAAAAACACTTCACTTTTGCTGTCTCTTATACTTATCAAGTGTAATATATGTATTTTTAAAATTGATTGATTTGAGAGAGAGAATATTGATTTGTTGTTCAACTTATGATTCACTAATTGATTCTTATATGTGGCCAGACCGGGAATTGAAGCCACACTTTTGACATATTGTGATGATGCTCTAACCAGCTGGACTAACCAGCCAGGGCAATTACACTGTATTTTTAAAATATGTTTGAGAGTCTAGTTCCGAGGCTCAGGGGCTCAATAGTCCTTTTTCTCCTGAGAAGGTATAGGGTCTTTGGTACTGAACAGGTGGTACAATGTCTTATAAGCAACAGAAATAAATATGGCTATAGGAATGAGGGACACAGATGCAAATCAAGACATGCTTTCAGGTTTTCTGATAAGCCATCGTCTGAGGGATGTCTCCGAGGGATGTCTTAAATTTAGTGGCATTCCAAGGGGGCAGGGAGGAGGTCAGGAGGACATACTATGTTCCTGGTAGTGTCCTTTTATGATCCCAAGACATTATTAAATTCCTGGTATTGAATTCGTTTTCCAATGGTTATGACTTAACCAATAATGAAGTGCCCTTTGTTTAATGTTTCAGGCCAAAGCACAGACAGGAGCCACAGCTTCTGTCATCTATGTCCCTCCTCCGTTCGCTGCTGCTGCCATTGACGAAGCTGTTGAGGCGGAAATGCCCTTGGTCGTGTGCATTACTGAAGGTATCCCACAGCAGGACATGGTACGGGTCAAACACAAATTACTGCGCCAGGGAAAGACAAGGCTGATCGGGCCAAACTGCCCCGGAGTCATCAATGTGAGTGTACCAAAGAAGAATCCGGGTTTGGCCTCACAAGGCTCATTACCTTTGGGTCAGTCCAACTGTACTGTGTGGGTGACCTAGGAGTTACCATTTTGTTTTTCACTTTTCTGAAACTATGATTTCCTTTTCTTCAGCCTGGAGAATGTAAAATTGGTATCATGCCTGGCCATATTCACAAGAAAGGAAGAATTGGTGAGTATGTTTTTTATAGATTCAGAAAAAATTCTTTGTCCTAAGCTCAGAACTTAACAAAGAGAATTTGTGTCTGTGTAAGTTAAATTCATTTTAATTGGTAGGAAAGTTTTGTAGTGAATCAGTTCTGTATTCTGAATTAAATGAGTTTGAGAAGTTGTAATAATTCTGTATAATTAATGAAGATATTTTAGGGGTATTTTAAACGATTCTTTTCCCGCTCAGATGCCATGGATTCTTGGATGTATCAATAGTTAATTTTGTTTTATTGCTAACTAATATTCTGTTATGTAATTATATCTGAATTTGTTTATTCTCCCATTGATGAACATTTGGGTTGTTTCTGGGTTTGAGACATTATAAACAAAGCTAAAGTGAATGTTTATGTAGAGGTCTTCTCATGGACACAGTTTCATTTCTCTTGGGTAAGATCGCTAGGAATGGAATTGCTAAGTTATAGGGTTGAAGTATGTTCACTTTTTTAAGAAATTGTGAAGTAATTCTATAAAGTGGCTGTTCATTTTTACCTTCCTACTGTCAGTGTTGGAGCATTCCAGTTGTTCCATAACTTCAGTCTTTAATTTTAGCCATTCTATTGGGTGTCTCATTGTGGTTCTGAGTTTCGCTGGTGACTAATGAGGTAGAATGTGCATATTTGCTATTTATATATCTTCATTTGTGAATTACCTGTTTAGGGTTTTTGCACATTATTTATTATTGGATTGTATTTTTATTGTTGATCATGTGGGTTCTATAAATATTCTGGATAGAAATTCTTTGTCAGACATAGGTGAATATTTTTATTGTTATTCTTCTGTGACCTGTCCTATAATTACTTTGCCTTCTTGGATATCACAAACTTCCTCAAAATGTTTCGGGAAAATTGTACTGCTAGTTGTTTAGTTCTCAGGGTCATAACCAAATTAACATCTCAAAGTCTGTTATTATACTCTTCACACCAAACTCTCACTAATCTGTACTGTTTCTGTACAGTAATTAATGGTTACAGTAATTTATAAGCCATGACTATTAATAATTATAAGAATAATCAACATAGTAAGTGAATATCAGTTTTGTAGTTTACAGGACTAGGTTAAAGGCCATAATTTTCCTTTATTACTACTGTCTCCTCTAGGCAGCCTGATGCCAGTAGGACACTTGCTGTGGGAATTCCCTAGACCCATGGTTAGCAAACTGCGGCTTGAAAGCCACATGTGGTTCTTTGGCCCCTTGAGTGTGGCTCTTCCACAAAATACCATGGCCTGGGAAAGTATTTTGAAGAAGTGGCATTAGAAGAAGTTTGAGTTTTAAAAATGTGGCTCTCAAAAGAAATTTCAATCGTACTGTTGATATTTGGTTCTGTTGACTAATGAGTTTGCCGACCACTGCTCTAGACGATCTGAGTTGTAGTGGGGGCCTGACTCATTAAGACACTGGTCATATTTGAGTATTTTTTGTGCTCTTTGGTCTGCTTTGAATGGCTACTGCTATAGAATTGAGGTAATCATAGAAGAAGGAGTGCCCTAGGCTAAGTTGTCTTTCTGATCTCTAACCTGCTTTTCTACATGCCCATAAACTTAAAAACCAAAAAAACTGAGAAGTTAAGGGAAATCCTATAGATCTTGTTGCTCTGAATGACCATAACACATGGATGAGGCAATCCTCTGGAACATTGCTTTTAATTCCTTTGAGAAAAAGGACTTTAAAACAAATTCACCTAAAAGAAAGTATGTGATACTACAAGATTTTTGAGGAGGTGAAGAGAGAAAAGATGATTATATGCACTGACTATTTCTATCTTGATACCAAAGCTAATGTCCTCAGAAGCCTTATTCTCTTAAGATCCTTAAACTAAGAGTTTAGGGAAAGGATCTTTTAGTCCCTTGGGTATTTCTTGGGACATTATAATGTAATACTATAGCAGTGAAATACTATAGTGACTTTCCAGTTTGTGTTAGTGAGTTATTAAAAGTATCAGCTAATTGAATTTACTGAAGTGATTAGATTCCAAATTGATATTTAACTGCACTAGGGTTTTTAGTTCTCTTATGATAGACATTATTTTTACTTTCAATCATACATGACATACTTGACCCTTCCATCCTTTTTACAAAGTTTATTTTAATTGCACTTTTTATATTTAGACTAGAGGCCCGGTGCATGAAAATTCATGGACTGGAGGGGGTGTCCCTCGGCTTGGCTTGCCCCCTCTCACAGTCTGGGAGCCCTCAGGGGCAGGAGGCTACCTGGTAAGCAGGGGAAGGCAATGCCCCACTCAAACCCCTGCTGCTGCCACTGCCGGCAGCACAAGCCTTGGCTGGCCCTAGTTACCTGAACCTCGGGTGGCCCTGGGTGGCTGGGCAGCCACCATCTGAGGCTTGCCTGCACCTTGGGTTTTGGCTGGGCAGCCAATAACCGAGGCTTGCCTGTGCTTCAGGCTGGCCCTTGGCAGCTGAGAGGACTGGGGGACTTCGGAGGCAGGTGCGTGGCACGACTGGACCCGCCTGGGGGTGGGCCTGGCTGTGCGGCGCACCTGCTGCCCCAGTGGGGCTGAGGGGACTGGGCACCACCATCTTGTGGCTGTGAGAGCTGCTATCTTTGAGGGCATTGGAAGTCAATTAACATATTTTCTCCTTATTGGCTATGGGCGCCACCATCTTTGTGGGGGTTTGACAGTCAATTAGCATATTCCCTCTTTATTAGATAGGATAATTTTCAATTTACATATAGTTGCCAGAAATAATATAGACAGATTTCAGTGTACCCTTTATCTAGTTTCCCCCAATTGTAACAGCTTGCAAAAACTGTAGAACAAGGTCACATTTAGGATATTGACATTGATACAGTCACCCCAGAGATCCCTCATGTTGCCTTTTTGTAGCTACACTACTTCCTTCCTGCTCCTACCCCTTTCTCATTTCTTAGTAACTAAAATGTATTCAAAATTTATATAATTTTGTCATTTCAGAAATACTTTATAAATGGGATCATATAGTCTGCACTTTAGGATTTAGTGAATTTAATTTATATTTCATTTTTAGAATTCACACTCAGTGTAATTCTCTGGAGATTCAACCAGGTTGCCGAATATATCAGTAGTTTATTCCTTTTTATTGTTGAGCAGTGTTCCATGGTATAAATATATCACAATTAGTTTGACCATTCATCTTTTGAAAGATGTCTCAGTTTCCACTTTGGTACTATCTTCCTATATAATCAAAGGGTAATATGCAAATTGACCCTAACTGTGGAACGACCAGTCGCAATGACATGCACTGAACACCAGGGGGCAGATGCTCAATGCAGGAGCTGCCCCCCTGGTAGTCAGTGCACTCCCACAAGGGGAGCTCAGCTCAGGTACAAGCTGGGCCGACAGCTGCAAGTGCAGCGGCGGTGGCAGGAACATCTCCCATCTCCTCAGCAGTGCTAAGGTTGTCCAACTGTGGCTTAGGCCCGCATCCCCCAAGGGCTTCTGGGTTGCCAGAGGGATGTCTGACTGCCAACTTAAGCTCGATCCCCCAGGGAGTGGGCCTAAGCCAGCAGGTGGACATCCCCCAAGGGGTCCCGGATGCGAGAGGGTGCAGACCAAGTTGAGGGGGACCCCCCTACCCTGAGTGCACGGAAATTCTAGTTATTAATAATGCTTATAATTATTAATAAAGCTTCTAACAAATAAGTGAACATTTGTGTCCTGGTTTTTGTATGTACATAAGTTTTCATTTCTTTTGGATGCTTAGGAGTGCATTTACTAGTTTGTATGATAGTATAATACTTGCATGTTTGTGTGTGTGTGTGTTTGTTAAGAAACTGCCACATTTCTATAGCATTTGGCCATAGCATTTTACATTTCCATCAGTAACACATACGTAATCCATCTCCTAGTCAGCATTTGTGGTATTACTATATTTTATTTTAGCCATTCTGATAATTGTTCAATGATATCTCAGAGAGAATTTAGTTTATATTTCATGTGCTTGCCACCTACTAATATATATCTTTAGTGAAATGTGTCTTCATGTGTGTGTTTTTTGGTTCATGTTCTAATTGGATTATTTGCTTTTTTACTGTTAAGTTTGAGAGCTCTTTATTCTAGATACTAACACTTTTAGGATATGTGGTTTGCAAATATTTTCTCCCACTTTGTAGCTTGTGTTTTCATTCTCTTTCGTCATCTTTCAGAGAGCAAATGTTTTTTATTTTGAAGAAGTCTAATTTATTTATTTTTCTTTTGTGAAGTGTTCTTTTGATGTCAACTCTAAGAACTTTTTGCCTAGCAAGATTCCTATCTTTTTATTTTACATTTAAATCCGTGATTCAATTTCAATTAAATTTTCCATAAGATGTGAGACTTAGATCAAAAGTTTTTATTTTAATGCCTATGGAGGTACAATTGTTCTAGCATCATTTGTTGAAAAAAATATTTCTTCTGCCCAGCCAGCATTGCTCAGTGGTTGAACACTAACCTATGAACCAGGAGGTCACAGTTTGATTCCTGATCAGGACACATACCTGGGTTTGGGCTTGATCCCCAGTATAGGGTGTGTAGGAAGCAGCCCATCTATGCTTATCATCATCTTTCTCCTTCTTCCTTCCTCTCTGAAATCAATAAAAAATATTTTTTTTAAAAAGAAAAATATTTCTTCCATTAATTGCTTTTGCATTTATGTCAAGAATCAGTGATATATTGGTATTGGTCTGTTTCTGGTTCTCTCTTCTGTTCATTGACTCATGTGCTTATTTAATACCAGAACATACCCCACAATCTTGGTTACTGTAGATACAATAATGTCCTGAAATTGGATAGACTAATACTTTTGCACTTTTTTTAAGTTTTTAAGCTATTCTAGGTTCTTTACTTTTCTATATTAATTTTAGGAAGATTTTCTCTGTATCTAGACAGATTCTTATTGGGATTTTGATAGGAATTGTATTAAATCTATATGTCAGTTTGGGAAGTATAGACATCTTTACTGTCTACTTGCCTTGGTAGGGAGATTTTATTGTTAGAAATGAATTTTCTAAGTTCGTAAAAAGTGCTCCAAAGCAGAAGTTTAAAAAAGCAAACCATGGATACCACCCAGAATTCATGTGCTGATTTAGCCCGTATAAGTTTGTTGTTTTATTTAAAAAAACATTTTTATATTATGTGTTCTAACAACTGAAGTCATTCATTTATACTTCTCAACTTATTAAAATTAAGGATCCACTCTTTATTTACAGATTGTGGCATGAAACAAATTACCTTTTCTGTAGGTCAGTCAAGAGAAGATGGTCTACATGCCACTGCCCCACCCCATGTATCTGCACACCTTGTCCAGGTGTGAAATGAGGTCCTTTCACACAGGTTCCTTGTATACAGGAAGTTACATGGTAGACTTGAACTCAGGGATTGGGACCTTACTTCCCTTGAAAGCCTATGTGTTGTTTGAAAATTATTAGAAAAATAGTTGTGTGAAGAATAGATAGCACTGCTAAATGTGACTGGTGGAAGTTTTGTAAGACTGAATGTTTTGGTAGTTTAATAGATTGGGTATATATAAGTCTACTCTGTATATTCTGCCACCCTAAGCAAATCTTTCCCCCCAAGTTTACATGGATATTATTATCCCTTTCCCTAAGATTCTTAGAAGAGGAAATATAGGTCTTTCTTACATTGTTTTTATAGGTAATAAAATAACCCCAACTAATAATGTGCTTTCTCCTATAACTTTTAAAACCTTCCTGTTTTATTTTATTTATTTAAAAAATATATATTTTATTGATATTTTACAGAGAGTAAGGGAGAGAGATAGAGAGCTAGAAACGTCGATGAGAGAGAAACATTGACCAGCTGCCTCTTGCACACCCCCTACCAGGGATGTGCCCGCAACCAATGTATATGCCCTTGACCGGAATCGAATCTGGGACCTTTCAGTACGCAGACTGACGCTCTACCACTGAGCCAAACCAGTTTCGGCAAAACCTCCCTGTTTTAATTTAAGCCTTTTCTTCTTATTTCATTACTTGAAGATATTGTTGATTTGGATGACAAATCATGGAATGGATTTTATATGTACTAATATTTGTAATTTAGTGTATTCTGTGATAGTCTGTCATGTGAACACAATCTGATATTTTTGAATTCTCTTTCTTTAAGGTATTGTGTCCAGATCTGGCACCCTGACTTATGAAGCAGTTCACCAAACAACACAAGTTGGACTGGGGCAGTCTTTGTGCATTGGTGAGGGATTTGTGCTAAAATCATTTCATTGAAATGTATTTTCATTGAATGAGTATGATATAACTGTTGTTTTGACTATTTGCAAGAGATTTTGATACCATTTTATTAAAAATATTTTTTTTATCTCAAATTTTATTTGCATAAATGTGAAGTCCTACTGTGTTTTTCAAGATTCATATTCTAAGATTTCACACTGAATCACAAGCATCCTTAGACATGTGGCTTCGGGAGAAGTTTGGTGCCTGAAAACATCACTTATTTTGCTTACTATGAACAAGCAGTCCTTCATATTAGGACTTTTGTTGTTATAGTTATTATTTGCTAATATTATAACTTATATACTAGTAATTCAGTGCTTCACAGTTACTGAATTCTTTGCCATTTATTATCTGTTTTATTTTAAGGATATGTAAGGATACGTTTTTGTGTTGATTTTAGAGAGAGAGAAACATTGATGTGTGAGAGAGAATTATCAGTTGGTTGCCTCTGGTATGCACCCCAACTGGGGATCGAATCTACAGCCTGGGTATATGTCCTGACGGGTCCACGGGTCCACGCTCTGATCAATTGAGCTACCTGGCCAGAGCCAGTACTGATTCTTTTATTTATTTATTTAATTTTTTAATTTTTATATATTTTATTGATTTTTTTACAGAGAGGAAGGGAGAGAGATAGAGAGCTAGAAACGTCGATGAGAGAGAAACATCGACCTGCTGCCTCTTGCACACCCACTACGGGGGATGTGCCCGCAACCAATGTACATGCCTTTGACCGGAATCGAACCTGGGACCCTTCAGTCCGCAGACCGACGCTCTACCACTGAACCAAACCGGTTTCGGCCATTACTGATTCTTAAGGCAACTTTCTAAAGTACCTCTGAGCTGAAAGTTGGTGAGAAAGTCTAGGTTGAACTCCCCAGAATTGCTCTTTTTGCTGCATCATTCTGCTTCCCATTGGTGAAAATAAAAAGGTTTTTAGAGTTTAAAATGATTTTGGTATTTGTTGCCAAAGACCAGGCAAATTTCTCATTTTCATAAATATTCTTTCAAATTCTTAGAATAGCTTTTAAAAACCTTTCAAAAATAGCTTTTTATAATTAAAAATTATAAAATATGGCCAGGGAGTGTTTTTATGAAGACTCAAATCCATAAATTAGTATAGGAAAAATGGCTTTTCTGTATAGGAAGCACAATCTTGGATCCTAGGTAACTTAGTCTGAGGAGAATAAGAGGGGTTTTGAGGCCTGGCTGATGGCTGGCTTGTGGTCCATGCGCGGAAGGGTCATGGATTTGATTCCCAGTCAAGGGCAAGTTCCTAGGTTGCAGGTTCGATCCGTAGCCCTGTTTGGGGCACGTGTAGGAGGCACCCAATCGATGTGTCTCTCTCACATCGATTATTCTGTCTTTCCCTTTCCTCACTTACTTCTACTCTCTCTAAAACGCAAAGGAAAAAATATCCTGGGATGAGGATTTACAACAACAAAAAAGAAAGGTTTTGAAACAGTTGCCAATTTCATCTTCTCCACCTTCTGTTTTAATTTGTAAATTGAGACTAACTGGGCCTACGTCACAGAGAGGTTGGAAGTATTAGGGGACAGCAGGTCTGACGTGTACTGAGACAGTCGTTGACACATGTTGTCACTCACAAATGCTTCACTTCCTGAACCTCATCCTTCAGAGATGCACTAAAGGTAGGAAATCAGTCCTGCCTTCAGTGAGTTCATAACTTTAAAAAAAGGTGGCATCTAATCTGTGAGGAACATTGCCTTTAGTTCTATCCAAGTGCTTGTTCTTCAGATGCCATGTACGCGGAGCAGAACCCCTCCGTGTATCTCTGTCATCGCCCCCTGGAGCTGAGGGAAGGAAAGGCGCCAGGCCCCCTTCACCTGTCCTTCACTGGCTCGGGTCTTAGCACCTGGGAGTGTTCTCTGAAACTGTCTCACCCATAGTTACTTTGTGCAGAGACATTTGTTAAATGTTAAAAGACATTCTCACTTGTAACACAAACATACATTTTCTTTAAAGGCTCATTTTGAAACAGTTATCTAAGCATACATTTGTGGGAGGAAAGAGGATTTATGAAGGAGCTAAAACAAAAAGAGGTTTTTCTTTGTATCAGAATCCAGCCACCATTTAGGGTTCATGCACTTAGAAACAACTAAGTGCACCATTAGGTGATTAAAAAAAAAAATGTTTAATGACACCTTGAAAATATTGGTGAGGTGGGTAGACAAAATAGGAAAAGAAACTGAAACAACATTTCTCAACCTAATTCTCATGCTATTGATATTCATTGATCTTTTCAGGCATTGGAGGTGATCCTTTTAATGGAACAGATTTTATTGACTGCCTGGAAGTCTTTCTGAATGACCCAGCCACAGAAGGCATCATCCTGATTGGTGAAATTGGTGGTAATGCAGAGGAAAACGCTGCGGAATTTTTGAAGCAACACAACTCAGTGAGTTCGGCTTTGGAAAAATATACCTCTTTGCTCTTGAATAATACCATTGGCTTGTTTTAGAAGCTTTTTTATTTCTATAAAGATTAAGTTTTCAAGAAAACACAAAAGATAAAATCAAACCTTTCTGAGTTGGCCTTTATTTACTTATTATTATATTTATTTTAATATTTTTATTAATTTTTAGAGAGAGCGGAAGGGAAGAAAAGAGACAAAGAGAAACATCGATGTGAGAGAGACACATTGACTGGTTGCCTCCCACTTGAGCCCCGACCAGGGCCAGGGATTGAGCCTACAACCCAGGGACATGTCCTTGACCAGAATCACACCCAGGACCCTTCAGACCTCAGGTCGATGCTCTATCCACTGAGCCAAACTGCCGAGGGCTGTGGTGATTTAAAAAAAAAAAAGAAGAAGAAGAGATTTATTGGGGTGAATTGGTTAACATGAACATAATGGGTTTCTATGTTATAAGAATCACCATGTGCCGACCACTTTGTAGTGATTTAAAGCTCTGATCTCGGTAGGAGATGTAACAACTCTTCCCTCCCTTTCTGGATCTCTCTCCTTTTTATTCACCCACTAATCCTCAGCTCCCTGGAATCTGTCTGCTACTTAGAATCAGCGTGACCTTGGGCGTGATACTTCACCATGCCTGTTTTCCCTTGGCAAACAGGACTCCAGCAGTGCCTACCTCCTAGCGTAATTGTAAGGATTGTGGGGTTTAAATGTTTTAGGAACGTATAGCAGGGTTGCACCAGGCACATAGTAGGCACTCTTGTTGAGCTGTTTGCTGTTGCTGCTGAATCTTATTCTCCTGACATCACTTCTGCAGAGGTCACAATGGCCTCCATACATTCTTAATCTTCTCCATCTTCCTGGTTTTTCCTCCAGGTTCTTCTCTTCTTTATGTTCCTTGGAGTTACTTTCTGTGTCTGTTTGCTTAAGTGTGAGTGGTTATTGCATATCATCAACATCATGTTTTCATGCAGCTTCAAGACAGAAACCTCAGAACCATCTTATATCTCTCATCTCTCGTTTCCACTCAGTTCCTAACGTCTGTTTCAATATGTGGAGATTCAGACTCTCGTCTATAATAAGTTCTTCTGACCTGGTTCTGGCCCTCATCTTATCTCTCCTGGCCTATGTTGATAATTTATTCTTGATAATCTACTCCTTTATTCTCGCCCCCCAGGTCACCCTGCTTGTGGCCACCAAATTGTCTGCCCTTCAGAAACAAACATCGGTGCCTTCACCCTCCTGGCTCTAAACCATTAGTTTCTTATTACATCGGGATAGAGGCCAGATTTCGAGCCTCTCACATCCCTCCCGGCTTCCTTTTCAGAACCATGCCCACCTGACATGCCAGTTGTTTTCACTCCCACCTGCCTTTGCTTATGCCGTCTGCGAGGCCTGCATACCATCTGGCTGTCACTCCAGACTGTTATGGACACTAGGGAACTGGTATCCTTGGTGCCCAGTCCAGTCCTTGGCACAGGAGGCATCAACACATGTTGAATAAAATAGATTGGCATAAGATGTATTAGAATCTCTTGAATTCAGAAAAGTATAAAGTTTGAAATGTAGGTAAAAATTGACTTTTTTTCAAGAAAAAGATTTAGATTACTATAACATTACACTTTGTTAAAGTGAATTTTAAAATGTACTTAGGCACAACTCTGAATCCCTTGAATAGGGTAGGTGTTTATGGGCAAAACTAAACATACACTTTTTGCTTCATTTAGACATGCCTTTCTCTTCCTGGCTAGTTCTTACGGAGCTGATTTTTATTGAGGACCTGCTGTGTACAAGACGCTAGGTGGACAGTTGAATTGATATGCACAGCACTTAGCACAATACTTGGCACAGAGCAGAGCGAACTCTCAATAATGGTGTCTGCTGTCACAACTATTTTTTTTTTCATTGTTACAATGACAGTAATTATTTGCAAAAGTAGTATTGCTTAACCTTTATCTTGACCCTGTGTCCTTGTGTATGAGTGAGGAAACTGGCCCCTGGAGGTTAATGACTTAAACCCAGGTCTCCCTCCTTCTCCCTCAGGCCATGGAGCGGCAAGGGTCAGATTTCAGGGACTGGGGGCAGGAGTCAGCAGTCCTCGGTGTCTTCTCAGATTCCACTGAAAGCTTCCTAACAGGCCCTTCTGTTTCTATGCTTTCACTTTTGTTATCATTTCTGCATCCTATTTTCAGACCACAGTTCCCCCAAAGTCTGTTAATTGTTTTTTCTCTGCTTAAAAATCTCCAGTTTCTTTTCTTTGTTAATAGAATGGAGTGTAAATTTGTTTGGCATTTTAGTCTCATCATCATCTTGTTCCTTTCTAGTGCAATATTCCACTATTTTTTTTTTCCACCTTAAAAAAAATATATCTTTATTGATTTCAGAGAGGAAGGGAGAGGAAAAGAGAGATAGAAACATCAATAATGAGAGAGAATCATTGTTGGCTGCCTCTGCATGTCCCTCACTGGGGATCAAGCTGGCAACCTAGGCATGTACCCTTGACCAGACTTGAACCTGGGACCCTTCAGTCCACAGGCTGATGCTCTATCCATTGAGCTACACCAGCTAGGACTATTCCACTATTTGAGTATAGGAACATAGGAATTAAGTGGAGTTAGTGCCACTTGTGTGAGATGCTCATAACCTCTGCAGAGCTCAGGAGTGAATGAATAAATGACTGTGAATCTTTTTAAAAAAATATATATATATTTTATTGATTTTTTTATAGAGAGGAAGAGAGAGAGATAGAGAGCTAGAAATGTCGATGAGAGAGAAACAACGACCAGCTGCCTCCTGCACACCCCCTACTGGGGATATGCCCGCAACCAATGTACATGCCCTTGGTCGAAATCGAACCTGGGACCCTTCAGTCCGCAGACCGATGCTCTACCACTGAGCCAAACCGGCTTCGGCAACTGTGAATCTTTTTTAAGTGAGGACATAGTCCCTGTGTTCACGGGACTTCACAGGTCCATAGGGGAACACGTAGACATAGATTACCGCCAGAATGCTGAGTGTGAGTACAAGCCTGTGACCAGCACAGCAGGGCCTTGGGGCAGAAGATGACTGACTGAAGGGCATCTGTAGAGAGTGTGGGAAGAGGCATCCGAAAGGCTTGAGAAGTCTTAAAAGTTAAGTAGAAATTTGCTGGAAACCCAAGGACGATGGAGCCGTCCTCAGCAGGACAGAGGCGCAGCGGCTGGAATTCCTGAGCAGGAAGAGTGGTGGGGGCCGGGCTGGAGTGAGCAGGCTCAGACCTGGTAGAACCTGGCCTGCTGGCACCTCAGCCCGGCTTAGGGCGTGCACGCAGACTGCCTGGTCATCGTTCACTGCTAGGCACTCCAGGGAAACAAAAAGAAACAAAAAGCCAGTTTTATCAAAGAATGTCCTTATAAAGCAGTAAAAATCGTTAATTTAATTAAATTAAATCTTAGCCCTGGAGTCAGTTTGTGATGGATGGGAAGTAAAGCACTTTCCCACTAAACTGTGAGCTGAACTGGCTGCCTTTTCACCAGTTTTACCTGGAAAAACTGGCAGACAACGTGGTTAACCACACCCAGGTATTTGACTGACCTTGTCTCAAAACAAACAACCTGCCATGTCAGGCAAAACTGCTCCTCATATTTGTTAACGATGGCACAGTTTGAGCTTTCAAGCGAATGCTAGTATTTTGGAAAACTTATGTCTACCATTGTGAACGTGAAGGGCATCTGTTTTTACGCTTTCACTCTTGTCATCACTCCTGAAGACTTTCCTGATGAGGTCAGAGCTGACGCTGGGAGTGATGTGATGCTAAAGGACAAAATATGTCAGCACTGGGTACGTCTGCATAACTTCCCACCTCATCTCTATTTCCGCAGGTTTATTAAGGGTGAATTCTAAAGGGATTAAGACAAAAGCAGGTTGAAATAAAACAGGCTGATAGTTTGTTATAATTATGATCACAAATCACATGATATGTATTTTTAAGTGCTCTTTTTTGTATGTATTAGTACAATAGTTGGTACAGCGAAGTGGAAGCTTAATATCTAATCAGGTAAAAAGTTTGCTCGGGTTGGTTTTCCTGAGTTTGTCTGAGAAGTTGAGTCGCCACAGGTGGGAGAGCAGTGGTCTCACTCACAGCTTAACGTTTGTGTGGTTTCCTCAGTGAGGATGAAGGAGGCCACGCCACTCACCCACTGTGTTGAAATTGATGTGCGATGTTGATCCGCTTCTTCATGAGATGTTTGAAATATCACCTTTCAGGGCCCCAAAGCCAAGCCTGTGGTGTCCTTCATTGCTGGCTTAACGGCTCCTCCTGGCAGGAGAATGGGTCATGCCGGCGCCATTATTGCTGGAGGAAAAGGTGGCGCGAAGGAGAAGATCTCTGCCCTTCAGGGCGCGGGGGTCGTGGTCAGCATGTCGCCTGCGCAGCTGGGAAACACCATCTACAAGGTGAGCTGTTCGCAGCGGCCTCGGAGTGGGCCCGCAGGGCACCCAGAAACCATGGCCGCCTTCTGGGTCTGATCTGTGTATTCCTTCTGTGTGCAGCTCAGCAGTCCCTGGCAACTGTCTCTGTGTCCTGATGTCTTGCACGGGCAAGACCAGGAATGATGTTCTGATTAAAATAATTTTTTTTTTAAATTAACCATTGGGATTTGCTCTTCTGTGAGTGGCAGGATATAATCCACAGGAAACATTTCATAGTCCATAAATACCACAAATTCCATTTTAGAAGCAGTGCAAAAAATCGCCTTATGTTTTTTGTTTTTCCTTCCCATGGAGGGCCTTTGGGTACAGCTACCCTGATCCCATGGTTTTCTGTTTCCGGTGACGGCTGAGTAACAAGGAATTAAAGCTGGAGAAGAGGGAGTTGGGGTGGAAGGAGATTTAAAGAAAAGAGTTTGGGTCCCAGCCTTTAGTTTCTGGCCCCGGTTGGGATGGGAGGTCATTATTGTTGCAGGTTGGAGGGTGAGTTCTTACACATTTGCTTTTCTTTCCCCCTTTTTAAAAAAAAGATTTTTAAAAATGTGTTTTTATTGAATTTAGAGAGCAGAAGGGAGAGGGAGAGAAGGATAGGAGAGAGAAACATCGATCATCTGCCTTCTGTATGCCCCCTACTGGGAGTTAAGCCTGCAACCCGGGCATGTGCCCTCATCCAAATCGAACAGTGACCTCCTGGTTCATGGGTCGACACTCAACCAATGAGCGATAACCAGCTGGATACATTTCTCTTTTTAATAGGACATTGTGGTTTAAAGTATTTTAAGATTTGTTATCTTCAATAACCCCTTTGTAATGATTCTCAACCTGTTTCTTTGCATGATTATTTAAGGCTCTCAGTTTTTTATGATGATTATAGCCTTAACAAAAGGCAAAGAAACATTAAACTTTATAAACAGGACACGAGCCCAAATTGTATTCTTAAGAGGGGACAGTGCAGTCTTACCCTTGTTTTAGGGATAATAAAGTGGACCCCTTATTTTATTCCAAAAGCATAATCCTGCCTTTTGAAATACGACACTGTAACTGTATGCCACAGCATTTAAAGAAATCTGGGTTATTAGAGTGTGTGAAGATAGATTTTTAAAAGAGGGGAAGGGGAAAAACAAGTGCTTAAACATTCACATTGGGGACATGCATTACCACTTCACTCCAGTAAGTGGCAGCAGGCATCTCCGAATTTCCAGGCTAGGAAATGTGATTCTCGGTACTGTTTTCCTCACAGATATTTCTGATTTTCTTGATCTCTTGTTAAAATCTTCTTGATCTTTTGTTCAAATCTTAACTGATTCTGTGAAACCAATTTCCATTGCCTTATGAGAAGGGCCAGTGTGGTTCATGTATTGCTTTGAAAGTCTGGGGAAGCTCAACCAGGTGTGTCAGCTCCTAATAACAACTCTGCCCTGGAGAAATAAGTATAATTCACAGCCACTTGCCTACATGTCTGGGAGACGTAAAACTGAAGCTCTGCCTCCAACTCGGTGAAATTGAGGCTGATGCAGACTAATTTGAGAGCTGCTATTTTGTAGTCAAGTACCTCATCCCAGTACCCTTTACTTCTGTAATTTTTGGTTGTTCAAAGAATCCTGAAAAGCTTTCATATCACTTTGATCATGAATGTAATTTGGATCTTTTATCTTTTTTCTTTCTTCTGTCTCGGAAGGAGTTTGAAAAGCGGAAGATGCTGTGAAAGGGAAGACAGGAAGTTCCCTGAGCCTGTGGGATGAATCATTGTGAAAGTGAAACAGTGGCAGTGCTGTTGTCCACTGTCAGCCTGCGCCTGTCCCTGGGCTTCCACACAGCGGGAAGTCAAAACAGAAACAAGGCTTCCAAAGTTCTGTATCGAGATGTCCTCAGCTTATGTGTAACGGAGAAAGCCAATAAATCTATCATTTGATTTCCACATGACTTTGGCGACCTCTTATTGCTCCAGTGTGGGGGTATGGGGGCGGTAGGAGAAATTGAGGGGTGTGCGTGCATGTGTGTCAGGTGTGTGTGTGTGCGAATGTGTATTTTAATGGGTTCTGTGGAAAACATCCTAACTAAATCTTTTGAAAGAATGAGACTAAAAATGTTAGTGTGACATTTGTCTAATTACTGAGACAGAGTGACCTTAGGTCTCTGGAGTTGTAGATTGCTCATGTGTATCATGTGCATTTATAATAGTCCCCATCTTGCAGAGTAGTTTTGAGGATCAGAGATAGATATATGAAGTCCTGGCACATGATAAGCCACCACCATCACCATCATTATCATCCCCAGGACTGCAGGTAGCAGCTCACCTGTTTCCGTTTTTGTCTAATTGGGAAACGAGCGTCTCCCACAATGCTGGTTGTCCTTCTGTTCTGCAGAGGGCTCTTCCCGCACTGTCCAGAGCCCATGCTTCTTTGAGGTTTAAGACATTCACTGCAAGAAAGCGGAAACGCTGTTAGCCACCCTACTTTGTGTTTGACGGAACTTGTTAACAAGAAGCTCTTCCTATAGATACTTGTCATCCCCAGGACAGAGGCTCAGCATACATTCTGAGGTTGGAGAGACACAAAATGTTTTAAATTGTGTAACTTCTCTGAAGCAAACAAGAGTTTCAAAAAATACTATTAGGGAGCAGTCCTTGAAGAAAGGCTGGGAAGGCCTCATGGGTAGGGCACAGGAGCTGGGACCTGAGAGCTGAGAAGGTACCAGCCATGCAAAAGGGAGGTGCACTCAGTGAAGGTAAGCGGGGTAGAACTCACCCTGGGAGGGGCTGGAGGAGGTTTTGGGGGTATTGGCTAGGGCAGCAACAGCAGCAGGTCTTGTTTTGAGA
The DNA here is from genome assembly GCF_014108245.1 of Pipistrellus kuhlii. Lineage (NCBI taxonomy): Eukaryota > Metazoa > Chordata > Mammalia > Chiroptera > Vespertilionidae > Pipistrellus > Pipistrellus kuhlii. The sequence goes on along the minus strand of NW_023425438.1, from coordinate 45,830,209 downwards.
GAAGTTGGGGAGAAACTAGGTCTCGGGAACCACAATTATTTTGGGCAAAATCTGATTCCTCCAGGAAAATCCGTAGTGGAATTTTACATTATACCCTATATTAATCAGTTCTCCCCAGGGGAAAAAGTAATTGGTGTGCTCTCTAAGGAGCTGAACAAGAAAAGGGTGTTTGTAGGTAGGTGAGTGTGCTATGGATTAGGTTCCTAGAGAGTTTGTGAGACAAGTGAAGAGATCTAGGATGCTCTAGGATGTTCGCGAGCCACATGCAGCTCTTTGGCCCCTTGAGTGTGGCTCTTCCACAAAATACCACGGCCTGGGCGAGTCTATTTGGAAGAAGTGGCATTAGAAGAAGTTTAAGTTTAAAAAATTTGGCTCTCAAAAGAAATTTCAATCGTCGTAGTGTTGATATTTGGCTCTGCTGACTAATGAGTTTGCCGACCACTGGTCTAGAAAGTGAAATCTGGATGCAGACCATGGCCCGAGAGGTGAAGGGCCTGGGACTCGGGGGCGGCGAGCTCAGGAGGTGGGCCCTGCAATGTCCTTGGCGAACCCGGCACTCACGCTCCGCAGTCAGTCCGGGGGCCACCGCGCAGGGAGCGTTTCTTGGTCCCAGGCTGCTCTCTAGCTGGCTTTTCAGAGTTGTTCTCCGGAAGTCGCCTGGCACAAAGCCTTTCTCCAGAGCCCAGCAGGCCGGTGGGACTTGTGCCTGAGGCGCAGAGGCAGGTAACACTGGCCGAGGAAACCATTCTCTTCATGGGGCTTCCAGACAGTTTGCCTCGGTTCCTTGTTTCCTGAGCGACACAGAGATGCTGTAATGAGAAGATCTGGGAAAGGTTGACCTCCCCTCATTCTTCAGGTGCCGCACCCGAGGGGGGTGAGGAGGGCATAGGATCGGGGCATCACCAAGCCGTTTAGGGAAGGTGATTAGAATAGACATTTTCAGTGATGTTAAAGGCGGTCATTTAAACTGTGAACTGTGACAGTGACCACCCTCTTTGAATTTGACCTGTGCTACATGTAGGATAGGTTCACCTGGCAGAGGGCATGATTAGAGTAAGTCCATGGCCAGGAGATGGTGCAAAGCTGGGCAGAGGTCAGTACTTGGTGTGTGGCTTCATTTCGCTAAAGAGACGACCATGGACGATTGAGACCGAGAGTCAAGGTGGTCCTGGCAACTGTAGGAAAGGCCACTGCGAAGGAGCTGCGATTCTCCATCAGTTTCACTGTCTCAGGAATTCCCTCAGACTTCTGTGTGGCTGGGAGTCCGGTGCTGTCAGATCCGGAGTCAAGATTCAAAATTGCTCAGGATCAAAAGCCACGTTAAATCTGCTGTGGTCTGAGGGAAAGTCATCCTCAAACACCATCCAGACTGGACAGAGCAAAACCGGTTTATAACAGCGTTAGTCAAGTTAGCACTTCCCTGCTCCTGCTCCAGCCCCAGAACGATGAGAATGAGCAGGTGGCCCATGAGGAAAAGGGTGAGGAGGAGGGGCCAGCTGGGCGGGAGGGGGGAGGGGGCAAAGGGGGGGTACAGAGGGAGGAATGGTAAAGCTGAAAGTGGTGAGAAGCCTTAGGTATGAATGGACTTTCCTCTTACTTGGAATTGGACACACTGAATCCTGACGCGATTTTGTGATTTAAATTAGCGTCAGGGTTTTGAACCTTTACATGGGAATAAAACTGTCATCAGGACAAAAATATAGCCCCTGTTATTTTCCTGGGACTGTTATTCTCCTGAGGAGGGTCTCATGCGTTCTTTCTCTCCAGCCCTCCAACCACGCTCCTCCCCGTTCACTCTCCCTGTTATTTTCCATACAGATGGTCACACACTGGGCAGTAAAACGCCGGGGATTTATTCCCTCACAGCTCCGGGGGACAGAGCCCGAAATCGGGGTGTCAGGAGGGTCGCACTCCCTCCGGAGGCTCTGGAAATAGTTAGCTTCCCAGTTTGCAGCTGCATCCCTTCATCTCTGCCTCTGTCTCCAGGTCACCTCCCCTTTGTCCCATCTCCCCTGGGGCTCCCTCATGAAGACACTTCATTGGATTTGGACCCCTCTCTTCTCTCCCCCTCCCTCCCTCCCCCCTCCCCCTAGACCTCTTCAAGAGCCTTACTTAATTACATCTGCTACGACCGGCTTTCCTAAATAAGGTAGCATTCACAGATTCATGGAATTCAGATGCAGACGTCTTTTGGGGTGGGAGTTAGGGTACCATTCCTAAAGCTGTCTGTGTTTGCATGGGTGAGTCCTGCTTGATCAGTGGGGTGGGACCTGGGCATAGAGGAGGCAGGCCTGAGGTCTCTGCTTGTACTTTACTCTGCAAGCCTCCAGGGGGCGCAGCAGGCATACCCTGTTTCCCCGAAAATAAGACAGTGTCTTATATTAATTTTTGCTCCCAAAGATGCACTAGGTCTTATTTTCAGGAGATGTCTTATTTTTCCATGAAGAAGAATACGGTACACATTTGTTGTTAAATGAAAATAAAGGAAATTTATTACCTGTATACGGGTAGTACGGTAGTTGTCAACACAAACCAGACAAACTGTGAATTCTACAGTATCAAGAATTTACTCACTTATTCAATGACAATCATGCCATCATCTTCTGGAACATCATCATAACAACCCAATTCCTGAATTTCCTGGTGAATTTCTGGTGACTCCATTTCTTTCAGAATCAGTGGACCAAGTCTCTCAAGTTTAGCAATAGCATTCTGAAACAGAGCCTGGGGGGGGGGGGCTTGTTTTTTTGGGGGATGCCTTATATTTCACTCAGAAGGAAACCTGTAAGTAGGTCTTATTTTCGGGGAAACAAGGTAGGATCGGGCACACCCTCCAGTGCAGCAGGAGGGAGGTTCCAGGTGAGAAGGTGAGGCGTTGCCATTGGTTTCTTTCTTTCTTCTTCTTTTATTTATTTATTGATTAAGATATTACATATGTGTCCTCATCCCTCCATTAACCCTCTTCCTTCAACTCATGCCCTCACCCCCCTGGTATCTGTGTCCATTAGTTAGGCTTATATGCACGCATACAAGTCCTTTGGTTGATCTCTCCCCCTTACTCCCACCCTCCTCTACGTTCCCTCTGAGGTTTGACAGTCTGATCGACGCTTCTCTGCCTCTGGATCTGTTCCTGTTCATCAGTTTATGTTGTTCATTATTTCCCCTAGATGAGTGAGATCATGTGGTATTTATCTTTCTCTGCCGTATTTCATTTAGCATAATGGTTTCTTCCTTCTTTAAAAAAATAAAAAATTTCTCCACAAAATGTGGACAAGTCCTCAGCAGAGAGTGAACGGGGAGGAGCACGGTGGGAGGGCTGGGGAGAAAGAACACATGAGACCGTCCTCAGGAGAATCGTGAAGGGAGCCAGTACAGTCTGTCACCTCAGGCTTCAGCGACGTCCTGACTGGTAATTGTGCCTCAACCCTCTCCTCGTCTTTATCGTCACACCTCTCCCTATTCTTCTCTGTTCTTGCTCAAAACCTTGAGTGAATCCTTATGGAGAGAGCGAAGTTGAAACTCCACAGCCCAGCATGACCCACCACGACCTGGATCTCAACAGCTGCCCTGGTCTTTGATCTGATCTAGTATTTACTAGATCAGATATTTACTAGATCTAGATATTTACTATCTGGGTTTGTAAAAACCCAGATGGTAAATATCTTAGGCGGCTCCTTAACTGCTGCTGTGAGAACACAGAGACAAGACCACACAGATGAGTGGCTCTGACATTTGAATGCTATATCATTTTCATGTGTCACATACTATTTCTTTGATTGTTTTTCAACCATTAAAAAATGTAAAACTCGTAGCTGGCAGGACTTACAAAAAGGAGTTTGGCCTGTGAGCCATAGTTTACTGAGCCCCGAGATAAATCATGTATGTTCTTCCTTTCTCTCTGACCACCAGCTGTCTAAAAATCTGCCTCCTACAAGTCTAACTGTCCAAAACTTTAATCTAAATGCTTCTCTTCCCTTTCCATCAATATTCCTCTGCCCCCACCTGCCCCTAAGGTGGGACCGTGCCTGACATTGGACTTCCTGCGCTCCTCGAGATGTTCAGTGGGGCCTGCTATTTATCTTCCTTATGTCTTCCTTGTGCTCCCAAGCAGACTGTATATTTCTGAAGGGCAGAGCTTGCATTTTTTGTCCCCGTGTGACTCCTGCAGTCATGCCCTCCACCTATTTGGTGTTCAATAAAAAGTCAAGGAAAAGGATACTTTTTAGACCCTGCTTTGCAAGGCTCAAAGGAATCGTTTTATGCACAAAGTTCAGAAAGAGAAAGCTAAACCCCAGCAAAATCGCTTCCTTTTGCATTCTTCATTTTGATGATGTCTCCAAGGTGTGGTTTCCTAGGTTTTTTATGCCCCTCATAGACTCCAAATTACCTTACGTTTCTATTGTGTCTCATAGATAGGCAGTGACATGTAAGGGTACAGGGACCCCTGATCACCTGGACTCATATACCAGAACCAGACTGAATAATCTCCGAAAACCGCAGAAGATTTTGAATGTTCCTAAAATCTGTGTCCATGCTATTTAAGCTTATAAATACTCCCTACCCTCCATTGCCTGGACATTCAAAGTCAATCTGTCAAAACCTTGATCTGAACTCAAACTAGCCTACACACTACTTGTGCACAGTAGATAATGATAATAGTTGAGGATGTGTCTCCTTCTAAAAGGAGATTTTTTAAAATCCTCACCTGAGGATATGTTTATTGATTTGTGTGTGTGTGTATGTGTGTGTGTGTGTGTGTGTGTGTGTGTGTGTGTGTGTGGGAGAGAGAGAGAGAGAGAGAGAGAGAGAGAGAGAGAGAGAGAGAGATGTGAGAGGGAAATATCCATTGGTTGCCTCCAGTACGTGCCCCAACAGGAAATGGAACACACAACCTTTTGATGTATAGGACAATGCTCCAGCCAATTGAGTCATCCAGCCAGAGACCTCTAACAGCATTTTTTTTTTTTTTAAAAAACAGAACATTTCTTTATTAAAAATATATATATTTCAGAGAGGAAGGGAGAGGAAGAGAGAGATAGAAACATCAGCGATGAGAGAGAATCATTGATTGGCTGCCTCCTGCATATCCCTCACTGGGGATTGTGCCCACAATCTGGGCATGTGCCCTGACCAGGAATTGTGATCTGGTTCCTAGGTCGACACTCAACCACTGAGCCTTGTGGCCTGGGCTTAAAAGCATTTTTAAAAAATGAGGACTGACCTAACATTTTTCCTCCTCAGAGTCTTATTATGTGAGTTAGTTCAAGGCACTTGGTGACTCAGAGTCAGCCAGGGAACCCAGCCTTCAAGTGACTGCCAAATCCTGCTCGCTGTCTTTTCTGCTGGAAAAGACAGATGCCACACTCCCAGACACCCACACGCACACATTCTGCACCTTCCTTCCTTGCCAGATTTATTGCTGCCTACAAAATCGGAATAATTAGTTGGTAGGCACTAAAATGTCTTACACACAGGAGCCGTTATACATACATAAAACCTGCAAAGACCAGTAGCAGCAGAATGCTGATCACTCTCACCCATTTCTCTCCTTGATAGTCTTCCTATGAGAATCTTTGAGTTTGTCCTACATTAAAATTTATTTAAAAAATATTTTTATTGATTTCAGAGAGGAAGGGAAAGGGAGAGGGAGAGATAGGAACATCAATGATGAGATAGAATCATTGACTGGCTGCCTCCTGCACACCTTACATTGGGGATGGAGCCCACAACCCAGATGTGCCCTGATCGGGAATCAAGCCTTAACCTCCTGGTTCATAGGTTGACACTCAACCACGGAACCATGCCAGTTGTGCTGTCCTACTTTTAAAGGATTTCATATTCTCAGGTGGTCATTAACCGTGTTGACCAGGTCATTGGCCTAGATTTTCACAGGAGAGCCAAAATCTTCTCTTCCTTAAAAATTGCTAGGGCAAATGCAGGATGCTCAGTCCAGGAGGCCAATGCGTGCCCCTGATGGACAGCTGTATCCCTGGGGTCTGGTAGAGTACTTGGTACCTGGAAGCTGTGAAATACATCTGTCTCCTTGGGCTATGCTCATAGCCTATTCAGAGCTCTATCATGTTCAATAAAAATGACACATTTTAGACTTTACCTAACAAATGCGTGTAAACTTGTTAAATGGTGATGCGGATCCTGACGGCACACACTGTTGCTTCCCTTGGGAATCTGGCCTGGATGGGAATGTGTGTAGTTAGAAGGTGGTGTGAGTCCTAATCAGGGAGCTCCCTGTGAGGCGCTCACCTCTGCAGTGCTGAGTCCTTGGTCCGTGCACCCTGCACACCTGCCAGTTTCCCATCTTTCTCACCTCAGGCCAGGACCACCCTGTGAGCAGCCTCCGGTGCAGGCCCCTGTTCCTAGTCACGGTACTGATCACCTTTCTTTGGTAAAAGAATGTTTAAGTGTCTCTCTCCTCTAAACTTTGAACTTCTCTAAACTTGAACTTCAAGGTACAGGACTTTATTTCTATTCCCAGGGTAGGTCTAGCACCGTACTTGGCCCAACTCCTATTTGTTGAATAAATAAAACAATAAGATGATGTAAGTATAAGGAAAAAGGATTTGTTTTATAAAATTATGAATGACATCACTCTTTTAAAAAATATTTTATTGATCTTTTATAGAGAGGAAGAGAGAGGGATAGAGAGTTAGAAACATCGATGGGAGAGAATCATCGATCAGCTGCCTCTTGCATACCCCCTACTGGGGATGTGCCCGCAACCAAGGTACATGCCCTTGACCGGAATCGAGCCTAGGACCCTTGAGTCTGCAGGCCGATGTTCTATCCACTGAGCCAAACCAGTTATGGCTGAATAACATCACTCTTACTTCTGATATAATATATGTATGCTCTCTTTTCTCTTTCAATGAGAGCTACTTGCCTTCTCAGCTGCATGTGATTTTGTTGTTGTTAACTGAGACCATGGTTTATAGGATTAGGGTTAAGGTGAGGGTTAGGGTTAGGGCCAGGTGCCACTTGGGTCTTTAACAGTGTTACAAATATAACAAAATTCTAGAAAATATTGTTTAATTGATGAAAGACTAAATATAAGTATATATTTGGATCACTTATGTTTTACCTATACCATGTTTCTTTTCATTAAAATAAGGGTGTGACAGTTATGATAATGTAAAGGTTCCTTGAACAGGTGACCTATGAGGACATATGTAAAAAGGCTCAAATACTGAGGGATGTGAAGTGAATGAAATGAATCCACCTTCAGGGGAGCCCAAGCCATGGCCACGAGGTGCTGTGGTCAGTCAGCTCCTTGTGAGCCCATCCTGCCCATCTCAGGGGTTCCCAAAACCTCTTCCTGGTTTATTCACTAATGTTCTTTTCCTTCCTCAGAAATAGAAAAGCTAAGGGAACCTTGCACCTTCCCTCCCAGTCTGCACAGGATCCTATGCGAACCCTCTGCGTTTCTTTTCTTTTTCCAGGAGAGATTGCCCTTCTTCTCAAAGATATAAAAATAACTTAGAATAAAAACCATTAAGAGCCCAAACAGTTAAAAATAGTGCTTTAGGCCAGTGATTCTCAAAGTGTGGTCCCCAGAACATCAGCATCAACGTCAGCATCACCCAGGAGCTTGTTAATGGTGTGCGCCTGGGTCCCCCACAGACCTACTGACCAGCAACGCCAAGAGCACAGCCGTCTGTGTGCTAACATGCTCTTCGGGGGATTCTGAAATAGGACGCCATTTGAGAACCACTGCTGTTGACCTTTGGCTACAAATATAAAAGGAATGCATGTTTCCCTCCCCGAAGTTTCCCCTCATAATTATTTTAAAGATGTTTAAACAGCACAGGACTATTTTTTTTCTTTTTAATCCTCATCTGAGGATATTTTTTTCATTCATGTATAGAGAGAGTAGAAGGGAGGGGGAGAGATGCAGAGAGAGAAACATGGATGTGAGAGAGACACAACAATTGGTTGCCTCTCACATGCACCTGGGCCAGGGCTGGTATAGCCTGCAACCAAAATACATGCCCTTGACCCCCAACCAACCTGGCACCCTTCAGTCTGAGGGATGACGCTCTATACACTAAGCCAAATCAGCCAAGGCAACAGGGACCTATTTTTATTTTATTATTTTAGTTTTCATAAATTTTATTGATTTTTTTTTTTAAACAAAGAGGAAGGGAGAGGGAGAGGGAGTTAGAAACATCGATGAGAGAGAAACATCGATAAGCTGCCTTTTGCACATCTCCTGCTGAGGATGTTTCCACAACCAAGGTACATGCCCTCTGCCAGAATCGAACTTGGGACCTTTCAGTCCACAGGCTGACACTCTATCCACTGAGCCAAACCAGCCAGGGTGAGCAGGAACCTATTTTAAACAGCCATGTAATTGTTAGAGCAAGACACAGCTAGGTTACACAGCAGCCAGGAAAGCAGAGTAGAACCGTCATTTGGAAAAGGGCTCTGAGGCCAGCAGTCAGCTGCGCTCACATCCTGCCCATACTCTGTGCGGGACCTTGAGCACATTGCTCAGCCTCTCCGGGCCCAGATCCCTCATCTGTAACACTGGCCTCACAGAAGCGCCTTCCTCAGAGGGAGGGCTGTTGCAAGGAACGAACGAGTTCCTACGGATAAGTGCTTGGAACAGTGCCTGGCACAGACTGAGAGCTCTGTGAGTGGTTGTGAAATAAAGAACGTGAACTTGAAGCGGAAGGTGTGGATGGATGTGATCTAAGTCCCCTGTGAGAGGGACACAGAATGGGTAGGGGGAGCAAGCCACCGCCCCTTGCTGCTCGGCCTTTGCCACCGCCTGCTGGTGTCACTGCTATGCATCAGGCCAGAGCTGTTCTCCCAGGTGCTGCCGAGAGATTCTGGGAAATCTCTCTGTATTCAGGCTGCGTGGACAGCTCTGCTGTGCTGACCACGAGAGAAGGAGGCCATAAGAAATGCAGTTGTTTTTCACTAGGATGAGGCCGGTGTCTGAGATCCCTAGGCCATAATTTGGCCAAATTTTAGGTTTTAGAGCTTTCATAGATAATGCTTTCTAAAAACAAAACTAAACAAAACAAAACAAAACAAAACAAACAAACAAAAAAAACCACTCACACACAAAAAAAGGAAAAAAATACAAAATCAATTCAACATGATCTAGGCACTAGCACCCTTTCCTGTCACTTGTTTGGTATATTCTCCATCACTTGGCAAGTTTGATGTATTGGAGCCCAGTGCTCAGCTTTCTCTAAGCTCGCTTCATCAATCCTCTTGCTTGGACAGGCCTGCTTTCATTTGGCAGACGGGGCAGGTTTCTCATTTCCCCGTGTAAATGGCTTGTTTATTACAGTAGGGGTCCCTGGTCTTTGGAAACAGTTTGCAGACATCCCTGCCTGGAGCTCAGAAAGGACCTCATGAATAATAACGCCCAGTAAACCTGGGATGAGCTGGGACCTCGCCGCTTTGAAATTGATCCATCATTCGAAGTGCCATCAAGCACACAGCACGTGCAGAGGGCGTCCTGGGCAGGCTGAATCTGAAATGTGATTCCTTCACAAAATATCCTTTCAGCACAAAACGAACAGCAGAAAGCAAAGGGGGGAGCAGGTGACTCCCAGAATGTGTCTTACTTGAGCATAAAATTTGTTTTTCTGATTATACTGAGACTCTTCACTGTCTCCGGTTTTCACACTTTAATTTATGTGTTTGTTTTTTTTTTCCTATTAAATATTCTCCAGCTTCCTTTTAGATGATACATTTATGGTGAAGGGCACAACAGTGAGCACAGGAAGACGCCATGCGAAGTCAGTTCACTCTCAGTTCCACTTGTCTTGGGAGACACACAGCAGCTGTGGATGCATTTGCTGCATGAGCTTCAGCTTCTGCCCAGACCACAGGTTTTTAAGCTCAGCTGTGTGTTAGAATCACTTGAAGACCGTTCACAAACACTGATGCCGGATCCATCTTCCAGCCGGGGTGCGCTGGGGACATGGTGACTTTTCAGAGATGTCCAGAGGATTCTAACCTGCTGGAAGGTTGAGAACCACTGGCTTGCACTGTGCCAACAACATGGGTTGGGGGATGAGCAGGCATTTGTGGAGAACACCACAAACTCCACTTGGAGGTGGGAGGCAGGAAGGAGCCAGGCAAGTCAGGTTCCAAAGCCGGGGCTCTGCTTCTGGGTACATGCACTTCACTCCGTCCCTGTCTCGTGTCTTGGTTGCAATTCTCAGACCTAGGGAGAGAACCAACAGATTGACTCTGAAAAGTCTGGGCAATGGAGGGAGGTGGAGAGTTTATAGATGTAAATACTGTAGATGAGAGAGAGTGGGCGGGGGAGGGACGGAGGGAGGGAGGGAGAGAGAGAAACAGAGACAAAGAGAGACACAGAGAGAGAGAGATAGAGAGATAAGAGAGAAACCAAGAGAGACAGAGAAACAGAGATACAGAGAGAGAGAGTGACAGAGAGAAACACACAGAGAGAGAGAGACAGAGAGAGAAACCATGAGAGATGGAGAGACAGAGAGAGAGCGAGAGAGTGAGAGAAATAGAGACAGAGAGAGACAGAGAGAGACACACACACACAGAGAAACCAAGAGACAGAGAGAGAGACAGAGAAACAGAGAGATACACACACAGAGAGAAACAGAGACAGAGAGAGAGAGAGAGAGAGAGAGAGAGAGAGAGAGAGAGAGAGATACAGAGAGAGCCAGAGACAGAGACAGAGAGAGAGACAAGAGAGAGAGAGAGACAGAGAGAGATCCAGCCAGCTGTAAGCAGAAGCGCAGGCACTTTTCCAGCAGAAGCTCTGAAAAACCCTGGGCCCAGCAGAATTGGCAGTGCTGTAACATCATGACCCAATGGGAAGCAGGTTCCTCTGCCGTCTCACAATGTCCATCAAACCGGGGCCTCTCAGAGGCTGAGGGCAGCGGTGTAAGTGGCCACATGAGCTGCAGTGACCCCGGAGCAGGTTCAGAGCACATCCTGCCAGGCAACGGCAAGCCGTACCAGGTGAGGCCTGCAGTGGGACTGCAGGAGCAGGGCTGCATCTGGCAGAAACGCTGAGGACAGCAGATTTGTCAGAGCGCCGAGGTTACGTACACTGGCAGGTGACAGAGAAAAGACGCTTGGAATCCAGGCGTGTCCCTATCAGCAGGTGAGGCCTGGAGACTCAGGCGTAGTTTATCCGTATAACCAAGGATGCAAGCATGTACCTTTGCTGCTCTGTACGAAAGGCAGAACGCTACCTTTCTGACCATGTTGATTAGAACCCTAAATAATGGTTAGATTTCATGTTATGTCCTTCATCTGAATTGAGGCAATAGCTACATACGAAGGTTTTGGTGTTACTCTGAAATGGCTGTTGAAAGCATTGTTCATTAAATCATTCAATGGCCCTCCTGACATCCCATGTGCCAAATTCCTTTCAGAATTCAGGAGCGGATCTCTGTTGAATAATTGGTCTGTTTCTATTTACGAGATGACAAGAACTGCAACCCATAACATTTCCAGCCCTCCTCCCATCCTCAGCCATCAAGGCCTCAAAACCAAATCTAATGCTTATTTACAGCAAATAAAACCTCTGGTGTTAACAAAATTAACATTAACATGGATCCTTATTATTGTGGCTTTGCTGTGGTTTAATACATTTTTCTATATGTGTCTTTTGTTGTAAACCACTAAAATCCTCTTTTGTTAAAAGAAGCAAAGGGAGAAAATAAAATCTCAGTTTAATAGAATCTTATTTTTCTTAGCTTTTTTTTTTTTTACAGCATTATTATTGTGGCATAATATACTGAATAAGATGTATGCAGTTCAAGTGTAACATTTGGTAAGTTTTGACATAATATACACCCCTGAAACATGAACCCATCCCCACGATTTAGAATCAGGGGTCCTCAAACTTTTTAAAGTGGGGGCCAGATCACGGTCCCTCAGAGAGCTGGAGGGCCGGACTAAATGAACTACTAATTCCTACTGTAATACTTCAGCTGCGCTCACTGCCCAAAAAACCTGGCGGGCCGGATCAGACTCCTCTGCGGGCCGCATGTGGCCCGCGGGCCGTAGTTTGAAGACGCCTGATTAGATGATGAATATCCTACCCCCAAAAGTCTCCTACCCTGTTTTCCTGAAAAAAAGACAGTGTCTTATATTAATTTTTGCTCCCAAAGAAGTGCTAGGTCCTATTTTCAGGGGATATCTTATTTTTCCATGAAGAAGAATACGGTACACATTTATTGTTAAATGAAAATAAAGGAAATTTATTACCTGTATACGGTACAGTAGTACGGTAGTTGTCAACACAAACCAGACAAAGTGTGAATCCTACAGTATCAAGAATTTACTCATTTATTCAATGACAATCATGTCATCATCTTCTGGAATATCATCATAACAATCCAATTCCTGAATTTCCTGGTGAATTTCTTGTGACTCCATTTCTTTCAGAATCAGTGGACCAAATCTCTCATGTTTAGCCTAGGGGGGCCTTATTTTCGGGGGGGGGAGTGCTTTATATTTCACTCAGAAGGATACCTGTAAGTAGGTCTTATTTTCGGAGAATGTCTTATTTTTGGGGAAACACGGTATGGCCCTGTGGAATCTCCCTCAGGCAACTGCAGGTTTGCTTTGCTGTTGGTACGGTGAGATTGCATTTCCTACAGCCTCATGCAAGCTGATTTACACAGTATGTTCCTTTTTCTGTCTGACTTCTCTCACTCAGCATAATAGTTCACTTTTACTGGTAAGTAGAATCCGCTGAATAGATGTATAACAACAGAAGGCTTATCTCTTTACCTGCTAATGGACATTTGGGCTGCCTCCAGGTTTTAGCTGTGATAAACAGAGCTGCAGTGAACGTGCACACACAAATCTTTGCGTGGACATATGCTTTCATTCATCCTGAGTAAATGCCTAAAGTGGAATGGCTGAGGTGTGTGGTAAGTGCACTTTTAGCTTTTTAAGAAACTGCTGAAGCCCTGGCTGGTGTGGCTCAGTGGTGGGGGCTTTGTCCCATGCACCGAGAGGTTGTGGTTGATTCCAGTCAGGGCACATGCCCAGGTTGCCAGCTCAATCCCCTGTGGCGGTTCCTCCCTTTCAGAGGCAGCCAATCAATATTTCGCCTCACATCTATGTTTCTCTCTCTCTTTCTCTCTCCATCTCCCTTCCTCTCTAAAATTCAGCAAACTATTTTTAAGAAGAAACTGCTGAGGTGTTCTGCAAAGTGTTTGCGTCATTTTACATTCCTGCCAGTGATGTATGACAGTTCTAGTTGCTCCACATTCTCTCCAACACTTGGTGTCGTCAGTCTTTAGCCATTCTGATAGGTGTGTACTGCTATCTTATTATGTTTTGGGCTTGCGTTTCCCTAGGACAGATGATGCTGAACAGCTTTTAATTTGTTTATTTGCAATTCATATATCTTTAGTGAGATGGCTATTCAAATCTTTTGCCAGTCTTTAAAAACCGAGGTGTTTATTTTCTTATTATGCTTCCAGAGTTCTTTATGTACTCTTGGATACAAGTCTTTTTATCAGATGTGCAATTTGAAAATATTTTCTTGCCGAAACCGGTTTGGCTCAGTAGATAGATCAACAGCCTGCGGACTGAAAGGTCCCAGGTTCGATTCTGGTCAAGGACATGTACCTTTGTTGCGGGCACATCCTCAGTGGGAGTGTACAAGAGGCAGCTAATTGATGATTCTCTCTCATCAAACTTTTTAACTCTCTATCCCTCTCACTTCCTCTCTGTAAAAAAAATCAATAAAATATATTTAAAAAAGAAAGAAAGAAAATATTTTCTCTTAGTCTGTGGCTTGTCTTTTCATAGAGTCTGATTTTTAAGTTTCCCATTTAAGCTACCCAGCACAGGGCAGGCATGTGAGTGAGAGAGATGATGTTTAGAACGATGGCTCTGAGGCTCGGCAGCATCCTCCGGCATCATCCCACCTGCAGCCACATTAACCGAATGTCCTGGGCGGGTGGCAACACTGGCCCCAAACTGGTTTTCCCCTCAGAAGCCTCACCTTATCTCTGCCTCCTCCAGCCACTGTCTGCCACACAGGCGAGGCTGAGAGTCACAGTCACTAATGGATCTCCATCTGCTAAAATAGATTGGAAGTACCTTGTCTTTTTCTCCAAAGACTAAAATTGGGGAGAGGAAGAACCAATAGTCTAGCTTAAGTATCTCTTGTAGTCAAAGCGAATTAACTGAAATCACTGCTCTTTTGTTGGTCAAAAAGCATTAAATATAAGTGTATTTGTTTCCTGGGCCACGGTAACAAAGTAAAAATCGGCTGGTTTAAACAACAAACAGGTATTGTCTCACAGTTCTTGAGGTTAGAGGCTTCAAGGTGTCAGCAGGGTAGGCTCCTTCTGAGGGCTGTGAGAGAGGAGCTGTTTCGGACCTTTCACCTTTTCACCTCCTGGGGGTTGTTGGTAACCTTTGGCATTCCTTGGTGTGTATATATGTAAGTATGTATTTATTTATTTCTGTTAGCTGTGGCTTTTTTAAACAAATATATTTTTCAAAACCTATAGGATAATTGGCATATACTTTTTTTTTCCTTTTCTTTCAAAAGGCATGCTTCTTGTGAGGAAACCAAACATTTTAGTGAAACTAAGCTATAAAGATTATAACACAATTGAAAAAGAACATTCGGGGCACTCCTTGGTTTCAGGTGCACCAGCCCAACCCCTGCCTTTATCTCTCGCGGTGTTCTCCCTATGTGTGTCTGTCTAAGGTTCCAATTTTTATAAGGACACCAGTCACACTGACTTAGGGCCCACTCAGATGATCTCATCTTAATTAATTGCATCTGCAATGACCATATTTCTAAATAAAGTCATATTTTGACATATTGGGAGTTAGAACTTCAACATATGAATGGGGGGCGGAGAGGGGATGGGGTAGGAAGGGCATAGTTCAACCCACAACAGCAGGCATTTGCATATAGTTCAGCCTAACAACACTTTCCATCCATCTGTTTCTAGCTCCTGACTTCCTCCCCACCTTCTGCTTTGGATTGATTCCTCCAATCCCTAACCTTTCCAGGGTACCTTGGGGTCAAATTGGCTGAATTCTCTTTAGTTCCTTCATCCCTCTATTCCATAGGAACTGAGTCAACTTTTCTCCCCTGGAATGGCTATACCATTTAACATTCATCAACCTGTCTGCTGTCTCTCTTGATAGACAGTGGTCCATGATTAGAGTTATCACCTAGGCTAGTGGTCAGCAAACTCATTAGTCAACAGAGTCAGATATCAACAATACAACGATTGAAATTTCTTTTGAGAGCCAAATTTTTTAAACTTAAACTTCTTCTAATGCCACTTCTTCAAAATAGACTCACCCAGGCCGTGGTATTTTGTGGAAGAGCCACACTCAAGGGGCCAAAATTTGCCAACCACAGACCTAGGCCATCCAAGATTTTTTATTTCTACTTATTTTTTTACATGGTGTTTAAGGGCCATTTCTGAGAATGCAGAAATGTCTTTACCCTGCCATTCACCATGGAGGATCCTGCTTTCATTTTTCCAGTGGATAGATGCCCTTGTCGTTTATTAGCTACAGGAAGTCCAGAGTTTTTACAAGCTTTCTCTCCTCTGGGCAGTTTGGAGATCCTGTAAGGAAGGTTTAGTCCGTTTCCATGGTGGAGACTTGCTCCTTTAGGGAGCTCTCAGTCCTGTGCATCCTTCTCGGCCCCATCACAGGCCCTGCTCACTCATAGCCCATCACAGGCCCTGCTCACTCACAGCCCCCTTCCAGTGTGGTTTCCTTTGTCCAATTGCTTTCCCAAAAAAGTCAGCATACACTTTCTTCTTAATTCTCCTCTGTGATAGTGGCAACCTGGAGGGAAGTTTTCATTTGTTTGTTTGCTAATCCTCACCTGAGGATATTTTTTCCCCATTGATTTTTAGAGAGAGTGGAAGGAAGGGGGGGAGAAAAAGAGAGACATATATATATATATATATATATATATATATATATATAGAGAGAGAGAGAGAGAGAGAGAGAGAGAGAGAGAGAGAGAGAGAGAAACACACCAATTGGTTGCCTCCTTCATGCACCCCAACTAGGACAGGGAGTGGAACCTACAATCCAAATACATGCTCTTGACTGGAAGTCAAACCTACAACCCTTCAGTGTGAGAGCTAATGCTCTAACCTAGGGGTGTCGAACTCAATCAGAGAAGGGGCCAAAATCTAAAATCCAGCCTAAATCGCTGGCCGAATGGTTTACTGAACAGTCATAAACTGTCATTGTGATGGAAACGCAGCGGAGTGCAGTGAAGACATCGTGGTGCGGGCCACATTGCAAGGCCTGGGGGGACGGATTTGGCCCGCGGGCCTTGTGTTTGACACGTGTGCTCTAACCATTTAGCAACATCAGTCACGGCCTGGATGCAATTTTAAAGTGCAGTGAGAATAGGTAGTGTGCATTTGGAATAAACAACAATGACTGTTCACAGAGTCCAGCCTCCCAGGACAAAGATAGACCACTTGTTCTCTATTTGCATAACTGTGCGATGGGAAGTGAGGAAGACAGTGACCTGTGACTTGAAGAAGGAGAAGCTATGGGTGAGGAGGAAGGGTAGGCCTAGTTCTGGTGAACTTGGTCCAAGCAGAATGGACTCTGAAAATATTTGGAAAGTAAGAATCTATTTTTATTTGGTAAATAGTAATTTTTCTATAAAGGCCCAGCTAGATTTTACATATCTTTTCATGTGTAAATATATTTTAATTACCTATTTCTAGGAGATTTGAACCTCTCTATCTTGAATAACTGGTATGCTTCCATCTGTGAAATAATAACTGCAGTTTTTTAAACCAAGATTGTCCCTGCCATATTACCTACTTGTAATCTAGTTTAGGGACAGGTGGTAGAGGGTGTTGGAGAGGGGAGGGGACAATGGGAGGATTTATTGACTCAATAGATAGAGTGCCAGCCCACAGACTGATGTGTTCCAGGTTAGATTCCAGTCAAGGGCATGTGCCTCGATTATAGGCTCGATCTTCAGCCCTAGTCGGGGTGCATGCGAGAGGCAACCAACCTATGTGTCTCTCACATCAGTGTTTCTCTCTCTCTGTCTCTCCCCTACCCTTTCACTTTCTCTCAAAATCAGTAGAAAATTATTCTCGGTGAGGATTAAAGATAAAAAAGGATTTAGTGGGGAGACTTATGTATGGAAACAGCCAGCCTCCAAGCCCCAGATAGGAACACTAGGTAAGCTCATGAGAGGGCCTCTTACAACATCCCGTCCTGGTGTCCGGGAGGGGAAGAGCCGACCAGATGGAACCTTTCGTTCCATCCCAATGTGCATGAGCAACGGTTTCCAGGACCACACAGATGTCCACATAGAGAGAGTTGGGTACACAGCCCAAGGGTCACATTCCTAGGTGATGCTCAGTTCTCTTTGTCCTCAGCAACCATCTGTACTGAGAAATTCTCCCCCGCTGTTATTGCCAAAAGGTTTGGAAATTCCACAGGACACGCTGCTCTGGGTTCTGTGGAGTCTACTTTGAAATGCCAATGTTTCTGAAAGGACACGGGGCAGGAGAGAACTCAGGAGGCACAGGCAGGTGGCAGATTGTTCCACAGGCTAGGAGTGCAGAAAAAATAAGAACAGGTTGCTCTATTTTACAAAGATGCGTGTGAAAACATTAACGATGGCACTGTAGCTGGGCTAGCAAGAAATATAATATTAACAGGGCAACCCTGACACCTTTCTCAAGTCTTAGATTAATTTCATTCTGTGATGTCTGAGGAGTAGGAATGGAACTTGGTCTTCTGTTTTTGTTCTCTGACAGGCTGCCTATTGAATCTGGTTCTCCTCCTGCCAGGACTTGTGACTGGCACCGTTAGCTGCTCACCCAACATCCATTCCCCCTTCTTACTTATCATTATCATAAGTGCCCAGCCCTGGGTAAGCCTGTGGTTCAATGCTCCCAGTTGACCTCAGGTCTACACTGAGTGGTCAGATTATTATGATCTCTGAATGCATAATAATCTGGCCACTGAGTATATATATCAGAGGCCCTGTGCATGAATTCGTACATGTGGGGGTCCAGCCAACCTGGCCAGGAGGAGGGGACATGGGTTGTTGGCCAGCCTGCCTGATGGTCGAACTTCTGGTTGAGAGGACAGTTTTCATATTAGCCTTTTATTACATAGGATATACAATGAGTGGCCAGATTGTTATGCATTCAGGGATCAAAATAATCTGGCCACTCAGTGTAGACTAGGTCATGTGGCCTAATTCTGATGTAAAGGAAGAGGCAGTGGGAGCTTTGGGAAACTTTGTTTTACTGTTAGAGCAGATGGAGCTGGCATCAGTTCCCCTTATTCATGCCTTGAATGTGGGCAGCATAATTAGAGCTGGGCTACCATTTTGTGATCAGATAAAAGATTATCTTTTTATGGTTAATCCTCACTAGAGGATACTTTTCTACTGATTTTTAGAAAGAGTGGAAGGAAGAGGGAGAGACAGAGAGAGAGAAAAACATTGATGTGAGAGAGACACATTGATTGGTTGCTCCCCACGCAGGTGCACTGAGAGGGGGCGGGATAGAGTCTACACAGTCCCGGGCTCTTTTTCGCTTTCTAACTTGTACTTGTTTTTGTTTGATCCAATGTCTTCCTTCCCATCTGAATAACTCTTTTATCTCACTTTATTTTCTTTTGTTTTGAAAAATGATCACGACTTAAAACCATATTTTGTATTTATTTTTCTTTTCTGTCTGACAGCAGTTGTCTTCCTTCTTCAGCTTACTATTTCTGTAACAGTCACACTGGTGGGGTAGAATAAGCAATAAGCCAGTTGCTTCTATGTTTTTATCTGGAAACTGAATATCGTTTGGATCAAATCTTTTTGGTCTTTGAAGAGTCACTTGAGGGCTTCTTTGCATGTGTTCCCATCACTCCCAGTGTTCTTTCTGGGAAGAGAACACAGACAGTGTGGGAGGGGACACAGACAGACAACACAGAGAACACAGACAGCGTGGGAGGGGACACAGACAGACAAGGTGGAAGTAAACAGAGACACACTCAGACTTTATTGCTGAGACCTAATCAGACCAAAGCCAGTGGAAGAAGCTGTTTTAAATCAGATAAAAGATTGAATCTTAGATGTCAGTGTGGGTTGGAGTGAAGAGGCTATTGCCATAGAACAGGTGAGCAATGGCAGTTGAGAAAAGAGAGGACCAGACATTGGCTATGGGGAGATAAGAAATGCTTGATTCTGAATCTCTTTAGTGGGCAAAACAAATGAAATTTGTTGTTGGATTTGATGTGGGCATTAAGGGAAAGAGAGGAGTCAGGACTACCTTCGGGAGTCAGGATTTGGGGGCCTGTGCAATTTGGCAAATGTGGGTGTCAGTTACTAACAAGGAAGGAGCAGGTTTGAGGGTAAATTAAAGCCTGATTTAGGTGGGATGTTTGAATGTCTTTAATAGGCTAGGGGGTAGAGAAGAAACTGTCTTCTCTAGCTGGAAGGGTTCCCGCATGCTTTAGTTTTAAAAGCTTTCTCTTGCTGTGAACTTTCTGAGGTAGAAAAGCTCTGTAAAGCAGGTGAAATGAGTGGTGAAATGGGGTGACTGGCAAGGCTTCCCACATCCATCACATGCGTAGGATTTTTCCTGTACCAGTTTCCTAATCTAAGATGGCAAATGATTTCCTGTTGCCTGCCAAACTAAACAAATCTTTCCTCATTAACAATGGGAGGAAAAATAATAAATCAAGATGATTTACCATAAAAGATTTAATAGAAGTACATTTTCATCACTGATTCTAATAAAGTTATACAAAGGCCTTATCAATATTGATGATATTTTAAATTTGTTTTACTATGTAAAGCCGTTATTTTCTTTTGGGATAAGTTATTTATGACTGTATACAATTTGTAGTGGAGAAAAGGCTCATCAGGAAAAATTAGTTATTAGGAAAAATAATCAAATAAAAATTATATTCTTTGAAAGTTATGTAAAGTATTTACACTAATGAAAGAGAAATATTCAAATTAACCATCACTTTGTGACACCCACCAGCCAATCAGGAGTGAGTATGCAAATTAATCCCATTGACTCTGTGGAAACTGACAGCAGGGAGGAGGCACCTCTCAGCACAGCCTGCTTGGCCATCGCTGTGATGACCTGGGAGCAGGCAGGCCCCACAGAGAGCAGAGAACCATGGGAAGTGGACCTAAGCCATCAGTGGGACATACCCTGAGGGCTCCTGGATTGGAGAGGGTGCAGGTCAGGCTGAGGGACAGTTCTCCCCACCGCTCCCCTGCATAAATTTCATGCACCGGACCTCTAGTTAGATTATAATTTTGGAATGTGCAGATATCACAGCCTCAATTTGCAGGCATTACAGCCGGAACCTGTATTGATGTCACTCTGCAACTGATAGGTAACATCTGGGGTTAGTTCAGCATTTGGTCTTTAGCTGAATATCAAGTCAGCTCAAATCAATGAATGCATATAAAAGTTATGTGGGACTTTATTAAAAAAAACTTGAAAAAATAGAGCAATTTACTATGGTTTTAAAAAATACTATGTATTCGAGTCTGGGTTAAACACAGAGCACACACAAGTGATGGGAACTAACTAAGTCAAGGTTTTGTAGAGATTACACGATTGTTGTGGGTTCAGCTACACATGTGTAAAGCATGATCTTTTTTAACTACTAAATTTCTAAAAGTCAAACTGGAAAGTCAGTATAATTTACAAAATCAAATAAAGTTAATTTTAGTTTTTGTTAGCAGATTTTTGGATGGCAATACAATCATGAAAGAAGCCAATATTAAATAAAGTATTCACAATGATTAAGCTCAAAATCAAATGACAGCTTCTAAGCCAAATGGAAAGTCTGGGTTGGGGTTTAAGTCATTTACAATGAGAAGGTTGAACAGCACACATGACAGATCAGAGAACTGCACAGAGTAAGATTTTCAAACAAATAGAAAATTCAGCTAGGCTTGAGTCCCTAGGATTATGCTTGGTCAGGGCACACAGCGTGCACACGTGTTACACGGTATCATAGATAGGTGGTCAGATGTCTTTATAGTCATAGACCTATTGTCATCTGATTATCTCACTCTCCACAGAAAAGCTAAGACATCTCGGAGTTCATTACCATAAAACTCAAGTGAAGACCCAAATCAATAAAGCCCTATTGTTTTATTAATACATTTATTTCCTTCTAGAAATTTAATTGGAGTGTCAAATGAGATGATTAAAATCCAATATTAATTTAAAGATCTACCTATGATATTATCAAATTATCTCTAACATATATGATATAGATATCTACTTAGCATTCCTTCTTAATGACTATAGCAAGATGTATGTGTCTTCGAATGACAACTTTATGTCCATATGTTTCTTTTCCACCTCAGGATAAATCTCTGATGATGAATAAGAAATTTATTTTGGGGGCATTTTCTGGTGTAGAATAAACTATTTCTATGGCCTTCGAGCTGTTATAACCTGGGCCATCTTTTTTGCTTGGAATGTAAACCAGTTCTTCAGAACCCCGAGGATGAATCACTGGTTCTTGTCTGAGGATGAAGGCTAAGCACAGCTTCTGCAGGTGGCAGTCATGGCTCGGAATAAGAATATCACACTTGCAGTCGGGAGTCCTCTTTTGGAGTGCCCCTGCTGTTACTACATCAGTATGTGAGCCCAAACTTCCCCAGACTTTCCTCACATTTGAGTATAAAATTATATCATATCAGTGGTCAAATTTCTCCCTGTTGACCTGATGATGTTACCAATAAAATGTGTTAACACTCCAGGAAGGGAGCAGGAAAACTTCAGAGAAAGGATGGAAGCAGTGATGGGGTAGAAGCAGAGGGGCCCCAGAAAATGCCTGGCAAAGAGAGGAAAGTTCATTGAAAAACCAGTGGCCAATTAGAGAAAATCACCTGCCTGTATTGACCTTTTGCCCACAAACCTTCACTCCTCTTTTAAGACAGAGCAGTTCAGGAAGTAGCAACATTATCTTTGTTTTTGTTTCCTCAACGACACTGAAATTAAATACCTTGTTGATGTAGGTGTCAGCCATCCATCTCCTTCGATCTAATCACCAGGTTTCCCCCATATTCCATTAGACTCAGAAATATTTAGGGCAGTAGAAATATCCCATCACATCATCGCATGCTCATGCAAACATCACATGCAAACATCTCGTTCCCATCTATTTCTGACCAACATAATTTCCTCCTAAACTCATTATCTCTTATGAAACTGCTAGATCTTCTGTAAAATGAGATGTCCCTCTTTCCTGAGGAGGAATCCTTTGTATTTAATTTCCCACTGCAGCGCCTCTTTTCTAATAACCTTTGCTCATTAAAGATTATCTGCCTCTGCATCTTACCACCCACCCTTTCGCCTCAAAGTATCAATGAGGTTAGACTCATTTATTCTGCCCACCAGTGAAAATCAATGACAATCCTATGAGCCAGGTCCTTCCCAAATTGCCTCAAATTGCTTGCAGTTGGTGTCAATCATATTTTCCCTGCTGTATTCTGCTACTTAAAGACCTAATTCCTGTAGGATCTTCTAATGGTAGGTGCACAGGCTTGCCTTCTTTTCCTGTCATAATCCAAATATTTTAGTGATGAATCTTGGTTCTACTTTCTTGTTCATAATAATAGATACTGACAGCCAATTTCTTTTTACTTTCTTCCCGTCAAGGCTTCCATTTTACATAGAACAGAATTTCCTAAGACTAAAATCCCAAATCATACAAAGTGACTTAGATTACATTGTACTTCCTAGAAACTTTGTGTTGTTTTTTTTCTTAAAATTTGTTGTTGTTGTTGTTGTTAATCCTGACTGGGGGATACTCTTACATTGATTTTTAGGGAGAGTGGAAGAAAGAGGGAAATGGAGAGAAACATGACATCAATTGGTTGCATGACCCCTGCCCAGGGCCTGGGCATGGGAGAAGCCTGCAACCAAGGTACGTGCCCTTGACTGAAATTAAACCTGGGACCCTTTGGTCCACAGGCATATGCTCTATCCACTGAGACAAACCGGCTAGGGGAGAAACTTTGTGCTTGTTCTACACCTAGCAACCTATTGATAAACCTTCCTAGCCTAGAAGCTTGCAAATAAGATGCCTTCTTCATCTTGTTTGCTTCTCCAGCACTTGGGGCTGCACACATTTTTGATGAACAATTACAGTTAGGCCAGACATGCCTTGAATTGTCTGTGACATAGGAGATGGCAACTCAGCAAGATAGAAATGTTTCTTCTGATTGGAGACTGTCCTCGGGGCCCACAGGCCCAGCAACCCCATATGTATAACCCTCCCCCTATGTGTCCAGGTTTGGTGGAGAGTGCTTCACTAACTATGCTTGTGACACATTCAACTGAAACTGACAATCCAAAACAAGCAGCTGCACCCCCTTCCCTTTGTCCAAAACACAGTCCATTTTGTAATGTTTGGTTCTTCTCTCCTGGGCATAGTACTCACTCCTTGTCCCATCCCAAACTTGTTCCCTTTATTTTTGGTTCCCCAAATGTCCAGAACCTCATGATGACCTTCCTGTTAACTACCCATGTGATTAAATTTCACAAGAGCTCAAAGAAACCCCACTTGAAAATTATGATTCTATTTTTTTTTTATATAGATGGGTCTGGTCTAAAACTCTCAGGGAAAGATGGTCCCAAATGAGATCATAAGAAGTTTCCTTTTGCCTTTTTATATTCTGTTTACTCCTCCATTCCCCTACCTAGGAAGGTAGCTTTTCTTTTCATAAGCCTTTGCTTTTGCATTGTTGGTTAAACACAATTGTGGAATCAAGGTGGATTTTCACTTCTGGACAAGAATAACTTTAATAGCCTGAACGTTGTCTTTTTTACACAAACTGCTATGACTCTTGTTCAGCCAAAGCCTTTGATGAGGTTACGCAGAGCCTGTGGCTAATGCTTGGCTGATGTTTCATCAAAACCAGCAGCCAGTCGCCCTTCCCAGGACATGCCTTTGTTTCTACCCTAGTTCTCTGATAATTCTCTCTGGTACTTCCTGTTTCGATGCAATCCTCATTCCAGAGATGCCATTTCTACCAGCCCAGCCACGAAAGGCCATATTTTCCACATTGGATCCACACCTTCACGGCTGAAAGGTGCTGCTCAAGGGGGACAATCAGGACTGATTGTGCTGGTGCTTTCCCGTCAGGGAAGAATGGGCTTCATTAATGACCACCATCAAAATCACCTGTGCACACAAGTGAACAAGTTTCTGCATCATTTTCTTGCTTGCTCTATGAAGGAGAACGGGTTTGAAGAAAAAACACACAAACAAACAATGTCACTCAAATAAATTTAACTTCAAAAGAAACAAAAGGCATTAGGTAAAAACTAAGAAAATGTGGACAAAGTGTGACTTTGAGTCATGATGACAATGGTAGCATAGTTTTACACATGTAAATTGTTATGAAATACATAAATATTACAATAAATAAGAACTTTATCTTGAAAAAAGAAAAAAGATAAAAAGCCATTACAGAGTGAAGAGGTTTTGCTGCTACAAACATGTACAAATGTTTAATTATTGGGTCTGTATTAGTTTGCCAGGGTTGCTCTAACAAATATACCACCAACTGGGTGACGTACAGAACAAAAATTTTGAAATTCTGAAATTCAAGTGTCGGCAACGTTGGCTCCTTTTGGAGGCTGTGAGGGAAGGATCTGGTCCAGGCCCCTCTCCCTGGCTTGTAGAGGCCATCTTCTTCTCATGTCTCCTTACATCATATTCCCCTACTCATGCCTCTGTGTCCAAATTTCCCCCTTTTGTAAGCACACCGGTCACACAGAGCTAGGGCTCACCTTAGTGACCTAAGTCTAACTGTCTCTGTAGAGATCCTGTCTCCAAATAAGCTCACATTCTGAGCTATGGGGGCCGAGGACTTCAACATGTGTGTTTTGGGGGATACAATTCAACCCCTAACCGGTCTTCCTTCAAATCCCACACAATTCACACATCATAAATATATGCACATCTCTGAACCCAAATCATGGATGGAAAATAAAGTAGGTGTTTTTTTCCACAGAAGTTTCACTTTATGAAAAAAGTAGTGGATATAATTCAGATGGCCTGACTCAACCTCCCCATAGTGAAGCCCATGTGTAGGGCACATCCAAGTAGTAATTCCAGTATTAGAAACAAGTGAGTAATACAGTTCCTAACGTTCAGAATTTGTAGAAACAAGAAGAGCATGATTAAGTATAGGTATAAATAGCATATCTAGTAAAGAAGTTATCTCAGGAAAAAATAAATGTGTGTCAGGAAAAACATTTTGAAAGAGGTGGGTTTGCGCTTGGAAGATAGGAAAGATCCACATAATTATGGAAGGAATTGATGGTAGAGAGACTTTCAGACAAAACTCTTATTTATAAACTAGAGGCCCAATGCATGAAATTCGTGCAAGAGTAGGTCTTCCTTGCCTTGGCTGTCAGCACCAGCTTCTCTCCAACACCCAGTACCTGGGCTGCCCTCTGGCTGCTGGCAGGCACCCGGGACCTGGGCTTCTCTCACAGCTCTGGCTTCATTTGGATGGTTATCTGGAAAGATGTCCAGTCTAATTAGCACATTACACTTTTATTATTATAGATCTTCTTCATAGTTTCTGGGGGCTAGATCAGAGAGGAGACTTGGATGGATTCAGTAAACATTTTCTTCAGGATTTGGGAGGCGTGCGTTTTGATGTTTGAGGTGGGGTCAGATTGTGAAGACTCAGATTTATTCCAAACTTTGCTGAGCACAATAAAATGATTTTGAGGGGAGGGTGGAGAGCAGCTACAGCATTCAGACAGGATCAAGCCTCAGGTTAACTTGTGGCAAAGCCACATACAAGTCCCAGCTTGGAGGGCAAAGCCCTCCAACCACAATTATGGCCAAAAGGCTATGGTTGTAAGCTTGACCTTATAGTCTGACCCCGAAGTCCTAGGTAGCTAAGGGATGTGGGCTTTGGGGGTGCAGCAAGTGCTGCCTAAAGAAGGCTTGATAGAGTTCAGAGAATGGCAACAACAGGAAAGAAGCAGATTTGAAACTCGCAAGAACATTGTAAACAGCTTGCCCTTGTTTTGCTTTGTGTGATACGACTATAAAATAAAGCTACAGTCTGTGTCAATGTTTCCTCATCCAGGCACAGTGACCCACCTGGCCCCAACTGTATTCTCTTGTCTGTTTGCTTTAATCCTTCATCCCCCCGCCCCATCCCACACCCTCCCACCTCCACCCAGGTTCACCACTTCACCACTGGCTGTGCTAGACGTGGTTCAGGGGAGGAGTGATGCGATTGGAGAAATGTTTGAGGGACAAATGAGTGAGTGGATGAGTGAAGTGAGGAGTGCACAGTGAGGGGAGGTACTGATAGATCCAGGTTAATTCCTTCTGAGCCTTAATCATAATAACATTAACACTGAATATTGATATAATGTAAATGATAAAGGTTCATATTGGGCAGGTGGGGAAATGTGCATGTGTGTGGTTAGAAAGAGAGGCATTGATATGAAAAAAATTAACATAGGAAATCAGTAGATAATGATGAAAAGGAAACCTCAGCAATTCCTAACCTTGTCTCATATTACTTAGTAAAATGGAGGACTAAAATAAGCACTAAAAGTAATTGCTTATAAGGAGCAGGCAATAGTGGTGGTGGTGAGTGGGGGGGCTAAAAGGGGAGAACAGACTCTATTAATAATGTCTATAAGTAACTTTGATGAGGTTAAACTCAGAAAGAAATGTAGTGAGTTCTTTCCATCTCTCAGAATGGGAACGTTTAAAATATTGACAATTTTTCTAAAGGGCCATTTGTAATATGTATTAACAATTTAAGCTCCATACTCTTGTGCTCAGAACCCCTGGTTCTAGAAATTGACCCTAAAGAGTAAAGGATAACTATGTTCAATGAGTGATCAGAACTGTTCTCTGTAAGCATCCTTGTCAGCTATCTTTATGAGCATTTATCTGTGTCTGGCGCAACAGACAGCATTTGATTTAATCCCACTGGCAACACAATTATTTAGACACTATACATACAAGGAAATAGCTCTTTCTTGTTCTTGCTCTCCTTTTCCTCTGCTATTCCTTCTTTTTTCTCACCTCTCTCCTCACTTGCTCCTCCTCTTCCCCCTTCACTTTCACTTCTTATATGGTGGGAACATCAGGTTAGGATTTCTGGCTCAGCAGGATGCCTTCCATTAATGTAGGTGTTGAATTCAATTTTGTTCCTTCTGTCCACAAAGTATCAGAGTATGTTCTGCAATATAGCTTTCTTTTATTTTTTATTTTTATTTTTATTTTTAGACTGTATTTGTTCTCCTGTCTTTCTCAATTAGTGACAACTTGAGGTGGAGGGCAGTGAGTCATCAGACACAACCCAAACCTGCAAGAATCCATGTGGGAGAGAAAAAAAGAAAGTATTAGTAATTAGTAAAACCACAGATTAAAAGAAGGTTGGGTAAAGCAAGAAAACATGCTGGATTGCAGAGATCAATGTAAAACCATAACCTTAAAGGGAAAGAGATATTCCAGCTTAAAAAAAAAAAGGCCCAATGGCAATAATAATTCCAACAGCAGCAATTTTTATCATTCTAGCTCTCACATATACTGCTAAGCCCAGATTTTCATCTCTTACTTTTTAAAAATTCTCACCCAAGGATATGTTCTTTTATTGACTCGAGAGAGAGAAAAGGGAGGAGAGAGAGAGAGACAGAGAGAGATATTAGAGATAGATGTTTGTTGTCTCTTACATGTCACCCCCCCTCTGGGAACTGTACCTGCAACCTAGGTATGTGCCCTGACTGGAATTGAATCTGAAAATTTTGGTGTATGGGACAACACTCTAACGAACTGAGCCACTTGGTGGGGTTCAGAAAATTTCAGGATGGGTCTGGAACACATTTTGCTGTTGCTAGAAGGCAAGGACTTCCAAGGTGTCAAAACCCAATAGCGAAAGGCCATCAGGAACATGTTGAGTTTTATTTAGCTTGCTCGAGCAAGAAAGAACACAGTGCTTAGGTGTTTGGATACAAAGGGAGCTGGAAGGGACTTATAAGACTTGTGTTTATGCTGCAATGATTTTATTGGTAAGAAAGCAAAAATCACTCAGAGATCTTTTTTTCTTCTAGCTGCATTATGCCTATGGCGATGTTTGCTAGGAATTGTTTATCATAGCTTGACAGCCAGCAGGGCTGATTTTCAAAGATACTTCAGGCAGTGAGTGCTAAAAGAATGAAGGAACCAACTCAAAGGGACTCTTCCTGGCTAAGTTGAGGCAACTTGAGTATCAAACAGAGAATGATAATTATGCTCATTTAGGCGACGCA
Source organism: Pipistrellus kuhlii (assembly GCF_014108245.1). Classification (NCBI taxonomy): domain Eukaryota; kingdom Metazoa; phylum Chordata; class Mammalia; order Chiroptera; family Vespertilionidae; genus Pipistrellus; species Pipistrellus kuhlii. Next base: position 45,801,905 of record NW_023425438.1, on the reverse strand, counting down.
ATAATTAAAATACTCAAAATGAAACGTTAATACAAAAGGTAGCTATAATAAAAAAGGTAAGTATGATAGAATGCATTTAAATTTTGATAATATAAGCTTACGATTAATCTATTAATACCCACAGATTATTTGTTATTTATTTGTGAAGAATGTCAGTCCTCTGACATGAGAGTATTGTACTAAGTCAACTAAGTCAGAGAAAGACAAATGCCATATGATTTCACTTCACATGGACTCGAAAGAATAATATAAATAAACAGATAAGACAGAAATAGACTCAGATGTAGAGAAGAGACTGATGGTTGCCAGAGGGGAGGGAGGGGCTGGGTGAAGAAAGTGGAGGGATTAAGAAGTGTAAATGCGTGGTTACGGAGTAGACGAAGGGATGTAAAATACAGCTTGTGGAATATAGTCAATACTATTGTGCTAACTATGTATGGTGCCAGGGAGGTACTGGAAATATTGGGGGACGCTTTGTAAAGTGTCTGATTATCAAGGTACTATGCTGTACACACGAAGCCCATACAAAATAATATTGAAAATAAACTGTAATTGGAAAAACAGTCAGCCAGCCATCCAAAGGCTAAGTTAACTCATCATTTTTGAGAAAGCAACATATTTCAAAAGCTTAATACCAATCTGAAAGGCAGAGACTTAAAAGTCTCATGAGTTGGCAAGTAAAACTTTATTATGTAAAGAGACTCTGCCTAATGCCCCAAGGCTTATGTTTAGATCACAGTGGTAAGTCAGGACCCTTGGCCAACCAAGATCTTACCAGTTGCAAAATTGGTCTGAGATGGTATTCTTTGTGTATGAGTGTGTGTGTGTGTGTGTGTGTGTGTGTGTGTGTGTGTATGTGTGTGTATGTGTGTGTGTGACTAGATTACTTCAGCCCTAGGAAACTTTGGGAAGACCTAAAACCAAAAATCCTAGGGAGGAAGAAACATAGGAAGTGTGATAAAATTCATCTTGATTTGAGCACCTTTGTAACCAGTTTAAAGTGAAAGTATTATAAAAAGTACTAGAGGCCCTAGCCAGACTGGCTCAGTGGATAGAGCATAAGCCTGTAGATTCAAGGGTCCCGGGTTCGATTCCGGTCAAGGGCATGTACCTTGGTTGCAGACACATCCCCAGTAGGGGGTGTGCAGGAAGCTGGTTAATCAATGTTTCTCTCTCTTCAATGTTACTAACTATCTGTCCCCCTCCCTTCCTCTCTGTAAAAAAAAAAATTCAATAAAATACATAAGAAAAAAAAGTACTAGAGGCTCACTGCACAAAGATTCATGCAATAGGCCTCCCTTCCCCTGGCTTCCGGCACCAGTTTTCCTCTGGCACCTGAGACCCAGATTCTTCACTCTGCCAACTGCCTTCTGTCTTTGCTCTAGCCGCAGTCTTCTGCCTTTGCTGCTGACTCCGGCATGAATCTGCCGTCTTGGTCTTCTCTGTAGACTCTGGCCAGAGTCTGCGGTCTTTGTCTTTGCTGTGGCCGGAGTGGAGTGCTGCTCCTTTAAATCCCTTTGTGGCGCTTTCCCCCCAACCCCCCTCCCTCTCATAGCAGGTGTCCTGCCCCACCTGGCCACTCTGCGCCTTCTAATTTACATAGTCCCTCCTGATTGGCTGATGGGCATCATGGATTTGTTTGTCAATTTGCATCTTTATCTTTTATTAGTGTAGATTTAAAACAATGCTTTATTGCTCTTTCTCTTCTGATCCCAGGTGCTTCAGCAGTCACTGGCTTCAGTGCAGACAGGGCCAAGTTCAAGAACCACACCACACACAACCAGTCCCTAAAATGGCACAGAAATAGCATCAAGAAACCCTGACCACAAAGACACAAATCTCTTAAGGGGGTAGACCCCAAGTTCCTGAGAAGCATGCACTTTGCCAAGAAGCACAACAAGAAGGGCCTGAAGAAGATACAGGCCAACAATGCAAAGGCCATGAGTCCGAGTGTTGAGACTATTAGGGTCCTTGTAAAGCCCAAGGATGTGTAATATGAAAGAGAAATAAGTCTGTGTTGTGGCTCAGGGTGGGGGGTCAGCTATGGCCCTAGCTCTGATCTCAGCCTTTTCCTCTTCTCTGCGGGGAGCTTGGCTTTGGTCTTCCAGCTCCTTGAGGATGATTATCTTGCCCAAGCCCAATAGATCCAGAGCTTTGGCTTTTCAGCTGTTGTGTTGTGCTGTAATTTTGTTGTGTCTCACCTCCTCAATAGTGTAAGCCCTCTTCTACTTATATTGCTTTTGAGTGCAGTTAAGACTTGCAGATTGTTTTGGGAGCAGATGAAGGTTCTGCACGAAATCATAGTGCCATCTTGCCACAAAGCAGGTCCTTTATATTCCATATTTTGAAAATGTGAGACACACATTCTTCTTGCTAACATGTACACATTTTATAGCATACTTCCATGAATTATTGAATTATTGAGCTAACATTGCTTATGTTCTTTATCATAGATCCCATCTCAAATGTTTCTGGAGTAAAGTTGAAAGGAAGAATGGATTTGGGGAGGAATGGGGAGGGAACTGTTTTGCCATAAAATATGTGTTTTTCAGATCAGCATGATTCATTAACACCGATCTTATTTTTAAACAGACTTATGCAGGTTAAAACTCTAAATGTGTTCTAATGTTAGTTCTTGGACTTTCGTTGTTATCTTCATGGCTTAGCTCAAACTCTTTCCTCTTCTATGATGCCTTTTCTCCCTGCTGCTACATGCAGACACATTCAGAGTTTGTACCTTACAGTGTCTCACTTAATCATGCACCTGTTAGGGGAGGCACATTGAACTATGCTTGTTCTGTGTGTTTTACCATGTAAAACTCAATAGTCTACATCCTACAAGGGCAGACTGTGTCTGTTCCTACTTTTTGTGATGGCTTATGCAACAATGAATGCTTATTGAGTATGTATTTATTTCTTGGAGAGTCATGGATTGGTTCCAGCAGGCACCACTCCCCTGGGTGTGCTGATTTGAACATATCTCTCAAGTTTATACTTCTAAGACCAGAGTCCATCTTATGGTGTCATCTACTTCATTTTTCCAATGCTTTTGGGTATTAATTTGTCAGAGAATTAATTATAGGGTTGGAAAAAAACAAGGACATACAATCCATGGTTCTCAGGTGTTTTCTTAGAAAGCACCAACTTCAAAAACCTTAATGTTAAATGAGTAAAGGAGATGGTGGTAAATCTGTTCTTGTCACATGGGCTCTGTGGAGAGACATGTACACACCTGGGCCTCCACATCTTTATGATTCTCTCTACCTATCCAGGTGTGACCCAACATGTAACTGGAGAACCAGAATCCACAAAACATTTGAAAATCCATGGTCTACACTATTCTCCTTATTATTACAAACTGAGTCCCACAGAGGAAAAGTAGCTCATCCATCATCTCATGGCTGGTGGCAGAATCAGATGTAGGACTGGCTCGTCATCTAACTCCCCTCTTACCGCCACAATCTAACAGAGGTGGGAAAATATGAAAATTTAAATTGAACTGTTAACTAAAATTTTAGTGCATGTTTCTTAGTTTTTTATGCCATACATCCCTCTGTGCTGAGCCCCACATGGTGAAGTCTGCTCAGTCTGCTGTCAAACCCACTGGCTTAGTTCTCTGAGGCAGATCACCACCTGAAGACACGTGAGAAGACCTGATTTCATTCTGCCTTCCAGAATGAAAGTGTTCATCAAAGACTGAGCATCCAATCCTTTCTTCAAATCTCTGTTACACTTCTGACTCATTCACAATACCCCATTTCAGCAGGTCTTTGCTAAGAGCACAACTGAGTTGAGGGAGTCCATCTAGGTGAGAAGGTTATGTGATTATTTAGGTTTCAAAAAAAAGATGCCATGAATTTCTCTATCCATTTTTTAGTAGTTAATTATACTGCTATTTCACCAGAAAATCAGAGAACCAAAATTCTAGGCATTTTTCAGGAATTTTAAAAATATAGTCATATAAAAGTCGATGTAGATTTCTTAAAAGAAGTTAACAATCTCCAGGATACTGAAGAAAACCATGTTAGAGAAGAGCTGTAAAGCTTTCAGATGTTATTCAGCTAAATTAATGAACATATTTAGACTTCATTATAGTCTGAAAGGAACTTTTAAGGCCATCATTTCATTGAATTTTCACACCACCACCAAGATGGTGAAACCAGGCACCAAATCCAGATGCTCCCACCTCCAAACTTTGTATTATTTTATGTCCTTTAAACAGCAGAATACTGGGCAGGACAGACCATTGATCTGAGCCAGTTCGGTAGTTTTAATGTACAGTGATGGCTCATTAATTTCATATTACTGGGGAATGAGCTGTTCTACATAAGTGAATATTTTATATAATGGAAGCTTTAAGCACTGAAGTTAACACAAAACTTAACATTTTGAAGGGGGTCTTTCTGGCTTATGTTAGATATTTTTGTTCCATAGGCCACTACCTGTGCCAGCCCCATTTTTTTCTGTCCCAGTGTTGTCTACCATCTGTAGACCCCACCTTGCCGAGGCTCGGGGCCAATGAAACCATGGGTCTAGGTGTGCATGGAGAGTTGCTACCTCTGAGGAAGTTGGAAACTGACTGCGGGACTCCAATTGCTTATTGAAATGTGGATGGATTTAAGCCCCTGAGTACCTTCAAGATCACTGAGCTGTTTCTAGGTCTCACACCATCATGCGCCCGGACAGCAGATGTTATTGGCTTTTTCACGGGCACCTGCTGTTCAATGACCCATTGGAGACCGCAGGGCTGATTACTGTCCATTAGAACTGGAGGCCTACCCCATACTCTTCATGGCCATTTTTCCTAAGATAAAGTCCTGCCTCAATATTTTTGGTATTTTTGAGCCCCCTGATTAAAAGTATGTGTCCTCACCTGATGTCAAGAAGCACAGACCCCTGAGTATTCTAAATGCTTCTTGCCCAATTCCTCTGGATATGACCCATTGAATTTGAGAGATGGCTCAGGTCAGGCTTGGGTTTGTTGGTCTGGTCAGTTTTCCTTAGCCATTGTGCTCTTGTCATCCTATCTCAATGGCAGCACATTCCACTCTTTAAATGAGTGGTTTGGGGGAGGCTGTTTATGACATTTGACTTCATTTTCAGGGTCATTTAAAATTTTTATCAAAGTCATATTTTTATCCAAACCAAACAGAATTAGAATACTATTAAAGAAAACAAAATAACCATCCCATGCACCATACCTTTCTAAATTCCTTAGAGTTGAATGCTAGTTCTTGCTTTATCAAATTTTATCATTTTCACAAGTATGTCTTTATTGATTTCAGAGAGAAGAAGGCAGAGAGAGAGAGGGCTAGAAATATCAATAATGAGAGGAAATCATTGATCAGCTGCCTCCTGCACACCTCAATTGAAGATTGAGCCTGCAACCTGGGCATGTGCCCTAACGCGGTTCACAGGTTGATTCTCAACAACTGAGCCATACCAGCTGGGCTACCATCTTCACTTTAAAAAAAATATATATATTTTATTGATTTTTTACAGAGAGGAAGGGAGAGAGATAGAGAGCTAGAAACGCCGATGAGAGAGAAACATCGACCAGTTGCCTCTTGCACACCCCCTACCGGGGATGTGCCCACAACCAATGTATTATACATGCCCTTGACCGGAATCGAACCAGGGACCTTTCAGTCCACAGATCGACGCTCTACTACTGAGCCAAACCGGCTTCGGCCCATCTTCATTTTTTATTGGCATCTTATGGAGGCTATTTCACATTTTTATAAGAGCCAACATCTCTGTTTTCCCTCTTTTTTCCAAATATCTTACCTGAGAAAAGAGAAACATGCAAATTAACCATCACTTTGTTATGCCTACAGCCAATCAGAGTGAGTTTGCAAATTAAACCAAGAAAGATGGAAGTTAATTTGCATATGCTGGCATGGAGCCTCTGGGTGGGGGGGTGCCTGCTATGAGGGGAAGGGTAGTGGCAGAGGGAGCTACAGGAGTGGTGCTCTTCTCAGAAGTGAGGAGTTGCTGGCTCTTGGGTGGGCTGGGAGTGGGGATGTGCCAGCTCCTGGGTGGCTGGGAGTGAAGCCAGGGGAAGGAAGGCCTATTCTTGCACCAATGTCATGCAACGACGGGCCTCTAGTCTATATATAAAAGCCTAATGTGCAAATTGTCCTCTCATAAGTTTAATCGGGAGACTGGGAGTTCAATCACTCACTGTGATGTGCGCTGACCAACAAGGGTGGCATAGAACAAAGGAGACCCTGGTCAGCAGCCAGCAGGACCTGATCGACCCCGATTGCCAGCCAGGACTAGGGACCCTACTCATGCATGGATTTTGTGTACCAGGCCTCTAATAATTATATTAAAAATGTTAGTTAAAGCAATGAAAAAGTTTGCCTTTTTTTCCATCTAGTATTTTGTGATTACATTTCCTTCCTTGTTCAAAATATTTTCCTTAGTGGAGTTAATAATTACCACCACATGTTTTCTCACCTGCTTATTTGTCTACATTTCTTCCAAACACAAATTATTTTCAAACTCTTCAACCCCAATGACTAGTCATTTTCCATCCAGCCCAAAACATCAGCCTTTCTTTGTTTTTGGAGATGTCTAAGAGTTTCTGTCTCTGGCCAGGATGTGCTCTAGGAATGCCATACAGATGTGCTCCTGCCTCTTCTCTTTGCCTCTCTTCTAAGATGTATCCCATTTCCTAAATCCCACTCATTTTCATCCATAGTATACACCCTGATTTTAGTAGAGCATGTCCTTCAGTAGCTTCTTGAGAAATCATGTGTGAGAAATATTTTTTGAAGACACAGAAAAATGTTAATAAGCATTATTCTCTTTTCTCACTTAATTGATCATCTGACTGCATATAGAAGTCTGGGATGCAGAATTGTTTTCAACAATTTGAAGCTGTTGATCCATTAACATCTGGCTTTAACTGTGTTGTTGAGGAGACAAGTAATATTTCAATTTCCAGGAAATATTTTGGAATATGGACTAGTTATTTATGACTTGAAGATTTTAGTATCTTCTCTTTATCACTGATGCTCTTTATTCACTGTGCTATACATTAAATACATGTTTTAATTTGAATACTCACGTTTCTCAACTATAAGAATTTTTGTGTGCATCAATATTTTGATAGTTTCCTCTTTACTTGACTCTCTTTTTCTGGAACTTGATTACATGGTGGTTAGGCTCCCTGGATTAACTGATACTCAAACTTCCTTTTAGATCCTATTGTTTATCGCATTGTCTTTTTGTAGAAAATCCCTTAACTCAGTGGTCAGCAAACTCATTAGTCAACAGAGCCAAATACCAACAGTACAATGATTGAAATTTATTTTGAGAGCCGAAAACCTACTTCTGCACATGGGCCACGAAGTTTTAATCGCACTGTACGTGCGTGCCCACATTTTGTGGAAAAGCCACACTCAAGGGGCCAAAGAGGCGCATGTGGCTTGTGAGCTGCAGTTTGCCAACCACTGCCTTAACTGCATTCTAAACTTTCTACTGACTTTTTTCCCTGTTAAATATATTATTCCAAGTATCATATTTTCAAATGTTATGCGTTCTAATCTGTTTCCTGCACCTTGTAAAATCTGGCATCCTGTTCTTTTGTCATGGACGGATCTTGTCATTTACCAATGTTCAATGTTTTCTTCCTTCACTGTCTTGATTTCTTTTTGTTAGTTTGTTTTGGTCTAGGTTTTTCTTATGGGAGGCTTGCTTCCAGTGCTTTTTGTCTATTTTACTTGATAATATTATATTGGAGCAGATAGATCATTTTGGGGTGGGGTCATTTTGGGGCGGGATGAGGGGGAGGAAACAGGGCTTGTTAACATGCTGTGGCTGACTCATGATGAAACCTTTGTGAGAGTGTAGTGTTTGTAAATGCTGTGTAAGAATAAATACTGAGTATCAGGATTTAGAGATCTTTTCTCTGGGTACATTCTGTTTTCCTGGATCAGGGGAATGAATCCCTAAGGTGCCTGGTTTTAGAGTCCACAAAAAGAGGGCCCCTGGTCCTCACTGTTCTGTGGGCGGACTGTCACTCATGTTCTTGTTTTGAGCTGTGTCTTTCTCTACCATCTGCTGTGGTCCTGGGGCTGGGTGTTCTCTGGATCCCCTTTTCTGTGGACCAAACCTCTGGTTTCCTGCCACGGTGGGAGAAGGAAACTGAGAATTTAACCACTCTTTTAATAGACTTCAAATTTGCAGCCCAGCTCTTTATGACCCTTGTAAATTGTCTCTGATTTCTGAATCTTTCCAGGAATCTGAGGCCCGACTGACCGACTTCTCATGGGCTCCCTTCTGCCATCCCTGCTGCTCTCTATCAGCTTTGATCATTTCAATTGGATACATTTTAGCTTACAAATGTTGGCTGACATCCCTTGTCCACTGTGAGTCCTTTCTTGTCTTGAAGATCACACACACACACACACACACACACACACACACACACACCATTCTACCTTCATTTTAGTAGGATACTAGGAGGTAACAGAGGCAAACATCTGTGTTCAATCTACCATGCTTAACGAGACATAATTATTTGCCGTCTGAGAGCTTACTAAGCACAGTTTCAAGCTCCCCTGCTGTCTTCCACATTTGCAGTGTGTGGACAAGTCTTTAGGAGGCTCTTCAGGTGTGCATGGTCGTCTGTGCTTGATTTAAGTGTTCTCTGACCATTCCAAGTTAAACGAATGTGTCTACTTTCTGTAAATATTGCTTTCTGTCATTCATTTGGTATTCATTGAATACCCAACCAGGCGTGTACTATGTGCCTGGCTGGGTATTTAGCAGCGAATCAGATAAAGTTCTACCCTCTTGAAGATTTGTTTTCTCCTTTGGGCTTTTGCTTCTTCTTATTATCAGTGTTCTGGCCTATTTCTTCTATTTTGTCCCTCAAATGCGTTGTGAACCTGGCAGACAGGGCAATCAGGTTACTGGGCCAGTGTATGAAGAAAGAATAAATTAATTCTGAGCACCAGCCTACCAGGTTCTGAGAGGTATAGAACTTATGGACTTGGTAACTCAGTTTATGCTTTTCATGGTGGTTTTTCTTTTTTGCCTTACTTTAAAAAAATTTATTGATTTTTTAGAGAGAAAAGGAGAGGGATAGAGAGTTAGAAACTTTGATGGGAGAGAAACATCAATCAATTGCCTCTTGCACACCTCCCACTGGGGATGTGCCTGCAACCAAGGTATATGCCCTTGACTGGAATTGAATCTGGGACCTTTCAGTCTGCAGGCCTATTATCCACTGAGCCAAACCAGTTAGGGCTTTTTTTTGCCTTACTTTTGATTCATGGTTATATTTTAATAGTTAAAATAGGCAGAAAAGGAATTATTTAAGATCAAAGAATTTTAGAGCTGGAAGATACCTTTGAGGGCTCAAAACAAACTTTTTTTGTTGTTTTTGTTTTATAGTTGCAATAGTTCATTCATAGGAAGGTGAAAGAAATTGCTCAAGGTCACAGTTAGTGATTAGCTGATCCAAGGTGGAACCTAGATTCCTGGGGACTTTGTGCCAAGAAAGGCTCAGATGTCTAACCTTAAGAAGCATGCATGGAAAATTGGCTGCCGGTTCAGATAATGGGGACTGACACCAGAGAGGAGTCTGCTTCTTTTGAAGAAAGGAAGTGGATCTCATTAGCATCCCAGGGCATCTTCGCTGAGCCCACCCCAGGCTGGAGCGGGAAGCGCTTTAAGATCTGCACCCCACTTATGTGTAATGTAATTACATTTTCACTTCAACTTAACTGAAAAAAGAGCTTGAATTTACACTACACACAATTTTTATGTGTTTTCTGCTGATCATTGCTTAACAAGGTATTTCACAGGAGAGGTTTGTTAGCTTTAATAGTCTTAAATTACTTATGGCAATTACCTGCATCACTTTCAACTCTATGGAGGTTATTAAAATGCTCTCATGGCAACTGTAAAGAAATATAGAAATAGGTAAAGATGAAATTATGCCCTCAGGATGGCAACATAGGTAAATGCAGTACTCATATCCTCCCACAACCACATCAAAATGACAACTAAACGATAGAAAAACCATCATTCAGAACTACTTGAAATGTTGCTGAACAGAAGTCCTACAATGAAGAAACCACATGAGACAGGTAGGAGGGGTGGAGATGTGGAACAGGCTGGTCCTACACTCAAGTGTGGCAAATGAAAATTGGGAGGGGATGTCTCAACTGTAGAGGTCCCCCTGAGGAGCAAGGGGTCCCAGCCTCACACCTGGCCACCCAGCCCAGGATCTAGTGCTAAGAAGAAAAGTCCCCATAACTGCTGGCTGTAAAAACCAGTGGGGATTGTGGCTGAGTGAGATGGAGGGCTTGTGGAGTCCCAGGCATTGCTCTTAAAGAGCCCCCCACATAGACTTACTTAGACTCACCCCCTCTGAGTTTCAGTGCTGGGACAGCAGGCTGAAAGGCTCCAGGGACTAATGGGAGGAGATGAACTGTCTGGCATCAGGGCAAGAGGTGGAGGGGCAACTTTTTTTCCAGATAGAAATGCTGGCAGAGGCCATTGTTCTTTTCTGAGTTCTCCCAACACAGAGCTGGCAGGCGAGTACCCTATCTGAGTCTCTATCAACTTGGCTACCACTATTCTTCCTGCCCTGGTGATTCCCTGATATCCCAACCCTCTTAACTTTCAGGCCCACCCAAGCTGTTTTCAGTGGCTTTTCCATACAAATGGCCTGTCTTGGTTCAAGCTTCAGAATTTCCTAAAATCTCACAAACCAGCAGCATCTGGCCTTAGCATGCCCCAATACCTCTCACTAAGTGGCCCTAGGTCTGGCATTAGTGGCAGCTGGCCTTAGTTTACAGTTGGGCCTCTCCTGGGTACTTCAAAGCCCAGCACAAGTAGCAGCCATCAGTAGATTGTTTTGTAGTTCATGCCAGGTGGCCTTGGGAAGAACACAGGTGGTGGATAAACTTGGCCTGCCCCTCCTAGGAGGCCCCAAAGTCAGTATACATGGTGGATAGCTTCAGACCATGTCAAAGCACCAACCAACCATCTCTACAAGAGACACACTAAAGGGGTGAATTCAGAGTCCTGCTAAAGTAACTCTTGCTCCTTGGGGTAGCACCTCAAGCTGATCCTCCATCGTAGTTGCAGCCAGTTCTTGAAAATCCCTCTTACTGATGAGCCAAAAGCCATCAAGGTTCAACTACAACAGAAGGGTGTACATAGCTCATGGGGGCAAGGCTCACCTGGAGTACCCAGCTCAGATGAATGGGGAAGCTGTGCCTGTAGGCCACTGGTCTCTATAAGCCACTCTACCAAGCTCAGGAGATGTAATAGCTCTACCTAATGCATAGACACAAGCATAGGGAGACTTCCAAAATTAGGAGACAGACATGTCCCAAATGAAAGAACAGAATAAAACTACAGAAAAAGAACTAAACAAAAGAAAGGCAAACAATCTATTAGATGCAGAATTTAAAACAATGGTTATAAGGATGCTCAATGAACTCAGGAGAATAGATGAACTTAGAGAGAATTTCAAAAGCATAATAAAAAGACATGGAAAGCATAAATATCTGTGTTTTTCAATGGTCTTAGGCTCTACAGCAGCGGTTCTCAACCTGTGGGTCGAGAAATTACAGTTATGAAGGAGCAATTAAAATAATTTTATGGTTTAATATGTGAGGAACTGTATTAAAGGGTCACAGCATTAGAAAGGTTGAGAACCACTGCGCTAGTATATGTCAAGCAGTGACACCTATGCAATTTTTTTAAATTCAAAGAACCCTTATGAGCTATTTAATATTATTTCTGCTTCACAAAGAAGGAAACAGGTTCATAGATATAAAGTGAAAATCATAAAATTACATATATATGCTTCAAATTCAACCTCAATTCTATCATGATCTGTATTGTAACATTGTAACTGCCACCTACTAGTTAGATGGCTGTACTTGTAAGCAGAGCTGCTTCTGGGAGGTTATTTGCAGAATTCAGGGGAGGATTTTATCTCCTCCAACCCCTGAAATTTCTTGTACAGTGTTTCTGTGTGCTAAAGTGCTTTCTAAGATTCTCTTACACAAATCAAAATCCAAATTTGGGTGGTGTTTTACAAAAGTCTCTAACCCCAATGCCTTGCCACTCAAGGTGTGGTACCTGAACTGGCAGCAGTAGCATCACTGGAGCATGTTGGAAAAGTAGACTCTCAGCTTCACCACCCCTATGTCCCTAGAGCTGAGTCAGAATCCACAGTTTAACAAGATTCCTCAAGGGATGTATAAGCACTGTTCTTAAAAAAAAAAGAAAAAAGAAAAAAAGCTTGCGAAACACTGCTCTAATACAAGGGAGTTTGCCAAGACTTCTGCAGGGGTTCTTGTTCCAGTCTTACAAAGGGTTCAGCATTCTGAAGGAAAGGGCTGATGCCATAGATTAGGGGTGTCGAACTCAATCAGAGAAGGGGCCAAAATCTAAAATCCAGCCTAAATCGCGGGCCGAATGGTTTACTGAACAGTCATAAACTGTCATTGTGATGGAAACGCAGTGGAGTGCAGTGATGACAGCGCAGTGCAGGCCACATTGCAAGGCCTGGCGGGACGGATTTGGCCCGCGGGCCTTGTGTTTGACACATGTGCCGTAGATGATTAAGAAGGAGTCCAAGGACAAAAGATAATTTTGAAAGGCATTGGGGGTCAGAGAATATTCAGCTAAAGGAACTGAAGACCCCTCCTTGTCTAGGACCCTGCTTTTATTAATACAATTTGTCCTAAGGACAGGTGGAGATATACACTTCAAAGGGTAAGGTTTAAAAAGATTTACAGAGATTGTCAGTTTGGGAAGTAGCCTATAGCTGTTCAGGTGTTTGGCCAACAGGAGGCAATAAAATGCCCTGAGATGCCTGGCAGTAGACAATCCTATTCAGATTTGGGGGAAGTGCCGTTTAGCCATTTCCAACAGGTAAACTTCATTTGTGGCTCACCCTTGTTGAGCTGACCAAGCTTTACCAACCTTTTGGTGAAACTCTTGTAGTTATTACATGCTGGAATTGGTTCCTGGCAGACTTCCTTTTCTGTTTGAGAGCACTGATCATTTGGAAGAGTAGGGTGAGAGGAAGAGAGAGGACTCAGCAGGCGGGGAAGGTCCCGTTGCCTAGAAGGACACTGCATCTGGATCCCACGATATCACCATTGTGTCTGGGACCTGTTCCAGGTAACTATCACAAAGGTAACTGGGAGTGGTCAGTGCCTATGCATGCTGGGATAATGTTCTTACAATGTTGTGCTAATCCTTGGGCAAAGTAAACAGTATTTTCACATGGATGGATGTGTTTTGCCTACTGTGGTAAGGAAAACGCTCCCAAACTATGCCTTCGTGACCTTAATTTTTCATCCTGTTGTTCCCCTGAGTTCTAATCTCTATTTCTGACTTGTTTCTGAGCATTCTAATTCAAGAGATTCATGGTAGCTTCTAAAAAATACCTAATTCCAAACACATCCCCGTTGCCTCCTCTCCTACAACACAGCTGTGTTTATCAGTGGTCAATAGTGACATTGATTTATTAATTCAACAAGGAGTTATTATGCCTCTGCAATTAGCTGGTCACTGTTAATCGTCCTGATCTTGAGGGCTGACCCTCCCAACAGGGCAGATGAACACGTGGATACACCATTCCATGGCAGGGGACTAGCTGTTCTATTAGGCTGCACTCTCATTGGCCACACGTGGTTACCGAGCACTTGAAATGTGGCCAGTCTGAGCCAAGATGCACTCTAAGTAGAAAAGGTAGACTGTATTCTAACAACGTAGAATGAGAAAAAGAATGTAAACTATCTCATTAATATAGGGTACTCCCTCCAAAAAGATGTGTACACTGTACAGCAGCTGGAGATGAGATGTTTCTTTCCAGATTTAACCCATTGGAATGAATTGTTCAGGGTGTGTTATACATTTTTATGGGGACACCCTGTGTTTAAAAACTATTGATTGCCTGTTGAATTGATACTGTTCTGGATACACTGGGTAAAATAAACCTTATGATTACTGTTAGGCTCACTTGATTCTTTTTACTTGTTTTTAGTGCAACAATGAGACCATTTGAAATGACCCATCCGGCAGGCATTGTCTTTCCCCGGGGCAGGGCACCTGAGTAAGGCAAGGCTGCAAAGGGTGCTGGGGCGATAGGAATTTTCCAGATGAAGGAGGAAATTCTCTGTGGCTTTAATAACGAGGAAGGCAGGTGAGTTGAAGTTAAAGGGAATGAATTAAATGATCACTTTTCTGTCACTGGTGATCTCACCGCCCAGGAAGGTAGGAAGCTTCCTGGTGGGAGCAGGCCCCTGTTGCATGCAGCCCTGCATCCCAGCTGCTGGGCCTAGGACTCCCCCCCTCCTACCCCCACTCCCTGGCTTTCAGGGTACAGCGTGGGAGAGTGAAGTCGAATCCACTTCCAGCGCCATGGGGCCGGCCAAGGGTAGCTCAAGGTCTGTTAGTTTTGTTCTGTTGTTTCTGCTAAATGGTGACTTAAAATCAATGATCATCAAAGGGAACGAGGCAAAACTTGCTGATTCCGGGCACTGGAAGGAGGGTGGGGAGCAGGTTAGGATTTCGCCCTCATGTTTTCCCTTTAGGTAAAAGCTGGTGCTGAGATCCCAGGCTTAGGGCCTTGTTGAGAGTTCCTAGGTGTGGCGCCTTTACAGTCCCTGGGTACCTTCTACCCCAAATCCATCACAGCAAGGCTGTGGGATCCCTGAGGCTCATTGCTGCCTGTGGACCTGCTCACCCCTCCCCCCCCCGCCCCTCTTTGGAAAACATAGGGTTTCCCTGGGATGCCCCAGAACTACAAAAGAGGGAAGGGTGAGACAGGAGGGAAGGATGTAGGTCCTTTAGGGAGAATAACTGGAGATTTTACCTGCAGACCCAGAGCTGGCGCTGAACAGGTGATGTGTATTCAGGAAACATTTGTCAAATCATTTCTCAGGGCCTCCACTGCTCGGGGTGGGAGAAAGGCAGAACATCATCCCGTAGGGTAGGTATTGTGGCCCCTGTTTTACAGGTGGAAGAACTGAGGTTCCATGCCTTGATTCTAGGTGGCCTTGAAGTCCAGGCCACTCACAGAGCTCCCTGGTTTTCTCCTCTCCAAAGCCATGATGCTTCCTGGCCCCTTTCTCCTCTCCATTTCCACTCTGTTGGGGTCCCAGGATAGACATTCCTTGGCCCCCTGAGACCCAGGGAGCTGGGAGGCGGTGGAAATCCCCTCCTTTCTCCATGTGTGTTTTGAGAGGTGAGCAGTGGGGGTCAGTCTTGCAAGCTTGGCCAATGCTGCCCGGTGCCTCCTGCCCACCAGCACAGGCAGCTGCTTTTAGGTGAAGGACAGGAAAGCAGCTGACAGCACCATTCTCTTCATGTTCATTCTTTCTTCTGAGATTTGGTGTCTCTGAGCCTGACTACAAACACGGTTATAGTAAGCGTGGCGTGAAATTTCCTCTAATCTATCATATAACCCGCCATAGCCCTTCCTCTCCCTCCCCCCCGCCACAGGCAACCAGAGGACCTGGGGAGTGCCTGGTTCTGGGCTCCAGCTGCCAGATGCCAGCTTGGGATTCTCAGTAACCAAACTGCAAGGATGACCAGACATATAAAGAGAATACATTTATTCCATCGGCTGATAAGTATTTATCAAGTGTGTGAGGGACTATTGTGGAAGCCATCCTGCAAACCTCTCTCTCTTCTCTATGCCTGTGGACTTGCTGGGCTTAAGGTTGGAAGAGGCCTTGTTCTGGGCTTAGTTCATGTGCTAAAACCCTAACTCCGCCCATGTGATGGTGTTAGGAGGTGAGGTCATGAGGGTGGAGCCCCCCAGGATGGAATTGGTGCCCTTATAAGAATAGGGAGAGACCCCAGAGCTTGGGCATGGTGAGAAGGCGGCTCTCTGCTGGCCTGGAAAAAGAGCCCTCACCAGAACCCAACTACGCTGATACCCTGATCTTGAACTTGCAGCCCAAGGACTATGAGAAGTAAATATCTACTGTTTACGCTCCTTCCAGGTCTATGGTATTTTTTTTTTCTAGCACCTGGGCATTCTACAGTAAGACCTAAATGCCACGCCAAAGGCAGGAAGGATGGAGGCAGTCCCTGCATCAGAGAGAAGGGAGAGCTGAGGAAGACTTTAGAAATCTTCCATCCAGCCTCTTGTTTGACAGACATGGAAGCTGAGGCCTGGAGAGAAGTGACAGAGGAACCTACCAGGTGGTAGGAGGGGCCAGGCTGGGACCTAGAATTCCTAATGGCTGTTTCAGTTCCCCCTGGGGGAGAGCAGCAAGTGGGGTTGCATCAGTTAGGAAGCTGAGGACACGAACATCCCCTGGCCCCCCTCAGTGCTTTCCTTGAGTGGGGTGAGCTGTGCTGTGTGGAGCCCACCCAGCCCTGGTGGGTACTTGGCATTCAGCTCCACACTCCACTACAGAGAGGGTCTGTTACCCCCGGCGAGGACTCTGTCTCTCCCTCTGCCTGTCAGGGAATGGGGCCTGCTGGACTTGCTGGATTAAATCAGGTAAGATGTGGAGAGATGTCAAGAGACCCTCTGGAGATTCCAAAATCAATACCACGCAGGAAAACAAAGCTGGCTTTGAAGGCCTGAGTTCACAAAAGAAAGTTTCTTTACTGCCAAGGCAAGTTAGAACAACACAAAAATGCTTCAAACAAGTTCAGGAGGTGTTTTTTATTTATTTTTTTTAAATCATCTTTTCCTTTCTCTCAGAAAGTCTTGGCATTGGGAAGGGATTTTCCCATAGTGCATCTGGGCATATTTGAGTCTGTATGAGGAGGAAAAACACTGAAGTAAACGAGTTTGCTTTCCGTTGGTTGATGGTCAATAAGCAAAGCTTCCTCTCGCCCTCTGTCCAGGCACATAAGGACTTGAGCTGCGGCCACACCGAGCCCATACTTCTTGAACATGGACTCCATTTCTGGAACTTTGCTCCTTTTACCCAAACTTATATGCATCTCCGTCCACCATCACCCCTATTCCTTCAAGGCTTTGGTCACCAGTGCTTGATGGTGGTTAAGAGGCTGGATCCCATTCAAGACTGGGGTGCTGGGTATAAATGCTTTAGTCACGAGAGGCTAGTGTTGGTGGCTCAGGACCAGTCATTTCCTGTCTCCCAGACTCCATCTGTGTGAGTGTGTGTGTGTGTGTGTGTGTGTGTGTGTGTGTTTCAACTGAGAAGAGAGAAAAGGAGAGGAATAGAGAGAAACATTGATGAGAGAGGAACATCATTGACGGGCTGCCTCCTGCACAGCCCCTACTGGGATAGAGCCTGCAACCTGGGCCTGTGTCCTGACCGGGAATTGAACCGTGACCTGCTGGTTCATAGGTCAATGCTCAACCACTGAGCCATACTGTCGGGCTCCCAGCCTCCTTTTCCTTATAAGTGGTGTTTGCTCCACCAACCAAAGGATTGCTGCCAGATCCCAAACCCATGTGAGTTCATGGATGGAATGGTCTTTGTCCAGCATGCTTTAGAAAGCGCAAGGCAGCCTGAGGAAATGTCAGGCTGAGGGAGAAGACAACTGTTCTAGGTAACCCCTGATCCTCAGATGTGCCCGTGGGCCCGTGGTGCCTGTGCCTGTCTTGCCACCTCCTTGTTTTCCTTGTTTAATCCCTTCCTTGTCTTGCCTTCTTCTCCCAGAGGAGAGGGATGGGTGCCCAAGGTGACATCCCTCTTCTGGAGCAATGATGAACTGACGTGAGCCTCCAAGGGCCTGTCCAGCATGAAGGGGTGGCAGCCGCTGGAGAAGAATCAGACGTTTTTCCTTTCACTCCCTTCCGTGCCCGCATGGCTGCGGGACTGGATGTCTAGGGAGCAGCCGCTGAGTGGGACTTTTCACTTGCCCAGAATTGGTACCCAGGGATGAAGAGGCATCAAATGACCCATATTCTGAAAAGAGAAGCCACAAATGCACCCCTCTGCTGGCCTAGCATTCTCAGAGGAGACAGCTGTCCCAGACAGGGGATCACTGCCCCCAACTCCCCACTCTGGCATCGTCACTCTGGGAGAGAACACCTGGTGGGCAGGGAGCTCTCAGTGGCAGGAGCCCATGTGAGAAGTGAGGGCCCAGCACAGCGTGTCCTGTCCTCGCTGTTGGGGAGCAGACAGAGTCCTTTGCCCTCAAGCCAAGTGGGGCAGGAAGGCTCCAAGAGCACCAACTGGGAGGATGTGGGGTGCGTACAGGAAGTGACAGATGGCTTCATTGCCTAGAGCAGTGGTCGGCAAATTCATTAGTCAACAGAGCCAAATATCAACAGTACAATGACTGAAATTTCTTTTGAGCCAAATTTTTAAAACTTAAACTTCTTCTAATGCCACTTCTTCAAAATAGACTCACCCAGGCCGTGGTATTCTGTGGACAAGCCACACTCTAGGGGCCAAAGAACCGTATGTGGCTTGCAAGCCACAGATTGCTGACCACAGGCCTAGAGAAATGTTCACTGCTTATCTGTTCCAGTGCTGTGTGCAGGGTTCAGAGTAGGTGTCATGAAAATGAGGAGGTGGGGTGGGGCCAGCTCCCGACTCCATTTTGTGTAACTGGACCCTAGCCCTCACCCAACCAATCAGGGTCAGCCAAAGTAGTGACATCACCACCCCCATAAAACCCATTGATATGTTATGGGACTGAGCTTGGACTAGTCCAAAATATATACAGGCTTTCTGCAATTGCATTGGATTTGGCTCCCTGGTAGTCTTTGGGGGTAATGACACTTGGGTACAACAGAAAACAGTCTATGTTCTGTGGTTTGGTGGCAAAGACATGAAGGTTCCCTGTGGATGAGGGGAAGGGACCCACTGCACCAGCAAACGGCCTGCCAGCGACCCTGGGCAGCAGATGCTGTCGGGTGACTGCTGGCGGTGGTCCTCCGGGGTGAGTGGGGACGTGTAGCTGGAGCTCCCTTTCCCGCAGGGAGCTGTGCTCAGGGGGTCTTTGCAGTCCCTCCAAGGAAAGCCGCAGGCAGAGCCAGCACTGGCTTCCTGTCACCGGGAGGCCAGTTTGTATTTGCCAGGACAGCAGCTACAACCAGCAGTGAGAGGCTCAGAGAGTGGCAGTGAGTAGCCAGACATTCCACCTTGACCTCTCCTCCCTCTGCACCCTGCGGCTGAAGGGGAAGGAGGCAGACGGCCTCTTGGCTCTCTCCTCTGCTCCAAGAGCCAGGGTCCCTGCCCTGCCCACACTTTGGCAGAAGGATGGAGAAGTTTATACATTTTAATAACCAGAAGTCTCCTCAAAGTTATGGGTTCTGTTCAAATGTTCACGACGAGGTCTGCTCTCCAGCGGGGAGGGATGAAGTATTAACAAAAAACATTAACTTGCAAGAATTTCTCTGGGGGCCCCCACTGGGTTGTGACACTACAGTTAATCACTTCCCTGGGGAAGGGGGCAGTGGGAATGAAAGACAAGACACAGCATGTCTTGGGAATTCATTTGGTTGCACGCATGCCTCCGTGTCTTGCTCCTTTCCCCCATAATGCACCGGGTCTCTTCCCCAAAGACCAGGCTAATGAGCAGTTCATCAGAAACGGGTTCCAGTGTGGGAGTGTCAGGGCCGCTATAACATCTTTTCCCCTGGAGAGGCCTCGGCAGCGGCAGCAAGAGGAATCTAAGGTCCTGATCAGCCCCGAGGTCCCAGGAGTCCTCAGAAATGCCCCCAGGCACATATTATCCTGCGGACCTGCTCAGAAGGCCACTGGCCAGGACAGGAGTGAGGTCAGTGAAAGCCTCCAGGCTCCTGCCTGGGCATCGGCTGTCAGGGAGCTCTCCTGGTCTTCAGCCCTGATCTGAGCACCTTGTCGTTTTGTGGTTCTCAGGGTTTGAATTGTCCTTTAGATCCATCCGGTCGGGAGCCCTTCCCCACGGCCTCTTACCTGCGCGGCAGCCTGAGTGGGCACCACCCCCGGCCCCCTTGCTTAGCTCCCATTTTTTTTTTTTTTTTTTTTATGTGAGTGTTTTTGGTTGCAGCCCAGGAGCTCCACTTTGACTGGTGAGCCTGCAAGATGTTAGGTGAGTGCAGGCCACAAGGTGGCAGCAGAGGACTAGCCTGGACCTTGCTCTTGGAGTTGGGAGGCTTCCTGGCAGGAGGGAGAAGGCATTTCCTCACCAGAAGGGCAGTTTGGAAAGGAGAGGGAGTGAGACAGCATTTTAGAGGCTGGGCGATCAGTACCAACAGATGCAGAGAGATTCCAGAAGGGTGTCGAGGTGGGACTTGAATGGAAAGAATAATAATCATGTACTGAATATTTACGGTGACCTTGGCAATGTGCTTAACATATACACTATTTGACACAATCCTTGAAACAGCCTATAATTACCCCTTTTCTGCTTGTGAGAAACTAGGGGCTTGATTAATTCAATTACTTGCCAAGTTCACACAGCTGTTAGGTGATGGAGACAAGAATCCAAATCAGGTCTGTCTGCCCTGAACCTGGGCTCTGAACCTTTGATGGACAATTAAATGCCAGGCTAAACCAGGGTCCTCATGGTGTGGTCCTGGGACACCACTCTTGTTAGAAATGCAAGTTCTCAGGCCGGGACCAGTTTGGCTCAGTGGATAGAGCGTCAGCCTGAGGACTGAAAGGTCCCGGGTTCGATTTCGGGCAAGGGCATGTACCTTGGTTGTGGGCACATCCCCAGGAGGGGGTGTGCAAGGGGCAGCTGATCGATGATTCTCTCTCATCAATGTTTCTAACTCTCTATCCCTCTCTCTTCTTCTCTGTGAAAAATCAATAAAACATATTAAAAAAATAAAAGAAATGCAAGTTCTCAGGCCCCATCCAGATTTGCTGAATTGGAAACTGGGTCAGGCTCAGCAATTTATGTTTTCTAAAGTTCTCTGAGGGCCCAGCCAGCATAGCTTAGAAGTTAAGCATTGACCTATGAACCAGGAGGTCAGGGTACATGCCCAAGTTGTGGGCTAGGTCCCCAATGTAGGGGCACACAAAAAATAGCCGATCAATGATTCTTCTCATTATTGATGTTTCTCTCTCTCCTTCTCCCTTCCTCTCTGGAATCAATATATATATATATATATATATATATATATATATATATATATATATATATATGTATATAAAATAAAAAATAAAGCTCTCTGAGGAATTTTGATGCCAGGTCAACTTTGGGAACCACTTGTCTTATAGACAGGAGTCCAGTTTGCTTAACCCTTGGGTTGTGGTTTTGACTCTAGGTAATGTCTTTCACCTGTTCCTAGCGGGCATAGCCTCAAAGGTAAAGAAGTGATGTTAGTTAGGTTCACCTCAATTCCACCCCAACCTGCCAACACCTCTTTTTCTCTGAGGGAATAAAATCTTTGTAGAACTTGGAACTTTTCTCTTCATTAACATGACAAACAGGCTACCTCTATCAAGGGCAGCCAGTGAGACCAGCCTGGAATTTAGAATCTCCTTATAAATAAAGTGTCCACGTTAAGCATTAATGAAAGACAGAGATCTTTATGGCACCATTCATTTCTGGCCTTTCCAATTCAGTAGCTGAGAGTGTCTTCTGTCTTCACCCCTGCCACTAATTATGGACCTCTGCCTTGATTTGTGATGGTTTAGGTTCTTAACAAAACCATTATTCATCGAAAAATATTATATAATATGTAAGACCCAGAGGAAAAGATTCTAAATTGTTAATAGTTGCATTTCTAGCTAGGAATTTTTAGCTGCTTTTACCTTGTTTCTTTGTGTCTTTATTTATTTATTTTTTTTAACTTTGAAGTGTGTATAACCTTTTCAGAAAGAAAAAAATGCTGTCATATAAACAAGTCTTTTAATCTGGGCGATGAAACCAATGAAATGAAATTCCTGAGCCTGAAATTTATGAGCCTGAAATTCCTGATGGGGATGATTTGACGAGGAAGAACTGTTTGAAGTTTTCATATAGCCATTTAAGGGAAAAATAATCTTACTAATGTTCACTTTATTTGTTTGAAATTTGTTATGATTTCCATAGGAGATGGGATTCTTTTTGGCTGAGACTACAGAAGGATATGACCATGACCATGGTTAGGAGCACAGATTGACTCCACGAAGTTTGAACTACCTTCCACATTCTCACTTACATGCCAGCAGTGGATATGCATTTTACTTACATATTCATCAGTCAGGTTACAAATGATAAGCCTGTGCACTTATCTCTTGCCTTGAAGTCAGATGGTAAGATATATCAGGGAACCAGTAAAGCTCTAATTTTTTTGTGAATGTTTATCTAGACAAATATGCAAATCCTCTCTGCAGGCTGTGTTCCAGACACACAGTGGGTTGGATGAATGAGTTGCAGAACTAAAGCAACAAGATCTACTGAAGTGACCACCTCTCAGAAAATGGGCTTCTGGACACATCAGAACTCTTTAGAAGTTAGGCAGCCTTGGGGAGATAAAGATATCTTAAGGGCAACTCCTCATTATAAAGGGATAAAGTACAGCATGGGCAATATCCTATATAATAAAAGCCTAATATGCTAAGTGTCTGGTTGTCTGGTCGTCTGTTCAACCAATCAAAGTGTAATATGCTAATGATATGCTAAGGCCCCTCAGCTGCTTGCTATGATGTGCACTGAGCACCAGGGGGCAGACATTTCAACCAGTAGGTTAGCTTGCTTCTGTGGTCCAGCCAATAGGGATTGAGCAAGACAGGCCAGGCACATCCAGGAGCCCTCCTGCGGTCCTTCCCTGGCTGGCCAACCTCCTGTGTCCCTCCCTGGCCCTGATCATGCACTGATGGGATCCTTTGGCGGGTCTGCATCCTCTCACAATCTGGGACCCCTTGGGGGATGTCAGAGAGCTGGTTTTGGCCGAGGGACTCCACTGGAGCATGAATTTGTGCACTGGGCCTCTAGTAGTCAATAATATTGTGATAGCTATGTATAGTGCCAGGCGTATACTGGGATTGTTGAGAGGATCACTTTGTAAAGATTGTCTAACTACTATACTGTACACCTGAAACTAATACACAGTAATATTAAATGCCAACTTTAATTTAAAAATAATTTTATTTTTTTTTTACAAAGAAGTAGACTTAATTCTCCTCCCATTGAATCAGATCCTGTGACTTCCTTTGACCAAGTGAATGCACTTAAATGGACATTGTGAGACTTCTGAACCAGGTCTCAAGGACAACAGTCTCATTTGGAGGCACTGGGGTTAGAATTTCAACATGTGGATGTCAGCCCATAATACTGCCTAACGTCTAAGACAGCTTATTTTCCATGTATTCCCTGCCTACTGACAGAGGAGCAATTGTGTGAGCTCTGAACTGATCATCCATTAAGTTGCCAGGTACCATTCTTAGCAATACCCTTCCAAGTATCACAAATACATAAAACAGTTTAAGGAGTACAGGTCACCATGTCACCTTCCCACCCCAGTACCATGTCTTTCCTGGCTGCAATCTGGGGTTGCCTGAGCATCCTTTGGGGCTCACTGCCAATGGCAAGAAGGAACAGTCTGAAGGAGGAGGCCAGCAATCCGTGGAGACCACCACCACCCGGGGCCATCTCTGCTGACACTTCGGAAACCATCTTGTGTCAGAGGCAAGATAGTGGTGCGACTTTGACCAAACTCTCAAGGAGAGAAGCAAGCTCACATGGTTTGGGAAAAGCAATTTGCTCACATTCTAAGAATTAGGCCTGGTCTTTTAGTATCCAGCCTCCAATCAGAGACAGAAAAGCCAGTGACCAGAGGTGATGGCAGGATGGATGGTGCCTTTGTGTGTCTGTGACTGTTGACCTTGGTTATCAATACACACACAGCAAAGCAGGAATTAGTTAATAGAATAATCTAGATTTTTGAAGGGTAATCGGTTAGTAAGTATTTATTGAAGACTTGCTACCTGGGAAGCCCTGTGTGATGGGTTGTAAAGAAAGATTTCCATCTTAATTCCTGCTGTTTAAATAATTTCTGAAATGCTTGAGTCGACTTTTCTGCCTAATTATGTCTAAGTTAGATCACAGAGCTGGATCTGATTACTTGGCTCCTGTGGAGCCTCTGGTTGCTAGTTCTTGCTTCTAGTGATCACTGGCCTAGGGCTGGGGCTGTGGAATGGATCCAATTTATTGTCTCATCTGTCAACTCAACAGACATTGTTAAAGATCTTATTATGCATGCTGAACCCTGGCACCTGCAGACACGGACCCCAGGGCCACTGTGTTTAAAGACTCAATCTCAAAATTGTTCATTTGAGTGAATCCTTGAAAATAACAGCAAGTGTTACTTGCTTCATTCCAAAAGTGGAGCTCAGAGAAAATGTTCTAATAGTGAGTACCAGGTAGTGTGGTTCTGTGAAATTTAGTTACGTGTACCCACTTCATTTTGTGTGTATGGACAATGAAAAAAACTAAGAACTTTTAATCAGTAGAAACACCAATAAGAAAGTGAAAGACAAACTATGGGGCAGGAAAGACATTTTCACCAATTATTATTACAAAAGACTAGTGCCCAGAATACATAAATGACTCCTTCAAATCAATAAGAAAAAGACAAATAATTCAAAAGAAAAATCAGCAAAGGATCACAATGCATTCTTCATAAAAAGGAAGTGTAAATGGGCAATAATATGGGAGAATGTGCTTACTTCACTAGCCATGAAGGAAATGCAGAATAAAACCACCAAGAAATATTATAAACTCACCCAAGAGGCTAAAATTAACTCTGAAACACCAAGTGTTGGTGAGATGTGTAGCAGAGAAAATTTTTCCTCACCCTGGAACATAAAATGGGGCAAAGACCTTGGAAAACTATAGTTGAAGATCTTTATTCCTTATGACTCTGAGTATCTTTTCTGGGGACAAACTATGAAGAACTTGTGCACAAGTGCAATAGGAAGGGTGTATAACCAATAAGCAATGTTCCTAATAGCTTTGTTCCCGATTGTCACCAACTGGAATCAACCTGAGTGTCTATTAACAGAGGGATGGAGAAATAAATTGTGACACCTAGATACAGTGGAATATTATGCAGCAGTGAAAAGGAATATATGACAGCCACACACAATGGTGTGTGTGTTAACAAACATGATGAGAAAGGACCACAAGGAGAACGGCATCACTTCTGTCATGATCAGGACCACAGCCCCTCCCGAGCAGCCCGCCTTCCCCCCACCCTCCACCCCCCCACCCCTGCTTTCCTAGTGCTGGGGATGGGGCAAGAGCAGCCTCTGATCACCTCAATCATGACATGTGTGAAGCACAAGAATTGCCCTCGCCCTTCCGAGGGCATGGGCCTGCGTTCTCTGCAAATTGCACAAACCAAGACATGCGTGAGGGTTAATGGATTAGGCAAGTGCCCTCCATAGGAGCATGCTTACATTTAAAAGAAGTCTTCTGAAGACATTGCATAAAATACCATTGTAGGCCACGTGGAGATAGACTTGGGAACCAGCTGCCATTCAGGCAGAAATAATGGCTCGCTCATTGTGAGGCTGCATGGTCTAAAACCTTTTTTTAAAAAAATTATTTTAAAACCTCTTTTGCTGTCCTTTGCTAACCTCTGAGATAAGGTGCTAATAGATTCTACCAGAGAATTCCTCTAGTTTTGGGATTCAGAAAAAATACAGATAGATGAGTTTACCCTGGCAGAGGGGGTGGGGGCTGAGTCTTTGATGGAGCCCATGTTCCTTGAGCAGATAATTTCCCAATTGGTCCATTCCCACCCCCCCCCCCCCGCCCCCAGCTCAAACACACACACACACACACACACACACACACACACACACAGGAAGGCAGCAAGTGGAGTATGCCTTTCCAGCATTAGGAGAGAAGAAGCCCTGGGCTCAGCAGATCCTGGAGCTCACCATTCAGAAGCTGCCTCCAGCGCTCTGTGAAATCAAGGCCTCAATTCCTTCCTCCGTCCAAGGAGATTTAAATAGAATGATTGCTGAAGTCGATCTGAGCTCTGAAACAACTCTTTCTCCTTTGTTGCCGCATATTTCAGCAAACACTTCTCCAGCAGGCAATATGGATTTTACAATTCTCAATTCATTTAGCTGCTACTAATTATCTGCCTATGGATGGAATATCTGTATCTTGTAGTGGGTCAGAATTCCCCGGGCACACGCTGAGTGCTGGATTTAGGATGGAAAATTCCTACTTGGCAGAACTGGCAGTACTCCTTGAAATAATCACCTCACTGTGAATCAGTAGCCAAGACTCAGTTTGGTGCAGTGGTTCCCAACCTATTCTTGGCCACGCCTTGTCTAAGCATCTCTAAAATCCTGTGACATATAATTCTTATTATTCAAAAAGTGGATTCCTATTCATATGAAGGAAGCCTAAATGCCATAAACAAGTTTCCAAAGAACATGGCATCCTTGAAAGAGAGAAATAAAAGAACAAAGGGACAGTTGAAGCACTGAGGAAGAAATCACTAAGAAATTGTTAAATACTACTAATAATATGAAGTGTTATGAAAAAGTAGCAAAGTTTCAAAACATAATAGAGAACTGAAATGCATAAATATGTCACACAATATATTTATTTGTATACGAGGCAGCTAGAACCATAAGGAAGGAAAAAAATCACTGTTAATAACTTATTCTCAAATTGCCCCCCAATGGGGCATGTGCCCCATGTTGGGAACCACTGGTTTAATCTCTTGACTTCAGGTGCGCTCTGATGAGGGCCAGGCAAGATGCCAGGGTCCTGGGCAGCCAGGTGGCAAGAGGGCATGGTGTGCTGGGGCCTTTCTCACTTTGACTTCATTCCTGTTATCATCGGACACAGGCCTGGCTGGAAGCCAAGGGAACCTGCATGTGGCTCCTGTGCTGTGACTTAACCCTCCGATGCCTAGATCAGGCATGACTCATCCCTCACAGAGGGGCTTTCTCAGAAACCCCAGTTCTCCTTCAATTTCTTTTCAGTGCCACCCTTTGGCTGATCAGGGGTGGCACCGGGATGGAGCACTTTGACATCTTTGAGAGAGAAAGATGTAGACAGTATGCTTAACTTAGTTGGAGAATTTGGTTTAACCGATCTAGCCCCAGTGGCATGGCCTGTGACAACCCGCAGCCTTCCGGTTGATTCCTGGAGACGTACTTGCTCAGGGACCCTTCTGCCTCAGATTCTGTTTTCAGTGCTTCCTGTCCCACCTGAGATTCCCCACCAGCATGTTTCCTAGGAAACACACCTGCGTGAGTTCACTTGGGGAGTCCTGGGGGCAGCGCTACATTTCAGGAGGAGCTGTCACTGGAGTTTATCTCTCGGAATGCCCATCCACTCCTCTCCAGGAGTGAGCATAGGCTGCCCCTCTCATCCACAGCCTCTCAGTTTATCAAAAAATTCCTCTGGGCCAGGCACTCATCCTTTGCAGATATTATTTTATTTGATTTTCACACAACATCATGAAGGATTCACCTTTATTGACCTCATCCTGCAGAAGCACTGAACAGCTAGGTAAATGGTCTGAGGCTACCCAGCTGGTAAGGGACACACTTGGGACACACACAGGCAGTCAGATTCCAGAGTCTGTGATCCTGGCCCTGACACTTGACTGTCTCACATTAAAGCATTTTTGTCTAGGTCAGTGGTCAGCAAACTGCAGCTTGTGAGCCACATGCAGCTCTTTAGCCCCTTGAGTGTGGCTCTTCCACCAAATACCCACCCTAATTAAGTTAACAACAATGTACTTACCTATTCAATATATAGTTTAAATTTAAAAAATTTGGCTCTCAAAATAAATTTCAATCTTTGTACTATTGATATTTGGCTCTGTTGACTAATGAGTTTGCCGACCACTGGTCTAGGCAAGTGCAGAGCTCCCCAAAGGAGAGCCAAACTCACTGCCAGCCTCTATGTCTTTCCATAAATATGTGTATTTCTAAGTTTTGCATTAGGTAGTCAACCCTAGAGATACCCAAGATTGGGGATACTGTATTATATTGACTCCAAGACATCATTGATGGGAAAGTTCACCATAGTATTTTTAAAAATATATATTTTATTGATTTTTTACAGAGAGGAAGGGAGAGAGATAGAGAGCTAGAAACGTCGATGAGAGAGTAACATCAACCAGCTGCTTCTTACATACCCTCTACTGGGGATGCACCCACAACCAAGGTACAAGCTCTTGACCGGAATCGAACCTGGGACCCTTGAGTCCGCAGGCCGACACTCTATCCACTGAGCCAAACTGGTTAGGACAGTGTACCATAGTTTTAGGCATCATTTGAAAGAGGATACAAGGTCTCAGTGATACTACAGCAGGACTAGTGACTTGGTCACATTGCTTCTAAATTTCTTTAACTCATTTCAAAGTCTAGGTAACTTCTGCTGCCTACAGTCTCAGGCACTCTAACCAGCATTGCCTGGCTTCACCCTCATGCAGATATCTTTCTTTCTTAGCCCCACAAAGAGCTTGCTTGTTGTTTTCTCTGAAAATGTAAACATTGCAGTTATTCCTTCAGAGTTAAATATTTGTTTCACTAATGTCACAGGGATACCCCACTGCTCTATTTTCTTCTTTTTCCAAAAACACACAATAAGCATTTCACTTCAATGCTGAATCACTGTATATTTTGGAAGACTTGATTCCTTTTTGTTACGGAAATGCTGAATCACATAAAAAAAAAAAAAGTGAAAAGAATGGAATAAGGAACTCCCACGAGTCCATTATCTAACTTTAGCAATTACCAACATTTTGCTGTTCAGGTTTGAAGACATTTAAAACTCCGAGCGTGAGCCTAGACAATGGGCGTAGCTCGCACTGCGTGGGGGCTCGTGGGCAGCCACAGTCTACCGCGGCGGCCGGCCTTCCGGTTGGGAGAGATGGAGGCCACCGTTTCTGCAAGATGCAACCCCATTTCAGAGAAGCTAACATGTGAACTACAGTGCATCTTCGCATTGAAGACATGAAACAGCAGCGGTGCGGCCAGTGCCTAAGGGGATCATGATTTCCCTTACTCAGTTCTTTGTTACGTTTTTCTGTTTTTATCTTCCCTTTTCCCCATTTTGGCCTCCCCTCAGACCAAAACACAAACAGAGCAGAATCTTTGCAAGCACCTCCTTCTCCTCATCCAGATTTTAGACTGTCAGGGCCAGGGAGCCTCCAGCAGTCCATTGATCATGTTGCCGGGTTTGACTGGAGAGAGAGCCCAGTGCTTGCTGCTTGCTGCTTTTCTGGAGGTCGGGTCACCCCCACATGCCTGAGGATGCATATGCAACTCTGTGCTGGCCCAGGATCACCCCCAGGTGCCTGAGGGTGCGTGTGCAGCTCAGTGCTGTCCTGCTCTCGGCTTCTGAGACCAGACATGTGTGTTTCTTGAACCACAAGCGGTGCTCTCTGTCTGCAGAATTAGTGCCTGAGCCAGGTGCTGAGGTCCCATATCTTGAGGGTCCTGCCACAAGGGCTCAGGCACTTGCCTTTCTTCTTTCTTGCCCCTGGTGGTAGGTCTTGTTCTCTCTCCGGACAAGCTGTGTTCCTGGATCAATATCCTGATAAAATATCCCCTAGGCCTGGAAACAGGCCTCCGAGTTTGTGAATTCTCATGTCAGGACTTTAAGGCTGGGTGCTGGGGCTGAGTGTGAGAGGCTGGAGAAGACAGCTGGGCCAGGAGATGCCATCTCTGGGCTCTGACCCCACAGTGTTGCCCCGGGGCAGGAAGCAGTGTGGGCAGAAACCTGCCGAGGCCGGGAGTCTCATCCACAGGTCAGAGGAAAGCTGCAGAGTGGACGGGATGACAGGCACCGAGTTCTGATCTTACCTCTGCTGATGGCTATCTGTCCAAGTCCCTGTGAGGTCACACTTCCGGGGCCTCACCACTTCGCTGCACCCTGGCCAAGCTCATGGCCAGCCTCTTCTTCCTTTTGTCTGCAGGCTTTCTCCAAGCACTGTGGGGGGCCCATGCCCGGGCTCTGCAGCCTCAACAAATTACTCCAGGAAGAGAATATAAGCCCTCCGGCTTCCTGATGAGATCCTGTTCTGCTCTACTCCCAGACCGTCCTCGGGGACTAACCTCCTGTTGCCCTCACTGGCTGTCTTCTCTCTCTGTGCTCACTGTTTCACTTCTCTGTGTTCTCACGTCTCTCTCTTAAATAAATGACCTGCGCTTGAACCCTTGTTTGAGGATCTGTCTCTGGGGGGAAAAAAACCTAAGACAATGAGCAAGTGGGCCATTTGATTTCCTCAGGCCACAGGTTTCTCACCTCTTAGGTAACAGCAGAGTTTGCAAGTGTGTGTGCTGTTGGTTTCCTGGGCATTTTTACACATGCCGTCTTATTTGGAGCTCAGGAAAGACCTGTCAAGGTCCTGTTATCCCATTTGCAGATGAGGAATGAGGTCCTGAGAGGTTTGCTGAGTTGCCCAAGACCCTTCCACTGTAGGTGGCTGAGCTGACTGTAGGAGCACAGGCCTTGAACTTTGAGACCACCTCAGATTCCTCTCCAGTGGGTTTTTTTTTTTAATATACTTTTATTATTGATTTCAGAGAGGAGAAGGGAGAGAGAGAGAAATATCAATGAGAGAGAGACACTGACCAGCTGCCTCCTGCACGTCCCCTCACTGGGGATCGAGCCCACAACCCAGGCATGTGCCCTTGACTGCAACTGAATTTGGGCCCCATTCAGTTTACATGCTGATGCTCTATCCACTGAGCCTAACCAGCTAGGGCCTCTCCAGTGTTTCTTGTCCTCACAGTTTCTCTTCAAAAAAGTTGTTCTTATATTTCTCAGAGTCCAGGAAAGAAGAATTCAGTGTCCAAGACAGATTCCACCATCTGGGCTTTGTCCTTTGGGGCTGTGGTCCGTCTTGGCTGGAGGAGGGGCCCCTGGGGTCTCTGGTAGCCTGGTTGGGCTCAGCATCCTCCACTGGGCTCGCCAGGGTGCTGGCCTCCCGGGCCACTGAGCCTTAAGGAAGACAGTCACACCTCGAGATCCGACCTCGGGCAGGCCTCTCTATGGGCATCAGGCCTTCAGCCCCCGTGTCACAGCTGAACCCTGAAGTACAGTCAGGGCTGCCTTGGCTATAGGCTGCAGGATGGCTTGTTTACATGGCCCCACAGCTCCACTTGGCCGATCTCCTAGCAGCATTAACTGGGTCTCGGTACTGACTCTCAGCAAGGCCTGTTATAGAACCTCCTGGGAGAAAGGCCACCATGTTCTAGGCAGTGTTTCCCAAAGTGTGGTACGCGTACCCCCAGGGGTACGGGAAGAGTTTGGTGGGGGTACGCGTTGCACCGGAGTTTGGTGGGGATAGGCACTGCACCGTGCTTAGCTGCACCTAATTCTACGTCCTCATGAGTACAAGGGGTACTCAGCGTTACGAAAATTATAGAAGGGGTACACATATGTCAAAAGCATCTTTACTTCTTACAAAGGAAGAAGTAAAGATGCCCCAGTGGGACACTCGCTGTATTATTAGCCAATCCCATGGAGCAGGCCTTTGGATGCAGTCCACCCAACAGCGCTCACCTGGTCCCAGATCCCACCCAGCCTTCTGGCAGGAAAACAAGCGTGGGCTGTGAACTTTGTCGGCAACTCTCTTGGATTTGTGGGTGGCTTTCCTTGTTTATTTACATAACACTGTCAGCACGGCAACTTCCTCTGTTCCTTCCGTTTCTCATTCTCAGTCTCATGCTCTCCCTTAGTTTTTGAAAGGTGACAAAATCCAGCCAATGCCATTTGGACCTGACATTCCTCAGGGGAGGCTGACAGTCATCCCCGCCTCCATCTGTTTCTGGCTATTTCAGGTCCCCGCTCCCCGGTTCCAGGGCTGGTCAGGGGCTGGTTTCTTGGCCAACACCTGGCTGGGCCGTCGCGACCACTCACACGGAGTATTTGAAAAGGTGCCCTTTCCCATGTAGGTGGTCTTCATACTGCTTGACAGAAGCAGCAAAGACCAGGTTGAGCCTTTCAAACTCAAAGCCACCTCGCAAGCCTTTTTCTATTTTTCTGGGCTGTTTTTACTTTGAGAGGCTATTTTTGGCCATTAGCTTTGATCGTGATCAGAGTGATGGGGAGGCAGTGATGCTCTGAGTGAGGGAGGCTGGCAAGAGGCTCAGCCCCCAGGCCCAGGGATAGCGATGGCTAGTAGCTGCAGAGGGCCCGGCACGCTCACATCACTATGGGGTTCGTGCTGAGTCAACGAGCTCCGGTCAAGGCAGCGGTGCTATCTGGGAGGGTAGCCACCTGCGGAGAATCACGACTCTCGGAGTGGAAGGACCTTCCTAGGGACTCTAATGATCAGATTCGAATAGATCTGTTGCAAGGGAGCAGGACGCAGGCAAGGCCAGGTAAGCTTTGAAGGAGGGGGAGAATAGTGACCTCCGAGTGTAAGGTATGTGAGCCACACAGAGAGTTGCCTTGCTTAGCAAAGGGGAAGAATGAGGGCCCTAGGCATGGAGGATGGGGACAAGAAAGGCGCTAAGGGCCACCAAAAGTGGTTTTTCAGTTTTGCCGGGGATAGCCCTCACTTTGATCTGTGTCAGCCAAACTTTAGAGCAGTCTTTCCCACCCATTTGTGAGTGATGCCACCTCATGTTAAAAATTATATATATATATAATTTTTGATCTGACATTTATATGCATATATACTGTATATACATATATATACATACACATATATTTATACACATATATACATATATATTTATACATATGTCAGATTTATACATATACACACACGTATAAATTTATACATATATACACACACACACACACACACATATACAATATATATGGCCCTTGGGGGCTCCAATCCATTCCAATATATATTGGAACAGTAGGGAATGGTGGAGGGAGCAAAAGTCAGAAAGGAGAATTTAAAAGATAATACTTGAATCTCCATGTTCCCACATTTAGAATGGGAGAAATACAGTATTATTGTGAGGATTCACTAAGTGTCTCAAGTATCTTGTAAACAGTGAAACTCCCAGGCAAATGTCCACTTCAATGATCTTGGGAAACACCTCCCTTAACACTGTTAATTACTCTCACCTTTTGAAAATTAGCGGAAGATCTTACAGCATCTTTCTGGGTTTGCAAACTCTGAGTGAGGAAGGATCCCAGCAGGCCCGCAGGCAGCAGTGATCTCTGCTCTTGGATGCCCCTGGAAGGAGCTGCCAAAGCGGCATGCTGGGAGGTTCCGGGAGACGGCAGCGGGCGTTAGGAGCAGACAGGGCCGCATCTTGAACACGCGGGGCTGCCTGAACCCTTCGTCTTGCGTTTTCTCAGTCTGCAAATAAAAGCCTTCCCCGAGCTCTCACTGGTTTGGCTCAGTGATAGAGCATAACCTGTGGACTGAAGGGTCCCAGATTCTATTCTTGTCAAGAGCACAAGCCTGGGTTTCAGACTCTATTCCCAGTAGGGAGCATGCAGGAGGCAGCTGGTCAATAATTCTTTCTCATCATTGATGTTTCTATCTCTCCCTCTCCCTTCCTCTCTGAAATCTATAACTATATCATCTATCTCTATCTCTATCTCTATCTATATCATCTATATCTATATCTATCTATATTTATACCTATATGCCTTCCCTGACTAGTGGGGAGTGCAATGTTAGTCACTGCTGCCTGCGAACCTTCTTATTCAAATGTCAAACCTATTACCCAGCAGAGGAAGACAGGGTTTTAATTGAATGTTTCCTCCAACCTTCAGCCCTCCACAGCGATAACAGACTGCCGGTGGCATTATGGCCTTTTTGCAAGACCCAGACTGGAAAAAGCAAATGATCTCCAAAGAAATGCTTGGACCGGAATAAGTCTGAACTTGTTTGTTTTTGATGTCCCTGTATCTTCTGCCTGCCAACATTTGCTGCTCGCAGAAGGACTCCCTGCTGTGACAGGCCTTCACGCAGGTAAAACCTAAAGACGTCAAGCAAGAAAGGTCGAGGGAGAATCGGGCTGACACTTTGAAGGGCGTGTCTTGCTTTCCTTGTAACTATGAAGGTGCTCAGCCTGGGAGGCATCAGACACTGCCAACCCCCCGTTTAGCCCCGGATTTTCTCTTTCTCTCCCTATGGCTAAGCTTCTAAAAAATAAACTATGCTCACTGTCTCCATTTTTATATTCAATCACTGCCCATCTGCTTTCCTCCTGGGTGTGAATGTGTGTGGATTGTTATAAATGGTGAAAGAAGGCAATTAAGTGATACAAAGTTTATTTTTAAAATTTTATTATTTAAATCCATGTTTTTCTTGATTTTTTTTTTTTGAAAGAAGGAGCGAGAAACATCATGAATCAACTGGGACAACACTCAACCAACTGAGTTACACAGGCCAGACCTGATTTGTGTTTAAAACAACCTCTTAGTGTGGTGCTGAAGCAAGAAGGCTGGGGCTGTGACAAGAGTCTCTCTCTCTCATTCTCTCTCTCTCTCTCTCTCTCTCTCTCTCTCTCTCTCTCTCTCTCTCTCTCTCTCTCTCTCCTATTGAAAATATAGTTCCCAACTTTATTTATTTTTTTCTGGTTGCACAGCAAGGCTCCAGGATGTGTTCTTGTGCTTGACAAAGAGCCTGAGGCAGCTGTAGCTGCAGTTTTGACATGATGCTCAGTGGCGTGTCACTTCTCTGTCTGCTTTCCTTCAGTCCGAGGCTGTGAAACACGTTCCCTGCCTGTGCACAGCTGGGGAGGGCTGCTTACCACAGTGTTGTCCTCTGTTTTGGTGGCCTGCTGTCCACATTGGCGTTCGAGGATCCTAGGATTTCTAGTCTTCCTGCAAAACCCTGATATCTTATCATGTGGATGCAGGAAGTTTTTTTCCCCCCAATGCTTCCTTTGCTTCGGTTTTTAGGTGTGATTGAATTCTGCAAAAGCCCTCAGGAGAGTGAAAGGATGTTTTTTGACAGGCACTTGAAATCCTCTGTTCGTCACATTCCATTTTTACTTGGTGTTTGAGCTACTGTCTAGCACGTGGTACCTGCAAGCTCTGTCTCTCTCACAGGCATGTACACCATGGGTGGCCCCTCATGCCTGGTCCCAGCCCACATAACCGCAGAATTTACTATTTTCAATCCATTCTCCATCTCTGAGCCTATTTGGGAAATAGTAGACTTCTTGCTCCTGAATTGACCCACTACACTATTTCCAGGTCTTGATCACCAACGACGTGACATGGCCCTTGGGGGCTACAGGACCCTCAGTAAGACCCTGCTACCCTCATTGTGTCCCCGGATACAGAGCGTGTGAGAGATATTGATGTGTGCAGGTTGCTCCTGCACCGTGTGTACACCACATGGCTGGCCCATCTTTCAGTTCTCCTTAGCACCGCCGATGTGATTGAGCAGTCTCAGAATGAAATCTTGGGACTACCAAGAAGAATTATAAAAATCTTGAAACTCTTCTCCAAATTGACTAACATTGAAAAAAAACTCCCTGATCATGTCTTACCAGAGACCTCAGCCATCTGCTGAGTTGGTATTTGGAGTTTTCTTCTCAAAGACAATTTCTCCACCTTGTTCATTATTGAACTCAGAGCCTTTATCTCTACCTATAAGTTGTTTAACAGGAAGCTCAAATGCTATTTCTTTATTACTCAGAGTAGTTTCTCTTCTGTCTCAACCATTCTTTCCAGCACAACCTTGGCACCTCATTTCCACATTGAAATACTAAACAAAAGGGCAAACTTCCCCTCCTCTCTCTTGAATTTTGCCAATCCCCTCAGAATATAAAACTAATTATATTTAGTTTTATATTTAAAATTAGTAGTGTTCTTTTCCCTTATGGCACACAGGTCAGACCTTTCAAATACTCATCCATAGATTTATATTTCAAATAGTTTTTTTAATATTGGTTCATTACAAAGAAGACACTTCAAACTCAGGAATCCATAGCCATTTCAGTTACAACTGATCCACTAATTCACACCTATTACAATAATTACGACAATTGTTATGATGACAGAAAAAATTATTACATTATTATCAAGTCTTGGCATACATCTGTTATAAATACTTTTGATAGCTCCCAACTACACACTCATTATTGCATAAAAGAATATTTTCTGTGGATTCCATACTTAAATGGATTTAACTGGTACTGGGCACCAGAGCAGTGTGTCAGCCGGGACACATTATTGATACACGGTGACTTTTCTGATTGAAAGGTGCCCTACTTAATATTTGCAATGCTACTTTTGTCTACTCATGTCTGGCATTCAATTAAGAATTGAAAATAAAATCAGTCAAACTTCTAATCACTTGGAATACATAACTCCAAGTCATTAGCTTATTTAAATTGTGGAATCAGTTTAACTAATCAGGTACACGTATCTGAACAGACATACTGAGTGTGTAGAAGCCCATCTTAGGGGTTGGGACTGTGTGTGCAGGGAACCGAAACCCTGAATAGACAGATGGGATTACCCCACATGATGATCACTCCATGCTTTTGTGTGTGGTGCTTGTTTTCCCGGGCCTCACCCACACCCGAGCTAGCCCTGGGCTTGGTTGATGGCGACAATGGTTTTGACCCCGATAATCTGCACTATTTGATTTTCAAGACTGTCTGTCTTGGGTTTCCAGGGGCTCACTCACTCCTCAATGGTAGTTCACTGGGCCTCGGTGACTATTGTAGTTTTCCTGCCCCTGTCTGAACGACCCTCCCACGGGTTAACAAGAATCTTGGGGGTTCAGCCTGAACTTGCAGTGGGGCAGAATTGGGTGACAAATGTGGGCTGTAGAAGAAAGAGGAACCACCAACAGCATCTCAGACATAGTGTCACACCCAGTGGAAAGTTTTAGAGACTGGGTAGGAAGCAAAACCTAGATCATGCTGACGAAGGAGACCCAACAGGGAAAAGAGCCAAGGAGACATCTTTGAGCCCACAGACTGTGGAAGGTGGAGTCTTTCATGGGGCGGGGGTGGGGTGGGTAGGGAGATGGGGGAGGCTGTTGACTTGGGGTAGGAAGGAACTGAGAAAGACTGGTGACATTTTTCATTTTTTCTGTCATTGTTGGCAATTTAGTTTGGCAGAAGATTCTGTTCACATCTCCAGGACTTCACTGCTCCTCAAGCTGGAAAGGAGCCCCTCAAGGGATTGCACATCTTTAGCCCACATGGTGTGATCTGATATCCAAGTAATGGAAAATCCTAAGTCTTGTACTTTTAATGTTATTATCCCTTCTTTTACAAAACTTTCAAGGGAGCATGTAACAGTCCTCAAAACTACCCTCATACCATTGGGCTGTATAGTTCCTACATATATCAGCTCTTCCTTAATTTTAGTGTGCTCTCTGCCTTTCTAGGGCACCCATTTAGTGAAATCTTCTGTGGGTTAGGCTGCCATCACATTCCTCTTTGTCTAAAATTCATAATCCCAATGTCCTAGAGCCAGACCTTATTGATCTGGAATTATTCTTGCACAGTTTCCTAGGGCATGTTCCTGGAAGCTCAATGTAGGAGGGTCACAACTCTTATAGCTCAGCTGGTACAGAGATGGAAATGCAAGAGAGCATGCACAGGCTACCATTCTGAGGCTCTGCCGTGGTTGTGAATGTCAAGAGAATAGGTGGTTCCAGCCCAGGTTTGTGCTTATTTCCTCTGTTTTATTGTAATGTCTGTCTGCTACCCCTGCCTCCCTGTCCCCTGCTCCAGTTCTGGCTTGTCAGCCTAATGAAGTGACCTTAGCACTAATTATTCCATTCATTATGCCTCTGAGCACCATTCTACATGTTAATGCCTCTATCAATAAGAGTGAGGTGAAGGGTTCTCAATACTGGATCCTCCTAATGCCCCTCTGGTCGCTGCAATGCCAGCTTGATTTTGCAAGGTTGTCATTTGCTGTCAGTTATGGGCTGTGCGATTTGGGCTGCAATGGCATTCCAGGAAGGAATCCAGAGAGAAATGTTGTTCTTCTTTTTGAAAATCAGAAGATCCAGGTTATCCTTGGTAGCAAGGTAGACCCTGCTTTTCTGGTAAAAAGTCTGTGTTTTCACATTCTCACAATCACTGCAGTCTTTGCTGAGAGAGAAATACAAATCAGCTGAGGCCCTCCTCCAACACCCCAGGGATGCTGATGGTCTGGTTTGACAGTCAAAGCTACATGCTAGAAATGGCGTAAGGATAGTATAGGGACCAATGCACCCATAAGAGAGAGAATCATGGCCAGTGGGTCTCCTTGGAGTAGAGTACAAAGCTGTGATCTATGAAGAGATGAAGGCCCTGGGCCTCCCCTGCCTTTACTTGTGTAGCTTTAGCTACTGTCTCAGTTAATTCAGGCTGCTATAACAAAATACCACAGGCATTGTGGTTCATAAACAACAGACATTTTATGTCTCATAGTTCTGGAGGCTAGAAATCTGAGATTAGGTGCCAGCATGTCTGAGTTCTGGTGAGGGACCTCCTCCAGGTTGCAGTCTGCTGACTTCCCACTTACAGAAGAGGTTAGGGAGCTCTCTGGAGTCTCTTTTTTAAGGACACTGCTCATGAAACTGTGCCCTCATGACCTAACTGCCTCCCAAAGGCTCCATCTCCTAATACCATCACCTCGAGGGGTAGGATTTCAACCATTGAATTTTGGAGGAAGAAAGACAAACATTTAATCTATAGCAGTTAACCTATATTTAGATCCTATGATTCCTGTCTGTAGAATAAAAGGATTGTTATAGATGGTTTCTAAATTCTAAGCTGAAAGCACTTGCAGAATGTCATAGATTTAATGTTTCTAGACTTCAATAAGGCACATGGAGATACTTTATATATCCTACATAGAATGAACAGTGGAACGACTGAACAACAGGTCACTATGACATACACTGACCACCAGGGGATGCACACAGAACATGGTGGGTATCTGCAGCAGGCGGCAGAATATAGAACACGGTGAGCATCGGCTGTGGTGGGATGGTGAAACAGGTGAGTGGGGGTGCCAGACCAAAGCGGGGCACAGGTTGCTGTCATCGGGGAGAGCCTCTGGTGGTTACTGAAAATTCTTTGCTCCTATGTGCCACGGCCCTACCCGGTGCTTGTACCTGCTTGCTCAGCACAGTTAATGGTTGCAAGTGGCAGCTGCTTGCCTTGGTCACCCCTGAGGGTTTCTCCACCTCCCCCTGCTCCTGAGGGTGATTTAAGCCTACATCCTGCCTATTTAATCCAGATTTTCTGGGTTATTTTGGATATAAACTCAATTCAGAAGCTCCCCCTTTTTCTCTAGATTCTGGATGTTGATGTGGATGAAAGAGAAGCCATTATTGTGCTGGGAACCATTCTTACTTCCCTTAAACATAAGGCATTGAGGTCCTTTGTTATTAAACTCCTCAGTTTTGTCTGGTGCTTCTGTCCCTGCCCTCCCTTTTGTTTTCCCTCCCTCAGGTCCCTGGAGGGCTGAGAGATCTACCAGAGCATTTATACCTACTTTCTTTATTTTGACTTTACTTTCTCCCCCAGTTTATCTAGTCTAGATTGGAGCGGACCCTGGCATTTCATATATTCTCATTTTTCTTTGAAGAAGCTAGCATTTTATGTTCTGTATTCTTTACAGCTTAGACTTGCAACAAAAAAACTTCAATAAGTTTGCAAATAAAAACTCATCTATTTTAAGTCTTTGCTAAAATTCTTCAAATTATTTTTAGAAGCTCAAAAGGATTGTAAGACTCTTTCTTTGGATTCTGGGTAATTCTTCCTAGGAGGTAACACTTGCCACTGACTCAGGGCAAGTTGATAAAAAAAAAACCTGATAAGAAAGTGTGGAGATGGGAGATTGGAGGAATAGCTAAAAGGATCCCATAATAAAGTGGGATATATCTTCACTTATTTAACTTAAGTCCATTTTCCCATTGGCAGAAATAAAACAGAGTCATCATCAGGCCCTAATAGCAACTTGATGTGAATTAGTTTCTCTTCTTTACACAATCTGAGTTCTGAGAGCAATTGACAGGGGAGAGTGGGTTAGGATAAGGGGGAAGGGGAGGACAGGTGGAGTGGAGAGAAGAGGCAATCGGGAGCTTTATGGGTAGGGAAAAGGAAAGAGGG
This sequence comes from Pipistrellus kuhlii, assembly GCF_014108245.1. Lineage (NCBI taxonomy): Eukaryota > Metazoa > Chordata > Mammalia > Chiroptera > Vespertilionidae > Pipistrellus > Pipistrellus kuhlii. The sequence goes on along the minus strand of NW_023425438.1, from coordinate 45,762,003 downwards.
GACACAATGAGGGGCACTACATCACCCAATTATGCCAGATTTGGGGAAACTTGAGGTCAGCACATTCAGGCAGAGGAAGCGAGAGGTCTGTGATCAGAACCAGGTCAAGATTTAGCTCACTTCTTTCACCCAATTCCTTCAAGCCCTTCCCTTCTGGCAACCACCAGTCCACTCTTTGTGTCTATGAGTCTGCTTTAATTTTGTTTGTTCATTTATTTGGTTCCTTAGATTCCACATATAAGTGAAATCATATGGTATTTGTCTTTCTCTGAATGACTTATTTTACCTCTAGGTCCATCCATACTGTTGCAAAGAGTTAAGATTTCATTCTTTTTTATAATATATATATATATATAATCTCCCACCATTTTTTGTCCACTCAACTATTGAGGGGTACTTGGGTTGCTTTCATATCTTGACTATTGTAAATAATGTTTCAGTGAGCATAGGGGCTCATATATCTTTTTGAATTAGTGTTTTGGATTTCTTCAGATAAATATACAGAATTGGAATTGCTATGTCATAAATTAGTTCTATTTTCAATGTTTTGAGGAACCCCATATTGTTGTTCATAGTGGCTGAACCAATTTGCAATCCACCAATAGTGCATAAGCGTTCCCATTTCTCCACATCCTCACCAATACATGTTTGTTGATTCATAGATGATAGGCATTCTGACAGATTTGAGGTGATCTCATTGTGGTTTTCATTTCTCTGAAGATTAGTGATGTTGAGCATCTTTTCATGTATCTATTGGCCATCTCTTTGGAGAAGTATCTATTCATGTCCTCTGCCCATTTTTTAATTGGATTGCTGGTTTTGGTTGAGTAGTATGAGTTCTTTATACATTTTTAATATTAACCCATTATCAAATGTATCATTGGCGAAAGCCTTCTTCCACTCAGTAAGTTGTCTTTTCCTGTTGTTGATGATTTCCCTGGGTGAAAAAGGTGAAGGGACTAAAAAGTACAAATTGTCACTGAGATGTAAAATACAGAATGATAGGGGGTATGATAAAAAACATGGTGATAACTATATATGGTGCTGGGTGGGTGCTGGAAATATTGGGGGGAACACTGTGTAAAATATATGATTATCTAAGTTCAATACTGGATACTTGAAACCAATATAAGATAATATTGAAAGCAAACTGTAATTGAAAAAAAATTAACAAAAAGAATTGACTGTTGATTTGTAAAAGTATATAGGAGACTTACTATTCAAATTTCCAGATAACTCAAAGTGATGGAAGTAATCTTCAGTAACACAGAGGTTCAGGCAGCAAAAGAAAAAGGAACCTGAATGGTTCAGTGGGAAGATAAGCTGTTTGGAAATGTATAAGGACAGAATAATGTTCGAATGACCTGAACTCATTATGGTGCAAAGGGTTCAAGGCTGGGGTATAAGATTCTAAAATTAGAGCTTTCACCTCTAAAGTGAGACAAAAAAGAGTAATTTGTTTATTACACATGACTGAGAAAAATAGGTGTTCTTTTCAGTGTTCTGTATTCTGCCTCCTTGCTCTGTTTCTGTAGGAAGAATCAGAATGCTTTCCAAACTTTTGCTTTGATCACTAACATCGGAAAGGGTGACATTGCTTGATAGGCAGGAAAAAGAAGAAGTCAGCTTTTTTTCCCCTTGAAAGCTCCTTGTGTTCTGAGCTTTAGACTTCCTTTTAAGGATATCTTTACTAAAACCATTCTATCACATGATGGCAGCAGAGATATAACATAAATTTATAAGCTATGATGCATGGATGCACCCCAATGGGGAGAACATCTAATTTATGCTTGTCCGTGTATTTTTCTTTGGTAGGTGTTTGTGTTCTAAGTTCTGGGAGGCATCAAACTTAGAAAGGCCTTGTAATTCTAGACAGGATTAATATGAACAGTATTTCATCTGGTAGTGAAATCATAAATAAGAGAAGGTACTTTTATGTGGCCTCTAAATTTTTTGAGATACTACTCAGGTGCCCATAAAAACCAAAACCAACTCTCTACTTGCATTCTTAATTCTCTCTGCACCTCATTTCTTTCCTGGACAGAGACATTTTTCAGGCTAGATAGGAGACAAAGAGCACCTACCTATGAAAGACTCAGACTTCCCTTTTTCACATTATCTTCATCCTAACTCTGAATTGCTTCTGTTTTCCTCAAAGAAACTTTTTTTCTTGGGTCCTAACCAGTAACCAACAAAACAACAGGGGAAATATGGACTTCATTAGGATGGGTCCTAAACCTTTGTCTGGGAAGATTTGTATATTTTGCCACTCTCTCAGAATGTACGTTGTTCAAGGGTTCTGTAGAATAACCAGTCTTCTTTGATGACACCAGATTTTCTCCTGAGAGAGAATGCAAATGCCTCTCAGATCCATTCATTCATCAAACACAAGAATGGTGCAAATTATACACCACACACTGGGGAACTAATTCTAGCCAGTTGTCATACTAACCATGGGTCATGGTATTCTAAGTTCCTTACACATATTACCTCACTTGATCCTCCCTACTTTGCCATGAGGTAGTTGCCAGCAACATTCCATTCATCTTACAGGTGAGGAAACAAAGGCACTTGAAGGTAAAGTTAACAAAACCAGGTAGCCAGTCACAGACAGATTTATGATTAGCAACCAGCCAGTCTGACTTCAAAGTCCATGCTATTCACCACCACAAAGGGTCTGTCTTCAATTTATAATCTAGTAACGAATGAAAGCATACAATCTAAGGCAGACATGCTGAATAAAAAAGATGACATTTTGGTGACATACTGGATCTGACTCAGGAGAAAAGCTTGGCCCAGAACATGAGTTGATTCATTAAAGGTTCATGATTGATACAGGGAAAAATTAGAAGACAGAAAATCCCTCCATCTAGAGAGTGAGATGGACATTTTCTTTCCTCACTTCAATGCTGGACATCCCAAGGTTTCATATGGGATCTTTGATAAAATATGAGGATAGTTACTTTCAGATGTTTCGATTGGAGATTTGATATGAAGAGGAAGGCAATGGTTAATGGCCTGTGTTTTTGGAACTATTTTGGTGGAGCGCTTTTGTGGGTGCTTTTGAGTGTTTTTCACTTTCACTGTTTTTCCACTTTGAATGCCTTCCTACCAGGAGTCCCCTTTAAACCTGGAAAGCTCTGAGATAAGCAGCGGGCTACATAGCTGTGGTGCTGAATTCAAGGGTGAGAAAGGAACCTTCAGATCTCCTCCTATTTTGTTCCTCTCAGCTCCTTTGGGATACAAAAGGTGGAAGGGAGTCAGGGCAGAGGCTCTGTCCAAGAATAGAGTCTGCATTTATGTGAAGTATGTTTTGGGCTATAATTCTCAGGAACCAGGTTGAAGCAGATGGGTTATATAAACCCAACACTGAGCTCTTCACATGAAAACAGGGAAATTAATTCTCTGCCGGAATAGCAAAGGTATCCTTAAATCATATTCTGGGTGCATCCAAAATTCTGTTAACTTTATATTTTCCAGTTAAATTTTATTTTAAGAATAACTTGGAGTTGTTTAGTTTCTCTTGTCTTAGAAAAAACTCATTTTGGGACAATTTAAGTCCTCTCTGTTTTGACTTTTCCACATTTTGAGATTTGCATGTGTAAGTTAGAAATTAGATTTCTAAAAACACCTGCTTTCTTTATACTTTTAGAGAATAGAGATGAGTAAGCTCTTTTCTAGCCCACTTTTAACTGTCTAAAGTTTGAGAAAAACATCTTCAGAAGATAGATCATTGAATTGTGTCCATTTTTAGGAACTGTGATATCAAATAGTGCTAAGCGCACTCAAAATGATAAAAATCCAAGGAACAAAAATAATGCTTAACTTTCATTTTACAGTTGAACCATTTGAACTATTAAAAGTGAGACAATTTATTATAGTGCAAAAGTTTATGTTTTCCCATTTCTAAAGAGATAAATAAACAGAGAAATGGGCCCGTATTTCTCTAAAGATGAATGAATATTCACTAAAAGCTATACTGAGTAGGGGCTAAAAATACAGCCACTTGTAGTAGCTCTTAAGCTACCTGCATTGTACAAGGTGGAAGAGAAAGTATCTTCACTTGCCCCAACTTACTCTTTATTCAATGCACTTAGTCTACCTGTCACACTAGGTCTTTCCTTTTATGTTTACATTATCAAGAAGCAGTTGGGCTTAGATGGCCAATCTGAGGTGGGGTGAAGAGAGAAGGTAGGCCTTATTGTTATCATTTTGACCAAAATGGCTGTGTGCATCTGAAACCCTAGAACTGAAACTTTTAGTCACTTGTCTTCAGTTTTTAATCTTTATGTTGCCAAGCATCCTTATTAAAAATAAATAAAATGAATTATGAAATAGGAGAAGGATGCTGTGTCCATTAGTAAGATTACTCTAGGGTTGCATTTAATTAGTCAATTAAAGTCCTTTTCTATGGAAGATGCATCTGTATATCCTATAGAGAGAAAGCTGCCCATTGTCAGTCAACCCTTGCTCTAATTCAGAGACTCACGTAGGGCCTGATAGGATTAATAGGACCATTAGCTCTAACATGAGTTCAAATGATAAATGTACCTTGGAGAAGTGTGAAGTAGTGAGGCTCTCACCTCAATAGTTCAGAAAGAAGTTCTGTTGGTCAGTTCTGTTCTGTTGACTATGCTCATCAAAATTCAGAGGTAAGCAGAATAAGTTATCATCATCATCATCATCTTTCAGTGTGTAAATTCTCTCCGCCAGCCTTCCAGCATTCTCTGTACAGGCAGAAACCAGCTATTGGTTCTACTCATCTCACAGAAGGGCTCTGAGTACTGGACATTCTAGCTGCAATGGGCCAGCCATCCCCAGGACCCAGTGAGTCTTCCCGCTTTCCAGAAACTATTCTCCTGTCCTCATCTACAGGTCTGAGCTTCTGGGCCATGTTGGTTCTGCATGACTGGAAGAGGAGAGATTTGGTAGAAAACTGCTGGAAAGCTACTGTTGTTTTTTCTCACTTTTACTCCAGATGAACTTTCTCCAGCTTGTTCTCTTTTGAAAGTAGGGAAATATAGTGTCCCTAAAGCACCTAATATTGTGTGTTTTCTATTCAGGCTTATTCTTTCTCTCCCTCTTTTTCTCCTTCTCTCTCTTCCAAATCCTGTAAAAGAGAATGTTCTCAGGTTGAGACAAATTTCAAACCCTGATAAAGTTTGAAATGAGAACAAACTCCTGTTTAAACTGTGGTTTAAACAAACAAACAAACAAACAAACAAACATTATTTTGTTCTGATTAGCTGAGGGTTTTTTTTTAAACAATTAAGCTTTATTAAAATTATGTGATAAAATACACACCAATACCACCTAAGTTCAATCAACATTAGTTAGAAATGAACATTTTTTCAGAAGGGAATGGATTCTACCATTAGATTTATTTCAGGATTGAAAAACAACTCAGTAGTAAACAAATAATTGAGCGAGAATACAGAAATACTATATTTTGGAAAACAATTGTTCAAAATGTGTAATTACATCTTTGTCAACTACATAAATTGCTTAGCCCAAACAACTTAGTCTAAAAACCACATATCCAAGATATGCTTTTGTCAAATAGTGTTTTAGATTTAGCACTGTTAGGGACACTTTCTAATAATATAGAACTTCCTTTATCTAAAGCTAAAGTTAATTGAAAACATCCATGATGGGGGCTACCATAACTGAGGAAGGCAGTCTAGAATTTTGCTGGGAAGAGAGTTACATCTGGAGAAATGTTCTCAGAAACTCATTTCAGGATCAGATGTCTCCAAAGACCCATGGAGCCCAGGGTGTGGGCCCTTCATGTGTAGGTTGCATTGCTAGTGTCCCTGTTACAGTGAAAATGCTTCCTGGATGACAGGTCTGCTGGAAATCCAGCAGACTGAGATGAACAACCTCTTTCCCCCCCCCTCCCTATGGATTAAGAGAATTTTCTCACTGGAATTGGGATAATCTGAGAAGGAAGCTTCCAAATTTGTGGGATTAGGATAAAATAAAAGCAGATAGTGTAGTGTTTGCTGGGTCCAAATCCTGCTCAAACTTTAAAATATATATATTGATTTTTAGGAGAGAGGAAGGAAGGGAGAGGGAGACAGAAATAGAAACATCAATGATGAGAGAGAATCATTGATCGGCTGCCTCCTGCATGCCCTTGACTGGGGATGGAGTCTGCAACCCAGGCATGTGCCCTGACCTAGAATTGAACCATGACTTCCTGGTTCATTGGTCAACACTCAACCACTGAGCTATGCCAGCTGGCTGGGTGCTGTTCAAACTTTTAACAGCTGTGGGACCTGAGGTGAGATTTTAATGAGGTAATAATTTACTTAAAGGGTTACCTTAGTGCTTGACACATAGTAAATACTTAATAAACTAATATTTTATAATTTGTAATTACTATTATTGAAACACTATTCTTGCTTATGATTTACTAAAACTATCTGACAATTTAGAGTGTTACCCCTACCAACGTCAGTGCTATGAAATGTGAACATTGGATGATTTGATCTCCATCTGTGATGTTCTGAGGTCCCCCTCCCCTTCCCCCACACCAAATGGTTCACTCAAAGCAGAGGAGACACTTATTGAGTTGGACCCAATCTAATGGGGTTGATGGTTTCATCCATACTTTTCTCAGTACCCTCTGACTTGGTCTTGGTAGACACCAAGATTGATGTGAGTGGGACTGGTAGACCTCTTAGTCCCTAAATACCTTTTCCCCACTTGGTCTCAGTGTTTGAAATTCCTACCACAGTTCACTTTTTTTGCCTAATGACAAGAGGAGTTTTGCAGGAGCAAACATGAGTTTGAGTAGTTCATTCTTTTTTTTTTTTTTTTTTTTTTTTTTTTTTTTAGAGGTGAGAAACCTGACAGAAAACTGAGCTCTTCTGCATCCCAGCTCTTGGCTTATCCTCAGAAATAAGTTCCTGGACAGGAAGGCCCATGGGCAGCTTTTAAAGTTTCCCTATATTTTACATGGGTGATTTCCACAGGAACAAACAACACACGAGCAGTTTCTCAATGCCTCGTGTTAAAATCCATGGACATCCATTGGCACCTTGGCCCTAGGCTTTGGTGGTTCATATGACATTCTCCACTTTAGCTATAGAAGCAGCAGGTGGAGAAGAAAGAAAGAAAAAAAAAAAAAGCCTGTTTGGAGCAGACAGATTTTGTTTTGGTTGTTAGCTAAAACAGAAACTCTATCATTCTGGACTTGGCAGCTTGTTAGTAGAAACACCACCGGGAAGCTCTGAGTTGGTAATTTAGAGCACGGAATTATTCCCTGATACAGCTGCATAGCAGTAGGTGGCTGTGACTTAGGCAAACACTAACTTTAAGAAAAAATGGAATAAGAAGTGGAGAACTCTCGCCCCCTGTCCCCTCCCCCCCAATATCAGTATGGCTAAGGATATAAGACTTTATTTCTCGTTCCTCCTGGATTTTTTTTTTTTTTTTATTAACTTGCTTAAACATATAGGACAGCATTTCACTCAATTTAATTCACTTTAACAACCAGTTATTGAGCACCTACTGTGTGCCAGACATAGTGCTAGGTTTCGGGAAGTGTCATTCCCCACTTCAGTTTTTGGTTTGAAGGCAGACCTACATATAGAGTCATAACAAAGGAATAAAGATGTTCCTTCAGGACCCTGGACAAGGAGTGATTCTGCCTGTGAAATGAGAGAAGCCTTCTAGGAGCCAGTGAGCAAAAGCTAAAGGAGTAAGCAGAGCAGAAATGGGTTGGATTGGAATAAGAGGGTTCCAGGTAGAGGGATTTGTCAGGGAAAAATCTGAAGGGTATCTGACCAGTTGAGTGAGAGAGGTAATAAGATAGGGATGTTTATTCTGTGTCGCTGTCTGGTGGCTATGCTCATATTAAACTAGAGGCCTGGTGCATGGATTCAAGTACTGGGAATTAGCCTGGGGGATCAGCCCGCTGTGGGAGTGCCACTCACCCCAGTCAACCGAGTGGCTGTGGACCTTCCATCTGAGCTGCTGATCACACTGTGGGAGCACTCTGACCACCAAGGGGAAGCTCTTGCATTGAGCATCTGCACCTCAGTGGTTAGTGTGTGCCATAGAGACTGATTGATGATTGTCCTGTTTGTGCCACCATTTGGTCGCTGGGCTTTTATATATATAGATTGCAAAGGGTTCTTTAGATTACCTGACCAAGCCATTTGCCATGGCAGGTCACACACCATACATCCTCCAGATCACAAAGGTATGCAGGAACTTTTTCTTGTCATATGGCATGTGGGGAGAGCAGAAAGAAAAACTATTCAAAGGAGATGGAGACTAAAAGAAAATCTGGTGACAAATTTAGAGTAATAAGAGTGTAAAAAGATAAATGGATCTAAAATGAATCTAAGAGAATTAATAACTTTTATCTATACATCTATTACTACTTCAGCATTATAATGGAAAAATATTACCCATAAGAGCAGTACAAATGCAAAACACCTGTGATTAATCTTAATCAGAAATTTGGTGCAAAGCCTAGATAATGAAAACTACAAAAGCTAGTAAAACAGGTCATTGAAATAATTTGACTAAATGAATAAAAATAAAATGGTCATCAACGGAGACCCTCAATTTGTAAAAATATAGAAAGTTCCCTGATTTGGTAGGTATAATGTGATTCCAATGAACTTCCAACAGGATTTTTTAAAATGTATAATTCTAAGAGTTTATTGTTAGAATAAATGGTCAAAATATTAGGGAATTTTGGGGGGAAAATAAGTGTTATTTTTCTAGATCATAAGTAAAATGTATTTTAAATATAAAATGCATAAAATTTTATAATATTGAAGAAAAAATATATGTAAACAAATTGAATAAAAACAAAAGTCTGAAACAGACATTTGCATACCTAAGAATTTAATATTTCTATGTAATAATTAAAAGATTTGTTGATTTATGGACTGAGAAATTAATCAGCTATATGGAAAATTTGTCCAATTTTTATAACACATATTAAAATACATTAACATTTAATTAAAGAGTTAAACTAAAAGTAATAAATCATAAAATATTTTAGGAATATAAAGTAACTTTGTGTGAGGAAAAAAACTTTTTCAACATAAAAGCAAAGGCATAAACTATCTCGCACAAAAATTGCCCACCATGCTATTTTTTATACAAAAATATTGTGAATAAAATAAGTGAAATGAAAAAAAGTAAAATATTTGCCATATGTAATTAAAGAAATTGGATCTTTAATGTATTAGAAAGTATTAATACCCTAGCTGATTTGGCTCAGTGGATAGAATGTCTGCCCTCGGACTGAAGAGTCTGGGTTCAATTCCCTTTCAAGAACATGTACCTCAGTTGTAGGCTTGATCTCTGGCCCTGGTTGGGGTGCATGAAAGAGGCAACCAATTGATGGGTCCTTGGGTGAGGATTAAAAAAAAATGTTAAGAGATCCAGTGCCAAAGTAAACAGCACAGTAGAAAAATAAGCTGAGGATATGGATAGGTAATTGGCAAAAATGAAAAGTAAAAAGAATGCCAAGAGACTCCTTTGACTTGATCACCAAATTGGTAAAGAATTTAAAAAATATAATATTTGGCACAGATAAGAGTGAGGAGATAGAAATATTTTTTAGTGTTCATGAGAATTTAAATGCCTACAACCTCTGAAGAGCGATTTAACAAGAACATATGCATAACCCACACTAAGTGGCACTGGGATTAATTCCAGCTACAGGCGTTCAAAGGGTTCAGAGGGAGGAGATCTGAGGTCTCTGGAGATAAAAAATAGATTTGTCAGGCTTGGGGACTTGCAGTTAGACAGTTTTTGCAACTTTATGGAAATCTCCCCACTGCTGTTTATTTCTAATTTGAGTCATTGTAAATGCACCACGGTGGGTGAAGGTATGGAAAGATTAAAAAAAGAGGTTTGCCCAGGAGAACAGGGTGTCCATTTTAAGTTTTCTATAGCCTTGAGTTTTTAACTGACAGCCATTGTTTAACCAACTGAATTTCTCTGACTCAGGACCAGACTGGTGTCATGTTACAAGGATACAAGATGGCCAAAGTCTGGCAGTGGGAGGCCACGTGTTGAGAATGGACTTCATCCGCATGAGCCACCATCTTTTTATATTCTGTTGCTGCTTCCTGTGCCCAGAAGTCAGCGGGGATTTTCCCTGGTTCTCATCTGGTCAGTCCTTCTAGTGTGAGCCTCAATTTTGATGATACCAATTTCAGAAGCTAAGAAGAGAGCAGTAACAAGGTTTTTTCATTGTTGCCTAGTTTGATTGAGATCCCAGCGCATGTCAGGGAACCCCTTTGTTTTTAGAACATCCCCAAATCACAGACAACCCCAAAGACACACGGCTGTCTCTATTAACATTCATAGTTGGCAGGCTCCGGTCAGGACACGGAGCTCTGCTTGTGGGCTGACTTAGCTTATGAAGGCGTCTCCTTTTGAGTAAGCCATATGGGGTAGTACTATCACAACCAGCTTTTTCATTTTTACAGGGTGACCCCTAACAATCAAGATTAGACGAGGAAAGGTTAAATGGATGTCTTGTAAATCAGGACAGTGTCATAAAACGGAACGTTATTACCTAGCAGTCATGGGGCTCACCTTTGTGGGAGGTAGTAAAGCAGCAAGAGTAAGAATTTTGTAACTTTTCAGATGTAGATTTGGTGGTGAAAGCGGAAGGATTTTATTAAAAGTGAGTCCATTTAAAAAGAAATGCCGACTCAATGCAGACTTAAGAGGGCTTTGGACAGCATGTAGAAATTGCAAATTAATGTCATTTCTAAGGTCAAATTGGCTGAGGCTTCCCCTGGTTTTACAGCTGCAGCTATAGCCTTAAGACATCCCCAGCCTCTGGATCAAGCTCCTGCATAAGCATTTCCAGAACTTGATGTCTCTTTCACGCACAAATAAAATAAAAGCCTTTGAATAGTTGGGTAGCCCTCAGGCAAGTGGTTCTTACAGTGCTCCTTTTAGTCTTACAAAAGCCTGATCTGCTCAAATTTACCTTCCCAAGGGAGAGGTTCAGGCATTGAAACTTTCGTACGTTCATAGCATGGGGAAGCTAACAGAGGAAAATTAGGGACTCACAGTCTGCCATAAGCAGCCAAGCCTAACAATCCAGGAGACTCTTGCTTAGGTGTGGGTCTAGGAAATTCCTGGGTTAGCTTGGTTCTTTTTTGGAGGTAGCTAAATTCCTTCAGCATTCTGACCTGGGTAATGAACAGTGTCCAGAGATCATTATGATTTTTCCTTGGAGACTTTGTGTTATGTTTCAGATAACTGTGGGGGAAAATAGATGAAATCTTTTATGGATTCCTCTTTGGAGTGCAACAAGAGATTATCTAAATGCTGCTAAAAGGCTGACTTCCCAAGGAAGGTGCTTGAACCCCGGTGACGTATTTGGGAAAAAATATGAAGGGGCCTCAGTAAATCCTGGAGACATAACTCTCCAGGTATATTGTTGATTGTTCCACGTAAAAGCCAACTGATATTAGCTGTTGGGATCTATAGCAAGGCTGAGAAGGCAGAACAAAGGTCTAGGACAAGTGGATTGAGTCAGGTGGATCTTGTGACTGTAGGGGTTTGCTTTGGAACACTGGGAAATGGGAAATTCTATTTTTATTAATAGCTCTCAAATCTTTGACAAATAACTACCCCCATGCATAAAGTTTCTGGGCTGGCAAGATTGCCTCAGACAAGATCAAGTACAGAGAATGATCAGCCTCTGAGCAATTAGGTCTTCAGCTGTGGGTGTGAGGCCTTGTATGGCCTCAGGCTTTCATGGATACTTAGGTGATTTAGGGAGAGATTTAGTTATATCCATCTAAATCTTTGTAAGTTCTGCACTTTTTATTTTTCTACTATCAGTGTTAGAAGCAGCCCGCAGGTTTTTTCAGGCACTCTCATTAAGTTAAGGGGTTTTGTTGGAATCTGTCCTCTTTTTTTTTTTAATCCATTTTTATTGATGTCAGAGAGGAAGGGGAAGGAAGAGAGAGATAGAAACATCAATGGTGAGAGAGAATCATTGATTGTTTGCCTATGGCACGCCCACTACTGGAGATCGAGCCTGCAACCCTGGCATGCGCCTTTGACCAGAATCAAACCCAGGACCTTTCAATTCACAGGCTGACACTCTATCCACTGAGTCAAACCAGTTAGGGGTGGAATACTTCCTCTTTTATTTGAAGGATAGACTGAAGAATGTAAAAGGAAATGATGGACAGGAAATTCTAAGGTGAGGTCTGCATTGGAGGCAAAACATATTATCCCTTTTAATTCAGAAAGAAAATGTCACCTAATAAACTGACTGGGGCTGTATCACACAGCACAAAGGAATGTTTTATTTATTTATTTATTTATTTATTTATTTATTTATTTATTTTTACTTTTTATTTTTTTTTCAGTAAAAGGTCCCAGAGTCACCTATACTGCATAAAAATTCTCTCTGAATTTTATTAGATATCCACACTATGGGAACTTTCTGTTTACTCTGAGGGAGCTGTTGTCCTCTGAGGCTGGGGTTTAAAATAGAAAGTTGTACAGGACAAGAGGAAAGCAGACTTTTTGGCCACTTTGTCAATCCACTATGAAGTCAGGGTCAGCCCTAATGGTTCTTTCAAGTGCTCTGCTCAGACTGAGGTAAGGGGTGTAATGAGAATGCCCTTGGGAAGGAGCCTGGACCCATTCTGGCTCAAATTGGACTCCGTCCAAAACTTGGCCTGTTAACCACCAAGGATTCCCATAGAAACTTGGATTGGGAAAAGGATTGGACCAGCTAACCAAAGAATGAGGACTGTGGAACAATTCCAAACAAAATGGAGAAATGCACCTGCCACCAACAGTTACCAGCATGGAATCTGGGGGGATTTCAAATCAATGGGGAATCTCAGTCTGAAAGACAAGGAGATTGGCTGTGGGTACTACCATCTGCCAGCTCAATTAGCTCTGGGCAGAATCCTCTACCAGCTCACTTGGGTTTCTGGGTTCTGGGCAGAATTGTCAATCAGCTCAACCTGACCTGCCCAGTAAAGAAAGCCAATTAATTATATTGGTGCTCAAACCAAGAGAGATTTACTAATGGTGCTTAGAAATGGTGAACTTCTCTTTGTCCTGAATTTCATAAAAAATTTATTTTGATTCCACCATTGCCATCAACCTGTTAAAAAAAATAAAAAAACAGAGTAAATTTGAAGATCTAATTTGATTTATTAAGCAATTAATGAGTCAGGCAGCATCTTATCTAGCAAGTTGAGGTTTACTTTTTGTGGTTCAATAGTATTCCATTATATATAATATATACTATTATATATATATATATATATATATATATATATATATATATATATATAATATTTTTTTTCTCTATTCATCTGCTGATGGACACATAGGTTGTTGCTATGTCTTGGCTATTGAAAATAATGCTGTAATGAACAGGAAGTACAGATATCTCTTGGAAACAGTGATTTTGTTACCTTGGAATAAGTACTTAGAACTAGAATTGCTTGATTCTATGGTAGTTCTATTTTTTATTTCATTGCTTGTACTTTAGGTGTCATATAAAAAAATTATTGCTAGCCACAACCCATGTCAAAGAGCTTAATCTTCATGATTTCTTCTAGATGTTTTGTGGTTTCAGGTCTTGCATTTAAATCTTGAATCCATTTTGAGTTGATTTGTGTGAGTGATATAAGATAAGAGTCTAGTTTCATTATTTTACATGTGAATATCCAATTTCCCCAGAAGACTGTCTTTTCTCCACTTTAGTATTCTTGGTTCCTGTGTTAAATGTTAGTTGGCCATATATGCATGGATTCATTTACAGGCTAAGAAAGCAGCATTTTAAAAGAAACTTGGTCATCATTCTCCAAGTTTCAGAGAAAGTCCTAGACGTAGGGGTGTTGAACTCAATCAGAGAAGGGGCCAAAATCTAAAATCCAGCCTAAATCGTGGGCCGAATGGTTTACTGAACAGTCATAAACTGTCATTGTGATGGAAACGCAGCGGAGTGCAGTGATGACAGCGTGGTGCGGGCCACATTGCAAGGCCTGGCGGGACGGATTTGGCCCGCGGGCCTTGTGTTTGACACATGTGTGGACCTAGAGAGATTTGCTATTTCCTCAGTAGAGTTCCAGAAGGGTTTCTTCTACATCAGTAATGAGGTCAACAGTAACATAGTAGTAGGCTTAGTTCCTAAGGAGTAAATTTGGGCCAATCAATATAGAACAACCCCCTGATACATACCTTTCAGGTATGCTCTGCTAACCTAATCAAACTACTGATTTTCTTTCCCTACAAGGTAGGAGGGAGAGAGACTGGACTTAAGGAGTTACTTGATTTTACCTCCATCACTTGCTATGTTCTGTTCATCCACCCATCTGTTACCCTTCCATTTCAGTGCTGCCTGTAAATTCTTATCCTGGTTGAGTCAGTTCATCTGCTTCTCAGATCTCACTATTGCCCAAGTTCAGGGTCTTTATTTTATCTTCAAACCCGACCTTGACCTTCTACCTCTGACTCTGGATATTCTCTGATTTATGTTTTTTATTTCCTGGTACTGCTGCTCAAATTATGACTAATTTATATATATATAAAAGCCCAAGTGACCAAACAACCAGTCAACTGGATGCTATGATATACACTGACCATGAGAGGGCAGATGGTCAGTGCAGGAGCTGCCCCTTTGTGGTCAGTATGCTCCCACAGCCAACTTCCCGCAGCCAGCCAGCCAACCTCCAGTAGTCCCAATCGGCTCTGATCCCTGGCCTGGCTGAGGAACCCCACCTGTGCATGAATTAATGCACTGGGCATCTAGTATAATGATAAAATGTCATACCCAGTGGCCCCACATTTAGTTCACAAACAGAATAGATTAGATGCCAGACACTTCCATCCTAAAACACTAACTTTAGAAACGCAGTTCACTGTGTTCTAAGGAGCTTTGCTAGCCTGACAGATGCACCTAAGCTTTTGGCACAATGGAAAGTCTCAGGTCTTATCTCTGGACATTTTATCAACAAATTACAAAATATATCCTTTGATTAAATCTCCACAATTATGTGTTTTATTGAGGTAAAAAACCAAAAAACACAGGCTCCACTGGGATTGGAGACAGCAGTATATTGTACTCTCTGCATCTGAGAGTTGAAAAGTATTGTATTTAACCAAAATCTCAGAAGGAACAATAAAAAGCATTTCAGTTTGGATTTATGGTGGCTCATGCAGTGTGGCCCAGGAGGGCAGCTGACACCTGTGCAGGGTGAACAGACCCATGCTGTTTTTATTCTTAATTGCACATGTAAAATCTGATAGATCTGTGGAGGAAATGATAAAGAGCATACTTGTATGTGTTTACAAAACCACTTTATTTGTTTCCTGGTCTGGCCTGGAGTTCTTAAGTGTTACTTCAGAGTCCCTTCCATAAAAAGATCTCATTCCCTGCAGCTATCTTCCTACATCTCACCCATTCTCCCCACTGGGATTTTCTTCCCCTGAACTCTTGGAACTAACTGTCCATTCTATTCATTTTCCATTGGTTATTACTCATCTCTGCAATTTGATTTTGAGCATTCTGAAAGCCTATTCCATATTGTTCTTCCTTATATAGTAGAAATACATTTTTCTTTCTTTTTTCCCTAACTTCTGCCCCTTTGAATACTTCTCTTCCCATTCATTCTACTCTACATCCTGTTCTCAAGAGCGGAGGAGCTACTACTCTGAGTGTTAACCAGATGGGAGTCAATTATGAGTAAGCAAGGTCACTGTGCTTTGAAGGTCAACACCTTCTGCAGTACTTTGGTACTTCTTGCTCCTATGTGATAAGTGTACCCTGGCAGGATAATTTCTCTGACTTCATATATTAGCATTCTTTGAGTTTCTCTCTATCAAGACCCGAGAATTGCTTTTTGTGCTGGTAGGGTGGCATTGGGTGTGTGTGTGTGTGTGTGTGTGGAGACTTAAGGTAAAAGCTAAATCTATGTTCTCTGAGTCATAAAGCCTAGCATTAGTTTTAGCTTAATACCATTTAATGTAGGGAGACTCCACCAAAAAATCTTAGCACAATGCATTTTCCTTAGTGCTTTCACACTGTGCATAATTGAGTGAGTGAAGAAAAGAATGGAGCAATGAAGAAGACCTTCAGAGAGACATCTATCTTAAGAAGTGATTTGAATATTAGACAGTAATGGAAGAAGGTGTATTCTCCGTGGCTGGGAAAGGCTGGCCTGAGGCTACATTGTCAGCTAGTTAGCCTGGTTGTCAGAGGCCCCCTTTCTAGCTTAGTCATGTAGTTTTCTAATCCTGCCTTCAGGCTATCCGATTCTTCAGGTGGTTTTTATTCTGTTAGTTTGGTATTTAACCCCCATACACTTTCCTCTTCCATCCACTGTTAAGGTGAAATAATAAGTTCAGTGTTTGAACACTGGAGTACAGTAATTGGAGGCATGGACTCAGGAATGCATTTCAGAGCACTGTAGGAAAGTCTCCACAGCAGGAGGATCTCACCAGGGTTATAGGTCTGTGTGGAATAGGACAGACCACGGGGATGCTCCTACAGTTAAGGGGAACTTGGAATATGTTTATTCACTTTTTGTTTGCTTTATTACTTATTATTGTTTAAAAATATTTTTATTGGTTTAAAAGAGAATGGAAGAGGAAAAAGGAGAGGGAGACATCAATGATGAGAAAGAATTATTGATTGGCTGCCTACTGCAGGACTCCTGGGGGTGGAGCCTGCAACCTGGGCATGTGCCCTGACCATGAATCGAAAGGAATAGAACCATGACCTCCTGGTTCATAGGTCAACACTCAGCCACTGAGCCATGCCGATTGGGCACTTTTTGTTTATTTTAGATGAAAGGCTGCCAGGGTTTGATGTAGGACCAATAAATAGTGCCATGTGCTTAATATGGAGGAAGTGCCGGAACCTGCCGGCAATGAACAGTACCTGATTGAGGGGGTGAGGATGAGAAAAAAGAAAGACAAGAAAAGATGGGGTCGGGAGGACTGAGACTGAAGTCTGCAGTCCCGAGTTTATTTTTCCAACCTTTAAATACAATTCTGAAGGAGGAAATATTTATTTCAGGCAATCATACAGGTGGCCGTTTTTGCTAACATGATGAGTTCCTGTACAGGTAAGTTCCTTCAGCACCTGACCTTTTACAACCACCTGACCTTTTACAACTCCTTTTACAGCTCCTTCTGTGTCAGCAGGCTCCTAACAATTGTTTTACCCTAAAGCAAAGACATCTGCAGTTAGCAGCATTCCTAGGGGTAGTAGTAATTTTCCACTTAGGTTAATGGAAAAGGGGGGCACATGAAGAGCTGTGTCCTACACCCATGCCTGCATTCAGGCATATAGGACCCCTGCATTCAGGGCAGCTCCCCACAAGGAAGGATGTCAGTCTTCCCTCTGAAGGGCAGTGAGGTCTCAGGTATGACCATGAGGGCAGTTGCCTATGTGGTATGATCTGAAGTGTAGCAAAGGTCTTATTGAAAAATCATGTATTGTTGCCTACTATAGTGCTGGAAATGCTTCTGTGCATTTAGGTCTATTTTGCAAAGCCCTTGACAGATAAAAACCAGGTTAACTAGAAGGTAGTACATTGTGCAAGTACATAACCTAACTAGGAATGGTAATATATAGACTCGTGAAGACCTAGAACACATGGGCTTTGGTTACTGGATGAAGCATGGTCACCTGTGGCTGATCGTGGGAAACAGGCAGAGGTCAAGTCAGTTTTGGGAGGCTAGTGTTTTGCCAGAGGGGAATGGCAATTCTGGGAATGAGAAAGGGATGTGAACTTTTTGAGTACCTGGGGTAAGAGGAAAGAGGAAAAGTTATGATAGGGGAAGGGGATGTCTAGATAGAAAGTGAGGCACTGAAGAGAATCTTTCTAACTTGAGAATTTCCCCAGCTTTCTTGTTGCTCTTTTCATTTGTGTTTAACTATCTGGGGGCAGATCAACAGCTCATCATAAAGGAGACACCTTAATTAAGTTTATATTTGATCATATTAGATTAGAATACTGCTTATCTCAGGTTTATATGACATCCATTCACAGTAGTGAACTCTATGGATCGGCTGTCGGTATTATACAGATAAATGAGGTAATTGGTATGTATCCTTTACATCACTCCATGATACCGAAGGAAAAAGAAATGGCCCCTTTTACTGTAGACTTTAGCCTGTCACATACTTTCTGTTCAAGGAAGAAGGGTGAAGGTGATTTATTGAATTGGGGAATTAAAGAGACACTACATTGGCTGCATGAAGATAGTGAGAAGGTGTGAGAAATTGTTCATTAGAAGGGGTATGATGTCCTATTAGATTAAAAATGTCTTTATTTATTTTAGAGAAAAAAAAAAGGAGAAGGAGAAACATTGGTTGGCTGCCTCTTGCATGCCCCCTATGGGGATTGAGCCTGAAACCCCAGGCATGTGCCCTGACTGGGAATTGAACCAGCAACCTTTCGCTGCACAGGATGATGCCAATCAACTGAGCCACACTGGCCAGAACATCCTATTACTTTTGAAAAGCCTTCATTAAAAGGCCTATTTTTGTCAACAAATCATTCAGTTACTTTATCTCCCCAGTCAGAATGGGTAAACCTGCTTCCTAGCTTTGTTGGGAGGTCCCTCTCCCTCTGTCATTTCTCCTCTTGCTATGCCCTCCTTTTAGTCAACTAAAAATGATGTACTTGTTACTGTATTAGCTGCGAAAGTCTCAGCTATGTAGTAATAAACATATGCTGACATTTCAGCAAAAAAAATGGTTTTATTGATTTCAGAGATGTCCTGACCCGGAATTGAACTGTGACCTCCTGGTTCTTGGGTTGATGCTCAACCAATAAGCAACACCAGCCGGGCCAGAAATGTTATTTCTTATTTATGACATTCAGCATGGTCATTTGTGTTTCTCTTCCATCTGCTGAGTCAGTCATCCTCCTTCCCTCCTTCCCTCCTTCCCTCCCTCCCTCCCTCCCTCCCTCCCTCCCTCCCTCCCATTTATCACTGCCTCTCATGTTGCTGCCTGCCAGGTAGTTTCCAAAGAGAAGGGGAAGGTGGGGGAGACACCGATGCTCCATTCATCTGGAACAGGAAGTGATGCATCCTTTCCACCGACATTCCCCTTGGCCAGGAGTAGTCAAGTGGCCCCAATACAACTACAAAGGATGTTGGATAAAGCCCAGGGAGAGCCAATGTTGTGGTGAGGATGTGGCATGGCCTCTGGCATTATCACTGCTAAAGGCCTTCAGACCAGAGTTGGTAGAACTGAAAACAGTGCCTGCCTGTGAGATCAGACTGATATGGGAGTGAACTCCAGGCAGCACTTCATTTCCTGGAGGTGAAGAAGAACTCATGGGGTTGTAAGGAGAATTAAATGATGGAACAATCATGGAGCTCCTAGTTCAGTGGCTGGCTGAGAGCAGGCACTAGACAAATGCTATTTCCCTTAAATTCCCAGTCTTACTACGTTACTCAAAGCATTGTGAGCAATGGGGACAACATTATAACCCATCTCTCCCCTATATATCCTGAATAGGTCATTTTTTTGGGAGCGGGGGAGGATTAGTGGTGGAAGCTGCCAAAATTTTCAGACAAATTCCTTCATTTCACGCCTTGGGTTTATGTCCAGTCTTAACATTTACTTGGATAAGCAGGATATCAGAGTGTTGAGCTGGAGAGAGAAGCATAGTCCCTCTTCCTAATGAATCTGGCTGGTCCCCACAGCAACATTAACAAGCTATGATATGTCGAGAGAGGAAGAGAGGAAGCATTCCAATTATTTTTCTATAATGTGCTAATCCTTTTACTA
This sequence comes from Pipistrellus kuhlii, assembly GCF_014108245.1. Classification (NCBI taxonomy): domain Eukaryota; kingdom Metazoa; phylum Chordata; class Mammalia; order Chiroptera; family Vespertilionidae; genus Pipistrellus; species Pipistrellus kuhlii. Next base: position 45,742,217 of record NW_023425438.1, on the reverse strand, counting down.
CAAGTGCCTCCCTCAGATGTATAATCTCCTAAATCAGACACTAAAGAAGAAATACCAGCTTTGATTTGACAAGCCTATCGATCCTTCCCACCGAGGGGGAAGAGACAAGGCACCCCAAACCTCCATTCTCACAACAGCTGTGACGCCTGCCCTTCAGGATGGCGTCTCCCGCTGTGGAGTGCTGAGTGCCCCTCCTGTGCTTGATTTCTTTCCTGCAGGCACCACCGATCACACCATTTGGATTCAGGGACTATTTTCTTTCTGATGAGAGTGAACAAGATATGAAGGGAGTGGGAGTGGGCCTGGGAGAAAAGGAGTAATGGACAGAGAGAAAAATAGGAGGTGGAAAGACTTGCTTTCTCGTGTTTCTTTCTGGCTATATATGATTTCCAATGTACTATTCCTTTTAATGTCATCTTTATCTCAGTTCTTTTCAGTACATAGTCCTATCAGAAATGGACCTACCTTTTTCTGCAATGTCTATGATTGAGCCATTTTCACCTTCTTTGTTAGTCCTTCCTTGCTTCATAATTCCTATGCATTGTCATAGAAATGACCTTCCCCTCCTTCCCTCCCTCCCTCCCTCCCTTCCTCCCTCCCTCCCTCCCTCCCTATCTCTCTCTCTCTCTCTCTCTCTCTCTCTCTCTCTCTCTCTCTCTCTCTCTCTCTCTCTCCCACTTTCTTCCTTTCTCTGTTTTTCTCTCATAGGGCCTTTAAAAAGCATAGCTGTTGGATAAGCTCACATTCATGCCATTTTTTGGCAGCTCTGGTAGCCTCTACCAGTGCTCACTGAATACCTGTGGTCCTCTAGATTTCCCACACTCCCTTGTAATTAGAATGGCCACATGACTAGTTCTGGTCATTAAGGTGTCCCTTGCAGGCAGAGAAGAATTCAGTATCCCTACACTCTCTTCCCCACCATCTGAGGGCTGATGGTCCAAGAAGTCACACGTTGATAGGTTCACAGGTTGGAGGCTGCCTTGGTCTCTAAGTTATGGTTAGAAGAGAGCAATCCAGTCCATGTCAGACTTGCCAGGACTGAGAAATGAACTTTTGTTAGGATAGGCCAGTGGTCGGCAAACTGTGGCTCATGAGCCACATGCGGCTCTTTGGCCCCTTTAGCGTGGCTATCCCACAAAATACCACGAGTGGGCGCGTAGGTAAAGTGCAATTGAAACTTCATGGCCCATTTGCAAAAGTCGGTTTTTGGCTCTCAAAAGAAATTTCAGTCATTGTACTGTTGATATTTGGCTCTGTTGACTAATGAGTTTGCCGACCACTGGGATAGGCCACTGAGATATGGGGTTTAATTGTTACCACAGCAGGGACTAATCTACCCTAAATCAAATAGCAGTCACCTGGCCCATGGCCCGGCCGATTCTAACTGCAGTAGGTAAGATCGGAGATAGCTAGGAGTTTGTGGGACTCAGGGCCTAAGAGTGTGAGGAACAGGAACATAGGGACTATTGGTGAGTTACTGGACTGACATTGTTGGCAGTAAGTTTTCTCGGCATCTTGATTTTTAATGTTATTTTAGGTTTTTTAAAGAACCAACTATTGGGATTATCTTTCTTCTGCTTCTTATGCTTTTAGAAGCTTGGTCTTCCAAAATGCAGGTTCTAAAGCACTTTCTGTCCATAGGGTTATCTCTGATTTTACGTCAGTCAAAAGCCCCCCCCCCCCAAATTTTTTTTTTGAGAAAGACTTTTGTTTTTCTAAGTCCTTATAGAGGCCCACATTGCTGCAGACTCTCCTCCCATGGTCTCAGCAATGTCAGTTTTTAGTTTAGAATGCTGGAAGCTCTCATTAGGTGAATGACCAAATGTGCCAGACATCTGCCTCCTCTACACTGGCCTACAGCAACCTTGGATCTGCTCAGGGAAGAAAGAACTGGGCAGATTTTTTGCCTCAGGAAAATCTGGGAGCAGCTTACACTTTGCTTCCCCACATGCCTGCAACAGAAGGTGCATGAAATAGCGATTAAGTGTTGCTTCCTATGTGGTTTTGTACCGTCTGGACCATGATATGAGGTAGAGAGAGACTCATGATGTTTTAAAAATGCACATTGTTCTCAGTTCCTTGACACCATCATCTTTCTGAGGCCAGAGAATATCCCAAGAGGACCAAGAGAAGAAGCATTGTCTCTGGGCTTGGTTCCATAATTGCAGATGCCCAGCAGATACAGCTTCGCCATTGGAAGCTCTCAATCTGGTCTAACTGGACAATCTCACCTTAGACCCTCGGTCGGGGCTCCAGATCTGTTTCTAAATCCCCCTAGAGTTACTGATTTGCAGTCATGGTTACAAAACTTTTAGGAATAATGGAACTTTCCATTTCTCTCTGTCTCTTAGGAAGGTTAAATGATGTTCTATTCTCCCTTATTAAAGAGGTAGATACACAGTTCTAAAAATAGCATTTTTTTTTCCTAATGGCACAAAGCTGATCTCTTTTCTTAAAGTGTAATGACATCTTCTTAGGCAGGGACTCGGCACCAGGGATAGTTTTCTGCAGCCTCTTTCCTTTTATCATTATAATCGAATAATTATGATATACACTTGAATGTTCTATTTATGCTAATGCATTGGTTATAGAGAGTGACACAACAGTATTCATATTATGGCGGTAACATTAAGAATGGATAAAGGGCCTCACTGATGTAATTTCACTTCATTATTTTTATAATTATTTCCTCCTCATTAATGTTCCCTTAGCTCTTCATAGGCAAAGCTGATGTTGATTAAACAAAATTGTTCTTTTTTAGGCTAGATCATTATTCACAGAGCCCACAAGATTGGGAAACATTGAATATCAACCCTCCCTGTGTTTATCCCTAAGGTTAGTTTCAGTCATTTCTTGGTAAAAGGGAACCATAATAGAAGTTCATTTCTCTCTGACTTGGGTGTGTGGGGGCATGCAGGCAGTCCAATGTGCCCAGTTTTACAAGTTGTGAGAATCCAGCTTCCTTCCAGCCTGCTGATCCACTTTTTGTGCCTTCTGTTCCTGATGTCAATCAAGGGCCAAGGATGACTGCACCAGCACCAGCCTTCCAGTTTATAGTCCAGGCTACAGAAAGGAGGGAGAACTGGGACAAGGGGTATATGACAACTGGCTATGAAGAATGGTCCCTGTGCTAGAAGCCAATTCCAGCATGTCATAATTGCAAGAGTTTCATCCAAATGTTGATGGAATTTGGGGACTCAACAAGGGCTGAGTCACATAAGTTATTGCTTGTTAGGAATGGCTAAAGGCATTTCCCCAAACCTGAAAAGGATGCATTAAATTGATTGCTGCCAGATAGTTTAGGGCATCTTAATCTGCATGTTATTGCCTCCTACTGGCCAAACTCCTGAACAGCTGCAGGCAATTTCCCAGTCTGACAATGGACTCTGTAGATTAACCCTGGCCTTTGATGTACATATCTCCACCTTGACTTAAGACAAATTGTGTTAATAAAATGAAAGGGTCCTGAGACAAGGAGAACTTGGTTTCTTCAGCCAGGCTCCTCCCAACCCCATATAACTTTCAAAATTGTGTTTCATCTCTGAACTCTTAATTAATTTATGCACAGCCCCTTATCCATATTCCGGAACCCTTCAAGACCACTGGTGTTAAATAGCATCCAACATCTGGCATTATCACCCTGAAGAGATGATACATTGTTTTTGCTTAGATCTCATCAGCCAGATATCAGGTGTCTGGCCCCACATGTATAACTGCAAAGGAGCCCAAGAAACAGGTTTTTCCCCCTTCTACTTCTGTTTCTGGGCAGCCATGGGCTGAGCTAAAAAAAAAAAACCTAAGAGTCTATTACTATGAAAGAGGGAAGGAAGTTTATTGGTAGCCAGCCAGCAGTTTCAACCTCATTTGTCCCCTAACCCTTAAATGAACCAGCGGGACATGAATTGGAACTTTGGTGAAGAGCAATCTAAATGAAGCTGACAGAAGGTCATTCATATTCTGCCCTCATTGCTGGGCCTGATGGGCAGTCTATCTTGGCCCTCTGGGGAAAGACATTTCTTCCTGATTGCCCTCAACTGCCCTCCCCTGCCTGCATTTATTATGGAGCCCTTTCAGGTCCTTTAAGACAGTAAAGCTTTGAATAAAATGCAAATGCATTTTTGAGAATATTATTGGGTTAACCAACTTGATGTAGCACAAAGAGCATAGATGTTCAAATCAGACAGACTCACCCTTGATTCTGGCTCTGTCATGTATAGATGAGTGAATATGAAAATAAGTATTGATATAAATATTCTGGCCTCAGTTTTATCATCTGTAAAATAAGTGCAATAATACCTTACACATTGTATGTATGTGTGTAGTAAATTGTATAATATTTACAAGGTGTAAAGTTGATGATTAAAAATGATCTCTTCTTCGCTTTTCCCTACTAGACAGGCACATAAAAGCTCCAATCATATTTGATATAATCAGAAATCTGGGCCCCAAAGGATGGATATGTTGTGATGAAGGAGGGTCAGAATTATTCTGGGGAAGAGAGGAATCTTTCTGAGAAAGCTAGATGGTGGCTATGATGCAAGGTCCTGACCAGCATTAGGTAGGACTTGAACTCTATTCAAGAACTTGTTTATTTCCACACTAGAGGCCTGGTGCATAAAATTGCACAGGGCATGGGGGTGAGGGAGAGAGGTGTCCCTCAGCTCAGCATGCACCCTCTCCAATCTGGGACATCCCTCTCATAATTCAGGACTGCTAGCTCCCAACTGCTCACCTGCCTGCCTGCCTAATTGCCCCTAAATACTTTTGCCTGCCAGCCTGATCACCCCCTAACCATTCCCCTGCCAACCAGATTGATGCCTAACTGCTCTCCTGCAGGCCCAATTGCCCCCAACTGCCTTCTCCTTGTGGCCCTGTCACTCCTAACTGCTCTCCTTGCCAGCCTGGTCTCCCCTAACTGTCTTCTCCTGCAGATCTGGTTCCCCCAAACTGCTTTCCCCTGCTGGTCTGATTGTCCACAACTCCCCTCTCCTGCTGGCCATCTTGTGGTGGCCATCTCGTGTCCACATGGGGGCAGTCATCTTGTGTGTTGGGGTGACAATCAATTTGTATATTACTCTTTTATTAGATAGGATGTTGCTATGATAGTTTAATGCAGTCATTTTAGAATAGAAGCACTTTAGTTTAATCTGAAACACAGCCCACTAAACTTTTACCTTTAAAAATTTGTCAGCTATCAGGTGAAACCAGCATCCACCTGGAGTGAATCTCAGGATCTGTGTGAACCATGGAGTGGGTATCAAGTATGAGGGTGACACTCAAGGATGGAGTGAGGGTCAGAAATAATGAGGGCACACTTTTTTATAATAAAGAAAAACAGTGTCTTTACTTTTTATCTTTTGAAGCATCAAAACAACCTCATCAAATGAGTCATGTCAAAATGCCCTGCTTAACATAGTCTTAGTGCTGAATAAGTATGGTGTATACCCCATCTTGGGAGAAGACCAAGCCAGGTGGGAGATATTCAATCACTTGAAATGTCAGGAAATCACCATTGAAACTGGGGAGAAACACAAGGACCTGAAGATCCCTCCAGAAGTTACTTAGAGCAACCAGCAGGCTGCACACCTGGGACGTGTATCGCTGTTTGTGCTTCTGCACTTTTGCATTTGTTCTACAGTTTGTGCTGTGATCTAGGGTGGGATTGGTGGTGAGTATTGTGAAGGATTGCTCCCTTCTCCCTGGTTTACTGCTGCCATCTCCATGCTATATGAGAGTGCAGAGCTGCAATAATGCACCAACAATGCCTTTCAGAGCTGTGTAAATCCTTTCCTTGATAAACTAGGAGCATGTGGACAAGATAAATGTCCTGGAAGAGGAGGCTATCAGGGACAAAAATAACCTGACATTTGTCATAATAGGCACCTGGAGAAATTCTGCTCAGAAGACTATTGTAGACCCCAGAATTTTGTTTCATCTTATGTTTTGTTGTTTAAAATTTTTCTGTCTGATAATGCCTAAACTGTGAGAGGAAATAAAATAAATAAATAAATACATAAATAAATAAATGAAAGTAGGTAAATGTGGCTGTATATCATATCTTTGTTGTAATTCAACATTGATGCTCTTTGGGTCAGCTTTGCTGTCCCCAAAGAGTGATTTAAGAGATAAGTAAAGTAAGGTAGCTATCATAAGAAGAAATATGGTATACTTTTAAAATTACTGGTACATGACTCTACACTTATAGGATGACAACTGAGAAAGTAGAGAAGTGGAGATTTTGGAAAAGAAATGGGTTAAGCTGTCAGTTGCCACCTACATGTGTTACAAACAGTTCTTGCATCAGATAGATCAATTCCAGTGTTGGGTATCATAATCGTGAGGTGTAAATAAAACATTATGGTAACAAAAGCGCATGTGACTTTTATGTGGAGAAATAAAAATAACCTATTTTCTACTATAAATTGGAGTATAGCCATCATGTGAGGCAAATGCTAGACCAAGAGATAAGACAGGTGTAAATATGGCCACAATTTTCTGTGTGGAAGTTGATTTTAAATGAAACTGCTGATTAAATCCTGAACCCTGAAACTATAGTTATAGTAATTTGTTGAATTTATAAATGATCTCAAAATATATATCTTTCCCCCAACAGAAATAAAACCTGTTTGTTTTTCCCCTCTGGTTTTAACCAGCTGGAGAAACAATTTGAACTGGACCTGGACTTAAATATATTCAAAATCCAAAGATATAAAATACTAGAGGCCCAGTACACAAATTCATGCATTGGTGGGGTCTGGCTGGGGAAGGGACTGCAGGCAGTTGTCTGGCCAGACCCACCCCTGATTGGAATGGGGGGGCCCATCAGGGTGGGGTTGGCCAGCCACCCCACCCCTTGTTCAACTCCTAGTTGAACTCCTAGTTGAGGGAACAATTTGCATATTAGCCTTTATTATATAAGAATTATATAAGATTAGTGGCCCAGTGCACGAAATTCATGCTCATTAAAAGGAAATTAATTAGAGGAAACATTTTAATATTGCTATTTGTCCTTTCTCTATATTAAAAGTATTCAGCCAGCCCCACCCTCATTGGGCAACACTAAGACCTGCTGGCCAAGTGGGAGATGTAGCCTAATATCCCAGTGCCAGGGTGGGGAGCATGGGGTACAGCCTCAGGTCCCCCAGCATGGTGCCAGAGCAGGGTCATGGCCTCAGATCCCCCAGACCTGGGGCAGGGGGCACAGCCTCAGGTCCCCCACCCTGGCCTGGCACCATGCAGCCTCCAGTCCCTGCTATGATGGTCTGATGCCATGATGGAATGATGACTATTTGTATACTAGCCTTTTATTATGATGATATCCTGGATCAAATAAAAATTCCTTTTCATCACCTCTTGAGAGGGTCAAACCATCAAAATATTCTCATGTACAAATTTCACTATTGGACAATAGAACAGAGGCAAATTACCCTCCTTTCTCTTAAACTTCCCCCCCACCCACCCCCCAAAAAAAATAAAAATAAAAGATTGTTTTTCTTTTTAATTCACTAGTTTCTAGTGCTCCTTCTAGCATTTAGATTTTCATTCATTTGTTACGGGGCACATTTTGCATTACAGATATTTGTTTAACACATGACAGTTTTCTCATTTCTCTAATATCTGAGTTCATCTTGGGCTTTCTTGTTGGTTTTTAATTGAAAACTTGGTTGAGTAAATATGCCGGACTCTCAAGTCTAAATTCATCTATTCTCCATGGGCGCAGCTCACTTGCTGTGTTTATTGGATGACATGCTGAGCATCTAGACAGGAGCTCTCACGGAGTGAGGATGATGGAAAATACTTAGTTACAGAGGAAAAAAAAAAAAGAAAACTGGAAGTTGATAACATGCCTCTTTTCATAAACGTTTGCATGTGTCAAAGAAGTTGGGAAGTTTAGATTTTTTTTTTTTTTTTTAAACATGTCTGATGTTCAATTTGGTTTAGATGGAAGAGCCATCAACTATGTCTGATCAATCACCAAGGCAAGTTGCAGTAAAAAACAGAATGATTACTGGAGAGATGCTTTCATGTCTTGAAAACCATTTTCCAAGCATTCACTCCTTGTCAGCGCCTGTCCTGGTTTCACACTGGGTGAATGTATCTCAGCAACTTCTTTCTCCCCAGGATAACAATTCCCAGGTTTATTTAAGGCTACTCATAGCTTAGTTTGGTGCAACTCAGGGTTTGGTATTTAGTGCTACATTACTTTGGTTTTATCTTCCCATCAAATGCATTGAACCAAATCATAAAATACTGCAATTCAGACACAGGCACACACACAAATACATGAACACACACACATGTGAAAACACACATGCGAACACACACACACACATACACAAACACACACACACAAGCAAGCCTGATACTATGAGACAAGAATTAGGTTGGTCCTATTTGTAACAGTAGGCAAGATGGAGCTTCACCTAAGGGAGTGGGTGAGAGCAACTTGAAGTTCACCTGGTATAAGGCTCTGAACATTTTAAAAATCCTTCCAATATTATATAACTTACTAATTAATCATCTCTTACCCATCTGACACCATACATAGTTATTAGAATATTATTAACTATATTCACTATAGTCAATAATATTATTAACTATATTCACTATAGTCAATAATATTGACTTTACATTCCCATGATTACTCTGGGTAGAGTAATCACTTTGAATATTTCTTGCCACTCTCTTCTGGCCTGCAATGTTTCTGTTGAGAAATCAGCTGACAGTCTTATGGGTCTTGTAGAAAACTAATTGCTTTCCTCTTACTTTTATTAAGATTCTTTCTTTGTCTTTAACCATTGGCAATTAGTTGTGATTTGTCTTGGTATGTGTCACTTTGGGTTCATCTTGTTTGGGACTTTCTGGGCTTCCTGGATTTGTGTGTCTTTTTCCTTGACTAGGTTAGGAAATTTTCCATCATTATTTTTTCAAACTGGTTTTCAATTTCTTGTTCTCTATCTTTTCCTTTCAGCACTCCTATGATACAATGTTGGTACACTTGAAGTTGTCCCAGAGGCTCTGTACACAATCTTTATATTTTTGGATCCTTTTTCTTTTTGCTATTCTGATTGGGTGTTTTTTGCTTCTTTATATTCCAAATCACTGATTTGATTCTTGGTTTCATCCTCTATACTATTGCTTTCCTGTAATTTACTCTTTATTTTGGTTATTGTAGTGGTCAGCAAACTGTGGCTTGTGAGGCACATGCAGCTCTTTGGCCCCTTGAGTGTGGCTCTTCCACAAAAATACCATGGCCTGAGCAAGTCTATTTTGAAGAAGTGGCATTAGAAGAAGTTTAACTTTAAAAAATTTGGTTCTCTAAAGAAATTTCAATGGTTGTACTGTTGATATTTAGCTCTGTTGACTAATGAGTTTGCTGACCACTGGGTTAGTGTATCTTTCATTTTTGACTAGCTCTTTTTATGGTTTTCATGTCCTTTTTATGCTATTGAAATTCTAAGTTCCTGGAGCATCCTTAAAATCATAGTTTTGAACTTTGTATCGCTTAGTTTGCTTGTCTTGATTTCATTTACAATAGTTCTTTTTTGTTGTTTTTGTTGTTCTTTCATTTGTGACCTTTTCTTTGTGTCCTCATTTTGGTTGCTTTCCTATATTTGTCTTCATGTATTAGGCTTGGTAGAATGCCCTAGTGAAGTAGATGCCTTATAGGATACAGTGACACAGCCTTCCCATTCAACTGAGCAGGGCATTCCAGGTGTGCCTCCTACACCCTGTGTGTGTTGTGTACATGCTCCTGTTGTAGTTGAGCTTTTATTGCTGTTGGCGTGTCAATGGAAGGTACTTGAAGACTGGCTAGGACCACCAGTGTGGGTCAGCAGTGCAGGGGCCTATCCCACAGAACATGACTTACTTCAATGGGGCTCTTGTGCCCACTGAGCCTGCTCTTTGAGTTTATCACTTGTGGAGGTAGTTGAACGGTGCTTTGATGTTTTCTGAAGCTACTCACTGGGCATTCTGACTCTGTGGCCTCCTAGGAGATGCATGAAAAGGCCAGGCCTCCCAGCATGAGCTACAAAACATTATGCAGATGGCTGCTACTTGTGCTGGGCTTGGAGATATCCAGGAGAGGCTACACTGGGAATCAAGAATAGCTCCTGCTAGTGCCAGGCCTGGGACCACTTAGTGAGAGGCACCAGGCTTACTAAGGCAGGATATTAGTTGTTTGAGAGATTTTTAAAAAGTCTGAAGCATGAGCCAGGACAGGCCATTTGTATGGAAAAGCCACTGGAAACAGCTTGGGTGATCCCTAAAGTTGGGTAGAGCAAGATCTCAGGGAATCACCAAGGCAGGGACAGTGTAACCAGGTGGATAGAAACTCAGATATGTTTCTGCCTGCTGGCTATGTGGGGGAAGGGTTCAGAAAAGGAAAAATGGCCTCTGCCAGCACTTATGTTTGGCAGAAAACTGTCCCTCCAGCTCTCGCCTGATGCCAGATAATTCAGTTCTTCCTCATATGTCCATGCAGCCTTTTGAATGGCTGTCCCAGCCCTGGAGCTCAGAGGGAGGGAGTCCAAGTAAGTCTGAGTGTGAGATATTTAAAAGGAATTGCCTAAGACTCTAGCAGCCCTGTCTCAGTCACTATCTCCACTGGATTTTATAGCCATAATGTATGGGCACTTCTCTTGGCACTGGAACCCTGGGCTGGGAGGCCTAGTGTGATGCTGGGATGCTTTGCTCCTTATGGGGCTCTCCACAGCCAAGATATTCCTCCCAATTTTTATCCACCATATGTTGATGTGAGGCCAGATAATTTTATGTTTCTAAACCTCCTACCAGTTTAGAAATAGCTTCGTCTTCATATCCTTAATTGTAGGACTTCCATTCAGCTAAATTCCAGGGGGTTCTGCATGATGGTTGTTCTGTAGTTTAGTTGTAATTTTGATCTGGTTGTAGGAGAATGTGAGCACTGTATTTACCTACACTGCCATCTTGACTGAGATAAATTCATTTTTGTTTTAATTTGCGTATGGCATGTGTATCCCTAACATATTGTGGATATGCTAAGGATAAAGCCAAGCTTGCTCACCACTTTTTGTCCTGTTGTTACATCCAGTAGAATCAGAATGCTGGGCTGATAGGACTGTAAGCCTATCTTTGAGGTAAACAGAGAAATTGTGTGCTGTTAATTCATGTTCCCTTGGAAGGAGACGTCAGTCCACTTTCCTCCCTGCAGAATGGGAGTGGTCTTGGAGTGACATTTCTGTCTCTTCCTGTAACCTCATCACTTATTCTTTCACCTAGGAATAAGAACAACTTATTTGATGGTGATATTGGTAAGAGACTAACTTCTATTGAACCTCATTACCTAGGTGAGAAGGCTAAGGCATAGAAAAGACAGTGCTTGCCCATTACTCTTGAAATCTCTATTTGCTGACTCGGCTTATGAATGGGCTTTCTCCTTCACTTCAGAATTTTACTTATGAGGTTGATGCTTTGATTCCTATCTTATCATTAGTTCTTTGTGTATGTGTCTTTACTCTAATGTAATGGAGAGGGGTAATTGGTCTTCCCAATGTGCCCAGTGCCTAGGCACTGCTCGCTACTGTTGAGGCCTTTGCAGGGCTGACCACCAGAATCACCTGGGGCATCTCTTAAAAATACATATTTCTTATACCAACTCCAGAGCTAATGAAGCAGCACTTCACAGAACAGGAAGCAGATTCTATAATTTGAACAAGTCCGGCAGGTGACTGTGATGACCAGTGAAGTTTGAGAACCATCTTTTTTTTTTTTTTCCAGTATATTCTATTGATTTTTTACAGAGAGGAAGGGAGAGGAGAGAGATAGAGAGCTAGAAACATAGATGAGAGAGAGACATTGACCAGCTGCCTCCTGCACACCCCACACCAGGGATGTGCTCACAACCAATGCACATGCCCTTGACCGGAATTGAACCTGGGACCTTTCAGTTCTCAAACAGACGCTCTATCCACTGAGCCAAACCGGTTTCGGCTGAGAACCATCTTGTGAGACTTTTTTCAACATCCTCCTCTACAATTAAAACTTACCTTTTCCTCATCACATCCTTTATAATTGTTATTTAGGAAATAATCAATGATTGACTTTTGTGGGGACTATTGGTTTGATATGTGATTGCTCCAACAGGATATTTATATGTGTTAACAAAGACTTGTTAGCAACAGTGCCAGAATTAAAAAAAAAAAAAAAAAAAAAAAAAAAAAAAAAAAAAAAAAAAAAAAAAAAAAAAAAAAAGGTTTCTATTCCAGGCTCTGTGTCAGCCTATGGGGCAGTATGTGAGTCTTAGTGGCAGTGGGGAACCTTTTAAGCATTGTTTGAATCACACCTTACAGGCCATGCTCCTGCAGAACTCACAAGGGCCCTTATAGTGTATTTCAGACTATCAGTCTTTTCTGCTCATGCTGCTGGACTTGGAATGAAAGAGTAGATGAAATGTAAATTCTACACATTTTGGAATGAGGAGCTCCTTCTTCTGGAGAAGACACAGGTGACAGGCCAGAGGCTGGTGACATTTATAAATTATCAGATCCTAAAATTCACAGATCTGACAGGATTATTTTAAAGAGGCTTAGCTCTCTTTGGGTACATAATGTCTTATTCTTTCATTTTAACCATTTATATTTGATAAAAATGATTCCTCATGTAAATTCATTTATTATAATTCATTCCTTCCTGAACTCTCTTGATATAGCGCTACAGAATGTTATTTTTCCTTTTCCTCTTGAGAAAGGTGCTAAAAATGCAATACTGCCTTATGGTATATGAATTCATCCAAGATTCTTGCAACAAATTATCTTGCCTTTTAGAAGCTCTGCCCTTCTATAACTTGTTTTTTGCCTGCCTAAAAAATTGTTGATATATATATGGCTGAGGGATGTAGTAGTGTGCGAAGTGGCCGGTGGCCAGGGAAGAGCCACTCCTGCTCACCCTGCCCCGCTCATCTCGTCAGCCGAGTTGTGCTTTTGCTGTGGGAATGCACGTACCACCAGGGGGCAGAATTGAGCATTTGCCTCCTGGTAGTCAGTGTGCATCATAGTGACCAGTTGACTGGTTGTTTGGTAGTTTAGGCATATATATATAGACTAGTGGCCCAGTGCACAAAATTCATGCATGGGGGGTGTCCTTCAGCCCAGCTTGCACTCTCTCCAATCTGGGACCCCTTGAGGGATGTCCAACTGCCAGTTTAGGACCGATCCCTGTGGGATCATGCCTAAACCAGTAGTCAGACAATCCAGGACTGCTGTCTCCTAACTGCTCACCTGCCTGCCAGCCTGCTTGCCTCTAACTGCCCCCCCCCCCCCGTCTACTTCTTGCCCCATACTGTCCCCCCCCCCCCCCCCCCTGCTAGCCTGCTCACCCCTTGATGGCCTGATTGCCCCCAACTGTACCCCCCTGCCAGCCTGGTCACCCCCAAATGGCCCCTCCCCTGCCTGTCTGCTCGCCCTCAACTGCCCCCCACGCCAGCCTGATTCCCCTCCCCTCCTGGCCTGATCATCCCTAACCACCTCTACCTCAGCCCTGCCACCATGGCTTTGTCTGGAAGGACAAAGGTCTCCAAATCTAATTAGCATATTACCTTTTTATTAGTATAGATTATTGGATTCAATCAAAGTGATCCAGTTGATCAATATACTATTCCCTTATTCTTTTCTGAGCAGTTTGCCCTTCACTACTTTGATGCTTTCAGCCATTTCATTCCTCCCCATGGGATGAATGTACCTTTAGTGTGAGTGTTCTGGTTCACCCATGGTTTTGTCAATCCAGGATTATGGCACTGATAAGGGTACCAAGTATGATTGATATAAGAACTGGTCACTGAACTTCCTGATATTGACTTCAAGATTACAGAGGTATATAGTTTATCTTTCTCTGGCAATTCTAAGCTATAATTAACAATGGCATGTGAGTTAGTATGTGTCTTGGGAATATTTAGTTTATAGACTGAGGGTTAAGACAATGTCTGCGAGGCACTGAGAGAGAGTGAAATAGAGGGCTTCTGGTGCTTTGCCATGCTGTAGATGAAAAAGCAGATGGATCCAATCTGTATGCTAAGAGGTTCTCTCTGTTCCTGTTGCATGATCAATGCAATGCAATGCTCTACTTTATAAGAGCATATTCGGCACTGGATGCTTTACAAGTTCCAATTAGGAAGAAAAGCAAGTGAGGCTGCAAAAAACATCTGTAGTGCTCTTGGTCAAGATGCAGTTAGCGCCAGAAAATGCCAGCGTTGGTTTGAGAAATTTCGCGAGGGAAATTTTTCGTTAGATGACAAGAGTGGTCGAGGCCGTGTGTCCAATTTTGATCAAGAAGCTCTTCAAGCTCTTTTGGTGCAAAATCCTCAAATTACCCAACAAGAGCTTGCGACAACTTTAAATTGTTCATAAAAAACAATTTCCAATCAATTGTGTGCACTTGGCAAAGTCCAAAAGTTTGGAAAATGGGTTCCTCATGATTTGACCGACAACAACCGTAATCAAAGAGTCACAATTTGCAGTTCACTCCTCTCTCGTCAAAACCGTTTGCCGTTTTTAGAGCAAATTGTTACCAGAGATGAACAATGGGTGCTGTATGTTAATTTGAAAAGGCGGCCTCAATGGTTGGACAAAAATGAGGCTCCGCAGCCCACGCCAAAACCTGACTTGCATGCGAAAAAAGTGATGTTGTGTGTTTGGTGGAATTTTAAAGGAATTCTTCATTATGAACTTTTACCATCTAACCAAACCATTACAAGTGCAGTGTATAGTGCTCAATTGGAAAGGTTAGCCCAAGCTTTAAGAGAAAAAGAACCCGCGCTGATTAATCGGAAGGGCGTAATTCTTCACTACGATAACGCAGGACCGCATACTGCAAGAATCACTGCTGAAAAACTGCGCCAGTTGGAATGGGAAGTTCTCCCTCAACCTGCATATTCTCCTGATATTGCCCCTTCCGATTACCATTTGTTTCTTCTTTGCAAAACTGTCTTCTTGGAAAAAAATTTAATAACGAAGAATGCCTCAAAAATGCATTGACCGAATGTTTTGCATCAAAATCACAAGTTTTACAACAGAGGGATTAAAATGCTTCCTGAGCATTGGGCACAAGTAGTAGAAAACAACAGCAACTATATTGTTGATTAAATTTTGTTGTATTGTTTAAATAAATTCGATTTAAAAAAGGTATTAGAAAACGACATCAATTATTACTAGACCTAATAGATGGATTGTGCCTGCCAAAGGAAGCTGCTCTGCCTTGGGCCTATTAAAATACCATGTTTCCCCCAAAATAAGACATCCTCCAAAAATAAGACCTAGTGCATGGAAAGATAAGACATCCCCTGAAAATAAGACCTAGCGCAACTTTGGGAGGAAAAATTAATATAAGACACTGTCTTACTTTCGGGGAAATGGTAGTAGTTGCTCTGGGGTAGTGAGTGGGGAATTCAGCTGCAGGAAGCATGGGGGTCTGTGCTTGCCTCGAGTTACCTCTGCAATTTTATGCTTTGGTGCCCCCAATCCTAACCTTAGAAATTAATTTATTTGAGATAATATACTATACTTCCCAGAATCCTGTGTTAAAATGTAGTGTCCACCCTCCCTAGGTGCCAAATTATTATTATTTACCCAAACAAATGGATCACGGTCAGTCACCAGATACTAACAGTGCCCTGAAGCTGGGTCAACGGACCAGAGAGTCTGAGAGTGGGTAAGTGTAAGATGGCCACATGCTCACTCTCTCTTGGGAAAGTCCCGTTGGCTTTTGATACTTTTGCTGTCAAAAGTGAGTAGCCTACAGTGAGTAGGCTGTGTACATGCCTTTGCCTTGTACCCGGCCACTTGGACAGATGCTTGGAATGGAGACCTGAAAGGTATGGGTTCTGAGCTTGACAGTCCCCAGTTATAAGCAGTTCTCCAAGTTCTTGAGAACTCTGCTCCCCTCTATTGCAGTCTATGGAGGAAGACCCTTGGGAGAGATGTCCAAGTCTTGCTGTTTGGATTTATGCTTCTTCTTAATGAAGCTTCCTTCAGGGTTTTTAAAAGCACATGTTTGCATGTTACAATAAAGTGGTATCTGGCCACCCTTATACATTTGATTTAAATTTATTTATACTTATACTTTTTTTTTTTTTACATTGAATGTAGATAGCTCTAGTGCTGCTTTTTAAATCATAATTGTTTTTCAAGTAAAGGAATAATTTAGATAAAGCGATTGACTCCCAGGACCAACAGCTTACTGGATG
Organism: Pipistrellus kuhlii; assembly: GCF_014108245.1. Taxonomy (NCBI): domain Eukaryota; kingdom Metazoa; phylum Chordata; class Mammalia; order Chiroptera; family Vespertilionidae; genus Pipistrellus; species Pipistrellus kuhlii. The sequence goes on along the minus strand of NW_023425438.1, from coordinate 45,725,998 downwards.
AGGAAGTAAAATTTATTTGCCCAACCACATTATATATGGCCAGGATGCATTACTTTAGTAACGAATATACTTCTACACTCTAGTTTCTTGTTTGTGGAGAGGAATGTGGGCCTTGCTCTTAGGCATGTAAGACAATGCATGGATAAGTTTTCTACTTATTAATGACCTCAGATACAGCACCCAAAGACTTTGGGTACAACTAGCCATTTTGCTTAATGTTTTGTAATTTCATCCTTATAATTTGTGTGAAACGCAATCAAGGATTTTATATTTCTTTTACAAGCTTCCATGTAAACAGGAATAATGGATCTATCCCATGGATACATTGAAAAAAATCAATTTCATTATATACTATAAAAAAGGTGTGAGAAGGAGAGGAGCAACTCAGAGGCTACAGTCAGTTTTGATATATGCCTGAGAATGGCAGAGGCTCTGAGGGCTTATATCCACAGTACATTATACAAAACTCATAAAATGACATCTCCCCAGGAGAAGTCAATTTTACTGAAATTTTCACAGTCTGCACCTTAACTTTGTAAAACACTAGGTGCCTGGTGCACTAAATTTGTGCACTCAGGAGGGCCCTTCAGCTCAGCCTGTACCCTCTTGCAGTCCAGGAGTCTGGGGATGTCCAGCTTAGGCCTGCTCCCTGCTGTGCTTGCCAGTCATGAGCCTGACTTCTGGCTGAGCGGTGCTAACGTATCAGTCAGTGTCTTAGTGGCAGTGCACATCATAGCAACTGGTTGACCAGTTGACTGTCTGCCCCTTAGTGGTTAGTGCATGTCATAGTGAGTGGTTGAGTGGCCTTAGCATATCATTAGCATATTATTTGGTTGAACAGACAACTGGACGACTGGACACTTAAAAGCATATTAGACTTTTATTATATATTATAGGATAGCCATGTAGACAATCACAGATAAAATCAGAACAAATTCCCCAAAGGAGAAATTATAAGATTGGAATACTTATTTAAAATTCACTGACATTTGAAGTAAAAGAAATTTCTGACAATTCACCTAACACAAAACAAAGCCATCTAAACATCATGTGATTTAAAGATAAATTCAGACAGAATTTAGGAATTAATTAATATTAAAGAGGGATAAAATCCCTGTATATAAAAATCCATTGAATCAAGCCAAAGTATTATCCAGAGAAAAATGCATAGTTTTTAATTCACTTATTAGAAAACAAGAAAGATTGAAAATCAACAAGCTAAGATTTCAACTTCAGAGCTAAAGCAGGACAACAAAGTAAATCACAAGACTGTAGAAGAAATATTGATGTAGACATAAGCTAAAGGATATCTGTACAAACAAAAGAAGAAAATAATTAAATACAAAATACAATAAAAAGTACAAGATGCATAGTCAAAATAAAAGATTTTATTTAGAAATGATGAGTAAAATCGTTAAAAATTTGTCAATATGATCAAACCAAAGAGCAATAAATGAATGATAAATATGAATAAGAACAAAAAAGGGGATTTATCTAGAGATAAAGAAAAATGTTAAATATGTAGGAGGAGAGGTTCCACTTTTGTTGAGATAACAGTACAAGGAACATTACAGGTGCATTCCTTGGCAAAATAGGCAAAGCTGGTGAAAACTATTAAAAAATGTGTCTATAGCCAAAACCAGTTTGGTTCAGTGGATAGAGAGTCGGTCTGTGGACTGAAGGGTCCTGGGTTTGATTCTGGTCAAGGGCATGTATATTGGTTGCGGGCACATCCCTGGTGGGGGTGTGTGCAGGAGGCAGCTGATCGATGTTTCTCTCATCGATGTTTCTAGCTCTCTATCTCTCTCCCTTCATCTCTGTAAAAAATCAATAATATATATATATTTAAAAAAAGAGTAAAATGGCAGACATAAATACAATTATATTAATAACTATATTAAATGAGTTAACGAATATAATCATAATGCTGAGATTGTCAGCATTGATAAACATGACCCAGCTTTATGCTGTCTACAGCAAAAACACTTTAGTTTCTAAGATATATATATATATATATATATATATATATATATATATATATATATAAATGATAAAAAGATATATCATATAAGCAGTGTCTCTAAGAAAGCTGGAGTAATATCTGACAACTTAGACTTTAAAAAGAATATTACTAGAGATAAAGGAACATTTTATAATGTTAAAAGGTTCAATCCATCAGGAAGTTGTGATGATCATAAACATATATGCACTTAACAAAGGAATCCCAAAATGTGTGAAGAAAAGGCTGATTGAATTCAGTAAAAAAAATAAAAAAAATAAATAAATAGAGAATTTAACAATAAAAGTCAGAGATTTCAATACCTTATTTTAATAATGAATAGAAAAACAAGGCAGAAGATAAATAATGAAACAGAAAGCTTGGCAACACTATACACAAAGCAGACCCAACAGACATCTCTAGAACACTTCCCACAACATTAGAGTATACTTTTTTTTCTTAAGCACACATAGAGCATGCTCTGTGGGCCATAGGTTCTATCATAAAACAAGTGTCAATAAATTGAAAAGAATTGTGATCATACAAAGTATGTTCTCTGATCACAGTGAATTAAAACGAGAAAGACAATAGTGCAGGGAAGGCCTGAGGAGGAGATGGGAGCAGGCTGGAGAGGCTCAAAGGAGGGAAAAGGGGGACATCTATAATACTTTCAATAATAAAGATAAATTTAAAAAAATTGGAAATCAGTAACAGAAAAAATTGAGAATCTTATACATATGTGAAAATTCATGCACTACTAAATAACCAGTAGGCCAAAGGAGAAATGGCATGATGAATTAGAAAACACTTTGAGATTAATGAAAATGAAGACACAACACATCAAAATATATGGGATATGGATACAGCTAAATTGGTATTTAGAGGGAAATTTATAGTGGTATATACAGGTGCCAAAAAAGAGAGAAAGGTATCAAATCAATATCCAAATCTTCCATCTTAAGAAACTATAAAGAGAGAGGAAATAAAACCCAAGTAAGTAGGAGAAATAATAATAATTAAAAAAGAAGTAAATGAATTAGAAAATAAAAAGAAAAATAGAAAATATTAAGTGAACCAGAAGTTGGCTTTTCAAAAAGAACAAAAAAACACACAAATCTTTAGCTAGACTGACCAAGAAAAAGTGAGCACAAATTAGTAAAATAAAGAATAAAAGGCTGAAACCGGTTTGGTTCAGCGGTAGAGCATCAGTCTGCGGACTGAAAGGTCCCAGGTTTGATTCCGGTCAAGGGCATGTACTTTGGTTGCGGGCTCATCCCCAATAGGGGGTGTGCAAGAGGCAGCTGGTTGATGTTTCTCTCTCATTGATGTTTCTAGCTCTCTATCTCTCTCCCTTCCTCTCTGTAAAAAAATCAATAAAATATATTAAAAAAATAAAAAAAATATTAAAAAAGAGAAAAGAAAGTTAAAAAGAAAAAAGAATAAAAGGAGCATTGCTACCAAACTTATAGAAATATAAAGAATGGTAGAGGAATACCATGAATAGTTGTATGCCAATGATTACGTTATCTAGATAAAATGGACAGATTACTAGAAAGAAAGACACTTACCTAAACTGGACAAGAAGAAATAGAAGGTCTGAATCTAGAAAGAGGTTGCAGTAGTAATAAAAAGAAACTTCCCACAAAGAAAACATAGAACAGCCGAAGCCGGTTTGGCTCAGTGGTAGAGTGTCGGTCTGCGTACTGGAAGGTCCCAGGTTCGATTCCGGTCAAGGGCATGTGCATTGGTTGCGGGCACATCCCCGGTAGGGGGTGTGCAAGAGGCAGCTGGTCGACGTTTCTAGCTCTCTATCTCCCTCCTTTCCTCTCTGTAAAAAATCAATAAAATGTATTTAAAAAAAAAACCAAAAAACAAAAACAAAAACAAAACAACAACAAAAAAACAACAACATAGAACAAAATGACTTCACTGGTCAAGGAATTAATGCTAGTTCTTCACAACCCTTCTGAAAAATAGACAAGGAAGGAACTCTTTCTAACTCATTCTATGGAAGTTATAAAAATACTAACACGAAGGAAAACTACAGACCAATATACTTTATGACTATAATCACAAACATCCTCAACAAAACATTAGCAAATGAGATTATGCACCATGACTAAGAGGTCTGGAATATGGTGTATACTGGAGAAACAAGAGTTTTATATGATAACCTAGTTGGGTTGTTCAGTGGTTAGAGCACTAGCTTTGGATTGAAGGGTCCTGGGTTTGATTATGGTCAGGGCATGTACCTTGGTTGCAGACTTGATCCCCAGCCCCAGTTTGGGTGCATTTGGGAGGCAGCCAATAGATATGTCTCTCTAATATTGATGTTTCTCTCTCTTTGTCTCTCCCCTTCCCTTCCAATCTTTCTAAAAATTAATGAAATAAAAATATCATTGATTAAGAATTAATAACAACAACAAAAAATAGTCTTATATGTAAGAAAAGTATTGTTAAAAATCAACAAGAAATTGAGACATTTAAGGCATTTTAAAATCCCGCAAAACTTAGAGAATTTATCAATAACAAACTTGCTTACCAAAAATACTAAAGAAAATTATTCAGGCTGAAATAAAAAACACCAGGTGGTAACTTGAATCAGCATGAAGAAAGTATTTGAAGCCATTTACAACTGGATTCAGATCCCAAGTCAAACACTATTTTTAAAAAATATATATATATATTTATTGATTTCAGAGAGGAAGGCAGAGGGAGAGAGAGATAGAAACAGCAGGGGTGAGAGAGAATCATTGATTGGCTGCCTCCTGTCCGCCCCCTTTTGGGGATTGAGGCCCCAACCTGGTCATGACCAGAATCGAACCTGGGACCTTTCAGTCCGCAGGTTGACACTCTATCCACTGAGACAAACTGATTAGGGCCCAAGTCAGTCACCACTGACTGAGGGTTATTTACTCTTGCTCACCTTCCATTTCTGCATAGACACAGAGGGGTTAATCACACATGCAAACATGGATCATACATGTAAAGCTCCTAGCAAAAGTTTTGACACTAGATTTGCAGCAACAAGTGCGAGGAGCTTGCATTTGTTCTTTCATTAGAGAGTATTTTTCTCAGAGATTTTGCCTTTTCTGCCCTCCCTGCCCCGGGGCTTGTGATGTTTAGTTTATTTTCTGACTGAGCACCTGGGATCCTCTGAGAACTGAGCTCCAGGCCATGCCACCAGGGCCCACCTTTTGTCCTGTGCGTGGGACAGGAGTTCTCTGCCAGTCTCAGCCAGAGGCCCAGAAGCTCACTTGTGGTTTGGACTGAGAACACCAGGTGGCAGCTTTGGCTGGTTTCTGGCTGCTCCCTACCCAGTCATTGCCAGTCTAGGGCCCGCTGGGAGAGACTGGCTGGGTTGATAGTTGCTAGTACCACCAGATGGACTCCTTGTTTATTTTTCGGCTTTTCTGTTACCCAGGTCTCATGTCCTCCTGTGCAGCTCCTGCTCCACATGGCAGCAGCATCCTGAATCTGAAAGCACACCTGCCCTCACTGTAGGTTTTTGGGGTCCCTGAGAATTTTGCCCCATGAATCTAAAAAGGGAAAATGTAACTATTATATTTGGAAACTCTGCTCCTTTAAACTGGCCTTTCCTCTATTATCCATACCCTGCTGCTTCTCTCATGGTGAATTTTCATACAGGCTTTATGTCTGAGGGGTTCACACCTGGGCAGTGAACTCTCAGATCTCTCTCTGGAGCGGAGGTTATTCAGGGATTTGGGGGTGATCTGGCGAGAGGAGGAGAGGGGCCTGTCAATGATAAAGCATTATGAATTAGACCAACTCCTGTTGAACTCTCAACTGCTAGAGGACTCCATTAGAACAGGTTTGTATGTAAACTTTGTCTACATAAGGAAGTGCATTCGGTGTTTCTTTTCCGTGCTACTGTTCAAATGAACCCAAGCAAAATAAAGGGAAGGGAGACTGAAAAATGTTGTTATACAGTACATTGTTTATCCTGTTGTTATTTGTTTCACACTGCTTTTTCTCCCAGCAAACTGTGAGCGACTCAAGGTTAGCAGCCTCCTTTTGTCTGTGTCTTCAGATAGTTATCCTGGTAAAAACAAGGTCTGTATTTCTTGTTGGACTACTAAGAGGTTCCAATGAAAGCAGTGGTTTGCTTTGTTGAGTTGAAAACCGTTGAATAGTATAGTTTATGAGGGCTTCTCTGATTTACTGAGTCTGAGCTGATAAAATTGACAGTGAACGCCATTATTCAGAACCTCACTTCTCACGTTCAGGTGTCAGGAGGAGGGAGTTGGGGTGGGTGTAAGCAGGGCTGACAAAGAGGGTTTGAGTGTCTACTCTGCCATCCAGTGCCTGAGGCAACCATCAATATTTGATCACTACCTGCTCTCCCACTGAGCTCAGACAAAGCCTTAGCACTCTTCCCGAGGGGTTGCTCTGGGCTAGGCAGTCACTTCCTATGGAAAATGATGGGAGAATAGCAGTTTAGGGGTACTGAGCCACAAATGTCCTCTACATATCCCTTTTCAACTACTGAATATCCACCCATATTTCTGAGATTAACTCCTTTTGCCTAAACAAGTAGAGAACTCTTCAAATCTAAGCACTGTCAGCAAATTCTTTTGCTTACTATTCATTTACCTTGCAACGTTACTACCGATTTAATGAAATGATTGTTTAGTTATTATACTTTGCATTGGTTAAGTTCAATAATCCTGATCTTGAAGTAAACACACAATTGAATTTCTTTCTCCAAGGCAGGACCTGCACCTCCAACCTGCCAGCTTGCCCATCTCCGGAGACACTACCTCTTTGCCGAAAAGACTTTTCTATCGCCCCGGTTGTCTATGATCTACATGCTATCTTACAAGAACTAGAAGGCTCCATCTCACCTTCTTTCCTTCCTTCCTTCCTTCCTTCCTTCCTTCCTTCCTTCCTTCCTTCCTTCCTTCCTTCCTTCCTTCCTTCCTTCCTTCCTTTCATATATTTTCATTGATTTCAGAGAGGAAGGGAGTAGGGAGTGAGAGATAGAAACATCAATGATGAGAGAGAATCATTGATCGGCTGCTTCCTGCACGCCACACACTGGAGATAGAGCCCACAATCCGGGCATGTGCCCTGACCAGGAACCGAACCATGACCTCTGGGTTAATAGGTTGATGCTCAACCACTGAGCTATGCTGGTAGGACTCACTCACCTTTCTTGATTCCTCTCACTACCCCAGCTTTCATGGTTTCCAGTCCTTTCCCCTGCAGGATCACACTTCATTGACTACTTTGAAGAGAAGAATTGTAGTTTTTAAATTTTTGTCTCCTGTGGTGCTGGGGATAGTACTCAGCACACAGTGGGCTTCCAATAAATGTCTGTGAAGTGAATGGACATATGTGTGCAAGATTTAAAATTTAGCAGGTTTTCTTTCCTACACATTAGTCCCCTATTAAATCCTTGAAATGTCCCTGAGAGGCAAATACTATTCCAAAGAGGATTCTGAAGCTAGGAGAGATTAAGCAACTGTTCTGAAAACGCATAGCAAGTAAGAGGCAAAACAGAGACTAGAGTCTCCCTCTTCTAACCCTAAACTATCACCCCATCCTTTAATAACATCTTGCTTCTGGGTTATGAGCCATGTCATGGGCTGATGAATTCTGGGTTCACATTGTCTCTTCATGTAGATTACACACCCCTCAAGGCAAATATCTTGATTTTATCCTTCCTGCACCCTTTCTTTCCTTATTGCACAAGGCTGGCAATTCTGAAAACATGTATTCTGCACTACCTGGCCACTGGACCTCACAAATCCCCGTCAGCCTAATTTTTTTCAGCCTGGCTTTGCAAAAACCTGATTTGTCTAATAAGGTCATTAAACAGAGGCATGGAATATGTTCGAAAGAGCCTGGAATTTTATGCAGTGATGGCGGTTCCTGAGCTGCCCGAGCAAATATAAAAAACATTAAAGAAGCTGGTGTGCTTATTAAATCTTAGAAAAATTTTTCTTTAGTCATTGGCAATGACAAGTCTTCAGTATGACTCTCGCCTGCCAAGAATCATGGATGATCTAGTGTAGGGGTGTCGAACTCAATCAGAGAAGGGGCCAAAATCTAAAATCCAGCCTAAATCGCGGGCCGAATGGTTTACTGAACAGTCATAAACTGTCATTGTGATGGAAACACAGCGGAGTGCAGTGATGACAGCGCGTTGCGGGCCACATTGCAAGGCCTGGCGGGACGGATTTGGCCCGCGGGCCTTGTGTTTGACACATGTGATCTAGTGGGATAGAGCCTAATAAAAAATTCTGGCACTTGGCACGGGGCCCCGGTCCTGCACAGGTCTCTTAGCCCCCTTTCCTGAATATGAACTTTCCCAGCTAAAGAGTAATGGTTGGGTAAACCCGACATGTCCCTGTGATATATATCTTCCTAAAGTAGATTTCATGGGAACTTCTGGGTTATAAAACAATCCTCGTGATACATAAAGCTACCAGTTAGCTAATTTGGGGTGTGATATTGAGACAGAAAAAAATTAGATAGATAAGGGTGGGACCATGGGAAGAGGAAGTGAAACCTTATGTATCATGAGGATACTTTATGTATCCTCATGATACATAAAGCTACCAATTAGCTAATTTGGGGTGTGATATTGAGACAGAAAAAAATTAGATAGATAGGGGTGGCACCATGAAAAGAGGAATCCAACCAGGCAGAGTTACTAAGACACCCCAACTGGGCAGGGAGGGAAGGAAGGGTTTCCTAGAGGCATGAACTTTAAAATGTATGGATGTTACTAAGACAGACAGCTGCAGATAACCTATCACAAGGCAGTGAGGCAAGCATCCTGTCTAATAAAAAGGGAATATGCTAATTGACTATCACCCCATCACAAAGATAGATGCACCCATAGCTGAGGCCAAATTCCCATAAGGAGCCTTAACGAGCAATCAGCAGGGACCTGAGGCTATGCCCTCCTCTGCTTCCGTGCAGCTTGACAGGGGTCCTCAGGCCATGCACCCCAACCTGGAGTCAGGCTGGGGGACCTCAGGCCACACTCCCCACCACCGCACCAGGCCAGGCCAAGGGACCTCAGGCCCCCCCCCCCCCCCAATAAGTGGAGCTTGACAGGGGACCTCAGGCCTTGCCCCCCACCCCAGCACTGGGACAGGGGACCTGAGGCTGCATCCTTCTGCCTGGCTAGCTTGACAGGGGACTTCAAGGTGCACCCCCAGTGCTGGGTTGGGGGAACTCAAGTTGTGCCCCCCACCAGGTGGGGTTTGACAGGGGACCTCAGGCCAAGCCCCCCAGCCAGTGGGGCTTGATAGGGGACTCAAGGCATGCCCTCCACCCTAGTCTGGGCCAGGGGACCTGAGGCTACGCCCCAGGCCAGGCGGGGCTTGACAAGGATGGGACTGGCCGGATCTGGATCTAGCCCAATGGGGGGGGGGGGGGTGCACCTGGGTCTGGGTCTCATGAGATTTTGAGGTCCATGTGGGTGAGCAGGGACTTGACTCTGGGTCCCATGGTGTGCCCCAGACTCTGACAGGAAGAAGGTTTTCATATACATTTTACTAATTCTCTTTCATCTCTGACACTTCTATTATAGAGAGAGGGCAAATAGCAATATTAAATTATTTCTTCTAATTAATTCCTTTTTAATGTGAATAAACTTTGTGCATGGGGCCACTAGTATATACAAAAAAGTGTGTGCTCCCTTCACTTCTCTCCCAGGCACAGCACACAATAGATTGCTGACATTCCTGCTGGGGAGGTGAGGAGGGTGGGGATGGAGGAATGCATATCCCCTGAGCTCCCACACATGGACTATTAGACTTTATTTTATTTTAAAGATATATTTTGATTTTTCACAGAGAGGAAGAGAGAGGGATAGAGAGTTAAGAAACATGGATGAGAGAGAAACATCGATCAGCTGCCTCCTGCACTCTCCCCACCAGGGACGTGACTGCAATCAAGGTACATGCCCTTCACCAGAATCAAACCTGGAACCTTTCAGTCCGCAGGCTGACGCTCTATCCACTGAGCCAAACTGGTTTCAGCTGGACTATTAGACTTTAATTAGTTTGTATACTAAACTACTTCAGGTGTGCTAGGTCAGCGTTTTTCAACCGCTGTTCCACGGCACACTAGTGTGCCGCGAGATGTTGCCTGGTGTGCCATAGGTGCAGACAAGACAAGAATTTTATAATTTTTCACTATTTTGTTTACTTAATATTTCATAATAAAGTAATTATAAAATACTTTCTTTGTGTTTATTTGATTCCTATTCAAGAGAATTACTTTATATATAGTCAATATAGGCACAGAGTTAAATTTTTTAACATTTTCTAATGGTGGTGTGCCTTGTGATTTTTTTCATGAAACAAGTGTGCCTTTGCCCAAAAAAGGTTGAAAAACACTGTGCTAGGTTAATGGCAGGAGATGCTCCCCCTTCCACAGCCCATGTGGCTTAAAGCCATATAGGACTACAGACTTTAATTCGCATTATGCTCTCAATAAACTTGGGTTCTACTAACTGTTTTTTACTGTGACTTCATTCTTCATTTTTGGAGACAAGACTTAAACATTCACATTTTTGGTTTCAATATGGCCTAATTTTTCTGTGTAAATATATAATCTGAAATCACATTCCAATTAAGCAGGAGCTGAGGGCAAACCCATTCAAGGATTAGTTACAAAATCTATGCTCCTCAAAATATTATTCCCTGAGACTTACAAGGAGTAATATTTTGAGGGATCATTAGATTTTGTAACTAATCCAAGAAACTAGAAACACCAATCAGAAAGGATATGTGCACCCCTGTGTTCATAGCAGCACAATTCACCATAGCTAAGATTTGGAAGCAGCCTAAGTGCCCATCAGCAGACGAGGGAATTAAAAAACAACAACTGTGGTACATTTATACAATGGAATACTACCCTGAGGTAAAAAAAGAAGGGATTCTTACCATTTGCAACAGCATGGGTGGAACTGGAGAGCATTATGCTAAGCCAGTCAGAGAAAGATAAATATCACATGATCTCACTCATTTGTGGAATATAAACAACATAAACTGATGAACAAAAACAGAACCAGAGACAGAGAAGCATTAATCAGACCATCAAACCTCAGAGGAAAGATAGGGGAGGGTGGGGGTAAGGGGGAGAGATCAACCAAAGGACTTGTATGCATGCATATAAGCCTAACCAATGGACACAGACACCAGGGGGTGAGGGCATGAGTCAGGGTGTGGGTGTGTGGGGCAATGGGGAGATAGGACATGGTATGTAATATTTTAATCAATAAAGAAAAAGATAAAATAAAATAAATAACTTTCTGAAACTTTAAATCTTTTGATTGTTTTTTGCTCATTGGAAAAAGCTAAAGGAGCTCTTTTAAATCTGTAATCTATAATCACAAATTTGAATACAATTGATAAAACCCTAACCTGATATAGAAGACATCAGGTTAGGGCTAGAGGTATAAGGGTGAGAGATACTCATGATACCCTGTGGGGGAGGAACTTCCCCCTACTCGAAAGCTGCTTCCAGCTGGCCTAATAATTAAATAGACATGAGGCAGATTAGCAAGAGGAAATAACTTAGTTTAATATATACGTATGTAGGGGAATGTCACATGCCTAAGGGGGAGTGAGGTATATAAGACATTCTGGGCTAGGGATGAGGTAATGCACCTTGGGGACTTTGTAGGATCATTGCAGGATATAAGACCAGATGTCTAATAAATAGAAGCTTGTCCTGCACTATAAAAGAGGAGAGATTACAACCAACTTAAACAATTAAGACAGGCTTTATAGAGAAGTTCGCATTTGAAATGGTTCTTAAAAGTGAAATTGGATTTTAAGTGGTAAGAATATCACTCAAATAAATAAATAAATAAATAAACCCATTATTTGGGGAACTGTGAAAAGTCCAGTTTTCCTGAACCTCAGGATGGACAGAGAAGTAGAAGGGAAATAAAGTTGAAGATGTAGAATGGGTCATTGTATGTAAGTGTGGGATTATGATCAATGAGGAGCTAGGTTGTGCAATTTTCTATTGAGAAGTTTTAAATCAAGGTAGTTGAAAGTCCAGGTGAGATAATAGAAGCTGATAAAAAGGGCCAATTAGAGGCTTTTGTCGGAGAAAATTTGGGATATGACTATAGATTTCCAATAGTGACAGCTTTCATGTCTGGAAAAGCCAATTTTTGATCCTGTGTGGACATTCTTTGTTGGCTCATCAAATCCACTCTCTACCCTTTCCTTTTGGTTTTTCTCCCAAGATCTATCTATATGGTCTCGTGTTTGTGGGTTAGCTTGCTTTTTGATTTCTGGTTTGGCCACTGGAAGGAGCTCTGGGGCAGAATGTTAGTGGTCATGGCATTTATTGTTCTGGTTCCCACCATGCCATGGTTGGCATTGGCGTGGTTCCTTCGGTGACAGGATGCACAAGAGCCTGCCAACTGCTCCCTCCTGTGTCTTTAGGTCTAGGTGTGTAGCTTTGGAAGTGGATTGCCTCCCTTGTTGGTTCCCTTACTCATTCCCTTTTTAAAACCAACCAAAGCAGTGGAGAGTCAGCCTCCCTCCCATTAGCCTTTCAGCCAAGTTTCTATGAATGCATAATTCATTTTTCTTAGGGGGGAATTGTTTACAACTAGATTAACGAAGTTTTATTTTTACACGTAGCCAGCACTGACCTGGGAAAATAGGTTTGTTGACAAAAAGCTCCTTTGCAACACAGTTTATTATAATCAGTGAAGACCAAATCTGTTCTGGAAAAATCAAGCTGAGTTTGGAGCTGTGTAACCACGGGTGATGCAAGCTTAGTCCCACTGGGCAATGCTGGCCCAGCTGCCAGGCCAACAGGGACCCCCAGGATGTGTTTCTGCAGGTCTTGTGGAGGGCTTTGTCTCCATTGTCACCTCTGAATTTTCAAACCCATTGAAACTGCTTTCTGTATCGCTTAACTTTCCCCAGATCTCCATAGACAGAGTGGCTTATTTCATGAGATGTGTAAATTTTGCCTTTCCTGCCTCTCCCCTGCCCCTCAGTCTTGCTCTTTATGCTCTACCTAAAAGCTTCTTTTTCTTCTTTCTTCTCTTTAAGTGGAGCTAATATTTCCTCACCTCCCCCAAGCCTTCCTTTGTCCAAGGAAAAGGAATGTGCCTCACTGTCTTTTGATGTCTCCCATTGTTTAGAATGGAATAGAGGCCTTTGTTTTTTAGTTCTGGGCTGGTGAAAGAAAAATCTAAGCAACTGCTCAGCTAAAAACAATTTAAAAATAGGAACTCACATAGGCTTTTCTCAATAAAATGAGAAATTACAGATAAAATTTCTTTTAGTTTAAGAACTGGAAATACTTCTATTTGGATTTCTGCATGACATTTCCTAACTGGCTCTTGCTCATCCTTCAAAACTCATCTCAAGGGTATGCGTCGCCTCTGAAGGCATCTTATGCCCTTCCCTCACCTGAGCAAGGATTGGATGTCATTCCTCAGCATACTTGGACCAGCTTAGTCACAAGATTTCACACTATTGACTTGCCCTTAACTATCTCTCATTTCTTTCCGTTTATATTATAAACTCCTGCGGGCATGGACGTATGCATTTGAACCTTGAGTACTTGATGCTAAAAAACTAAACAAAGCTTTGGCTGGTGTGACTTAGTTGGTTGGGTGTTATCCTGTGCACCTAAAGGTTGCTGGTTTGATCCAGGTCAGAGCATGTACCTAGATTGCAGACTTGATCAGTGAGAGATGTGAAGGAGGCAGCCAATGTATGTTTCACTCTCACATCAATCTTTTTCTCTCTCCCTCTCCTTTCCTCTCTCTCTAAAAATCAATAAAAACAAATATTAAAAAACACAAACCCTGGCACCCAGTAGGTACATAACAAGTGCTTGTTAAAAGCAAGAGTGAAAACAAATGGAAATGAAACCCACTGCATGTGCTTCTCCATTCAGGATGTGAGTTTCAGTGCACATAAGAAGACCTGCGGGCGCTTGCAAACGAACAAACAGAAGAGCATACTGCTGTATTCTGCCCTTCTGCGTCCACTCTCCCCAAGAGATTCTGATTCATCAAGACTGGGGTAAAGCTCAAGAATGTAAATGTTTGAAAATACACACCAGTGGTTACAAAAGAGGATGACAACGGTTGATCTGATTTCTCCTAGGGGCAGGAGGAGTGCTGGTAATGAGTGCCTCTGCATTTGCAGACTAGCGCAGTGAACTCGAGGCTTCAGAGGCTTGGCCTCCATCTGTTTTGTTATGAGTCAGTGTTTGGGGATCTGAACCTTTACTCTCCTCAGTTGGAAAGCAATCATTTCATGTGGACCTGAAGGTCGAGTTATTTAGATGGTTTTGTATACAAACACATTGAAAGAAACTAGGGTAAAAATTAAAGGTTTTTTTTTGTGTGAAAATTTAAATTTCTTTAAAGAATACTCAGAATATCAGAAGCTTTCAGGTTAAGATTTTTCATTTTTCTGAGAAAAGATTATCCCTTCCCCCAAGTGATTGCTTTTCTTGAATTCTTGACTTTGTGAGGAATTTGTTCCTGCAGGGACATCCTCTCTTTATACTATTAATTTTCTTATTTTCTATTGGATCATTTCTAATAGCAAAGGTACTAAAATATCTTACATTTCTTTTTTTTAAAGTGTTGTCTCCACCTTACCCTCCAACTAATATTCAATCTTTCTGCTTTGATTTATAGCTAAAGTCTGTGATAGAAACTTGAAGAATGTAACTCTAGATTGACAGGGATGTGGTTAGCATGGGGATTATAAACATAATCCTGGGTTTTGGGATGGACTTACAGAGGGTATGTGAGCATGATTTATCTAGGAGGGCCGAGCAGCAATCTAAAAACACATATGGGATACGTGAGAGTGGGCAACATCTTGTCATCATTTGAAGAGCAAAGAGTAAAAGGGAGGCCAAGAGGGAACAGGAAGCCTGTACTTTTCTCAAATATCTTATCTATGAAGAGAGGAAAGACAGAGAGACAGGCTTAGAGAGACTTGGAGATCAATTTGAAAATTGTAAAGCTTCTTAATTCCTTCACCATCTTCTCCCTGTTCCACACGCCCCTCCTCTCTGGCAACCATCAGTCTGTTCTCTGTGTCTGTTTCTGTTTCAATCTTGTTTGTTTATTTTATTATTTAGATTCCACATATAAGTGAAATCACAGGATATTTGTCTTTCCCTGAGTGACTTATTTCACTTGGCATACTACCCTCTAGTTCCATCCATCTTGTCACAAATGGTAAGATTTCACTCTTTTTTTAATGGCTGAATAATATTCCATTGTATATATGTACCATAGCTTTTTATCCACTTATTTATTGATGGGTGCTTGGGCTATTTTCATATCTTGATTATTGTAAGTAATGCTACAATGAGCAAATTAGTAGTCACAAAATAGTCATGGGGATATCAAGTACAGCATAGGCAGGGACTATAGTCAATAACATAGCTATGAATGGTGTCAGGTGGGTAGTCTCAGGGGGAACATTTTGTAAAGTATATGATTGCTTAACCACTATGCTGAACACCTGAAACTAATGCAAAATAATATTGACTGTTGTAATTGAAAAACAAAATTTAAAGTTTTTTTTAAAAGAAGCTTTTAAGAAAAATTATATAAAACATTATATGACATGGATGGGAATTTGACAATTGGATATTTCGAGGGAAAGGATGAGGAGACTTAAAATTGGCTGCACATGATTGTGTGGACAGCATGCCTGTGTTGAACTCATCATACTGATTTTCTGATTTTACTCTATGTGGGATCTCATAAATCACAGAGAGAGTCCTTTCTCCTGTTACTAGAACAATATACAGCAACAGTAAGCTCCTGACATTGCCAAGTTCAAATTGGCCACTTTGGGATGTTCTGAGTTGGGTGGCCATCTGTAATGGTTGGCGAAGGGATGCTGAAAATAAGTTTGCCCCAAAGTTCAATTCTGTCAAATGGATTCTCCTTCTAAAATGACTCTAGGACAAGCAATCTCATCATCAGAGCCAGTTCCAAGAATGTGAACTTAGCATATTGAACTGCATTATCTTAGATTTTGGAAGAGTTCCTTTATTCCAATCTGTGCTTCAGTTTAGAAATTGATTCCAGCATCACGGTAAGGCCTTCATTTGAACTTGCCTATGGGACACCTACTGATTCCCATTCTACTTTTCTTCAGGAGGAGAACTGTGAGGTGGGGCAAAAGTAGGTCTGCAGTTGTTCTTATAGAAAATAACACAATAATAAATAAATAATAATATAAAAATAACCTCTTTTTCACACACTGACAATGTAAACCCCACATTTACCCCACTTTGTATTTGCCATCAGACTTAACTAGTGCTGCTTGCTGCTACTTATCAAAGGGAATGGCTCTCAGAGAATAGAAGTTAAAACAATTGGTGTGAGAATATGAAAAGGTTTGTAGCATGCTTCCCAGGGACAATCTACTTGGGTGAAGTAGAAGAGTTAGGGTAGAGAGTCCAAGGACGTACTACAGTGGTGGGACCATCACTGAATGCACACACACACACACACACACAAACACATTTGGTATTTCTTCCATGAGTTTGTCCAGCTTGGCTGTGAGTGACCGTCCCATTATGGCTCAGTGCTCAGAGGAGGGCCTGGCACATAGTAAGTACTCTATAAATATTTGATGGCTAATAATGATTCTTTGACAGCATGTTGATATTTAAGAACATGTTCCTTAGCATAAGCCAGGAACCTTCATAGATGAAGAATCAGGCAAGAGAGGTCAAGTAACTCGCTCAGATAATCAGCAGCAAGCTGAGATTTGAAGTCAGAGTAGCTCCTGAGTCCATACTCTCAATCACTGTGTCACCTTTCCAATACGATGCATGTGAACTCATGTACCATGGTGCCTGGCACAATTTTCCCTTTGCACTACAACTACTATTATTTCAGCCTCCGATTAAGCTCTTGCTATGGTTCATAGTATTACCCCAAAGGGGAAGGAAATAAGATCTCCTAAGCCCAGAGGACACAGCCTCAGCATGCTTTGGAATGATCTCTGCTTCCCCAACATTTGTTGGAGTTTTATTAAATGTGATTATATGACCCACATCCTAAGGAGAAACCAATTTCCTTGGGCGCTCAGTATAGCATCTAGAGCAGTGCACACACTTGGCAGTGTACTCCAAGGTGATTATTACACTTGTGTTAATCTATCAGCCAGCAAATGGCCCCCAAAGATTCATGGGAACTGAAAAGTGCCATGCTGGATCAATATCATATTTCACTTTGTCAGCAGTGGATCTGGGACAGCTGAGTGGGATGAGAGTGTAATCAGCTATTGGGTTATTGATCGGCTCCCTCTGGAGTTATCCTGGGATTCATCAGATATTAACTAGGAGCTGAATATCTTGTTGACCTTAGACCGAAGAAGAGATAAAAAGTCTTATTTGGTAGCTGATGAAGTATCATAACTTATAGGACATGCTGTAACTAATAAGGAGTTTTTTGATGATAAAAACTCTTCTCTATTATGGTAGAAATATCATAGATTATTATATGTTTATAATACCCTTTAACTTTTCAAACTTCTCTGCATGTATTTTATTTCCACAAATATTCTCCCTCCCACTCTGTGTCTTCTTACTCCTTATTCTTCCCAGCATTTATGAATGAAAAGTAGTTTCTCTGGATAATTTCTCTCTCTTTTGTTTGTGACACTAGGTTGTGAAAGTCATTTATTAACAAGTATTTCTGTATTGTTTGCTCTGGGCCAGGTTCTGTGGTAGGCAGAGTTTAATGAGGTTCATTGTCTACCATTATTAAACTGGCAATCAAACAGGGGAGATAAAAACAAAAAGAAAGAAAAATATCTTGGAGCCAGTTCTTCTGATACTTCTAAAGGTAGGGCTTGGTGAAAGAGGTGAAATGACACAAATAAAAAATTAGAGGAGGTGCTAGTTGGCAAGGGACTGGGGATATCTAAGGAGTTCTTCTATTCCATCAAGATGTCTGAGAACTGACTCAGTATTAGTCAGAATAGGATACAGTAGGCTGCAGTGACAAATAGCTCCCAAATCTTAGTTGTTTATGATAACTAACAACTTTTTCCTTGCTCACATTATTTGTCCACTTCAGGCCAGCTGTGGCTTCTGCTCCATTGTTTTTGTTTATTTGTTTGTTTGTTTTTACCTTTGGACCCACACTTACAGAATAGCCCTCATCCTGAATGGTGCCAGTTGCTATGTCAGAAAGAATACAGTGAATTTCTTGAACTAACTCATTCAATGTTCACAACTTATTGACCAGAACTAGTCATGCAGCCTTGAAGACCCAGAGATGGTCTGAAAGTATAATATCACCATGTGCCCTTGGAAGTGTAGACCTGGAAATATTTGGTGAACAGCATCAGTGACAAACTTGAGCTACCACAGAACCTGGAACAGGGAAGCCAGCTGCTAGTGAAAGAGGCTTCATGCTTCTTTCCCAGCATCAGAGAACAGCAGTGAGCACTAGAGAAACAGGCAGGGCAAGGAAAGTCAGGACAAATGAATTCTAATCTCAAACTGGTGGGCAAACCAAGAACATGTTTCTATGTCAATTTTCTCATCAAAACCAACTTTATAGGATTGCTGTAAGGATTCAATGGTAGTAAAATGTTATGTGTAATAAGAGTGAGGAAACATGTGAGGAGCCCTTAGAACTTTCCCATTTGTCTCCTCTTTCCCCAGTTGTAGTGTCTTCCCCTGTTCCACCCATGAAGCTGTGTTTTCTCCATGTCTTTCCTGAGAACAGCTTGAGTGCTTGTCTCAGGAAGTCTCCAGGGAGAAGGAGGTACAAGACTGAGAGAGAGAGGCCAGCTGGCAGTGGCTGCCATCCAGAGAGACTTCCTGCCCTCTGAGAATGTTTTGAACATGTGAAGGGCGGGCATTTTGTATGTTTACAGTGACTGGGGTGCACTGGTAGCATTTGGCAAGTATTAGCTAAGTATTAAAATGCCCAAGAAAGTCCTGTGCAATGAAGAATTATAACACTCAAATACCATTGGTAGAGAACACTGATATAGGAAGCAGCTGTCAACACAGAGTGAAGAAGCTCTGTAATTTAGGGTGACTGTGATCCAGAGAGGCTTGGAGTGATGGCCAGATCCTTGAAAATGGGGCATTAGTCTTATTTTCCTACTTAGGTGGTACTGAACGCAGTGATTGCTTAATTAAACACACAGAGAATAGATGCCCTATTTACTGAGCTGCTGGCTCTTGCCTAACTCTTATATGCCAATGTTCCTTAAGATAGGCAGAGGCTTAAAAGACGGGTCTAGGTAAAGTCATGGGTGATGTTCTAACAAGTTAAATGGGACTGCCAGGGACATCTGGGCCATGTGCTCAAGTCAACATCTGGGCAGCCCTGGGGCCTCCTGCTGCATGATCCTGGATGACTTGACTCCTTTCCGAAATAAGACTTGTTTCCAGAGGTGCAGAGCCTGGTCCTGCGTCTGGGTTATTCTTTGGCTCATACCATTCCACTGCTTGTCTACCCTTATTGACCTTACTCTGTTCTTCAGGATCAGGCTTACTTATACTTCATTATGGGAACCTTGATAGGGCTCTGGACAAAGCACAAACTCTCTGTCTGTAAACACCTGCTTCATTTATCATCTGAAACATTCCTCTGGACTACCTGTTTCTTCTGATAGATGCAAACAAAATACAAAATTTGAATTTAGGATAATTTGTTCGCAAGTGAAATGAGGAGTGAGGGTGATAAATAAGGGCCTAAGAATTCTAGATACAGTCAGTTCTGCTATGATACTTGTTCTGAAACACAAATTTGTTCCAACATGATTGAACTATTAGGGAATGATTGGAACATTGTGCATTTTTCATTTGCTTATGCACGATTTCGTCTACAGCAAACACGAGGTGAATGCAAACACTGCACTCTGCTGAATCAAGCTGTGGAGGAATGGACCATCTACACACACACCTACCACATTCACCATGGCTGGCCTTTCAAGATTCTGGTATTCACAGGCTAAAGAGGGCATTCAGAGTCATCAAGTTCAAGGTCTTTGAACTCTGCTTAGGAATTTCCCTGGTGGGGTTGGATGCAGATGAGTAGAAAGGCAAATAGCCAGGTTTGAACTTGGTTAGATCTTTGTGCATTTTACTTAAGATTTCTTTTAAGAAAGCATTAAACGATTTAAAAAAAATGTTTGCAAATTAGAGGTCTATCCCTATGTGTGTGAGATTCCTGGCTCAGTGTTTTTTTGTTTGTTTGTTTGATTTGTTTGTTTTTTATCAATTGTCCTTGAGAAAGAAATTTTATAAAATTAGAGGACAGAGCTACTTTACATCCAGAGCTCAGTCTTGAAGAGTAAGAGGAAGGAAAGGAATGTTTATTGATTTCTTATGATAACGCAAGACACCTGACTGCAAACACTTTTTATTTTGCTGTTTAAATAATACAAAAAAAGCAGCCATGATTACCGTTTTGTTGTTGGGAAAAGTACAAAAGGCTCAAAGGTTAAGTTTCACTTCCCAGGTCCTAGGACTTGGCAGTTACAAAGCTTTCATGGAGTCTGGTCTAAAAAACAGAATTCCTTCCATCCTTCACACTCTGCTGAGTTGGAAGTTGCTTTAGATCAAGAGAGACAAGGCCTGCGGCTGCATCTGCTGCCAGCAAGCTGCTGGGAGGTGGCGGCTGATGTATAATGTCTATTAGGGGAGAAGGTGTCTATTGGAAAGTTCGCTCGGCTCTTTCAGCTTCAGGTCACAATTTGTTCCACTGCAGTCTTACTGACTTGTGTTTTCCGCTCCCCAACTGTGATGACATCTGTGGGTACCATGAGCATCCATGTTGTTGTTTTCTTTCCCCTGTAATACTTGACTCACATTTTAACTCTGAGTCTGCCTTGGCTCCCTCATTTCCAATCAGAGTGCTGGAGGCCTTTCCTGGCTCTCCATTCCCGAAGGACAAGTCCCAGAAGGAACATGGAGAGCAAAAGAGAATCCCCAAGAAGAGAAGCTGGATTCCAACTCATGGCCTCTGCAGTTGTTTCCATTTTCCCTCTGTCTCTCCTGATTTCCAAGTCTTTCTCCCATTCCCATAACATTGCCTTGGATTCTATAGCACTAAAGCTTCAACAGAGGGGGCGAACAAAAATCACTTTTCATTTACAAGTACAACATTTTGCGGTGTTTGTGATCTGAGTATATATTTTTAATAAAATGGTCAAGAAGAAAATGACAAGTGACTAAAATTCACAATTGCATGTGTGCGTAGAGAGAGCCATACTTCGTACGTACCATGTGTACAATGTCCCCATTTCCAGCTTCACCTCACACCAGGAAATTCCTGATGAGGAAGCTTGGGACTTAAGGTGGGTTTTGTTCGGGATTCTGAGATGTCTGAAGGAAACACAGATGAGAGGAGTTAAAGAGGAAATCATTATAGGTGGATGGGAATAGAGTTTAGTTTTTCCTCTTGCTAACCAATAACACCAAAATTCCTCTTATCACCCAGTCTTCCTTCCAGGCCAGCGAGTGGAAGAAGCCTTTTACCTGACATTTCTCAATGGCTGCAATTTGTGGGAATCAGATTCATAAAACATTGTCCACGTGGTCTTCTTGGTGAAGGTAACTTCCCTTTTATCTTCCCACACGTTTACAGCTTTTGAGCTACTTGTTTAAAGATGGTGTCCTTCGTTTCCCTGAATTGGTAAGGGAATTGTTTTCCTGTGGCTTATCTAAATTGGATGTGGAGCTACCTGGCCGTGGGGAGTGCATACATAAAGGAAAGTGATCTATTAGATGCCAAGATGTTGAGAGTGACATAATCCATCTAGGGACTTAAATAGTGTTCACTGGCAAGAGCCATTTATTATAAACTAATAAGAATCTGTAAGATGAAAATGGAGTATCTCCAAAATGAAACATCAAAAGCTCTCCCCTTTGGGTAAAAAAAAAAGTGGTAATGATTTCTTCTGGATCATGGGTTATGCTGCTCACAATAGGTAGCTGAACTGTGAGAGGATTGAAAAGAGGTGGTTATAACAAAAGAAGTTTATAGCCCATGAAAGTTGTTTTTTTTTAAAAATATACTTTTATTGTTTTCTGAGAGGAAGGGAGAGGGAGAGAGAGAATCATTGATTGGCTGCCTCCTGCACAACCTACATGGGGGATGAACCTGCAACCCTCTGACTGGGAATAGAACTGTGACCTCCTGGTTCATAAGTCAATGTTCAACTACTGAGCTGTGCCAGCTGGGGTAGGCCATGAAGGTTTTGAGCAGCATCA
This sequence comes from Pipistrellus kuhlii, assembly GCF_014108245.1. Classification (NCBI taxonomy): domain Eukaryota; kingdom Metazoa; phylum Chordata; class Mammalia; order Chiroptera; family Vespertilionidae; genus Pipistrellus; species Pipistrellus kuhlii. Next base: position 45,703,743 of record NW_023425438.1, on the reverse strand, counting down.
GGGTCATCAGATTTCCTTCTCCCAGTGTGTGGAAAGAGCACCACAAGGTTAATTATGTTTCCTAATGTCTCTAGACCAGACTGCCCCAGAGTGGCCACAGTTTCTCATCAGGAGAGGGGTCATGGAGAAGTAATGCCATGAATTATACAGAAAGAGGCCTCAGTGAACCCCAAGGTCACCTGTGTGACCTTGTTTTCCTGCCCACAAGTCATCTATTCATTTAGCAAACATGTGGGGGAAATACAGGTGAAAAAGAGATCCGGAGGTCTCACCACATCTCCAAGCATCAGTGCACATATACTTTAGGAACTGGAGCAGCTGCCAGATGAGTGAAAAAACATCTGGAAAATAGCAAACCTGGAATTACATTGTTAGTTTAAGTTGGCATATTGCTTTTGGAAATTCTCTATTCCCTCATATAATTACTTAAAGTTTGTTTTTCAGATCTTTTGTCAAATATGTTATTATGGGTAGTTTCTTTCTGGTATATCTAATAACTATTGCTCATTTTGACAAATATGATTTAAATGTCTGGGTGCTCCTGGCATTTTGTATTCTAAAAATGTCCATCCTTTCTGGGAGCATGTGCTGATTCTGTCTTTCTACTTCCTTCTGTGCACTTAGACACTGTAAATCTCAGGTGATGGGAGCTTCCCCAAAAATTTCTAAACTGAAATCAGATTGCCCTTTTGAATAGAAAAATGGGCACTAGAATGGATCCTGGGTAACACAATTAAACATCTCCCCAAAGGCAGTCTGTTAGCAGTCCTGTACTCTGTTATGCCATGGGAGTTTTGCCTATACCCTCATGTACAGTGTTTTTGGTTGATGTGGATCCGAAACACATATAAGGAAAGCAATACAAAGATCGATTTTGTATTGCTGGATTCGAAAAGACTGCAGCATATGGGCACTCCTTGAGTCCCTGGTGAGTCCCCACTTACTTGTAGGAGACAATAGAAGACCAGAAAGGCATAGCTATACTTCCATAGGAATATAGAGGAGCAGAGAAAACCTAACTCTAATATAAAAAATTCAATACAATATTGACATTGCTTAATCAACTTTTGACAGACTTTTGACACACTTATTAGAGTGTGAGAAACTGTTCCAGGCCAATAATTTAAAGTAATTGTCTATTCACACACATACCAGTAACTTGGGAATAAACACATTCCACCACATTTACATTCTCTCTAGTGAAATAAGATGATATATTGGTACCCTCTATTACCTACTCTAGTCCTAGAATACTAGTCTAGCCCACTGGAACATAGTCTCAGGGCTCCACGAGTTCTAATGCACACACTTCAGCTCCCACATTTACAAATAACAGCCCCCATCAAGTTGGCTTTAAGTGGTCACCGAGTATAATCACCAAAACAAGATTACTGTGTTGATAGATCAAGCCATGTGATTATGAATATTAAACATTCCACATCTTGAATAATGTAGACTAGAAGTATCCTAGAGGCTAAAGGTCCAAGGGACCCCAGATGAGCAATGACAATTTGATGAGCTTTTGGGGTATGATGAGTGGACCCTGGCCACCTTTGGGGTGCTGATGTTTGCTGTTCAGAGCAGGTGGAGAATTCCAGAGTCTCATGGTGATGCACGGCCTGGAAGAACCATAGTAGGGGAAGGACAGAATCAGCTGTGGGAAGAATTCCATCTTTCTGGGCTAAAGAAGGAAACAGCAGGGGGTAAGCTGGTCCCTATATGCTGCATCTAACCAAGCCTTGGAAAGCTCCATCGATGTGGTACCACCCAAGGCCTCAGGCTGAGAGCTCTGTGAGTGGTGGTCCTTGAGAGCCAGGTCCCCACAAGCCACAGCCAGCAGGGAATCACTATGCCATCTGCTGGGATTGGTGACTGGACAAAACTCTTCCATTTGTGGGGGTCAATGGAGTTCAGTGCTTTCTATACATCCTTCTAGAACATGCACCACTGAGGATGAGGGGAGATAGACAAGAAGTTCTGTGACATGTGTACTCTTAATGCTTACATTAAGAGTACACATGTCACAGAACATGTGTACTCTTAATGGTCACTCATACAAAACTCCCTTCTAAGTAAGTATAGTGGAGAGAACATGGATCTGGGAAGCAAAGACGGGCCCTGAATTCTGGCCTATCCCATTAGCTGTGACGCTCTGAGAAGTCCTCAAAAGTTCTGTGCCTCAGTTCTTTCATCTGAGACTTGAGCACAGTGATAATGGTTGTCTTCACCATTCTTATATTAGTTTATTTATTTATGTATACTCTAAATATTTATAGAGCACTATGTGGGTGGCACTGACTTAGGCACTGCATATAAGACCAAACAATTTCTGCTTTAATAGAGTGGATAAAGGAAGATATCTGAGAAGAAATATCAACTTTCAAAGTATAACAGGCATGTAAATGATGATGATGATGATAACCATATCATATTACCAATTCAACTTTTCTCAGACAGCTATTTATCTCCTAACCTCTGGCAAGCAGGTTGAAGACACACCATTGGCAATTTCCTTCCCGTGGAGTAGAGGTTTCATTTTCCCTGTCAGTCTAGACAAGCTCGCTGCAGTGTTTATATTTATAATTGTCCCTGCACAGGCTCCCAGGGCCTCCAGAGACAGGTGTGCCAAGGTCGTTAAGAAGCAGCTTCCTCCGCTTTTTGTCACCAGCCCCCAGAGCTACCAGGGCACATGTGTCACTGATGTGTAATTAATGAAGAGGGAGTTGGGCTCAGCCTTAACACACACAAATCAAGTCCTTGTCAGCCATGGTGCTGGTGGGGAACTTGTTGGGACTTCTGTTCTTTTAGCCATATTTATTGTTACAAAATGCCGCACGCTCGAGTGGGGAATGCCTTTATGACATTAGTGATGTGCCTGTTTGCAGCAAGCCACAGGGACAGGCATCCGCTAGATCTGCTGATTATTTCAAAGCTCTGAAGACGGAAGCAGATGAGGGAGCTGGAGGGAACATTCTTCCGTTTAAAATGCGTGTGCAGAGTTCATCTGATCTGAGCTTCCTTTGGTTTCTGTGAACCCAGGGGCTTTTGAGAAATTTTTGTCCACCTCAATAACATGAATTTATTGAGCATCCTCTGTGTGTAGGTGACAGAACAGCATGTGGCTTGTGAGTTCAGATGGTTTACATTTAGTTGATGGTGAACAAGGATCCTGCAGACCAGGCAATCAGAGATAGAAGACATTTTAGAGCTTATGTTGTCCAATACTCTGGGCAGGAATTCTTTTTATGTGATGACTTCTAACTGCTTCCCTGTGTTACCCTGCCTGTGGTCGAACTGAAAGAACAGTGGGTCATAGCTTCTAATCTGAACACTCACTGTTGGGGAGAAGATAGAGAAGAGGGCAAAGACAAAAAGAAAGAGAAAAAAGGACATCCTTTATTTCCTCTGAAGGCTCAAGAGTCTGGTACATTATCCATGGTCATCGGACCACACACATTGGGTTGTTTAGTTCTAAGGCACTGACAACATTCTCCTCCCACAGCCACCATGTCCCAGTCCTTGTCACACCTGAGAGATGATCCATATCTAAAGTTTTATGCTCAGCTGCACTGATCCCTGAACAAAAATTCCTATCTTTCCAGCCTTCTTGTTTCTTCAACTTTAGACAAACTCTTCAATCTTCTCTCTACTCCTTCTTCTGTCCCTCTAGTAATGTTTTTGTTTGTTTGTTTGTTTGTTTGTTTGTTTGTTTTTTGTCTTTCCTGGGCCACTGTGTATCACTCTTTTGCAGTGAGCGTGCCCAGTTAGCTCACTTCATGGATGTTATACTGCAACTTTCCTATCCATTCCCTATTTTTTGATCAATTTGACCATCTGTTTCTCTGCTGTAGCTCCCAAATGGCTGGATGCTATAGGTAGGGTGAAAGCACATGATTGTCCAGGTGGGGTTTCCAACTTTAGCTAAATTTTAAGTGCTGTTCTGTGATCTTCCTACGTGGTCCCCGTTGGTATCCTCATTTGTTCCTCACAACAGCTCTTAGACAACTCCATCCATTCCTGGAGTTTATGCAAAGATGGCCTTGCTTTCTGTTTTCACAGAGAAAGTTAATGATCACAGTCATGAACTCTCTTCCTCTTTCTCTCCCTACTACGATAGATGTATTTATTGAACTCATGTCACAAGGTGTCTTGGTCTGGGTTATCTCTCAATCAAATCAGAAGCGGAGACAAGAATTGTAGTGGGAGTAATTTATTTAGGAGATGATCCCAGGAAACATCAGTAGGAAAGTGAGGAGTGGACACAGAAGGGAAGAAAACCAATAATGGCTGCGTTATCAAGCAAGTGTCCTCTGTAACTGGAACTTAATCCTAATGCGAATGCTTGGCGTGGGCATAGAGCATGTGTTCAGTTATTCCACCAAAGGATGAAGAATAGGACAGACCATCTCCCATCAGTTGTGACTAAAAGTTGCTCCAGGAGTCATTAGAATTCCTGGTCTAGTACACTCACATTCTCCTGGAAGGTTAAGCTCTTATACCAACTGGTAATATTTTTAAAATTTAAAAAACCTACCTGGTTTTTACATATTCTGCATGCCCTTTTCAATCTAGTATTTATTTTTTAAAAATACTAGATCTTTCCTATGAGGTTATGATTACTTAGTCTTTAAGTCAATGCCTTTAGAATAATAAAAATGTCCTCCATCCTGGCTCCTGCATCTAAAAGTTATGACTTTCAAGACACTTTCTCTGTGTGCATTTGTATGTGATTTAGGTTTACAATAACTAGCCACAGCCTGGTCTTTAGTTTTAGCTTCTGAGATAATTAGCCACATTCTTTTGTTCTATATTTAATATTGGAAGAAGGCACATGCTGCTGCTGCTAAAATAGCCCCCTAGAAAGAAAAAAATAGACAAATATTAAAAAATATTATCTCCCAACATCACATGTGTCAGTTTCTCTCCTGCTTGGCTGCCCACATCACTGACCATAGTGCTGATGCTGACAAAGACATGTGCTGGTGCCATGTGCTGACTCAAGCTGATGTCCACCAGCATCCTGACTGGTGCCCAGAACTGAGGTCACTCATGTATGGCTAACCCTTTGCTGCTGAGCTATTGGCACTAAAGCTGCCCCAGTTCTGAGTTTTCTGTTTCTCACCCTTAGCAGAATTGTGGTTTGCTTTTGTTTCTACTTAATATTTCTCCCTTCAAGAATAGTCATGAACTCTTGTGTTCCATGCTTGCCCCTAAGCCTTAACCTTTTTGTTTCTTTAACATCTTTAAAATGTGTCTCATCCTTTCCATATTCACTGGTGTAGAGTTTGTTGTCTGCTGCCTGGCCCCAAATGGAAAGACAAATAAGTGAGGCATTTCACACAAAGCTCTTGGCACAATCCTGGCCCACCCATAATTCATGTTTATTAAATGTTATGTGATACACCAAGTCTTATCATTAGTCTTCTGTTAGCTTTTCAAACTGTTCTAAAATATGCTCTAAAATAATATCTCCAAAAGGCTAAACAAATCATGAAAACTTTCCATACATTCCACTACCTATCAAATAAAGAACCAACTCAGCAGCAAGCCCAAGACCCATCATTATGGGTTGGGTTTTGCCTTTCCCTCCAGCCTCATGTCTTGCTATAGCCCCCTTCTGCCTGATGTCTGAGCACATTCACTTACTCAGACACCTGAGCATGTATACACAGTGATTTCACTGTGCCCTCTTCCCTTTGCTCCTTCTGTGATGCAGGCCCTTACCCTACCCTCTGCCCAGGACCCCAAATTCCTTAGAAACTCAGTTCTTCTCTGAAGCTCATATGTGCTTCCAGTAGAGGAGGCCACTGGGCCTCTCTTAGACCCTCAGATGGAGAAGGTGCATGGCAATCATATTTACCACAGAGGTGGCTGTGGGGGTTTAATGTCATAAAATGATATAGAACATGTAACTCCGCATGCTGCACCATTAATATTTAATGCATGTTAACTTCTTCTATTAGTACTTTAGAGATCTCTACTGTAAAGATTGCCACGTATCTATGATTGTCATTAATATACATAATTCCCAGTGCCTACCAATGGTGCACTGTGTCCTATTCACTTTTGTGTCTGCAGGACTTAGTATTATGTTAAATAAATTAAACCTATCACTGACAAGCTGACCATTACCCAGAGTTTTACAGGTAAAAATATACCCCATTTATAATATTATTTAATGCTCAAACTTGTTCCAGGCACAGTGGATATTTTTAGGAGAGTGAAACTATTCTGTATAATATTGTAATGGCAGAGAAATGACATCAGGCATTTGTCAAAACTCATAGGACTACATAACCTGAAGAGCGAACCCTGATGTAAACTATGGAAATTAGTTGGTAATAATGTATCAACATTGATTCATCAGTTGCAATAAGTGTGCCACATGAATGCACGATGTTAATCTTTGGAGAAGCTGAGAGGATAGAAGAGGAAGGGGAGTATGGAAACTCGATTTTCTGCAAACCTAAAATTGCTCTAAAACAAATTCTACTAACTAAGAAAAATAGCTTCATGAGGACTCGTGGGTAGTATTACCTGAAAGTCAGAGAAGTGGTGCACTGGGCCCAAGGTCACACAGCTGAAGCAGTCAGAGGCAGACTCGAGTTTTCGTAGGCTGCACTTCCTACAGTGAGCACCACTCAACTTGTGGTAGGGGATCTGGCAAGCTCATCCTTGACATTCTCCTTTGGGCACTTTTGGAAAGTAAGTCTTAGGTGGGAGTGGAGTTTATTAGGAACTCTGAGAATACCCTTCACAAGACTAATTGAGAGTCTTTATGACTCAGTAGAGGCTGTCAATCCTAAGTTATTTGACGTTTAATTCTTGCTGATGTAAATTTTATATGACAAATGGTTTCATTTAATTGTGTCACCTCTGGCTTATATACATCATAAAAGGTTTCCATTTTAACAGCCAGCAACAGAAGAGCTGAGAGGAATAATGTTGAGAAAACTTGCAAGGGCACGACTGGCTGGGAAAGGGCAGGTGGCTCTCTGAGAGAAAAGAGTTCTGAGCGGAGGCTGGGCTCTGGCCAGGAGTGCACCTGTGTTGTCCTAGGAGTGACTGGACTGGCCAGGGTGCCACCTCTGCTTGATACATGGACTGATACTGTCTCCTCCCGCCAGCAAGTTTGTACACCTGCCTCTCCTCTGGTTCATCCTTTCCGCTGATGGATTTTCCACAAAGAGTCCTTGCTTTATAACATGCTCTAAATAGCACTTATAACAAATTCATATTAAACTCCCCCAACTCCGTATCTTTGTTTCTCTATGTGAAATCACCGTGCTTAGAAACGATGGCATGACTCAGTCCCATTAAGTACTGGGAAAGTGATGACATGTATTTGTATGTCAACAAACTATTAATTGAGCATCTACTATGTTATAGGCTCTGTGGTAGATACTCTGGAAAATGAGCAGTCCCCAAAAAGCTTCCTGTCTACTTGGAAAATCTGATACACCTACATAATGAGATAATAAGAGGTGTGTGTGTGTGTTGTGTGTGTATGTGGTTCTCTATGGTTTATTAAGGACTTATATATGTCTATTGCAACAACATTTTTTGGGTGATTAATGCTTATATTATTTCTTCCATTTTAATGGTCCATAGTATGCTAGCTGGTTTTCCATTGTCAAGGCCTGGTGCTCAGATCTCATCACACTCCATGCATATCTTTTCCTCCTCCTTGGTCCTTCAAGTCTAGGGGCAGTAACAACTATTTACAAATAAAACACACCTATTTAATAAAGGAAACATCTTTTTTTGTAAACAACCTTTTATTTAAATTATTCTAATCTGAGTGTACCTTTGTTTTCTATTAGGACCCTTAAAAAGCTCATGTACATTAAAAGGTCCATGCTTCATGCACCTACCTCTCCTCTGGCTTATTCTTTCCACTCAAGGAATAAGCAAAAATGAGCACAGTGACATAATAAAGAAAGCCCAGGCAACCTGAGGGCTAGAAAAAGCAATGTGATGTGAATGATGGAGGAGGGTGGAGCTGAAGATGAAAGAAAGGGCAACCTCCTAATAAGAAGTCTTTTCTTTCTTGTCTTTGAGTGGCTTACAGAGACTTTGAGGTATTATGAAATACAAAGAAACATTTTCCTTGGGAAGATCTATTTCTAAAACGCATATGTATGTGTGGTAAGGAAATAGAATGTGCAAAGAGAGGGGACCTGTGAATGAACTTGTGACCCACTACTTACTAGTTTCATTGTCTGTTAACTTCTCTGAGGTTTGGTGGCCTTATCTATAAGTGCAGATAATGTTGCCACAGGTCCTTAATTTACAAATATCCCTTATTATTACTTGGGGTTTACTTATATTTTTTATATGTAGAAGTATATTTTCCTTATTGAGAAAAAATGCTTTATTTTTTTTTTTTGGGGGGGTTGATTTTTGTGTCATACATAAATGGAAATATAAATTAATGTTTACCCTAAAAGTTAAATTCTCCCCCAGATATTCATCAACCAAGGCCAGATTGCACAAAGTTGGGACAATCTCAGTTGATATTAACCTAGCATGAGGGAAACATTGGAATAAGGATTCTGGGGTTGATGATACCACATTGTATCATGAAGTGAATCAGTAAAATGTTTATTAAGTAGTTGAGTGTTTGCTGCATTTTTGCAAGTCCCTGTGTTAGGTGCTTCAGATATAAAAATATATAAGCCATGGTTTTTCCTCTCAACCAACCTGGGCTGAAAGAATAACTAGAAAAAGGATAAGAGGTGACCTATCAAGATCATAGGTTATGCTCTCCTAGCCTCCTCAGTGCTAACATACCTCCCAGTGCATTATGGGAAGGTATCATAAAAGTTTGTTAAATTTGAATAAATTGAAAATCAGCATTGCCAAGTCTGAGAAGCAAAGACACAAAGTGCATTAGAAATTCAGAGGAAAGAGACCTTAAAAATTCCCTGGAGGTGGAAGAGATTGTTCTGGGCCTTGATAAATGTGTAGACCTGGTAGGTTTAGAGGGGCAGGGACACTCTTCAGGGGAGTAATTATTTACTTAGGATAGATTTATAGAAATAAAATTGCCAAGTAAAGTGGTATGAATTTTAATGGGAAATGACTTATAGACACACATTTACATAGTCTTGATTTTAATATAACTCAATTTACATATACCATCCAAAAAATTTGTATCATTTGTTTTATATCAACTAGCACTATGTGAAAGTACTATTTCACCATAACTGCGCTAGCATAGTGTGTTATCTTTGGAAAATATTTATTTACTTATGTGATGGATGACACCATATCTCAATTTTTAAAAACGCATTGACAAACAGAATAGAACCAGAGGCATAGGTACATGGAGCAGACTGATAAATGTCAGAGGGGAGGGGCTGGATGAAGGAAGGTGAAGTGATTAGCTAAAGCACATATATTCACAGCCCATGGACAGAGACCATAGTGTGGTGAGGGCCAAAGGGGCGGGGGCACTGAGTGGAGGTGGCCAAAGGGGAGGAAAATGGGGGACATCTGCAATAGTGTCAACAATAAAAATTAAATAAAATAATAATTGTTTAAATTAATTGAATGAGGACAGGAGTACAAACATACTGTGATTATACTGAGGTACATACGTCAGGCCAAAAAGGATTGAAGCTCAGTAAACAGGCATAGCAAAGAGGTAAGAGAGAGAAGCATGACTGAATACAGACCACACAGAGGCGGTTGTGCAGGGGCCAACAGGCTGTGGGAAGCAAACTAAGTACAACATTTAGACCTTGTGATGTGAAGCGTGTATTCAGTAGGTGTGTAGGAATAGGCATGGTGAATGGAAATACATTTGTCATCCAGACTGGAGGCTGCCAGCTGGAGATCTTGGAGGCAGAGCAATTATGAGTCAGGAAAAGGTGTGAGGTATGGCTTGAGGCTGCAGGGAGGGGTCAGTGCAGACAAGGAGAATAGGAACTGGGAAGAGAGGGGTCAGATGCATTATCCATACTTTCTGAGGATGGGGTCCAGTATTGTGAGACAAGCAGGCATCACTTAGAACCAATAAATAGCAGGAGTGCTCAAAGAAATGTTCTAGAATATTGTTGGGATGGGGAGTGGGGCAAGGGGAGGGTGGGAGGAAACCCTGGCAGAAGGTGTAATATTGAGGAAAGAGGAAGTGTGGCTTAGGGAGAAGTACTGGGACCAGCTTTTATAGGTGTCAAGCATAGACTTATCAGCTGAAAGTAGGGCTGCTTCCTCCATTTATTAGTCCATTGACTTTGGACTTTTCTGTGCCTCAGTTTCTTCACCTGTACAATAGGACTCCTATGAAATTTAAGGGAGATGTTATATACATTTAATATGAACAGAATGGTGTCTGGCACGTAGTAAATGCTCATGAGCATCAGCCACTTTGTTGATGGCATTATTGTATTGCTGTGGTTGAAGGAATGTCTTATCCCCCTGGTTGCTCTCATTGTATGTTGCTGTGGAAGAGGTGTGTGTGTAGTGCTGTTATTATATCACGGATGTCAAGAAGGCAGCCAAGGAGCAGGCTGGAGGCCAAGGTGTTCAGCAGGAATATATGGGACTGGCCTCTAATCCTTTCCCCAAACTGTAGGATGCTGCAGGGGTTGCAGGAAGAATGATTCTGTGTCCTTTATGGGTATCTCTCCAAAGTAGCATCCTCCTAAATCTCTTAAGCCTTTGGACGTCAGAGCTCCTTTACACACAGTGCCTCTTGGAAAAGAAGCAGGGCAGGGATCAGGATGAACGTAAGGTTCACTGCAGAGTCTCTGTCTCACTGTGGGGAGCACGAGAGTGGGGGGCTGACTTTTTGAACTTTGCACCAACTTGACTCTTTCTGGCAGGCAGCTGGGGGCAGCAGCCTGGCCCCTGCTATTCCCAAAGTCCAGAGGCCCCTCAGTACCCATTTCCGTCTTGGCTAAGTCTTGGTTTTCTGCTCCTTTATGTGGGGGTTTATATGGGTGTCATCTGTTTTGACACGCTTTGTTCCATAAAGTGAGCTTATGAGCTTTGCAGAAATAGCCTCTGTTTTTAGTACCCTTTGGCTCCTTGGTTTATCATTCTTGTTTAGTCACGTGACACACACACACACACACACACACACACACACACACATTTCTTCTTCTTCTTCTTCTTCTTCTTCTTCTTCTTCTTCTTCTTCTTCTTCTTCTTCTTCTTCTTCTTCTCCTTCTTCTTCTTCTTCTTCTTCTTCTTCTTCTTCTTCTTCTTCTTCTTCTTCTTCTTCTTCTTCATGTGGCAAGAAAACAAGTGGACCGTTCCTGACAAGTTTCAGCCAGAGTTTGTAGCTTCTGCCACTTTTTAGATAATTCTTTCCTTATCTCCCAGTGAAGCCAGAAATGTGATAGCCCATTTCTCATGATGATTCAGCTGAAAGGTGCTGCCCTCTGTGTTGGGGGACAGGAAAGAGCATCCAACTTTTGAGTTTTAGATAGAAGACTTCTCCTCTAAAGCCTTTGGGCAGCAGAACTCTTGCAAAATAGTTATTTGGCTGCAATCACTTTAGTCAAGAAGTGATCTGTACCATTCATTTCCCTGCAGGTGTTTCAGCAGGACAGGCCACTTCTGACAAAGGGGCGGGAGGCGGGAGAGGTCCAGGACCTGCCTAGGGAGGCAGAGTTTGTTATACCGTCATAACTGGGGGGCCTGGAGAATTAAAATAGTGCCTGCAACATACTCTATTATTTCCTGCTGGTGGGGATGATGGTGGTCAGAGTAAAAGGCTTGTGAAAGGGGAAAGAGAATTTGGAGAAACTACCACAGATCTTTGTGGACAATCTTTTAAAAATTAAAATATAATTGACATGTAACATGATATTAGTTTCAGGTGTACAACATAATGAGTCAATATTTATCTATATTGTAAAGTAAATACCACAATAAGTCTAGTTAACATTCATAACCATACATTTTTTTTCTTGTGATGAGAACTTTTAAGGCCTACACTTTTAACTACTAGCAAATTATAATATTGTTAGCTATAGTTACCATATTGTCTATTCCATCCCATCCCATCCCATCCCATCCCATCCCATCCCATCCTGACTTAGTTCTATCTTATATCTGGAAGTGTGTACCCTATGACCACCTTCACCCATTATACCCACCCTCCATTTCCTGCTTTTGGCAACCATCAATCTGTCTTTGTATCTATGAGTTTGGCTGGAATTCATTTTTATTGCTGTTGTTATTTTTTGGCTTCCAGATATAAGTGAGATCATACACTATTTGTCTTTCTCTGTCTAACTGATTTCACTTAGCTTAATGTGGTCAAGGCTCATCTATGTTGTCACATATGGCAAAATTTCCCTTTATTTTATTTCTGAATATATACCAAATAATCTTTTTCCACTCATCCATTGATGGACACTTAGGTTGCTTCCATATCTTGGTTATTGTAAATAATGCTGCTATGAACATGAGGCTGTAAATATCTTTTCAATACAGTGATTTCTTTTCCTTTGGACATATACTCTGAAATGAGAAAGCTGGATAAGGTAGTTCTATTTTTAAATTCTTGAGAAACCTTCACACTGCTTTCCACAGTGGTTCACCAGTTTACATGACCAGCAACAGCGCATGAGGGTTTCTTTTCCTCCATGTCCTCACCAGCACTCACTATCCCCTGTCTTTTTGATAGCAGCCATTCTAATAGGTATGAGATGATATCTCACTGAGGTTTTGATTTGCATTTCCCTGATGATTAGTGAAGTTCAACATCTTTTCATGTACTTGCTGATCAGGTGTGTATCTTATTTGGAAAATGATCTGTTCAGGTTTCTTGGTCATTTTAAAATCAAGTTACTTGAGGGGTTCTTTTTTGGCTGTTGAGTTGTATGAGTTCTAATATATTTTGGATGTTAACTCCTTATCAAATATATGACTTGCAAATATTTTCTCCCATTCCATAGGTTGCCTTTTTATTTTGTTGATGATTTCCTTTGCTGTGCAGAAACTTTTTAGTTTTTATTTTTGCTTTTGTTATCTTTGCTTCTAATATAAAATAAAACAAAAAATCATCACTAAGACCAATCTCCAGGAGCTTACTGCCTATGTTTTCTTCTAGGAGTATTATGGTTTCAGCTCTTACGTTCAAGCCTTTAATCCATTTTGAGTTGATTTTGTGTATGATATAGGATAGTAATTCAGTTTCATTCTTTTGCATGTGGCTGCTCAGTTTTATTTGTTAACCATCTTGATCTCATAGTGCTATTTTTGGGTTAACCTTGGGTGTCCTCAAAACAACTAAAGAGACCCTAGAAAGCTTTCAATCAGTCATCTCATGTGACTGGTGAGGAAGGAGCAGAGTTGAGATTACCTATAGTTCCTTTCATTACCAGCGCATTTGAGGAGAGGGGGTTCCACAAAAAAAGAATAACTTGGAAGGCGTTGCCTGTTACAATGATTCTTTCCCTCACAGAACAAAATAATCCTCTTCATATCTTTCCATTACTTAGTGAGCAGCTCATGTGTTGGTTCACAAATTAATTGTTCCGTAGGCTTAGTGGATCTAGCCATAGGGTAAGAAATATAACCCATGGCATATTAAAAAAGATATAATTGTTTTTTAAAATATCCACTACAACTAGACTAATTTTACATATCTCTGACTCCAAATCTTTTTTCTAGTTTCTTCTTTCCTGTCTACAATCTAGACTCATCTCACAAATCCAGCTCACATATTGCCTTCTCTACCTTTTCTTCCTAGAAGTATACAAATTGATATTTCTTCAGCTCCGATTTCCTTTATTAGAGCATGTTTCGATTTGCTATTTCCTTTTTGAAATGTAATCCTCAAATTTAAACACAATACATCAGATATGGTAAACTAAATAGTAACAAAAATAAAATAACAATTATTTCTCAATTTTTGATAATTGTGCTTCTATTGAAGGCATTGATGATGGAGGCCAGTTAGTTTCCTGTCCCCCAAGCCTTCTGGGCCTTTTCTATTTAGCTGCTTTTGGGTAAGAATATGCAGCTGTTAGTGCAGTTGACTCTTTAGACCCAAGTTGAGGAATTCACATTTATCTTTGCAAAAACGACATCTTGTAAGATACAGGCTGCTAAGACACAGTTGAAACTGGATTATAAGAAATTAGTTTCCTTTTTAGCCTAATGTCATCCAGGCAATTGATAAACATGGCTAGGAACTTATAAAAATGTTGAAAAAGGCATAACTGAAGACTCATTAGAGCTCAGGATGGCTATTCTGATGCTTCTAGGCTCAAGTTTCAAGCTGGATTCAGGCCCATAGAAGTCCAAGGGTCATTGAGTTCCAGCCTGCTCTCAACTTCAACATCCAGCACCTCCTTTTACTCTTTATCTGACCGTCCATCCTGTCCTTCTTTGAACCTTTGCTTGTGCAAGAACTTGAATGGCTCCTTTGTAAGCTGTATTTTTCCTTTGTGGATGGCCACATGACTCAAGCCTTCATGACTGATTTGAAATTCTCTGTTTTCCTACCCAACAGAGATACCTCACAGAGACTGGCAGTGAGCATCCAGTGGTACTTAATATATGTGTATTGAACTAAAGAGTAAATGAATGAATGAGACAGGTGTTTTACAACATTATTTTTTCCCCCTAATAGGATGAAAATATCTGAAGACTCTGTAAGGTGAGCTGATGACCATATCTGTTTGTCTGGAATACTGACTATATTCATTTGCTTGGGTTGTCATAACAAAGTGTCACAACTATGTGGCCTAAACAACATAAATTTATTTCTCATGATACTGGGGGGTAGGAGCCCAAGATCTATGGGTTGGCATGGTTAATTTCTTCTTAGGCCTTGCTTTGTGTGTGTTCCTGTCCTAATCTCTTCTTATAAGGATGGCAATCAGATTGGGTTAGGGCCTACTCAATGCTTTCATTTAACCTCAATCACCTCTTTAAAGACCAATTCCAAATACATCCCCGTTCTGAGGTTCTGGGCATTAGGACTCAAAAGGTGAATTTTGGGGGGGACATAACTGAGCCTTGTAACAATGGCGAACAGAATTCAATAAAAACTAAAAAGTTTCCAACATGTGTATCTTTTTTTGAATCTTTTGCCAAGTTAGTGCTACTGATTTTCTTATAAACTAAAGGGGGGGAAAATCAATCTTCCCTTTGGACATATTTTTCTCAGCAGTTTGATCTTTTCCTTTTAATCAAGTAGGAAGTATTTTAGATATTTGTTTTTTTTGTTTTTTTTCCTTCTTTTTATAAAAGTAAAATCAATGCAGTTAATAGGGTGAAATACGGTAAGTCGAATTAGAAGAATCTAATTAAGAGGCTAATTTCTCCCCTGCATATTGCTTCCCTAATTTGGTTCTCTTTGCATATTTTTCTTAAAAGCATTTAAAGTTAACATTTGACAAACTTGACATCTAAGATGTTGGAGAGTGATCTTGGGTTATAGCTTGTCTAGATTTTTATTGTTACCTTATTATCACCTGCAAGCTGCAAGGAAGGGAGAGGGAGAGCTGGAACCTATTTCTTCTTCATCTTCCATTAGCCTATGCTCCTCACATATTCACACCTATCAATGTCTCCTGATTTCAAGGCTGTGAAGGAAAATGATGGCTGCTATCCTACTCTTAAACTCAGCCATTACAGCACTCTTAAATTTAGCCCTAATCTGCTTCCCTTTGGTCTCAGTTCTGGCTCTCTATCGAGCAGACCATTTTAACAGCTTTTTATTTTTTTTCTTAGAGTCTATTTTCTGTTTTGCTGTTTCTTTCTCTGCTAGGAAGCAGCATATGTCTCAGTCAGCTGTGATCAGATCATGACCTCCCTTTCAAACGAAAATAAATACTGCCCATCTTAGACTTTTTCCTCCTGCACATATGCCCTTGAAATTCTTTTTATGTGTATCTCAGATGGAGACCTGCAGGCCTGTGCATCCCAGGAAGCAGCAGTTGATGCATGTCCCGAGCACCTGGAAACCTTCTCAGAGCATCAGGGAGCGTGCGTTCTGCTGAGCTGGCTGAGTTTTCTGTGCACCTTTCAGAACTGGGGTGTGCTGTGCTTTGAGGGGAGGCAGTGAGGAGCACACCTGGTTGTATGGCCCCGATGGGCCTTGTGAGAGCTAACATCTTCCCATGAGGAAGCATTCTGGGATGGCAGAAAATCAGAGACCTTCCTGTGAAGAAGCACAAACTGACATTTTTGTCTAGATGAGGATGAGACTGTGAACCGGAGGCTGAGGTGACCTGGGAGATTTTAGTGCTTATTCTAATCACAAAAAAGCCGTGAAATATATGTGTATCTAGCAATTTGCATACTCTCAACTTATTGTAGTTAGAGTGAATGGCATGCATTTCAAATACACTCAGGACTGCCCAGTAGGGCAGAGATGTGATCCAACATTGTTGTCATCCAGCAGTTGTCAGCTGATGCTGCCCTGTTATTGATTTTAGAGAGAGGAAGGGAGAGTGAGAGAGAAGAACATCAATGATGAGAGAGAATCATTGATTGGCTGCCTCCTGCACACCCCCTACTTAGGATCGAGCCTGCAACCCCAGGTGCCCTGACCGGGAATTGAACCAGTGACCTCTTGGTGCATGGGATGACTCTCAAGCCACTAAGCCACACAGTTGGGCTGCCCTGAGCTTTGAGAGTAAATTATCTTACTCCTTTGAATGTCCCACAAAATTTCAGTGCCTTCCCAAGATTTCTGAGGAGCTTCCCTCAAACTGAGCTGCTTCTGCAAAGGCCGAGGTGGGTTGGCTGTGTCCTCCAGGGATGTGAGGTTCTGTGGGAAGAAATAAAGTTTGTGTTGTCTCCCCATGTCTCTCCTCTATGAGCACCCATGTGACCACCTGAACCTCCAATTCTCCTTACATCCAATTCTCCTTAAGTGAGTGGCATTCATTTGATTTATTTTCTCAAAAGCAATTTCTGGGGTTAGGATTTATTCCACCTTTCCCACATTTATAGCAGGGAGATCAAAATTGGGGGGCAGATTGCCATTTATAGAGGCTACTGTCTAATCCATCTACATAGCGGTTCTCAACATTGGCTGCACTTGAGTCACCTGGCAGCTTTAGAAACTACGGAGCCCTGGGCCCATCTCTCCCACCTCCCAGAAGAGTCTATTTAATTGGTTTGGGCAAATTTTCTAAAATCTCCCCAGCTGATGCTAATGTATGGCCATGATTAGCAGCCACTGATCCTGGTGTAATTATTGATATGACCTACTAGACAATTCTTAGATGAACATGGGGAACAAGATGCTGAGATGTAGAATCTGATTTTTTAGCTCAACGTGGGGTGAATCCTCCTGTTGAACAAGCTAGAGATCCAGAGATTTTTGCTGTATCATGCTGTGGTTTTTCCTATGTCCTGCACACATTGAATCTGCACACATGGCCCAAATTAACTTGAGTCACATATAACAGATGTAGACACTGATACTCTATTTATTTTGCTACTTTGGTTTCAACTTCTTTTTGGTCATGTTCCAGGTGGTCACAGGGGTGAGCTGGGCAGGAAATTTAGCCCCATTGGGATGGATAAGATTGGAAGGGTATGGAGATGTGTAAGACTCAGATGCTGAAGGAAGATGACTCACTGCACAGGAAGGTTTGGCGAAGGCTGAGTGCACAAAGGACAAGGTAAAGAAGGTCAGGGGGATTTTAGCACTTGTCAGCTTCATAAAACTTAACCAAGGCACAGTGGTAGCAAATCCAGAGGCCGTCGTGAGTAGATGGTATCTGTCCATATATCACTGGCACCACTCAAGGTGGGAGGACAGCTTCCCGAAGATGGTGGCACTTCACATCCACAGGCCACACACGGATCAGGGTAGGGCCACCATGTTAGAGCAGATCTGGGAGACCAGGCAGGGGGACTGTGCAGAGGCTGTGGGTTCAGGAGGTGAGACAGATGGTACCACACTGAGTGGTAGGGGCTAATCCCAGGTTTAGTTGGTACAAGTCAGGTATCAACCTAGGAATCTAAGAGCTGAGGCTCACCCTAGGGCCTTGGCTTGATTCTAAGACCATCGGATCCTGCTGCTGTTGACCATGTTTTATCTGGTGAGACTCACTCATAACAAAGCCAGCACCAGCCTGCTGCTGAGGATCACCAGTGGGACCAACTACAGGAGCCGGAGAAAACACCAAAAGGTGACAAAAGGGATGGCTGATAGTTCTGGATGTGGGAGTACAGTCAAAAGATTTCACCAGCTCTCAGGCCTGGACTAGCTTGGCTCCTTTCTCTCTTCTTTTACCTTGTTTCCTAGTGGTTACATGGTCCATTTGTTACCTGGAGGCTCAAATGTCTCAAGTGGTGATGTCTGTTAGAAGTGAATTCCTCTGTTCATCACATATATAGCAGGTGTCAAACTTCATCATGCCCTCAGGGGTCATTACAGACTTGCAGACTTGTCTGGGGAAGATTGAGGTATTTTTCTATGGATTTCTTTGGGAGGTTTTTAGGCTAATCTACTGACCTGTCCATCCCTTATAGCCTTCAGACAGTCATGCTAGTCACCTGTCCCATCTTCCACCCTACTCCTCCCCCCCTCCAGCTCAACTTGGCTGCTGTAGTCCAAGTGGACTGTCTCTTTTCTTTTTCCTCTTCCCTCATCCCACCTCCAAATCCTCACACATACTTTGGAAGAACTGTGCTTTTCCTTCTAAGACCAGCCTGTAAAGACTTCTTCCAAGAAGCTATTCCATGTTCTTCCAGTGGAACTCACCTTTCTTTCCTACATGTCCTTGACACAGACTGTTGCTTCATCATCCTACTTATTATAATTGCTCTGAAGCCAAAGTGTAGTGAGCCTTTACAATGTTACTCATGTAACCATCAGTATAATCTGTACCACAATGCTACAAACACTGGTTTCATTGTGCTAAGCTACTGACTACTATTTATCACATTTCTTCCTCTCAACAGTTCTAGCAGGTGGGCACTCTTTTACAGATAAGGAAACTGAGGTTTAGAAATGAAGTGGGTCAGATGTGGGGTTTCAACCTAGATAGTCTTCATTTGTTTACCTCACTGGCCTAGGATATCATAGAATATAGGACATTTGTTTTTATAAGATTCATGAATAGCTATTTATATCCATGAGAACACACAGTGCTGATGTTTTTGCATGACATTATACCCTTGTTTCTGAATATGCATAAGTTTATTGGATTGTCTTCTTTGACTCATGTAAATGAAAAACATGCCAATATGGGAAAATACAGTGATCAATAGCTCCAGTGAAAATGTTTGCTTGTTTAAATTTAAAATGTACTATTTTGATCATAGGAAGCAAGGCTGTCTTTTGGATGTATGAGACCGAGCAAAAGTTTTGGGGAGTTCTTACCTAGTTAAACAGTTTGAGTCATTCCAAATCAGCATGCCAACTCTATTCTGATAGCCCAACTGTGTACATTCTGCTAAAGAAAAACCATAATGGACTGTGGAAATACCCTGGTACAAATGGGACCTGGAGCCCACAGGATCCATTTGGGCTCAGTTTGCTTTATCTAGCTGCCCTAATCTGGCCTTACAGTCCTAGCCAGTGAGACTGGATTTAGAAATTGTAGAGGAAGGCACTCCAAAGCCCAAGGGCCCTGGGGTAAAGGCCAAGGCTGGATCCTGTTTATCTGGGTCTGAAGTGTGATACTGATGGAAACATATAATCCTTCCTAATAAAAGAGTAATATGCAAATTATCCATCCCTCCACTATACCCACTAGTCATGCCCACCAGCCAATCAGAACGAGTATGCAAATAAACCCAACCAAGATGGTTATAGCCACAGAGAGCAGGAGAGAGGCTTGGGTTTCCCAGGCAACGGAAGAAGCCAAGCTTTCTGCCTGCCCTTGCGGGCTTAAGCCTCCACTCAAGGCTACAAAGTTTCAATTATAGAAGGTAAATAAATTCCAGATACCAGGGCCTCCGCTTGGGTCACCAGGAGGCATGGTTGGCCTGCAAACCACCACAGGCCCCTCGTTCAGGCCATTCCACGCCCTAAGGGAACCCCACCCTGATCTGGGAAACCCTTCAGGGCAAACCAGCTAGCCCCCACCCATGAACCAGACTTCTATTCTATCTAATAAAAATAATATGCAGATTGATCATCACTCCAACACACAATAGCTGCCCCCATGTGGTCAAAGATCCCGCCCCTAGGTGGACACAAGATGGCCTCCAGAGGATGGCCAGCAGGGGAGGGAGTTGGGAGGCACAAAGCCTGCAAGGGAGGGCAGGCCTATTAGGAAGGGCAGTTGGAGGTGATCAGCCCAGTAGGGGAGGGCAGTTAGGGGTGACCAGGCCGGCAGAGGATGGAAGCTGGGGGCAAACAGGCTGGCAGGGGAGCAGTTAGACATCAATCAGGCTGGCATGGGAGTGGTTAGGGAGTGACCAGGCTGGCAGACAGAAGTGGTTAGGGGCAATCAGGAAGGCAGGCAGGAGAGCAGTTGGGAGCCAGCAGTCTTGGATTGTGAGAGGGATGTCCAAGAAAGCAGTTGGACATCCCTTGAGGGGTCCCAGATTGGAAAGGGTGCAGGCTAAGCTGAGGGACAACCCCCCCTCCAGCCCCATGCATGAATTTCATGCACCAGGCCTCTAGTAAGGTCAAGATAATTGCAATAGAAGCTTTGATAAGCATGCACTAAACTCTATTCACAGTGGGTGTTTAAGAAATCTGAAAGTATCTTGGTATTGTACACATTTCTCTTGAGCTCTCGATTTAATCACTTTCTTGTTTTCTCACTTATAAGCTCTGTGATTGGATGAGCAACTGAGTTCTCTGAATCGGTTTCCTCATGCATACAATGGGCTGCGAAGGCACTCTGCCAGGGTCATGTAGAACTGTGCTATTACAATTATAATAGTCTGCATTTATTGAATTCTTATTGTGCGCCAGACACTATTCTAAATGCATTACATGGATTATCTCATTTACACCTCACAACAACCCTTTCAGTTAGGTTCTTTTGTTCTTTTTTTTTTTTATAGATGAAAAAATGAGGCATGGAGAGGTATCCCACTTAGGACTGTGAATCCAATGCCAGAATCTAAGTACAAAACCACATGCCATGTCACCTGGCTCAGTTCTTCTCAACCCTGGCTGCGAGGTAGAATTGTTGGGGGCATGTTTTAAAAAGTACCTATAACTGGGCATCATCCCCCACCTCCAGAAATTTCAATTTAATTGGCATAGGCATTGATCCTTTTTACAGCTCCCAGGCGATTTGCATGGCAGCCAGAGCTGAGCATTAATAAAGAAGAGGCTTGCAGCGGACTTGTGTTGAATCTCAATCAGGATGACTCAACCTTGACCACACCAAGTGAGTAAATGTGCCCCAGTGCTTTTCAAAGTGCTTCACACATATAAGAAATTTGATGTGATGTTTATTAAGCTGGTACTTATCCAAATCTTATTTGTTCATACCACTGACTAGAGCCTAGGTTTGCCACTCTGTTGACTAATGAGTTTGCCAGTCACTGGACTAGAGAAACAGATATGTAAAGAGTCTCACTTAAGCAGGAAGAAGTAGGGGTGGGAAGGGTGGAGGTAGACAGGGGTGGAAGAGGTAATTAAAAAATTAAAGGCAGAGGAGAAAGAAAAAAGGGGTCCAAGGCATAAGATGCCAACAATTTTTTTCTAGCTTCTTCTAACGAGGAATCTTTGAGCCAGAACTTAGCCTCAGATGGTCTTCCTCCTGCTCTGTTCCTAAGCCCGTGCCATTCTGCCTCTCAATGTTCTATAGTCAAGGCCTAGACTCAATTTTTTTCTTGGAATTTTGCTCCCTCTTCTTTATCTTTGTTTTCAACTTCCGGATTCCTATCCTTTGAAAAAAGCTAGAAAATGTCACTGGTGTTGGATGTCGCTTTGACATAAAGAATATTTTGACTAAAGGCAATTAAGAAGCAGATATGAGAAAAGGTTTCTGTCCTCCCCATGTTTCCCTAGTAGAACATACATTTTCCCAAAGGTGTCCCTCCTCCCCTTTCTACCAGGAAGGACAAAAGTTAATTAATTACCAGAGGAGACAACTTTAGACTCTTAGTGTGGAGATGGTACCAGACGAATCTATATTACAAGGTGCTAGCTAGGCTTCATCTACCATCAGTTTCCCATATATTTACTTTTCCACAGTTTGTGGTTCTTGGAAGCCTGAAAACTCTTTCCTCAATTTTGTCATTTCTCTACCAATTTATTTTTTGTTGAAGATGCTATAGAAGCCTGAATTCTAAGCCACCACTTTGAGTTAC
Source organism: Pipistrellus kuhlii (assembly GCF_014108245.1). Classification (NCBI taxonomy): domain Eukaryota; kingdom Metazoa; phylum Chordata; class Mammalia; order Chiroptera; family Vespertilionidae; genus Pipistrellus; species Pipistrellus kuhlii. The sequence goes on along the minus strand of NW_023425438.1, from coordinate 45,681,528 downwards.
TCTTTCCTGAATTTCTCTCAAATATATATGAGATATACATATTAATAAGCTAGTTTGGCCCTAACTGGTTTGGCTCAGTGGATAGAGCATCTGCCTGTGGACTGAAAGGTCCCAGGTTCGATTCAGTCAAGGGCGATTCAGTAGGGAGTGTACAGGAGGCAGCTGATTGATGTTTCTCTCTCATCGATATTTCTAACTCTCTATCCCTCTCCCTTCCTCTCTGTAAAACATCAATAAAATATATTTAAAAAAATAAGCTAGCTTGATTTTCCTCTTATTGATCTGTCTTTTGTTACAGAATCCCTACTATGAACCTAAGATAGGTAGAAAATTTTTTTCCCCTCCCCTACACAAAATAATACGCACAGCTTATTGGATTCTTGTTTAACCTTTTTGCCTAAGTACTTCTTCTTGATTCAACCCTGGATACTTCATTCAACATGTCTGAAATTGCAATTATCGATAATCCACTTCTACATCTCCCTTTGTGCCAGGAGCCTGGCCACCGACATCATAATTCACCAGCTTCTCACACTGGACTTCCACTTTCCATCTGGGAATTGTTTTTCTGCCTCCTCAGGAGGGGCCATCCAAGCTCTCTCAGAATCCCTCTCCATCTCACCGGGTCCTTCTTCGTGTGACCACAGTCCTAAATTCTGTCAAAAAGCGTTGCAGTACTAGGAAGAATTTGAAACTACATTTCGTGGCCTCGGAGAGGTTAGCACACCTTCCTCCTATAATCTTTCATCTGTAAAATGAGCATAGTTCTGAAGGAGGGCTTGTGGTAGACAAGTATGACAGACAAGCAATCATAATTACAAGGGATACACTTTCTTGAAGGAGAAGGAGGGTGTGCTTACTATGCTGGTTTTCTTTCTAGATTCAGTGTGAAATAGAGACCTGGAGTGGGAAGATCCTTTCTTTTTTGATCTGTATTTAGAACTAAAAAGTTAATATGATCATTGGTATGGACTGAACTGTTTCTCTCCAAAATTTATATGTTGAAGCCCTAACTCCCAGCTTGACTATACGTGGAGATAGGAACTCTGAAGAGGTGATTACAATTAAATGAGCTTATAAGGGTGAGGTTGTAATCCATTATGACTGGTGTCCTTATAAGAAGATGGACAGACACCAGAAAGGCCTGGTCCTGTCAAACAGAGCCCGGAGGCAGGTTGCTCCCTCCCTCTGGGCACCGGGCAAACTGAGGGGGAGACGCCTGAGGCCCTGAGTGGGGAAGGGACAGTTGCCTTGCCCGGCTCACTTGGCTGAAGGCTCTCACCACAGGCGCAGTCATGGATAAGTGCTGCGGCGCCTGCCCAGGTCATGGCCTTTTGCATAAGCAAGAAGATGCAGCCAGAAGGTGGCCCTCTGCACGCCAAGGAGAGAGGCCTCAGGAGAAAACAAACCTGTTAATTCCTTGATCTTGAACTTCCCGACCCCAAAACTGTGAAAAAGTAAATTTCTGTTGTTTAAGCCACCCAGTCTATGGTATTTTGCTATGGCAGACCAAGCAAACGAATCCAATCACCTTTGTACTATGAAACCTATTTAAAGATGATTGTTTCTGAGTGCATTCATTCCATCTGAGCTCCGCAGAAGTATGTATAAAAGGAACATTCAAGGCTGGACTTGGCCATTCCCAAAGTGATTCTCATTGTTTCATTATAAAAAAAGAAATAATGACCTTAATTTGCATGCAAATAATTTTATCACTAATGACCTGAGCTGCATAAATAACTTTTATCTTTCTGTGGAAAAAAGCAGTTTTTCTCTTTGTTCACCATTCTGGTCTTTTGTGTTTTTTAAGGGACATGATCCCAGTCTAAAGAGACTGCTGTTTGTCCCAATTTTGTTTTTGTTATTATACCTCTTTTCCAGGTATGAATACTCAGCCATTGTCTCCCTCTTCATTGGACCTGGCATTGAATGACAGATCAAATACTCTTAAATGACGAATTTCCCTCAGATGGCACTTGTACATAAAAGGAAACACTTCCATTAAGCAAATGTTATGTCATCAAAAAACCCATTAATGACTCTTCCAGTGATCATAGCTGTGTAATTTTTCTCATCACTGTTAATAACCAGCTAAGTTATAATTGCATCTGGAGCTTAATTAAACTCTATCCTGTTAATGAGTGTCCATGCTTCAGATCTCCTATCAAATGATCTGCAAAATTTAGACCATATTTCTTGAGGGCCAGGTTCTTAGAAGACATGAGAAGGTATGGACAGAAAACAGGTTAAATAATGAAATTCACTGTGCTGCAATGACTAGTCATTGGATATTAAAAATGAAATCGGCCTTATACATTATTTAAGCTAATTCCAGTATTTTAATCTGTTTTTTAAAATAAATTTTACTTTTCAATAACATTTGACATTCAATATTATTTTATATTAGTTTCAGGTATACAGCACAATGGTTAGATTATAGTAACTTTTATTTTACAAATTTGTGTCTCTTACATATAAGTAATAAAGAAAAAAAATGCCTATCTTCTAAGTAAATAAACCTTGTACTTAGCAAGTAAACCTATCCCCTTAGTAAATCTATTCTTTCCATTTTTACATCTCATCCTATCTGTTCACATGTATATTGTGGCACAGAGTAGCCAGGTGCTCACTAGACCCTCCCTGTTTTTCCAGAGCACTCACCTACATTACTTCTGTCAGCTCCTTTCATCCAGGGTCAGCAGGGGCCATGAACTTGTTCTTGCCATGTCCTTGAGCAGAAGCTCTGTTCAAGGTTAGGAGGTGGTGGTCTCCTTTTTCCACCCAGTTCCTCCATCTGTCTTTTAGATGAGATGGATGTATCTCATCTTTTAGATGATGAGGCCCTGGTTGGAAGGATCTTGGCTCCCTAATGAACTGTGTTAACTGTGTGGAGCTGAGACCACCCACCTGACAGCTGACCTAAATTAGACTGTGATGTGAGTGAAAATTAAACTTTACTAATTCCAACTGCTGAGATTTTGAGATTATTTTTATAACACTTAGCCTTCTCTTATATTCACCAAATTTCATAGGTAGTTATAACTTTTTTTTTTCTTAAAAATGGACATTGCTGGTTATAGAATTTCTACCTACCATATAGTCTTCCATGTGACAAAGAGTTTTGAATTTAATATGTGAATAATATTCCATGTTAAGTGGAATTAACCATCACTGTGCCAAATTAACCAACACTATTTTTAAAATATTGTAGAGGTCATTTCCTGTGTTTCCCTCATGCCTATTAACATGATTTCTTAGAATTATATTAGCAACTTGTTTTTTTTTTATAGTAATGTATCGGTTTACATTGCCCCTAGCTGATATAAGGGTACAAGTTATAATCAACCTTTATAAAGTTGATAATTTATTTTTTCTTTTATAAATTACTTGGAGTTAAATAATACTTTATATGTAACTATATTATATATAAACTTTACATATACATATTTACACATAGTATTTGAACTCTTTATATGTACTTTATATAACCATAAACACACCCACATGCACACTTTAATAACAGGTGACTTGCCAAAACCGGTTTGGCTCAGTGGTAGAGCGTCGGTCTGCAGACTGAAAGGTCCCAGGTTCGATTCCGGTCAGGGGCATGTACGTTGGTTACAGGCACATCCCCAGTAGGGGGTGTGCAAGAGGCAGCTGGTCGGTGTTTCTCTTTCATCGACTTTTCTAGCTCTCTATCTCTCTCCCTTCCTCTCTGTAAAAAATCAATAAAAATATATTTAAAAAAAATAACAGGTGACTATATTTTCCATATACGTTTGCTCACACATGGAGAATTTAATTCTGCCCACTGCACACAGACCTGCACACGGCCCTTCAGCTTTACAGATAACATAACTGAGGTTGAAGTGACTAGTGAGAGACGTAATATTAAGATAATGACTGAGTATCAGAATACAGGTCTTATAATTTAAATACATGGAATTTTCTATTATAGCAAGACTTCCATATTTATGCATGACATTCTAGGCCTGTGACTGTCATCTTGGAAAGAATGACCATGACATAAATAAAACATGTATCTCACATGTATGTCATTCCCTGTCACTTACTAGTAATAGACAAGGTGAATTCAATAAAGGCCTACAGGAGCTCAGTGGTGCATAGTCTAGGAAGCTCAGATATCATTGAGAAGCTCATCTCAGCCATGATTAGAGACAAGCACAACAGCATTTAACAGCCTCCTAAGTGTTATTTATATGAGATAGGGATAAAGGATAAATGAGCAATTTAATATGAGTGATTTAATATTTGAAATGGCAGGAGAAGGGGCGCAGACATAAGATATTTGAGCAGTAGTAAGGCATCCTGAGTAGGGTTTACCTGGAAGAGAAGCAGGAGATAATGCTGGAAAGACAATTAGAGCTGCTGCAACTCAATTTAATTAGCAAATAGCAAGTTCCTATTGTGTGATAGGAACTGCCATTGTTACCAGGTAAAGGTTTTAATGCACTGCTTGGTGTATAGTGTGCCCACTGAAATGCTAGTTATTGTTATTTTAAAATATATTTTTATTGATTTGGGAAAGTAAGGGAGAGGGTGAGATAGAAACATCAATGATGAGTCACTGATTGGCTGCCTCCTGCATGGCCCCTACTGGGATCAAGCCCGTAACCTGGCATGTGCCCCAACTGGGAATTAAACCCTGACCTCTGGGTTCATAGGTCCATGCTCAACCACTGAGCCACACAGGAGCTAGTTATTATTTTTAAAGTTTCATCAGTGGGAATACCAACTGTCAAACATTCATAATATAGAATGATTAAATATAACAGTAGAAACACAGGTAAGATACAGTTAGCCTAGGAAAGACATGAAGATATAGTTAATTGGAAAGTGGATTGAATTATTGATGCCAATTATTGATGCCAAGTCATGACCCTTTCTGTGTCCATGGGTGTATGTAGTTCTTTTCATCTTCATAGGGAAATTACAGTTTCTTGTACTTTGACTGTGACTTTGCCTTGACCAATGAGTGCTAGCAAACAAAACAGAGGCTTGAATTGTGCTTGTGGACCTGTGCATGTGGTCTTTGTTTCTCTGCTAAGCTCTGTGAATAACGTGTCCTGCTAACCTGATTGTCTCAGGAGGAATATGAAAGACATGTAAACACATGGATCTGACACAGACCCACAGATCTGGAGCTTGAAGCAAAGTTAGCATTCTAAACCCAGCTTAGATCAGCCAGCCCCAAACTCATGAACAAGAAATGAATGCTCACTGTTGTCTGAAAATTGTTCCACAGCAATGTTTAATGGACATAGGATTGATGTTCAAGGATGATCTTTAGAAGGAGTGATTTGTGAAATGGGTTTTAAAGGAGATATAGGAATTTACCAGGAGAAAAAGATGGGGTAAGGATATTCCAGAAGATAGATATGGAGGAAAATAATTCAGAAGAATGCAATGATTTAGCATGTTAGTATTTGGGCTCTATTTAGCACATATAGGTTTAGTAAAGGAATGATAAAAGAAAAGACAATAAACACAACAAAAAATGCTTGGTGTACTATACAAAAGAGGCTCCATGACTCTGAGAAGTAAAAGAAAATTAAAATAGCATCTGTTCAAAGGGAGAGAAAATCCATTGTAGCAATAATGAAAATAACTTTTTGGAAGCAAAAGCAGAAAAAGTCACAAAATAAAAGGAAGATAATTCACATTGATTTTATGTTAAAATTATTTTTAAGCAGATGAATTTTGCAATATCCTAGGCTTCTGCCGATAAAAATCCCGACCTCACTCATTTATGGATAATAAAGAACATTATAAACTGATGAACCAAAAGATAGATATAGAGACAGTAAAGCAACAGGCAGACTGTCAAATTACAGCAGGGAGGGTAGGGAGATCTGGGGGAGATAATAGATCAACCGAAGGACTTGTATACATGCATATAAGTACAACCAATGGACACAAAACTCTGGGGAGGGAGGGTATGTATGGGAGGGGGGGGGGCAATGTTAAAATATGTACACAGATAATAATTTAATAAAAAAATGTAAAAGAAAAAAAAATCCCTCCTCTGACCAATTCATTTAATCACAAAGCCCCCCTCCCCTTTCGCTTTATTCTGTATATAGTCAATGAGCTTTTCTCTGTAGATATCTTAGGGCTCTTAAACAGAACTTCCTCCTTTCTAATTTAAGTTATAGTAGAAAAGGTAATTGGACTGGGAGCTGTTGTTGTCCTGCTGAGCCAATGATTAATTTTGAGTCCTTGGACAAGTTTTTTTCTTATTGCACTGAGCATCACTTACTCATCTGCAAAATCAAAGGCTTTGATTGAGTAATCTTTAACATCCCATTTAGCACTGATAGCCATGCATCTATCCATCTAACAAATATTTCTTGAGTTTACTGCGTGCCTAACCATGTCCTGGATCTTGTTCTCTTCTTGCAGAAAAGAGACGGTCAATAAACAAACTGATAAATGAGAACAATGTCTGACGCTGACAAATGTTCTGCTGAAAAATAAAATGTGATGTGATGTAATTAATAGTGATTTGGTGGCTGCTCTACATTGAATTGATAATAAGACATGGTTTCCCTGAGGAGGCGACATTTCAGTTAAAAAGAAAATGACCAAAAAAAAGCATTTTTGTCAAGCTAGGCAAAATTATGTTTGTCCTAAATTATAACTCTCAAGAACTTACTCTATAAATATGGAAGTGGGGGTGGGATCAGGCTATTAAGGAGCCACCACTAAATTGTCAAATAACTTATTATCCCCTGGTTAGATAGTTCTAAACCGAGCGACTGTTCAATGGACCAAACTGCTTGTATGTGGGCAGGGGGCATAGGGTATGCAGAGTAAAACTACAGAGGGGATAAAGCCTGAGACATAGATGAAAGTATAAATTCCACCACTAGGTGCAGCATAATCACCTGGAAATATAGAAATATAGACAGAGCATTAGAGTCCGCATGCCCGCCCCCCCCCCCCCCCACACACACACACACCTCAGGAAAACTGAAGTCCAGAGAGGATGAGTGATTTGCCTAAGTCACAAGGGCCTATTCTTGCAAGTTGTGTATTCAATTTCTAAGAAGCACGAACTTAAAGTAAATGATGAATCAAGTCTCTGGTGGGACTTACAGATTTGAGGTGGGGGAGGGAGAGGAGGCTCCATTATTGCTACAGCTGCCCGGAGGGTAAACTTGCCTGTTGTTCCAAATTTCACTGCTTCTCCATTTGCAGGTTCCATTTTGAGAGAGCAGGATTATTGCAATCCTGACACTCACACTCATCAATTGAAAGCCCTGAAAAGAAAGAAAGAAAGGAAAAAGACGCTGGCCTGCTCACTCCTCGAGCACAGCGCAATTCCCATTTGGCTTACTTCAGCAGATCTGTGTCCCAGACCTGATTTGTGACTAACTAGGGGAAATATATGTAGCAGCAGAAAACCGCCAAACTCCTGGAATTACTGTCAGAAGCCCTGTGCTCATCCCCTTCGGCCACACTTTAATCTTTGATGCCCCGCTCTGCAAAATGATTCTGTCACTTGCCTTGCCTACTGCAAGTGGTTTTCAAGAGTTAGGCAGAGACTTCAGGACAGTGTTTTGTATACCAAACAATAAATGTAAATGGTGATTGGATTGCTTAGTAATTTAAAATATTGATTAGCTGAGTTGCTTCACTCTTCTGAGTTACAGTACACCAGGTTGTTTATTTATTTATGTATTTATTTAAAATTTTTTTTTATTGGTTTCAGAGAGGAAGGAAGAGGGAAGAGACATCAATGCTGAGAGAGAATCATTGATTGGCTGCTTCCTACATGCCCTCTACTGGAGATCAAGCCTGCAATCCAGGCATGTGCCCTGACCAGGAATTGAACTGTGACCTCCTGGTTCACAGGATGATGATCAACCACTGAGCTACACTGGCAGGGCATTTATTTTAATTTTTTGAGAGGGAATTAAAGTAAATAAACTCTCAGGTTTCTTTCAGCTCTAAGAGCCTATGATTTTATAACAAAACTAGAGGCCCGGTGCATAAAATTCATGCATGGGGGAAGAAAGGGGTCTCTCAGCCCAGCCTGCAATGATGCCAGCATCCTGCTCCCCAGCCTCTGGCCAGAGGCCTCTCACTTCCTCTGCGCAATCGGGGCATGAGATGCTGGTCCCACCCAGGCTGCTATGGGCACCACCATATTTGTGATGGAGTGACAGTTAATTTGCATATTACCCCTTTATTAGATAGAATGGTAGCCTGAAATTCTTGAAAAAGTGTCCTCTAGTACTTTCTTCCCTATGGGGTTTGCCACTGGCAACCTAACATATTCTGCGGTTGAAAGGGAAAATTCATTACTGGAAAGTTGCCTGACTTAGTTGACACACATACAAAACTCTAAGAAGCTGGAAAGGGTATTTGACCTCACAGTATCTTTTTCTGGAGCTGAGTGACATACAACCACAGTTTCTGAATTTATATTGGAAAAATAGCTATGAGATAGTTGTATGATGCCTCTTGCAGGACCACCTGATGAACCACGTGAACCCTAAATCTAGCTGGGTGTGCACTATATGGGTTCATGGTCAGAGATAGCCTCATAAAGTCCTCAAGGCAGGATTCTGCAAATCACTGAATTGAATAATTGCTCTCTGAATAGTAGCATAAACTCATTAGGAGTACATGAGAAATTAACACTCATTCTGAAGGGGAGATTAATTGGCCAATATCCTAGATATTTCCAGAGATAATGAGTACCCTGTCAATCAGCAGCCCTTAACATTTTTTGTCAGTTATTCACTTATATGGAGCAAAATATAATAAAGACCTTTTCTCATTTTTTTTTTCAAAAGGAGGGGAAAAATCATCTTTATTGAATTGCAAGGAAGTGTTATTCAGTAAACCCAGGATGATGATGTCATAGGTCTTGTTGCAGACTAATTGCCTGATGCTGAATAGTTCTCATATGCATTTCATGTGGAAGCTTTGGTATTCCATACAAAACTACATTTTATTGTAAAATGGATAATTTTCGGTCTTACTGGGTCATTTAAATCTAGAAATTGAGGACTCAAGTACTTGCCAAAGATTATGTTTTCTTTTGAATTATTATTGTTGTTGTTATTTTTTAATCCTCACCCAAGGACATTTTTTTCATTGCAAAGGTTAGGGGGAGTAGAGGAGAGAAGAGAAGAGAGAGAGAGAGAGAGAAAGAGAGAGAGAGAGAGAGAGAGAGAGAGAGAGATCCATGAGAAAAAGACACATGAATTGATTACCTCCTGTTTGCATTTCTAAGGTGGCCAGAGACTGAACCTATAATCTAGGTAGGTGCCCTTGATCAGGAATTGAATCTGCTACCCTTTGGTCTGTGGCTGATGCTCCAGCCACTGAGTGAACCAGCCAGGGCTATGTTTTCAATTTAGTAATTACCTGAGACAGAGGGAGAAAGGGACTATTACTAATTGCTCACTAAATATCAGGAATTTTTATAGATGATACATATGCTATGCTAAACACTCTATTGAGATCTTTATTATCTGTCCTGATTCATTGATTAAGAAGCAGAGATTTAAAAAGTGAATTAATTGGTTCAAGTTTATAAAAGTAGTAAGTTATAGAGCAGGGATTTGAACCAGTATCTTTTCGTTTTAAAGACCTTATCTATCTTAAAATCTTAAAGACCTTATCTATCTTAAAATCTTAAAGACCTTATCTATCTAAAGATCTTTTAGTTGTTCACATTATTGTTCCTATAAAGGTGACAGATATCCTTCCCTAACATGTAGGACACATACCGTATTTTTCGGACCATAAGACGCTCCGGACCATAAGATGCAACAGTTTTTAGAGAAGGGAAATGAAGAAAAAAAGATTCTGAAACAAATAGTGTCCTAAAATATTTTATGTGCATTAAAACCCAACATCACAGTCATAAACACATGTAATCAACCCTGTAAAGTAAACAGCAGCATTTAGAACCATTTTAGAGCTGGGCAAGCACACAGAGACCACACAGAGCCGGGCAAGTAAAAAAACTTTTTTTTAAAAGTATATGTGTAGGCTATATTTGGACCATAAGACGCAGGGACTTTTCCCCCCCACTTCTGGGGGGAAAAAAGTGCGTCTTATGGTCCGAAAAAATACGGTAATTTCCAAATGCTTGTGCCATCAGTATGATAGATTTGACCATAATGTCACCTGTGGTCTGAGGACTACAGCAACCATGAACTGCTGAGCAACGACGAATGGCCAGCATCCAGGTTTAGCACCTGATATGAGTTTCTTGAGAACTTTTAAAGAAATAAAATATATCAATTTTAGTCTCTCCATGTGACAACACAAGAAAAATATTTTTTTTTATTATTTTTTTTTAATAATCGAAGGAATGGAGAATTTGCTGTCATCAATTATGTTTTGGAAAAAAGGCCAATAATTGAAACATTTAGTTTCCTGGGCATGTGATGAAACTTCAAAGCCAGCTATATCACATTTCATTTCCCCTAATCCTATAGGTTCATGCCACCCAGGAAGGCCACTGGAGAATTCTAATGCTTTTGAGAGCAGAATATAAAAGAACAGACAATGAATAAGTAATAAAAGTGGGGATTTTGCTTTTAGTGTATGGTGCTTCAGAGGCAGCTCTAGAGTGAAGGGAGGGGAAAATAAACATCTTACTCCTATGAGCACAGCACAGGGAGCTTCGCCAAATAATTTATGTGCATAAGTGTCTATAATTATAAATGTTCATACATATTCATTTCCATGCTCCTAATTTTAGAGAACAGAGAAGTGAATAAATTGATTAGTAATTTGTTTGTATTTGATTCAGCTTTATAAAGGCCCATAGTAAGTTTCAACTAATGGAGAATTTACTTCAGCCTGAGACCTTGGGGACTAGTAGATTGACTGATGATGGAGTGATTGAGCCATTCATTTATTCAAACATTTTCTTTATGTATTTATTCATTCAACAATTATGTCTTAATATGCCTAGGTATTGTGCTAGGTATAGAAGACACCCAGATTGATAAGTGATGCGTCTACAGAGTCTATCCTTCATCCTGTGGGGAAGATAGTCAAATAACAAAGGCATTAATTGCAGGATAAAACATTCAATACAGCCTGGAATTTCCCAGAGATGGAAGAATCTGAGCTGCTTTTTGAAGAAGGGTGAAGAGCTATGTGGATGACGAAGACATTCCAGTTGGAGGCACAGCTGTGAGAAGGGTTCTGGTCCTTTAAATTTCCATACATTTTGTACTATTAGAAGGAAATGGGGAGAGTGGTTGAAAAAGTTGCTGGAAGGGGTCAAATGGTTACCTCTCCTACAAACTAGTGCAGGCCTGGAAGGGTTTTAAGCCAACAGGTAATACACTAGATTTTCATCTCAGAAAGATCCCTCCATACAGAGGGAAGATTGGATTTGGCACAAATTCCAGGTAGAAAGTTAGAAAACTAATGGAAGAATTCACACATAGAATAATGAAACTCAGAGCTTAATTCATACAATAGGCTATGGGAAAGAGGAGAAGGCTTGTAGGGGTGTCGAACTCAATCAGAGAAGGGGCCAAAATCTAAAATCCAGCCTAAATTGCGGGCCGAATGGTTTACTGAACAGTCATAAACTGTCATTGTGATGGAAATGCAGCGGAGTGCAGTGATAACAGCGAGGTGCGGGCCACATTGCAAGGCCTGGCGGGACAGATTTGGCCCGAGGGCCTTGTGTTTGACACATGTGCTTTAGAGGTATGAGGAAGGTAAAAATTATACAACCTGAGATATTATGGTAGATAGGAAGCCATGTAATGGTAAACCATGTTCCTGTTTAGGCTCTTGGGTGATGAGGATATCACTTGTGATGTGAACACAATGGAAAGGACAGTCAGGGGGAGGAATGTGTATCAAATTACTTGAGGAGCCCAGTCAGTTTAAGAAGAGAAGTCACAGAACTGATGCTGAGTTGAGACTCAAACACATCAGACTGATATAAGACTATTCTCAGACCCATGTTCCCTGGTCATAGTTTACCTCTATTTGGGATGTCTCATCCTTCTCCCATGTTCTCCCTACATGAGCTTATATTTCTGATTTAAGAGTCATCTCAGGTGGTGCTTTCTCTGTGAAAATTTTATTATCTTATCCTCTTACCATTCCCATCCTTGCCCCTGTCACCCATTCTACTCCCATCCGCACTTCAATGGAAGTGCTAAGTCTCGTCGCTCTTTGAGTCCTCTTCCCATCGGATTGGCATTATATGTGCATACCTGTCTCTGCTGGCATCCTGAGGGCTCCTTGAGGGCAGGGGATCCATATCTCATCCACCTTTGTAACCTCAGCTTCTAATAGGACTGGCGCCCAATAAATATTTGACTGATGAAACGCACTGCCACTGGGCTCTCCTCCTGTGTTGATTCATCTTTTTACCTGGCACTCCATTCTCATGTAAGATCCATTCATAACTTTCCAAGTGAGGTGAGAAGGAATTACATTGCTTTTTGTTCATTTACTTATGGCTTTCCCCCAGGGTGTAGTGGAAGAGGGGGGCATAGAGCTCAAGACTGTTTCTCACAGAAGGTGGGGGGAAGAATTGTAAGAGGAGCTTTAGGATAGAAAACAACATTTTGCCAATTCACTCCTCTGCTTTCTGTTCCCTGGTGCTTTGTGCTTGGCAGACACACACATACAGCCAGAGAGCCCTCATGAGCAGAGGGAGCTGGAGAGCTCATGGTTGTTATGAGGTCTTTCTCTGAACCTGATGTAGGAAGATTCACTCTCACTATTTTTGACTGGATGGTTATATCTTCATGGTAGGCTTCCCTTTATCACATTTTGACTTGGAACCTTAGTGAGCTACAAGTTGGGAGTCCCAGTCTTCCCTAGCTGCACCTGTTGCCCATAGAGATCACCTGCAGAAGAGCTCAACAAGCTCCCAAAGCAAAACAAACCCATCCTGAACGAATGTTAGCAGCACCTTGCTTGGCTGCAGCAAGTTGTGTCTAGACAAAGTCTAGTCTGATGTGCCTAATGATCAAAGTCATAGAGTAAGCACTTGACCTAGAGGTGAGGGCAGGCACCAAGCAAGCCCACATACCCAGTCCCACACAGACATTACATTTGTAATGTTAGGTTTAAGCTCTGGGGAGGATTGGACCATTAGCCAGCCCTGCCTTTCAGATTTCCATAGAGAAGCTGCCCTCCTGGGATTTAAATTGTGAGTCCGACCTGTTTTCTAGGTGGGCCCACATTTTGTCTGGTTTTTCTTATACCTTGGCCTCATGGCTAAAATGTGTTTCCCATAATCATCCTGGACTCAACTCAATGAACTCTGAACTTGTTTTCTCTTGTGGTAACTGCTTCAGCCTGGCACCTTTGATGTGGTGTTTACCTTCTTCTCTTTGCCTGGATGTCCTTAAGTCTCTCACCCTTTCCCAGGCTGTAAAGACTGACAGTGCTCTTAGAACTCTATTCTGACTTCAGCATGACTGTCTTCCTGCCATCTTCCTGCCCCTACATTGTCTCACCTTCCCCAACCTCACCCTGGACAGGGCTGTTCCTGAGGCTCTATCAGGTTACACCAGCCTCTATTTGCATCAGGACACATTCTCTGCCTGTTTGCTCTTCACTACCCCAAGAGCCACTAGCGGGCTAAGCAGCTTGTGTCAACTTTTCCTTAGATATATTCATTGTTGGGCCATTTACTACCCTAGGGTTTGTGGAATGAAGGCATAAAGACAGAGCAGAGGGATTTGTTCTGGGAGGGAGCCAGGGAAACCAGGTCTATCTCTTTCTTCTTCCCAGGCCACGCTGGGCAAAAGCCAGAAGCCAGTCCATTTAGCTCAGGGGAGACATGGAGAGCATCCAAAAAACTGGAAAAGGCTTTGGGATTATACTGTCAAGACCTAGTAGCATCAGAAAGAGGAAGTGCGCAGAACAATAGGGAAATGGAGAAGTCACCTGAGTCTGAAATGACAGAGGAGGAGATACTCAGAGGGACAGATGCGAGAGTTAAGTTTACTTGAGATGTATTTTCCAAGCCATGCTGAGAATCAAAGCACCACAAAGTCTCAGAGAACCTCAGAGCTGGGAAGATTGTGAGTCTGTAAGAGAAGCCCATTTAGCAAGGTGAACAGCCTCAGTGAAGAAGGAGGGATGATGGCAGATGATGAGTGGTGAACCTCCCACCCAGACATTTGGTGTCATGTAGCAAGTTGGCCCACTGTTGTTAAGATCTTCACATTTTTCAAGAAAAGCCAGAAATGTAGATTGCATATGAACTGTCATGACTTACAAATGTTGTTGAGTAATTGAAACTGTTTGCAAACACAGCAAAAGCAAAACACATCTGTGGACTGGATAAAGCCTCACATTTAAATGCATCCTTTATTTTTAAAAGGTGATAATAGCTGAGGCCAAGGGAAGTTAGTGTGTTTTTCCAAGGGCCAATAATTGTAGAAGAGGAAATAATTGATGGCTCAGTAGCCTCTCTCTCTCTCTCTCTCTCTCTCTCTCTCTCTCTCTCTCTTTCTCTCTCTTCTCCCCCTCCTCTCTATCTCTCCAATCCAACACCCTGTGGATATGTGGACACATAAGATATTCTACCCTCTCCTCAATAAAAAATGAGGGATATGGTTAAAGACCCTCTATTGCTTCTTGGATTCCTATTGGCTTGGCTCTTCCCTTGGGAGTTGGGCCCTGTTCTGTGCAGTGAGAGTGGGAAGAGATATTCTAGCCCAGGCTTAGCCTCTATCCTTGCATCCTTAAAAAATTTTCTTCTCCTCTTTGGATCTTATTCTTTTCATAGATAAAATGAGGTAGCTAGCCTGGTTATGTCCAAGTTCCCTTACAAGTCTAATCCAAGTGAATCCAAACTTGCTTTAAATATTCTTCTAAATTCTTATTTCATCAGTCTTTGTTTTTAGTCTTTCCCCCTCCCCCCACCAGGGCAGTGTTTGTTAATACTTCCTTTACTTCCTTCTGCTCCATCTGCACCCACCCTCTCCCCTCCCAGCCCCACTCTCATCCACAAACATATCTTAAGTACACAATGCTATGCTGTCCTCAAAGCCTGGATTTCCATTGTTAAGTGTTCCTAGGATCCCCCTTCATTGCCTGTCTGTTGAGATCCATTCCAAAGCCCGTTTACCATCAAAACTCACATATGCAAGTAGAGAACTAACATGCCCAACTTTTAGAAATGGGTAAATATGAAGATTAAACTGAAAAGCATAGAAACATATTAAAACTAATGACTGTGAGTAAAATGTACAATTAATAAAGAAATATACAAAAGACTGTATTTTTTCTCTAGATCAGCCATAACCAGTTCACACACACACACACACACACACACACACACACACACACTTCCCAGACAAGAAAAAAGCTAAGAGTTCATCACCACCAAACCAGTATTACAGTATTACAAGAAATGTGAAAGTGTATTCTTTAAGAAAGATAAGAAGAAAAAAAGATAAAAATATAAGTAATGAAATGGTAATAAATACATATCTATCAACAATTACTTTAAATGCAAATTGAAAAAACCCTCCAATAAAAAGACACAGTTAATGGATAACAAAACAAGACCTAACATATGTTGTCCATAAAAGACTCGTTTCAGATAAAAAACACGCACATACACTGAAAGTAAAGGGATGGGAAAAGCTACTTTATGAAAATGGAAAAACAAAACAAAGCAAAACACTGGGGTATTAATACTTATACCGGACAAAATAGATTTTAAAACAAAGGTTATAGCAAGAGACACATAAGAATCCAACAACTCCACCTGGGGGTATTTATCTGAAGAAATCCAAAACATGAAATTGAAAAGACATATACATTCATATGTTTGTTGCAGCATTATATACAAAAGCTAAGATATGGAAGCAACCTAAGAGCCCATCAGTAGATGGATAAAGAAGAAGTGGTATATATATAAAATGGAATATCACTCAGCCATAAAAGAAGAATGAAATCTTGCCATCTGCAATAACATGGATGGACCTAATGGGTGAAATAAGTCAGACAGAGAAAGACAAATGCCAGATGATTTCACTTAGATGTGGAATCTAAAACACCAAATAAACACACAGAACAGAAACAGAGTCAGATACAGAGAACATTTTCACAATTGACAGATGGGAGAGTGGTTGGGGGGATGGGTGGAAAAAGTGCAGGGATTTGGAAGTACAAATTGGTAGTCATGGAATAGTAATGGGGATGCAAAGTACAGCATAGGGAATATAGTCAATAATATTTTAATACCTATATATGGTGTCAGATGGATATTGACTTATCAGATGATCACTTCGTAAGTTATATCAATGTCTAATCATGGAATTGTATACCTGAAACAAATATCTTATCTGTAATCTAAAAAGACAAAAAGAAAAACAGATCTTAAATAAAATTTTCAGAACCCACATGAGAAAAACTGCAAACCTTTATCATGGTGCATTAAATATGGGACAAATGTCCATGCAAGAAAACCCATATTATAACAGATGTCCCCAAAGTTAACCTATAAATTCAGTGGATTCCTTCCCATTCAGTACACTAACAGGATATCAATAAAAATCTCAATCACATTTTGGATGTGGTGCAGAGGCAGTTGTCAAAATGACTCTCAGTTTCACTGGAAGGATGAAGTACTATATTCCAAATATATTCCACAACCTTTGGTCCAAGCCACCAATGCTCCTCATGTGGATCATAGCAGTAACCTGTAACAAGCCTGGTGCTTCAATCCTTTCTCCTTCAGTCTGTTCTCAACACAGCTTCCAGTGAAATATTTTTTTTAAATATATTTTTTATTGATTTTTTACAGAGACGAAGGGAGAGAGATAGAGAGCTAGAAACGTCGATGAGAGAGAAACATTGACCAGTTGCCTCTTGCACACCCCCTACCGGGGATGTACCCGCAACCAAGGTACATGCCCTTGCCGGAATTGAACCTGGGACCTTTCAGTCCGCAGACCCCGACGCTCTACCACTGAGCCAAACCAGTTTCGGCGCAGTGAAATATTTTTTAAATGTAAGTTAGATCATGTCACCTTCCTGATAAAAATCTCCTGAGGGCTTCCCACCTTCATGAGACCAATAATAAAATGTTTCCGCGGTGGCCTACATGACCTGACCCCTGTTACGGATTTTATACTCCATTCAGGAACATTGGTCTCTCGGGTGCGCCTTGAAGGCACCCTGAATGTAAAACGGTAAAATAGTGCAGCCTCTTGGAAAAGAAGCTGGTAGTTCTTCAAAAGGTCAACCACAGAGTTAGCATATAACCTAGCAATTCCACTCCTAGGCATATGCACAAGAGAAATTAAAACGTAAGTCCACCAAAAAACTTGTGTACATATATTCATAAGCAGTAAAAAGGGTATACAACCCAAACACCCATCAGCTCATTGGTGGCTAAAGAAAATGTGGTGTGTACCTGGAAGGAATATGATTTGATAATAAATCTATACTAATAAAAGGGTAATATGCTAATTAGATCGGGAGACCTTCTGGGAGACTTTCTCAAAGCCATAGTGGTTGGGCTGACGCAGAGGCAGTTAGGGGTGATCAGGCCAGGAGAAGGCATTTGGGGGTGCTCAGGATGGCAGGGGGAACAGTTGGGGGCAAGCAGGCCAGCAATGGAGGGGGGGCGATCTGGCTGGCAGCAGGGAGGATGGTCAGTTGGGGGAGAGCAAGCCAGCAGGGGGAAAGCAGTTGGGGGCCGATCAGGTAGGCAGGTGGGGGAGTTGGTGGCAAGCAGGCTGGCAGGCAGAGTGGTTAGGGGCAATAAGGCAGGCAGATAGGTGAGTGGTTAGGAGCCAGCGGTCCTGGATTATAAGAGGGATGTCCCAGATTGCAGAAGGTGCAGACCAGGCTGAGGAACAACCACTCGTCCTTCCCCGCCCCCCCCCCCCACACACACCTCTAGTTTAAGAAAAAAGTACTGCCCTGGCTTGGTGGCTCAGTTGGTTGAAGCATCGTCCCGTACTCTGAAAGCGGTGGGTTCAATTCCCAGTCAAAACATACACAGAGGTTGTGGGCTGGATCCCCAGTTGGAGTGCTTATGGGAGGTAAAAGATTGATGCCTCTCTCTCTCTCTCTCTCTCTCTCTCTCTCTCTCTCTCTCTCTCTCTCTCTCTCTCTCTCTCTCTCTCTTCTCTCTCTCAAAAAAATATAATAAAAATCTATAAACATATCCTTGGGTGAGGATTAAAAAAAAAAGAGAATAAATTACATGACAAAACATGGATGGACCTTGAAAATTATGCTAATTGAAAGGAATCAGCCACAAAAGGCCACATATTGTATGAACCCATTTATATGAAATGTTGAGAATTGGAAAATCTCTAGAGACAAATGAGTGATTACCTAGGGCTGGGTGGTGTGTGTGTGTGTGTGTGTGTGTGTGTGTGTCGGGGTGGGAGGAGGTAGAAAGAATAGGAGAATGACTAATGACTGCTAATAATTATAGGGTATCTTTTCTGGGTGATGAAAATCTAAAGTTGAGCATGGTGATGATTGTACAACAATATGAATAACCTAAAAACGATTAAACTGTATACTTTAAATGTGACAATTGTATGGAAATGGTATTTTAATAAAACAACAACATTAAGTTGATTGCCCTGCCATTGTGGCTCAGTGGTTGAGCTTCGACCTATGAACCAGGAGCTTACAGTTCAATTTCTGGTCAGAACACATACCTGAGTTGTGGGGCATGCAGGAGACGGCCAATCAATGATTCTCTCTCATCCTTGATGATTCTCCCTCTCTCTCCCTCTCCCTTCCTCTCTGAAATAAATAAAAATATATTTTAAAAGGTAAGCTGGTTAAGTGTTTATTAAGGGCTTTCACATGCATTATCTCACCCTCCTCAAATGCCCATGACAGTGTGTACTCGGGACATGGGAGCACCTCCATCATGGAGGGGAGGAGCCTGCATTTCAGGCTGAGCCAAATCTCCAAGATCACGCCAGTGGCAAGTGAATCACCTAAAAATGAGGATTACTGGCTTCACATTTTATCTTAAACCCTTCCCCACACTATTTTTTTTATTGATTTGTGCTTAGACTTGGTCTCTGATCTACTTCTGGTGAGCCCTTTATTCTTTCTTTGTATTTTCTTCACTAGAACAAGCATTTTATTCATTAATTCATTTGTTCACCCATTGGAAAATGAGACTGCTGTCTAGGCTGACTGCCAGAAATCTGAATTACTTCAAGAGTTTTGAAAATGTCAAAGTGCTTATCCTTCAAGAAAAATACCTTCTGGGCTCTTATCCATTGTGGAGTGAGGCTATGGTTCTGTAGCCCGTGACCTGCCAGGAGACTTCACCGCCTGTGGCCTTGTCTGAAGTACTCATTTCACCGCACAGCTTCTTTTCTGAAGTTTTGCCTCAATGACACTGTCTAAGCTGTTTAGTCTGACTGTCAACCACATATCTCTAACACTCAAAAGCTATATTTTTACTTCCTATCTCTTTCTGCATTTCTTGTTCACTTTTCCAATAAATATTTGAGACACGAAAAAATAAGCAAAGTAGTCCTTGGCACACAGAAAAAGAAGTGGACTAGCAAAAGGGACGAACTACTGGGTGGGAACGAGATTGGCCACAGAGAAACTAGTTACTGCACACTTACTATTTTTGCCAGTCAGTTGTGGCTGTTGGTTTGGCAATCAAAGGCCTTTATACCAAAGTGCCCTTCAAAGCATTAGAAATTCAATGAAGTGTCTTGGGGTTTGATTTCTAAGGTGACTAATGCAGATGTTGGTAATAAATCACCCACCTCCAGGCCACACCAGATTCATTCATTTATTCAGCAAATACTTGCTTAGCATGTGCTCTGTTCTTGGCATTATGAAGGGGGTATCCCGAAGTAGCAAAAACAGTCATGGTTCTGGAGACTATGGCCTAATGACAGACAACAGGTAAACTAGCAAATAAATGTGACAGTGGATGCATGAATGAACTAGTCATACGTGGACTGGTCTCGATAAAGGAGAAAAGGAAAAATGAAATTAGTGAGCTTGGGAAGGGCAGCCACGGAAAGTTAAGCCTCAAAGGCCAAACTGAGCCAATAGTGATGATGACGATGACGTTGACGAGGCCAAGGTTCACAACAATGCTTTGTACTCAGGTTGCTGTTCCCTTTACCAAGTATTTTCCTGATGGCTTCATTCTTGCTCTTTTTTTAAATGAAATGTGAGAAGCATGACAAATTAAAGTGAGTCATCTGTGTTCACAGAATTTCTTGTCCTAGAGGTGGTTGTATTAGAATCATCTCTTGTGATTATCAAGTGTCATTATGTATCACTTATTAACATAAATCTTACATGGAAGCCCATCTCTCAGTTTGACCTTCCAAGCATACTTCCTATTCCTTTTCCTCTCCTATCCAAGTAGGGCTGAATCTCCAAAGAACACAGTTGAATGCCATGCTTTACTATGTAGGGACACACCTCGCTCGATGCTGGGAAATGGATTTGCCACATAATTCTAACAAATATACAAAATGCTTTGGCTGGTATTCAGCCTCATATACTTTGCATCTAACAGTGGCTAAAAAAATATAATTGAATACATTTAATAGTATTGAGACCTACTACATTGCTCTGCTAGGTTGGTCCCAAGGGAGAGGAAATCTGAGACGACCAATTTCTTTGTTGGAGCTTAGTCAGCAGTCCTCACCCCGCCCCTGTGATGTCCTGGACAAGGCCCTGGGATGTGCCAGCTTTCCCACTGGGCTCACTTTTTCTTTCTTAGGTTGCTGCATCTTGGCTTATAGCTCAACATGCTGAGGTTAGAGAAGGTCTTCCTAAGCTCAAAAAACAACAACAACATATGCTCTGTAGCTCCTCTGAGAACTGAACCCCACGTGCAGTCTTGGCAGAGGGTGCCCCAGACTATTCCTCACTTCCCTGGTCACCATCTTCTAGACAGATGGTGATTCCTGGCTAGATTTAACCTGAGAAGGGAAAGTCAATCTTTTCTTGCCCTCTTCAGACTGG
The DNA here is from genome assembly GCF_014108245.1 of Pipistrellus kuhlii. Lineage (NCBI taxonomy): Eukaryota > Metazoa > Chordata > Mammalia > Chiroptera > Vespertilionidae > Pipistrellus > Pipistrellus kuhlii. The sequence goes on along the minus strand of NW_023425438.1, from coordinate 45,660,543 downwards.
CATTCCTTCCTGACCCCCTCCTTGTTTGACCCCTAGGAGCATTGCCCCTTCCTGTCTTTTGCAAAAGTGATTTCATGACATCATTTCCACTTAGGTCCACTTCAGTCCTCAGACCATTTTTAGATAAACTCTGTCAGAGATATTAAGCCTTTTCTACATTTTTATATTGATAATTCCCACCAGCCAGCATCTCTTGAACTAGCTACTACCTTCTTGTCCCCTTACAGCCACAGATCTTTTATGGCATCTTTGAAACAAGCACAAAACTCACAGTGTAGGTGGACTTTATAGTGGGGACAAAGTTTCTGGGCATTTATTTCCCTTTTTGTTGTGTGAATTTTGACTATACTTTCTCCTCTGTAGCTACAGCTTTTTTCAGTTGGCTCTCTTTTCAAGGATCTAGCTCTCAACTGGGCTCCAGGAACACTGTTTCCTTCCTTTGACCTTTAAACCTAATTTGGCAACCATTGCTAATCTACCGTATTTTTCGGACCATAAGACACACTTTTTTCCCCCCAGAAGTGGGGGGGGGGGGGAAGTCCCTGCGTCTTATGGTCCAAATATAGCCTACACATATACTTTAAAAAAAAAGTTTTTTTACTTGCCCGGCTCTGTGTGGTCTCCTTGTGCTTGCCCGGCTCTAAAATGGTTCTAAATGCTGCTGTTTACTTTACAGGGTTGATTACATGTGTTTATGACTGTGATGTTGGGTTTTAATGCACATAAAATATTTTAGGACACTATTTGTTTCAGAATCTTTTTTTCTTCATTTCCCTTCTCTAAAAACTGGTGCGTCTTATGGTCCGGTGCGTCTTATGGTCTGAAAAATATGGTAAGTCCCTCAGTATCTCTCCTAACCGTGGCCATAGCTCTGCAAACAGTTCCGTCATGGTAAAAGTCTCTTCACACATGCCACAGAGGCACATGCAAGCACAGGACCCGCTTCTGCCCTCTGTCTAGTGCCTGGAGGACTTTAAAGGAGTTATCCGTGCATCTATCATAGACTTTGGGACTCCAAACACAGGCATCCTTTAATTTAATAGTCTCAGACTTTCTCATGGAGACTGTCTGAGAGTAAAAGAATCAATAAATGAATACACGAGAATGGTGGCCCTTTCACATTCTGAAAGTATAATATAATTTTGAAATTCATTTTATATATTTAGGGGTGTCCGGGCTCTAAGAATGGCAGGCTGGTTTTTGGAAATACATGGTAGAGCACATGGTATGGATAATAAAAAATAATGATTGCAGCTAATACATGAGTACTTATGCATGTAGTAGTATCACCACATCCTTATGATAGGCAAAAACAAGATATTATCTCAGTTCCCAAAACAAGTCCAGAGAAGTTATGTAAAATTATATTTTAATGAGTTAAGTAGTCATAGATTGTGACTTTGAGTAAGCTAATTCTCTGGGCCTGCTTTGGGAACTGAGATAATATCTGGCTTTTTCTCATCTCTCATGAGGTTGTGGTGAAGGTCCAATATTATTATATACTAGAGGCCAAGTACATGAATTCATGCATCAGAGGAGTCCAGTCGGCCTGCCCTGATTTGGGGGGGGGGCGCGGTGGCTGGTTGAGGAGAGGGGCCTCAGATGGTTGGCCAGCTGGCCTCACCCCCTGGTTGTACTCCCAGTCGAGGGGACAATTTGCACATTTGCCTTTTATTATATAGGACTAAAGAGGCCCAGTGCATGAAATTCATGAGTGGGTAGGGTCCCCAGGCCTGGCCATCTATCAGAGCTGACCTGTGGGGCAACAGGTGGGGTCACCAGGGGGGCCCCTGCTGGCACCCGCTTTGGCCGGCCTGGCACCACCTGCTCACCAGCCCTGCCCCCTGCCGTGGCTGCCAATTACCTCCTTCTGCAAGGCAACTGGTGGGGCAATGGGGGAGGGGGGCCTGCTGGCACCTGCCTTGGCTAGCCTGGGACCTATTGGCTGGGGGCAGCTCCTGCATTGAGTATCTGCCTCCTGGTGGTCAGTGTGCATCATAGTGACTGATCATTCCACTGGTTGTTCTGCTGTTTGGTAGATTTGCATATTAGGGTTTTATTATATAGGATGCATAAACACTAATGTAATAGGCTGCAATAATTATTTTTTAGATTTATGTTTACCTGGAAACAAATATAGCAGTGTAATTGTCTAAAAGAGAGCTATATTTGAAGGGCACTGTTAATGCTCCATCATCCCCTCATCTTCTAGTCTTTGGCACTCAGCCTTTGCCCAGTGCTTAGTCCATGAAGTGGGGAGGGACATAGATATGGTTTCTGCCCTTGTGAAGTTCATGCTCTTGCAGGGGACATAGTGGTCACTCAAATACTGCACAAGTAGAACTGCAGTGACAACTTGGGAGCAGTGTGAGGAAAAAAAGGAACAGGCCATTCCAAGACACAAAGCAAGTTGGATTAAGTCAGGCAGCCTCTCTGAGAAAATGATGTTTAAGGTGACACATGAAGAATAAGTAGGACTTGCTGAGTGATGGCACTGAGATCTGCGGTGAAGAGCATTCCAAACAGGCAGAGACACTAACTCATTCCAAAACTGAAACAGAAATTAGCCTACCTGAGGAACTGAAGTACACCTGGTGAGGCTACAGTTTGGTGAGAGTTGGGGGAAAGACATGGCCTTGGGGTGGTCGGAGGCTCCACTCCTTGGAGGCTCGCAGCCCTCTGCCATAGAAGGGGATGGCGATGATTGCTCTCCTTTCTGCCTGGAGACCAAGCCGTGAACTACCAATAAAAAATTTAACAGAATTTCCCATAGGGGAGAAGAGGCTTCAAACTCTCAATTATAGAGCATTAGTTTTTAATATGATGTTGACTCTTTGGGCATTTAGAAATAAGATCAAGGAACTACAGTGAAAATACTGGAAAATTAGTTTTGGCTGACTGCATTTTTCATAATTAATTTAAATGAACAGAGTGGAAATAACATCCTAAACGACAAGTTTGCTGTATCCTGTCAGAAATCAGCAGTATTGTAATAAGAAGAATTTTATGATCCGAGAAATATATGTGACAGCAGTATCTAGTGTGGCCCAAAGTGAAGAGATTAGCAATTGAGGTGATCAAGGTTCTGGCAGGAAGCAGATGGGCACTTAAAGGGCTAAGTGAAGAGTTCGATAAAATAATTATTCAAAGAGGTATGCACTGGCTTAAGGGAAGTCTCAAGAAAGAGGGAGTTAGTGGCACACCAAGGGACTGGTAGGAAATTGGTGTTGCCCATAGACTTTAAGAGGCAACAGTGTATTGGCTATATTTTCTTATTTATTTATTTATTTATTTATTTATTTATGTATTCTTGATGCTCTGGCATTTGGGATTTTGATCCTGGAGAGACGGACCCTCCCAGGGCTAGCTAATTCCTACAGATAGCGAGAGACTACCCTGGGAGACTACCCTGGGAGCTATGCAAACCACCCAATCCAGAGCCCATATCCAGCCACCTCCTTTATCAAACTCTCACACATGTCAATATTACCTCACTGTAAATCACCACAAGGCCAGGTAAGGACAACTCAGGACCTCTTCCTTCCTCCCCTTACCCCCTCCAAACCCTGGAGCTCCTGGAAATGATTTAAATGGCCTAATCCCAACCTGCCACACCCATACTTTTGTGTGTAAACCTCAATAAAGTCTCTGGGTTGTGCTCTGCCCCCTTCCCCATCCTGTGCTTGCTGATTGGTCCTGGTCATTCCCCAGGTGGCCCATTGGATGTGCAGTGCCTCCTATTTCTAGGGATCTGTGAGTATAAACTTCTCTTTATACCTTAAGTATATTCCTCAGGCAGATTTTTTTCAAATTGCAGAATTCTGAACCTTTGTATATACTGTGCTTACCTTTGCCTGGAAAATTGCTTCTATGATTCACTCAAATATCACTTCCCCGTAATGTCCCTGTTCTCTCTCTGTAACAGTTATGCCCTCTCTTCTCTTTCTTCTATAGTCCTTTGCTCAAAAATCTATTAACATACATACACCTTAGTGCTATTTAATTAATTCGTTTTGCACTCAGTGTTCCCCACTTGTCAGAAGGTTAAGTGTGTGTCACTATACCCGACAGAGCAGTGGGGGTTCAAGACTTATTTGAATAAATAAAGTTAATTAATAAATGAGTGATTAAATTCATACTTAAGTATGAATTAGCTCAGCTCCACTGAAGACATTAGAGAGTTAATTGGGGATTTGGTAGACAATAAGGAGGAAATGGAGGCAAGGGATTGCTAAACCTTGAATATTTTTAGGTTAGTGTTGGCTGCTGGAAGGCTCTGAAGATTGAAGGTAGGCAACCTAGGATGGAGATGAGAAATAGAGTGGGAATGGAGAAGAGGCCAAAGAAAGAGGATGCATGCCTCTTTAAGGCAGTGATATCCAAGCTTCTAAACCACTTAAACATTTTTGCTAGTGATGTACCACTGTATTGTCTTTACTTAATATTTTTCTTCAAGTCAACATACTTTTAAAACTAAAATATATTCATTAAAAAACTGATTGCTACCATGATGGATAACCAGTATGTCTTTCCCCAAAACAGAAAGTACTAATAAAAAAATGAATACAGAAAAACAGACTCTTATTGTCCATTGCTATCTAGACACTGCTGCCTGCTGAAATGCCAAGCTGAGATCTAAGCCCTCTTAGTTGAAAAGATAATTTGGCAAGCCCTAGAAGGTATTAAGTACACACATGTACTAAACTAATACTTCATCTTGTAAATGATCACAAGAATTGAATGCCAGTTGAGAAGGAAATAATTCTCAGAGTGGGAGGCCTAAGCAGCTAGTTCCCTGCCCATATGCCTGGAGCTCAACTTGCACATCTGGATGCTCAGAGAACATGCTCTCTAAGACAGAGGTTAATTAATGAGCTGGCCTGGAAGCTTCATCCCCACTGATGACACTGTTTCTGTGTAAAAATACATTCCATGGGTCTGTCCCCTCAGCACTTTCCTAAGAAACTTTCTGGGAAGAGGAACAGGCAGAAGACACCTTTTAGGTTCTACCTCCATGATCTAGTAGGGGTGTCGAACTCAATCAGAGAAGGGGCCAAAATCTAAAATCCAGCCTAAATCGCGGGCCAAATGGTTTACTGAACAGTCATAAACTGTCATTGTGATGGAAACGCAGCGGAGTGCAGTGATGACAGCGCGGCGCGGGCCACATTGCAAGGCCTGGCGGGACGGATTTGGCCCGAGGGCCTTGTGTTTGACACATGTGAAGAGCAAGTCCCCGGCCTTCCATGCACTTTTCCTTCACTGTGAAATGTGCATAATAAAACCCACTCAATTGCATCCACAATACTAAGTGAGCAAGTGGATCTAGTGTGAAATGTGTTGTGGTGGCCTGTGTGAAATGTGTTGTGGTGGCAGGCAGCTTTGTAGGAAATGTTATTTCTTAGTCTCAAGTTGCTGGTTTAGGTGACTGCTTGGGAATTATATAAGGATTTTTCCTAACCATTTATTTATTTATTGTTGAATATTAAATGTATACAGCTAAGTAGAGTACCCATCTTTCACATGTGATAGTTGACATTTTATCATATACTAGAGGCCCGATGCATGAAATTCATGCAAGAGTTGTCCTTCCTCCTTGGTCTCACAGGTAGCAAGAGTTGACCCAGGCTTCCCTCCAGCTGCCTGCAGACACCCCAGACCCAGCCTTCCCTTATAGCCCTGGCTTTGTCCAGAAGATCATCTGGAAGGACATCCAGTCTAATTAGCATAAATGCTTTTATTATTATAGATGCTGCAGATCAGTTTAAGATAAATTTAAGAACTTGCAGTTAGTTAAAGCTCCCTTTGTATTCAATCTAATCACATTTTCTCTCTTTTTTAGCCAAATTTTTATGCATTTTCTACTTATACATCTAGCCATACAAATTTAAATTTTATTGTTTTTATGCATTTTTAAAACTGAAATAAATGGTATATATTGCATATAGTATTTTGCTACTTATCATTTTCATTTAAAAGTTTGCTTTGAATTTACCACATTGTTTATCTATTCATCAATTATCTATCTGTCATTTACTATAAGTGCTGCATATTATTTCATGTGCAAGTATACTGTATTATTTAATCTATTTTTGAATAGTGAAATCCCCCCTCACTCATTTTTCACTTAATAGGCAATACTGAGTGTATATCCAGAATATCACTACTGTATTTATTTCTAAGTGAAATTGCTAAATCATAGGATATGTGCCATTAACTTGATCAAACATTGCCAAATTACTTTCCAATTATAACACTCTATTTTTCTCTGTGTGTATCCTATATAATAAAGAGGTAATATGCTAATTGACCCTCACACCCTCACAATATAGCTGTGCCCGCAGATGGAGGTTCCTAGTCCCCTCAGCCCTGCCATAGTCCTCCAGTCCCCTTAGCTCCACAGGGAAGGGGGGACAGCAGGCACATATCGCAACTGGACCTGCCCCAAAGCAGTTCCAGCTGTACTGCATGCCTGCCACTGGAGTCCCCGGTCCCCTCAGCCCTGCCGGCAGTGAATTTTCATGTGACCATTACCTTTTTTTTAAAAAAATTCTTACCCAAGGATATGATTATTTCTTTTAGATTATCTGTTCTCGGGGAGCAGGTCTAAGCCAGAAGGTGGGCATCCCACAAGGGTCCCAGACTATGAGAGGGCACAGGCTGGGCTGAGAGACCCCCCATGTGATTGAATTTTCACACACCAGGCCTCTAGTAATACAACAAAAAGGATATTTCCAGACATGCAGTGTTAGATAGCAGGGAAGTGAAGGTGGAAGTCATTGATGGGCAGATGAACTCATATGACACGGATACCTGTAATCCTCCTTGGTCTCACAGGTAGCATCTTTCATTGGCTGTGGTGTGCTCATCATCATCTTACCATATGATGCCCAGCAGCTTTGAGGACAACTTTGTAGTAATAGGAATGGTTAAATTCCTTAGTTGTTATAACCAATCATGGATGCTGCCTTAGAAACCTATTGATGAACGTTCTGTCAACCTTACTTTATAGCCATGGGAGTCTGTGTATTTCCCTCAAGGCTCTAACCAAAAAACATACCTGCACTTACTGCTTTATAAGGAATAACTTTTCACTGTCAGAATAATCAAATGCATTTACTACTCAGAATCAAAATTGTTTCCCCCCCCTTTGCCTCCCTCAGCAGTCACCACCACTTGATGGTCATGTTCCAGACCCATAGGGAACCACAGGCACTGGAATCATCTTGGGAGATTTAAATATATTTACACCAGTATTAAAGCCACATCCCATTGTCAGAGATCCTAGAGATTTTTATTTTGTTGGTTTGGGGTATGGCCTGGGTTTTGGGAATATTAAAAACTTCCCAGGTGATTCAAATGGAAAGCCAGGGTAGAAAACCACTTTTGTTAGACCTTCAAGTTTCTTTGTCTGATTTTATTTTTGTCTACATTCTTATTCTCCCGCAACATCTTACAAAACATTTTGATTTCTCTTACTTTGTTTCTTATAATGAAGCTCAATATTTCACATGGAATTCCCTACTTTTTCCAACAAAAAGAAACACACATCCTTGAATTCTCTTTAGTTCCTTTCTCAGGTCTGTGCATGTAGAAGAGTCCTTTTTATTTCTTAAAAATATATTTTTGTTGACTTTCAGAGAGTTAGAAAGAGGGAGAGGGAGATAGAAACATCAATGGTGAGAGAGAATCTTTGATCAGCTGCACATTCCTTCCTGGGGTTTGAGCCCGCAACCGGGGCATGTTCCCTTGACCAGAATCGAACCTGGAACCCTTCAGTCTGCAGGCAGATTGCTCTATCCACTGAGCCAAACCAGCTAGGGCATGTAGAAGGTTCTTAATGCTGCTGGCAGGTCAGCATTGCAGAGATCACAGTCCCTTCTCCCTCCTGGCTGAGGCAGCCTCTCATTTCAGAGGCAGCTGCAAGCCAGAAGGTCAAGAAGAGAAACTGGTTCTGAGAATGACAACATGAAAAATGAGAAAACTACTTTTAACAGTTGGAAACCTATTTAAACTCCCAATTCTCTTATTAAACCTGTTTGAAGGCAGCCTAGAGAAAACGGTACTGGAGATGCTTCCGTTTACCATCCAGATGTGCAAAATAAATAACGGGGTTTGAATCAGCTGGAGAAGCTGCTGGGCTCTAACACCTGAAGAGTTTCGTTTATTCACTTTTCCCTGGGAAAACTAAAGCCAGCACACAGTTTTATCACACCATCTGGGAGAGTGGTTGTACTTGGTACAACCACTTCTCTTGGAGGGAAGGAGTTCACTCAATAAAAGGATGTGATCTCAGTTCTACTACATTCAGTTAACAGAAGCCAATTGCGAATGCCTGGTGGTCATAGTTGTTATAACTGACCCTGCAGTGTCTATTCAAGGTGGAAAGGAGGAGCGGGTGTGTGGGAGGGGGAGCGATCAACCAAAGGACTTATGTGCATGCATATTAGAATGACCAATGGACACAGAGAGTAGGGAGGTGAAGGTCTGTGCTAGGGGGCGGGGGCAGGCTGGGAGACATCAATGGGGAAAAAGGAGACATATGTAATACTTTCAACAGTAAATAATTAAAAAAAAAATTCCTAAAATGGGGACAAAAAGATTTACCTTGTAGGGTTGTGGTGAAGAGAAATCGAGAGGACACAGGATCCAAACAGAGTGAGCGTGCACATGCCAATGATGTTGGCAGTGGGGATGGCCTCTCAGTAAAAAAAGCCATTTGCTTCTATAGCCCCTGCATAGTTCTTGTTTACCCCGCGTGTTTTGTGCTTCTATTGTGAGTGGATTCTTCCTTTTCCTCATTATTTATAGCTGGTCATTACTAGCATATAGGGTAACAATTTACTTTATTATAAATTTATTTATTTATTTTAAAAATATATTTTACTGATTTTTTTACAGAGAGGAAGAGAGAGATAGAGAGTTAGAAACATTGATGAGAGAGAATCATTGATCAGCTGCCTCTTGCACACTCCCTACTGAAGATGTGCCCGCAACCAAGGTACATGCCCTTAACTGGAATCGAACCTGGGATCTTTCAGTCCTCTAGCCACTAAGCCAAACTGGTTTTGGCTATAAATTTATTTTTAACTGGACAACTTATTAACCTCTTCTTGGTTCCATTAGTTTTCACTGGAGGCACCTCCCTCTCTTGCTTTGAATGGCAACAGAAATAAATCGGAATTTATATTTGTAATAGTTATATTTCATAACCCATATTTCCCATTTTATTCCATTGACTAGACCTGACAGATCAGTGTTGCACAACAGTAGTAATGAGGGGAGGGAACCTCACTTGGCCCTGCCAAGGCATTCTGTTTGTTTCACAAACGAGTGCACATGGTCCAGTGCGGGTAGTGGAATTTTACGAGCTTTGATTTGGGGAGGGAAGCGTGTCCCACGTTCAGATAAATTAGGATAATTTATCAAATTTGAGCGATTTTATTTAAGTATTTTGAAAGCAATAGGCACGGTGTACTTAAGAGTAGGGTATAGTGTGCAGAATTTCTTAAGTGCATTTAAAATGTACCTGACCTTTTTTTTATTTTAAAAATTATTTTTAGTGCATATCTATTCCTCTCTCCAGAAGCAGAGTCCAATTGTATAGCAGTTTGGAATTTATTGTTCTGACAATTGACTTACCGTACATGAAGTTGAGAGTTAAATTGAGATAGATAAGCTTTATATTCATTATGAAGTACCTTACTCCTAATGATAAAAAGTGAGTGGATGTGGCATTTTAATAAATGGCTGAGCTTGTGTGGGTAAAAGCATGGATTCTGGAGTCTCACCACCTGGACTTACCTCCCAGATTTTCTCTTTCCTGTCCCATGACCCTGAGCAACTTACTTATTTTAGCTTCTCATCGGTAGAATGGAGGTTGTAAAAGCACTTACCTTATAGATTTGCAATGAGGACAAAATGAGTACATGAGCAAGGCCTGAATATAATAAGAACTAGAAACTATTACTAAATGCTAGATTAAAATAAAACAATGTGTCTAACCCTATAGGAAAATGCCCTCAGGTATTGTCCTATAATGATGAATGATGCAGAACTCCCATGTTCTTTGCTTTGGCCCATTCTTCCACCTCTATCTTCACCCCAGTAGAGAAGGAATTGGGGAATGAATAAAACACTAGATTTCTCTTGAACTCCCAGAATTACTCTATCAATTCTCTCTGAAAATCTAACTGAGACCCCCTTGCCTTATATTAATGCTAGGAATCCCTACTGTGGACACCTGACAGAAATAAAACAGATTTTTGTATGATTCAAGGTCATTCTCTATGACCTTGGTGATGAATGGGTCCTGCCAGAGTAGAAGACCTAGTGCTTCTTACAGCAATTTTGAGCATTTGTTTTTTTTCTCTTTATTTGATTTGATTTGATATTCTAGACCTTTGTCTATTTCTGGGGGGAGGAGTACTTTGTTTTCAGAACACCAGTCAATCCATTCTATTTTTGTTTTTTACCCCTGGGATTTACATTTGTTTTTCTGCTTGTGTTCTTCTGAATTCATTCTTTTGCTTTCTTTAGGATTTTGTTCTTGTCCTTTTCCTAATTTGAGTTCAAGGCATAATTTAATTTCTTTTCCTTTTTTTAAATTTATGAACAAAACAATTTGAGTTTACGATATTGCCTCTGAACATGGCTTTTACTGCCTGTCCCATTAGATCTGATAAAGCGAGTTCCTCAAGTCTCATAATCTGTCATTTCAATGTGATTTCTTCATTAAATCCTGAGTTATTATTCAGAATGGTAAAGGCTCTTATTCATTTTATTATTAGTTTTTATCTTTCAATGTCCACGTGGCCATTTATTTTTGTTTATACTATTGTTTTTATTTTTATTAAATTGTTGGAGATAATGTCTTATGCATGTGTGCTTAGGAGAATTTATTGCAATTTCCTTAGTGAATGGATATATATTTCTGTAAATGTTTCACAGATTCTTCCTGGAGGCATTTGTAATATTTTCTTTCCCAATGTGACACAAGTCCAATTTATTATCAAAATCTGTCAAATCTACAATAAATTTATTTTACATCAACCTCACTGTCTCCAACTTCACTGCCTCCTCCTCCCCCTAAGCAGTCGCCATCTCTCTCTGTGCCCCAGAACCATCCTCTCTCTCCTACCTTGATTCTTCTTGCTCTCTCTCAATCCACTTTTCACCCATCAACCACTGAGTTAAGGAAATTACTATGCATCCCTCCCTACCAACCTGAATGCTCTTCGTGTGCCTCTTCTGCTCTCAGGACAGAATCAAGACCTGGGCACACGGCCAAGTTGGCTCCCTTTTCTCTTGTTTACTATGGTCTAGACACAGAAGCACCTGCCTTCCTTTTTTTACATTTATTTATTTATTTATTTATTTATTTATTTATTTATTTATTTTTGTTAATCAAAAATCCTCATCCAAAGATATTTTTCCCATTGATTTTTTAGAGAGGAAGGGAAGGAAGAGAGGAGAGAGAGAGAGAGAGAAGGAGAGAGAGAGAGACATCTATGTAAGAGAGACACATCAATTGGTTGCCTCCCACACTCACCCCAACTGGGTCGATGAACCTACAACCCAGGTACATGTCCTTGTCCTGAAATCGAACTCATGGCCCTTTGACCTGTTGGCTGATGCTCTAACTACCGAGCAACACATTTGCCTTCTTTTGATCCTTGAACACGCAAGCTCTTTTCTGTCTCAGACCCATGGCACATGATGTTTCTCCACTGGGGCGCAATGAAGGCTGCCCTAAGATATTCCTTAATGGCATACTGATTATTTAAAATTAAAGTTACTTTAAAAACCGCAAGTTCAACCCTGGCCCGTGTTTCTCAGTGGTTGGCACAAAAGAGTCACAGGTTTGATTCCTGGTCAAGGGCACGTGCCTGGGTTGCAGGTTCGTCCCCAGGCTCCAGTTGGTGTGCGTGTGGGCAGCAACCGAGGAATGTGTCTCTCTCACATTGATGTTTTTCTTTCTCTCTCCGCCCCCCCCTTTCTTTCTTCCTTCCCTTCCATTCTTTCTAAAAACCAATGGAAAAAAAATTTGGGGAAGATTAACACATAAAACAAAAACAAACAAATAAGCAAACAAAAATATTTCCAGGGCAAGAATACTTGGATCTCTCTGCTCCCCATAATTTACCATGCTCCATGTGAAGGGTGCCTTCCCTGCACTCTGAGTCACCCCTCATGGTGAGAGTTCAACACCTCCCAGCTGAGGAGTCCACATGAGCAAGGCTTATTGCCTCTTTTTCTAATTTACCACTCAAGCCCAAACTTTGCTTAGGTTTCTCTCTCTCTCTCTCTCTCTCTCTCTCTCTCTCTCTCTCTCTCTCTCTCTCTTTTAAAAATGTATCATTGATCTTTTACAAAGAGGAAGGGAGAGAGGGATAGAGAGCTAGAAACATTGATGAGAGAGAAACATTGACCAGCTGCCTCCTGCACACCCCCTACTGGGGATGTGCCCGCAGCCAATGTACATGCCCTTGACCAGAATTGAACCTGGGACCTTTCAGTCCGAAGACAGACACTCTATCCCATGAACCAAACCGGTTTCAGCTAGATTCCTCTCATAATAAATGCCCAAAACCTTCTTACATTCCCTTCTGGTGAGCACTAATGTTTATCATTTGTCCTGGCAATTTCCTTACAAATGTTTTATTTCTTTGTCTAAAAAGCATAAAAAGATACCTGGCTTGATTGCTTCTCTGAGCCTCATTTCATGATCTGAGCATTCTATTACGATTCTCCTATGCTTAAGCTTTTCTCTTGTTGATGAAATAGTGTGTCAATTTTATCTCTTTATTATTAGTCTAGCTGCACGAAGGAAAGAAGAGTGTGCACGGGGGGGGGGGGGGGCAACTCTCTCCCTCCCTGACACCACCATTTTCTATCACGGAAACCACTGCTGTAGCCTCCAATGGAGGGCTTTCCCAATTCTGTCTTGCCATCCACCCAGCACAGTTGCCCCCACAATGGCCAAACTAATCTTTTAAATTCTAGTGTTCAAAACATATTCATTGTGTCCCCTGCACTTGGGTCAGAAGCCATAATCTACAACAGAGTTTTTTCAACCTTGCTCTGCTGACCTTTGGTCTGGATAATTCTTTGTTGTGGGGGACTGATCTGTGTATTGCAGGAACTTTAACTGCATCTCTGCATTCTACCCACTAGATGGCAGTATCGTCCATGGTCTCCCTCCTCTCCATCCAATGGTGACAACAGTTATCTCTAGACATTGCCTAATGTTACCAGGGTTAGGGATATGGGGATCTCCAATCATTTCTGGCTGAGAACCACTAATCTAAAACCACGTTTTAAGACTTTTAGACTGAATAATGTAGCCCTGCCTCCTCTGTGGCTTCTGATTTCTTTGTGGAATGCCTTGCCTTTGCCTTTCATATATTTTTATATCTATCAAAACTCTGTTCCAGGTCTATCACTTGTCATCTTTATGGATCCTTTCTGAGTTTCCCCAACACCCAAACTCTCTCCCAACAAAATAAATTTTTCCCTCCTCCGCTTTTTTTTAGATTTCTGTTTATACTTCAACTATATCATGTATCATTTTGCATTCATCACAAGTAATTGGTTGGTATATTCTTCCTACCTGGAATGAAATACTTAGCATAATATCTGAAACACTTGGAGCACAGTGCATTTTAATGAATTGAATCATATAACTCTGTTCCTACAGACAAGTCGCATCCCTCCTGTCAGTCTCACCATTCTCTCTGCACTTATGTATACTCCCTTTTGAGCCTTCGCTTTTCCTAATGGGCCTTTCTCTGCTATCCTCTTACTTTACTGCCTCTCCTAAAGATGCATCCCTATAGCCACATGTGGCTTGTCCGGGTCAAAGCTAGCTCTCGTACAGCCCGCAAATCCACCTTTCCTGCATTGCCTACCTAGATGGGCTATTGGCAAGGACAACCGAGACCAGAAATAGACCTGTAATGGCTTAGTAACAGGCATTTAGGGAGAGAGAGGACACACTTTGTTACATCTAACAATAATATAAAAGCAGTAACTTGCAGTTGTGTAAAACTTTTGGAAACATTTTATCTAAATGTCCATCACGGAAAATGTTCCTTCTGATAAAGTTTCTCCTTTTGTGTCAGGGACATATGTCTGCCACTATGGTGTTGTTTCTGCAGTGTTGAGTGGAGCTCTTTGCTTCCCCAAATTCCTCTCCTTCCTGATACACAGGTGCTATGGACTTCTTTTTGAGTATTTTCCTGTGATATGCAGCCACACAGAGGCATGGGCCACAATTTTAGGTGAAAAGTCTCTGCAGGAGGCCTTGCTGTATGTTTGCATACATTTAAAAGGAATTAATTAATGTATTTGAAGCCCATTGTAAGTGAAGTTCATTGTCTCTTATTGAGAACACATTTGGGGATGGCGTTTAACTATAGAAAAGATAATATTTCCAGCCAGAGAGGAGAGTGTGAAGACAGATCTATCTCATCAGCACCCTGGAGAGGACTGTGTCTCCCCTGGGGTCTGGTGGAAATGAACAAGGAAATAAGAAACCGCCATTCATAACTGTGGCTCCAGCGTGAACCTAGACACACGAGGTCCTATGAAATGTGGAAATTAAAGTTCCACCAGACACCCAATCTAGTCTCTTGGTGAGTTATGACTGTTGCATTTGTAAACTAGCATCTTTTATGAGTATCTTGAAGTCTGAAGCCAGAATAGTATATGTGTTAAATCCTCACACACAAATAAGAAATGGGTATTAGGAAGTGCTCCATTATTTTGATACACTATCTGCACACATTTAGCTCCCTCTTTATCATAATCTGAGAAGAAATATCATTACTTACCAGTGGATAGCGTTAACCTTATATTTATCACCGCTGTTATTTTTAACATCTGCATGTGTAATTAATGCGATGAAAAAAAAATAGGTTGTAGTTTTTCAAAGATAAAATGAGAGGAATGACTTTTGGAATTGATGAGATGATGTTTGTTAATAGTTTGGAAAATAAATCAGGATTAGAAATGAAGATAGCTATGGACTTTATTCCAATCTTGGCCTATTAAACTGTTTCAGGAAATTTATGCCAGACGAGAATTTTACAACCTTCTGAACTCACAGGAACTTAAAAGTTAACCATTAGCAAGTAAAAACTTTAATTATATATGCACGCACAAACACACACACACACACACACACACATTCTTCAATAGATATCTCACTCAGACTACTAGAATTAGGAATTTATAGATAATTGAAAAGGGATATACAGAGAAATCAGATGACTTTTCCAAGGTCATACAATATCTCCACTGGCCCCTAATTTTTTCATTCTTCTCCCCCTGTGTTTCTGTTCATCCCTTTAGAGTTGTGATGAGTGAAGAAAGACTGGGCAAAGGAAAGAGGGGAAAAGGCAGCCCGAGAGGTCCTGGGTAACCCCAGCCCTGCCCACCCCCGAGTCCATTCCACCGGGACTGTCCCATTAAATGACCCCCAAGGCAGAATGAGGCTCAGCAGTGCCTGTGAGCAGTCTGGGGGTTGAGGTAGGTGCAGTCAGTCCAGAAGGGAGAATGAAAAGCAGTGCTAGCCATGGCAGTTGTTTGAGGTCCCTGCCCCATCTGCACCATTTTGGATAGCCACTTTTTCAGATAATCTCCTGCTTTTCCAAGGATGAAGGGTCTGCTCAATGTGAATCATACTATTGTGTCCCAGTTTCCACATCTCCTATGGCTGCCTTCTCGGTATCTTTTATGAGCCCCACCTTCATCTGTGTGCCTGGGTCACCTGGGGCACCTGACAGCCTTCCTCACACAGAATGCTGGGTAGCATAACAGTAACCCCAACAGGTGATTTCTTCTGTCACGATATTTTTTGTGTGTGTCAATTTCTGGCATTTTATGTTTTGACTGTGTAACCTTCTTGGGCTAATACAGAAAGCAGGAATTATAACTGTAAGAAAACATTTATAAAGAACTCCTTGCCCCAGCCAGAGGGCTCAGGTGGTTGGAGCATTATCTCATATATCCGAAAGGTTGAGGTTTCAATTTTGGTCAGGGCACATACCTAGGTTGTAGGTTTGATCCCTGGTCAGGGCATGTATGGGAGGCAACCGATCTCTCTCTCTCTCTCTCTCTCTCTCCCTCTCCTTCTCCCTCCCTCTAAACTCAATAAAAACATATCTTCAGGTGAGAGGTAAAAGAAAAATATTTCCTTAATGAGAAGCAATCCATTCATTTCTTTAAGGCTGTGGCTCTCAGCGATGTACACCAGGTTTCTCTGGAAAGCTTTTAAAAACACATTCTGCCTGGCAGGCGTGCTCCGGTCTTAACAATTCTGGATATCTTTTTGGTGGACATACCTGTGTATAATCTTGGCTTCATTTTAGTTTTCAAATTATATTTTTCTTTGAGTTTCATTTCTTATTCTGCTTTCATAATTTTGATTTATTATTCAATATCATCACATTTTAATGGAATGATTAATAACAAAACACAAGCATGCACATAACAGCATTCGCATTTATTTATTTTTTTATAAAGTTAATTGTTAGACTTGGGAACAAATAATATAGACTCTAGAGTTTGGAAAAATATAACAGCAGATGAAGAAATTTGAAATTAGGAATATCTTCATATAACCTATTAATGGATATAAATTAGTAACATTACCCTTTCAACACAATTATTCCATTTATATGATATTGTAACTTTTTTTCCTGATTATTTTCACTCATATTATCTGGTTTGCATTCACAACTATTTTATATTATAACTATCATTATAATTATTTTGCTGATTTTGAAGTTGAAAAACAAAGGGCCTTTGTTAAAAGGTTTTATAATGTCCACAAAAGTATCATTCCAATATACTGGATGCACTCAGAAATTCCTGCTCTGATATTGTTGATCACTTAAGATCAACTATATCTACAAAGTTCATTTAATAATTAATAAATTAATTCAATAGGATTAGGATTGTTCCAGAGACTGTGGTAAAAATAGAAAAAAATAATGTAGCCCCTGATTTCAAAACTTCAATAACTCAATAGAAAAGACAGACATATAAACATGTGACTTTAAGGAAATATAAAACTAGCAATTATATAAAAAAACACTAAGCAATTATAGAGAAATTGAAGTGATATTGTTTTAATAATTGTCCATGACATTGATAAAAGTAACATACATCTCAGATTTATGTTACTCAAAAGTAACATACCTCTGGACAGGGGTATGAATATATCTTATACTTTTGCATGATAATTTTTAAATAAATATTCTTGAATATAATACATATTAGAAGTACCAAATATGTTCATATCCTTAGACTCTAATGTGAAGAGATAATCAAAGATATATTTATGGTATTGTTAAAGCCTGAAGTATTTATATGACTTTACATGGGAGGTCATAGAAAGACAAACAAAAATTATTCACAGTATTTACTTTTGAATTTAGATTTTCTAAAATATATTTTTACTGAGTTTAGAGAGGAAGGGAGAGGACAAAAGAGATAGAAACATCAATGATGAGAGAGAATCATTAATTGGCTGCCTCCTGAACGCCCCCTGCTGGGGATCCAGCTAGAATCCAGGCATATGCCCTTGACTGGAATTAAACCCGGGACCTTTTTCGTCAGCAGTCCAAAGCTCTATCCACTAAGCCAAAGTGGCAAGGACTAAGTTTAAAATTTTAAACTTACTGCAACATTCTAAGTTTTTATAGGGTGGGCTGTTACCTTTATAACAAGAGAAAAACAACTGGTTATTATTTTTCAAAAACAATGAGTTACTTAGGTATCTCATTTCCACTCTGGCAACACATGCAAATTAAAAAAATTCTCATCAGAAAACCAGTTCCTGAGTCCTATGTAAAGCCAGGTGCCCAGATGTTTACAAATACCTAATTAGATCGACCCAACTTTAACTTTACTTACTGCAGGAGGGAGGGTGACAATAGAGAATGGAGTTTGTATCCACAAACCCCCAGTGAGGCCATAGCAGCGAGGGACATGAGCTATTTCAAGGAGACAGCTTTGTCGGGGCAGCTAATATGCATCACCTTCCGTGGGAGGGAGTGCCCTTTGATCTCCGCCTTTGCCAGTCTCGGAGCTGGTGCGCCCGCCTGGGGAAGAGAGACCCTGCATTCTCAGTGTGGCCGTCACGGCACAGCTGCTCCTGCCATCTGCTCTGCCTTGACTCAGATTGTTTGTCATCTCCCTTGCGCCTTTTTCGTAGGCGGCTGTCCAGCGTTCATTTTTAAGTGACTTCTCTGAGACTGTGGGATGGATGGTCATAACCACACGCTTTCAATTCTCATCTACCTGGAGAGCTTCGTTTTCAGCAAAGGAAATCCGAGGGCTAGATCAGGAGCCCAGGTGGGACACTTTAGGCTCAATTCAAGAACATAATCAACTTTGTGTGATCCCTTCACTCTGATGACCTTGTTAAGTAACTTTAAGATGCTGGAGGGGATATTTTTCAACTGAATGTAGCCTGAAGGCTAGAGACATAGTTTAGATCAGGGGTGGGAATCTTTTTTTTTTTTTTTTTCCTGCCAAGGGCCATTTGAGTATTTATAACATCATTCATGGGCCACACAAAATTATCAGCTTAAAAATTAGCCTGCTGTACTTGGTCAAACATTTAATTAACTCACCCCTCATGCCTTGGCAGAAACAGACCAAATGATTCCTCAGGCCTTAGATGGCCCAGATGCTTCCCACTCCTGAGTGTAGATGCTAAACTGCTAAGAAGTGGCATTGTCTGACAAATCAGTCAACCATACTTTGTGCCTTAATTTCTATTAACATAATGGTTTATTTAATTGATGGCTTTTGTCTTTTTTTAGAGCCTCAAAGAACAAAAAAAGTTTTTTAATATTATAATCAATCACCTTGCTTTATTCATTTGTTCAAACGCCTGGGTGCATGCTTTGAGCCCACCATAGGGCTGGAGGTTTAGCGATGAGTAAGGGGCATTCCTTCTTTGAAAGAGTGGGCAGCGACAAATGAGATCTGTTTTCTTTTCTTTTTCTTTTTTAAATATATATTTTATTGATTTTTTACAGAGAGGAAGAGAGAGGGATAGAGAGTTAGAAACATCAATCAGAGAGAATCATTGATCAGCTGCCTCTTGCACACCCTCTACTGGGGATGTGCCCGCAACCAAGGTACATGTCCTTGACCGGAATCGAACCCGGGACCTTTCAGTCCATAGGCTGTTGCTCTATCCACTGAGCCAAACCAGTTCTGGCGAGATTTGTTTTCTTTGCAAGGCTAAACAAACACCAAACACCGTGAAGGTGTCCTGACGCTTGTCTTCCTGGAGGTGACGATTGTGAGGACTCGGTGGAAGGAAAGTGTTGAGAGATTTGTTATGGAAGGAGGGAGAGTAAATGAAAAGGGAAAGATGAGAAACTTAGAAGAGAATCATAGAATCCTAGAACAGAAAACTACTTGGGTCAGGACAGTTTTAGTATCCGAAAGGGAAATCAAATACACTCCCTTGCTTTGAGGTTACTCAAAAGACAGGTTTTATTGTTGTTGTTATTTCACTTCCTGGAGGTCCCTGTGGTAAGGTGTCCAGGGACACTCTCATAGGTGTCTGATTCCCACTCTGGCAAAATATGCTTCTCCAAGTCCAACCCAATTTCAGCTGTGCAAGACCACGATGGTTTCTGCGATGCGAGACCGTTTCCTCCTTTTGATAGTAACCACATCTGCAGACAACATCAGCAAATACTCAGCCTGCTTTGTGTGAAGGATGCTTTGCATTTTTTACCTTATTTAATTCTAGCAGCAAGCCTCGCAGGCCGGTGTTTGATCAACCTCATTTAATAGGTGAGGCCATCCAGACTCAAGAGGATTAAGAAACTTGTGAAAAACTACCCAGCAGTAAGGGGCATCTTTGGTTCTGGCGAGTCTGCCTGGAGTTTTGATTTCCAGCACAGATTAGTTTAAGGATGTGAATGATAGTTGAGGTGGTCATGGGCAGCATTCACCAAATCTTTCTGATTCTCTCCTTCCAAGAAGCTTTAGGATTGTTTTTTCTGGGTCCTTCGTGTTGCAATCGGGCCACACAGCTAGTTTAGCCCATTAGCTGGGAGTGCAAGGAACTAGTTGGCATTTGGTTTTTCAGAATTTTTTCCCCTAGGATGAAAGTTGGCCATATGCAAGGTGGTGGCTACTCACTGAGCTTGGGTCTCTGAGTGACTGTGATAAAGCAAGGTCCCCACTGACTAGCAATGGCAGTAAATAGAAAGCAAATATTCTCCATTTTAATCCCTTGGGATTGTAGGAGTTGTTGCCACGACATAAATTGGCGTATCCTGACCAGCATGAACTTGCCCTTCCAGACAAGAAGATGTGTGCTTTTTTCTCATCCTTCTCTCTTGGCACTGGCATCATGACTGAAAGAGCCACTCAGGCTTTGCTTGGAGATTTTATTAGGACGATGAGGAGGTCATTTGAAAAGGACTCCACCCACATCATGAATAGACTTTATGCATTTATTGAACAGTGAAGGCGCCTATTGATTACACTGGGAAACCCTGTGGTTGTTACGAAAACGTCTGTTCAGTGGGATCCGGACAGAAGTAAGACAGCTCTTTCTATATGAGCTTTCAGATCACAAAGTCACCCTTGGGATGCGGGTTATTTCCTGGAACTCTTTCCTAACAAGATTGTTGCTCAATGTCAACGGCTAAGAATGTTCTAAGTTTTGATGCCTCTGCCTGGGTATAGTCAGCATCCCAGAGCTTTCATCGGGCCAGTTTCCCGGACCCCACTCTTAGGTATGCTGAATCGGAATGCTTGAGAGGAGTCCAGGGAAAGCTTCTTTTAAAAGAATAAAAGCCAAACCTCAACTTCAAGAAACTTCCGCAGATATTGCTGACCAATAAACTGGCTGTTTAAAAATATCCTTCCCCCTGAACCCTCCCCACAGACACACACTTTGAGGCTGTGGGGTGAGGTCTGCTGGGCTAAGACAGGGTTTTGACTCAAAGTTCTCAGTACAGGGATTTCCCCGGGGACCCAGGAAGGCCAGGCTCAGGGAGCTGGGTGGGAAATCAACAGCCTGCCAGCCTCACTGTCTCTGGCATCAGAGCAGAGGCCACCGAGTACAGACAGCTGGGGTTCCTTGCAGACCCTTTCATGTCCACACTGTCGGAAACAGACAAACAAAGCCCGTGCATATGAAGCGGGAGTTTGATGCAGCCCCACTCACTTACTTTTGAGTGAGGAAACATCTATACATTAGTCACATTTTTTTTTTTTTTTTTTGGCACTAAGAAAAAATAAGCCTGGAGTTAGTAAGGCCACCTGGAAGGCAGATTCTTCCGGGGAGGACTTATGCAACTGTCTGAGTGAAAAGCTGCTGTCCGCCCGACATGCATCTCAGACGTGTCGTGTGGGAGCCCCTAGGCAGCTCCGGGGCTCGGCTCCCAGGCCACGTTAGACAAGATACACGTCTCCTCCCTCCTCCTGTTTCTCAGGTCAGACATCTTTGCCATCACTGAGACATTGAGTCCTAGTTAGTGGCTCCTGGTGTTAGGATTTAACTCCCTGGCCTTCCAAGAGCCCTACGCATGGAGCGGGCTCACCTCTGCGCTTGAAAATACTCTCTTTTTCTCTTAAAGATTCTCTGCCTTGGTTATTTATACATCAATATACAGAATTAAATGATGATCATTGTTTGGAGTGATGAATACTTACGTTTTTCCTTTTCTTTAGGAATTCTCAACCTAATGAAAAGTAATCTTACTAAACACCTGCTACCAAGCTGTGTAGGTTCGGGAGCTTGGAACAGCCATAGAGTGGAGGGAGAAGAGGGATTATTTTCTCATGATCATCTGTAGTTGGTGAACCAAATTAGCTCAGTTTAGCTGTATGTATGACACATTTCCTTTGTACCTATTCTGTTTCACATTGTTCTGGGTATGGGATTTATTTCTTTTTCTTAATTTTCACAAAACTGAAGAAAATAAAAGAAAAGAAGCAATCATAAAAGCACTCACAGAACACATTGGCGTGTGTGGAAAATTTTAAGAAAGATTTGGAGAAAATGAAGAAATTGATCTAACAGAAAGGCAAAAAACTAGAAATTGAATGTCTGTTCTCTTATTTCTACAAGTACCCATCTGTAACACAGCTCAAGCTTTAGCCTCCTCTGCTCCTCTTCCCTTTTACTGTCCTCCTTCTTCGCTCCCTCCCCCCCTCAAGCTCATGTTCTTGTGCATGCAGAACAATTTACCTATTATCTAATAACCAAATCTAGAACAATTTATCTATTATCTAAAAAGATACAATTTCTGCCGAAACTGGTTTAGCTCAGTGGATAGAGTGTCAGCCTTCGGACTGAAAGGTCCCAGGTTCAATTCCGGTCAAGGGCATGTACCTTGGTTGCGGGTAAATCCCTAGTAAGGTGTGTGCAGGAGGCAGCTGATCAATGTTTCTCTCTCATCGATGTTTCTAACTCTCAATCCCTCTCTCTTCCTCTCAGTAAAAAAATGAATAAAATATATTTTTAAAAAAGATACAATTCCTTTCTTGAAGGCTGAGATCAGCTGCTAAAATACATGCAGCCCAGACAGGCCAGTGTGGCTCAATGGTTGAGCACCCTCACCCATGAACCAAGAGGTCATGGTTTGATTTCTAGTCAGGGCGCATGCCTTCGGATGTGGGTTTGATCTCTAGGATGGGATCTGCAAGAAGTGTTAGGCAGCCAATTAAAATGTTCCTATCTCCCTCTCTGAAATCAATTAAAACTATATTTTAAAATATAGGGCTCTAAATAGAACTACAAAACACAAAATTATGAAGAAAACTGGAATTTGTACTTTGTCAGCATAAATCTCAGGAAGAGATGCTGATCACTGTTCATGTTGGACGAAACCATTTACCTAAAATGCTGAAGAACTACATGATAATAAAAGAAATAAATGATAGCTTAGCATTACAAAGAAATGAACTTCAATCTCTTAGTAAGTGGTACTGTATTAGCAATTCTGAGGGAACAACGTAAGCCCTAAGATGTATACATTTCCTGTTTATCACTTGGCTATTCTATAAAAGTGTTTTCTCACTCTAATTTTATATACAGACCCAGATTTGAAAGATGAGCACAGTGACTTTCTTTGATACAATGGTGTTTTTTTTTGTGTGTGTGTTTTTGGTTTTTTTTGTGGTGTGGTGGTGGGAGGGTTAGAGCTTTCCTCTTAGCCAGTGTTGCTAGGCTTTGCTGTAAAGTAACTTGCAATGAGGGAGAAAAAGAAGCTTGGACCTCAAGTGATTAGACCCAGGGAGAGAATTAGTCAGAAAGGTAGTAGCCTTGCTGATGGCGGCTGGTGTGAATATCCTGGAAGGTTCAATGTGGTGGCTGGGGCTCGGCCACAGAAGTGCCAGACGAATGACGGTACTCAGCCTCAGGCAGATGGCGGTGTGGATCTACTGGAAAAGGAGAAAACTAGCATCTTGGACTATAAAGGGGTTGGCTTTTCCTGTGAGACAGGAGCCTTGGAAGTTAGATAAGATGTGAGCACCTCAGCTCTGTGTGCAAGGGTTAGGGAGGGTTGGAGACTCGAAAACAGAGATGGAGAGACAGACGCTTCGCAGAGGGGTTGCTAAGTAAAGGCTGTGATTCAGAAGCTACAGGTGCCCTGAGCACAGCCCCTGTATACACTGCATATGGCTCAGCTGCTGCAAAGGCTACCGTGGAGGGGCCAGGGGCTGAGTGCATCCTGCTCAGGGACGGGGCACACTGGACTGACTTCGAACAGGATGGAGAAGGACTTACAGTGAAGTGCGCAGGGACTTCAGGTGAGCAGAGCTGGGAAAGGCGAGGTGACCATGCCCTGAGCTTCATCAAGAAACAGTCATTGGTTCATTCTCATCCCCATCCCCACCCCAAACCTAGAGTTCTATGCCTCTCCTGCTTTTTCTTAGCAAGAAGATTGCATTTCATACACACCCTCATGTTTTAGCTTCAGAAGCTCACCTCACCTATATGAATATTCTATGAACCTGTTTTATAATTTAACTGCTTTTTAACTTACAGACTCCTTTTCAAATTTATATGATTTGACTCATGCTATTCCATAAGCATTTTTTAAAAATCTATTTTTATTGATCTCAGAGAGGAAGGAAGAGGGAGAGAGAGAGAAAACAAAACAAAACAAAACAAAACAAAACAACATCAATGATGAGAGAATCATTGATTGACTCCCTCCTTCACACCTACCACTGAGGATCCAGCCAGAAACCAGGGCATGTGCCTTGAGCAGGAATTAAACTGTGACTTCCTGATTTATAGGTCGAGGCTTAACCACTGAGCCACACCCACCGGAAATGGGTTTACTCTTTTCATAAACAGGATGCTGGTATTGTGGAGACTCCCATCTCCACTGTCAATCCTACCTGAGTTCGTATCTTGTCTCCTTCTTTTCGTAGATAGGTAGCTTGGATCCAAACCAATAGACACTGAGTTTTAACTCTAGCATCTTAAGTAAATTTATGAACTAAACAAAGTTACAATGGTGTTTCATACAGAGCCTAAAATTTCCTAAAGATTAAAGGATCGGCCCTGGCTGGTTTAGCTCAGTGGATAGGGCGTCGACCTGCGGACCGAAGGGTCCCAAGTTCTATTTCAGTCAAGGGCATGTCTTGGCTGTGGGCACAACCCCAGTGGGGAGTGTGTAGGAGGCAGCTGAATTGATGTTTCTCTCTCATCAATGTTTCTAACTCTCTATCCCTCTCCCTTCCTTTCTGTAAAAATATCAATAAAATATATTTTTAAAAAAGATTAAAGGATCATGTATGGGTGAGCAGTAAAGCATGGCCATCTGTTTAATTTGGGCAAGGATGTAATGTCCACATCAGCACTGCAAGGCCAAAACTCACACCCACAACTGTCCCTGCTCCTCAAGGTGGGCCCAGTTTGGGGTCCTGTTGTCTTCTGCCTTGAAAATCTTCCAGAACTCATACTTACTCCACAGGTGGTCGTGTCTGCAGCCGGTTCTTTCATTATAACAGCTTTTTCACTCCCCATTTCTTAATTTAAGAGAAACTAAAATTTAAAAAATGGACTTGTGCCCAGAGAGCTTACACATCTTTATAAAAAGTTTCATGTGCTAATTAAAAGTGCGTGAATGCCAGATAATGTAAGCAAATGTTAACGTAAAAATCATTGAAACCTGTAAAGAATTTTTGTGAGTTTATTTGAGCCAAACTGTCAACATATGCCGGGAAGCAGAACCTCTATGAGTTGAGATAATGCTCCTGAGAATGGCAGGTTACAGCTGTATTTATACATTGCAATCAAAGAAAAGGGACGTAGAGGAGTTACATGAACTCCATTGGTGATAGATTAAGGAGGTGGGATAAAGCAAAGCAGGGAAACCTCTGGGATTGGGTAAAAAGTGAAATGGTGGACATGTGATTCTTTTACAGAGATGGATACAGGATACTTTAACACAATTGCTAACAATAATAATGAGGGAATGTCCTTGTGCCATTTGTGCCCTGAGGGGTCCAGAAAAAAGAGAAATTACAAGTTACCCAGACATTTCACTGATTTGTTATCTTAGAGGCAAAAAGAAAAATGGACTCAGTAAAGAACTAAGTTGTCTTTGTCAGAGAAAATACTGGCCTAGGACATGACTACCCATCATAACCTGTTTGTAGTTAAATATTTAATTTTCAGACCATCTTTTGTGGTTATTTTAGGTCTCTGAATTTGTATAAGTGCCCTGCAGGCCTTCCCTGAACTAGCCAGGTTAGCATATGGTCCCTTTCGTCCACATAGATTACATAGTAATTTGTCCCCTAATAAATCACAGTATTTTTATTCCATTTCAATGCATTAAAACAGCAATCTTCTGAACTTTCAAGAACAGATGAAAATTCCAATCATTTTATTTTTATTATTTAAATCTGCCACTTGACATGCTCTTTTAAAAAATAATGTACATTTTGGGGGCCACTTTAAAAGGGGAATAATCCATTACCTCGTCTACTTAATATGAGAAGGAACAACTTAAATGTATAATTTTGAAAATAGAATTTTGGCTTATATGTATATTCAACTTAAGAGTTATGCACCAAGTTGCCAGAGAGCCCAAGTATACTAAATGCTTTTTTTTTCTTGGATACCACTCAACCTTATATTTTGGTTTTAGAATTCAAAGAAATTAGGGGTATGTTAATGAAAAACCTCTTAATGCCAAAAGCAGTGGGATTGTATTGAGCCATTAAAAGAGCAATTGGTAAGAAATTACTGAGAGTGAAGCCATTGTAGATATATTCCTTGAATTTTATTCAAAGTTATTCTCTTGGTGGCTGTTAATAAGGTCTCATAATTTGCTCAATTTTCCTCCAAGAGAAAAATTTCCAAAGAGAGAGGGAGAGCACCATCTCTTGTATGGCTTTTACACATTTCTAGAGTTTTCTTAAATTGAGAAAATTGCCAAAGTTATACTTACTTGGCACTTAAGGAGTGCTTTGTACCCATAAGGATATTAAAAAATGGTATTTTACATCTCTTTTAAAAATACCATCTTTAAATGTTGAAATGAAAAGGGGGGGTGGGGGGTGGGGGGAGCTTAACCTTTATGTCCCGGAACTCCTAGAACCAATGGTAATAGAATGAGCAGCATGGCTCTGTCTTCTGCTATAGCTTATTTCTACTGGAGGGATAGCCCCTGTCTTAGGGGATGGGTTAATGTAAGCTGAGCTTAGTTCTACTCTCTATGCTTCAAGTTCTCAGTCATATTTACGATAGATCCTCCCTTCCGCCAACTGATGGATGGAGAATGACATAAACATCACCTGCAGCAGGACACTCCTGAGCACCTAACAAGGCACCTTATATGGACTGTACATTGAACCACCAATCAGCACCTGCCAAATACCCTAAGCCCCCGATGATTCCTAAGTCTCTAGGTCCTTAATCATGTGCCTTACATAAAACCACCAATCAGTGTGTGCTGAGTGCCCTAAGGCCCGTCCCTTCTCTTTCCTCCCCTTAAAAGGTGCCTGCACCCCGGCCCTTTTCCTTTTCCCCTCTGGAAGGCAGCCGGCAGGGTCTTCTCCTTCAACAAAGCCTGTATCCTGGACCCGGTCTCCGGCCCTGTTTCATCTTTCAATTTATAAGCAGCTTGCCTCATTTGATAGGCAAGCTTTGTCACCACGTATTTTTGCTTCTGTGTGTCCCTCTGCTCCTCTCTCCCCCACAATGCTGTTTGTCATTCTTTGTAAGTGTGGTACCATGCTAGGAGTTTAATGAACAGAAAATACCACAAAGCACATAGAGAAGATATTAAAGAGTCTGGATTGCAAATGGATATTGGCAGTGGTCACATAACCTCAGACTCTTTGCTTTATTTTCTTATGTTTAATGCATCTACCCCCTACGTTCCCAGGGCTACGAAATAATAACCTTTTACGGGTAGACTTCTTTGAGTCCACATGGTTTCCAGATTCTTAGAGCTACCCCCCATTGCAATGGCTTAGGAATCTTTTAACATCCTAGCTGAGTACTTCTCAATGTTCATTCTTCTCCAGGGTTAGATTAGAAGGCAGACGGGAGAAAATGTATTCAGATTCACATCATCACAACAGTCTTCTCCACCCTTAAAACTTAGAACCTTTCCCCCCGATTCATTTTTTTTAGAGTGCTTCCTATTTATATAAAAAAAATGATAATAAATCAAAAGGTATAAATACCCCAAACCATCGGCACCAGAATCATTCAGGGATGCTTTTAAAATAATTGAAATTCTTGGGCTCCTCTCATAAATCTACTGAGATAGAATTTTAGGCGTGGGCCACAGGATTGAAATAGTTAAATGCCTTCCAGGTGATTCCTGTACACATTAGAATGTGTGGACTGCCACAATAAATGGCACCATTAGCCACCCAATTGCTCATCCCAGCCACTGGCAGTCAGTCCCTGTGATTTTATGCCTCTTACCCTCCCCACATTTAATCAATAACCTCATCTACAAATTTACCTCTTAAGGATGTCATGATTATAAGAGATACCATCTAAGACAATGATTTATAATCCGATTATGTGGAACACTGAAGCATTAAATTAATTAATTCCTACATGCAATTTATAATCTTCCCACGAAACTTAAAGATAAATACTCCTTAGGGAATAAGATGCTAAGCGGTTGAACAAGATGCTAAATCAAAGTGCACGAGGTCTAATCTCCCTTGGAATTTCCTGATTTCCAGTTCCCCTTGCTTATTACTTCCCAATTACCTCTCCTAATCTCACAATAGATACGGTAACCATCCTTCATTCCTGTTTCTGGTCAAAAGACACTGTGTATTTGACTTTAGCACATCAAGGATCATCACAGTGTTAAGTTCGTGTTGTGCTTCCAGGTGATGGGAACTAATTTCCCAGAGGCCTAAATAACCCAGAACGTTTTATTTTTGCTACAAACTGTTAGGGATTATCTGGTGAGGTGACTCGGGTTGGGAAATAGTTCATAACTGAGAGAAAAGATAGATGCAGAGAGAGGGAGTTTATTTTACTTTCCAAGGGAGGAAAGGGCCAATGCATTGCTAATCAATACAGGGCAAGAGAGGAAAAGCTACTTCCACTTTTATTATTTATTTATTTATTTATTTATTTATTTATTAAATAGTTTTTATTGATTTTTTTTAGAGAGGAAGGGAGAAGGATAGATAGAAAGATCGATGAGAGAGAATCATCGATCAGCTGCCTCTTGCACACACCGTACTGGGAATGTGCCCACAACCAAGGTACATGCCCTTGACTGGAATCGAACCCAGGTCCCTTTGGTCCATAGGCTGATGCTCTATCCACTGAGCCAAACCGGTTTTGGCTACTTCCACTTTTAAAGAGCAATGGCTGCTGTTGCTAGGTGACAAAGAGTTGAGGAGGATTTGGGGCTGAAGTTGAGTAGTTACCAGGAGGGTATCTAGGAGACAGTAGGCAGATGTCCTATGGAGGTGTCTTATCAGTATTTTTCCAAAGCCTGTAAAACATGCTTAGGGAATAGTTATGAATAGTTCAAAAGAGGCTTGTTTGAAGGGGAGGGGTGGGGAACTTTCTACTAACTAGAAATTCCTCGGTGAGAATTATACCTGAGTTTTGAAAGTGGCAGGGAGGAGGTGGATGCAAGAATGTGGCCTTGAGTAGCTTATCTTGTTTTGCAGTTTGAACAGAGGGGCTGTTGGAATCAGAGAAGCTAAGGACACGTGGGGTGAAATTACCAGGTGCTGCTTATAAGCTGTGGAAGGCCACAGAGAAGAAAAAGAAAGACCTTTTTCTGTCCTTACACAGAGTGAGACAGAGAATAGGTACTTGAGGCTGATTTTTCTTGTAATTGTATCTTTTGTTACCATTTGCTTAAATTACTTCCTGACAGAATTCTTTCATAATAACCATTTTTATCGCTATTGTTTCTGAATGCATTTGTTTCTCTCATATTTGTTTGTGACTTAAAAATCTGAATTTAATGCTACGTTTTTTTTCCTTATAAAATGTCCAACTTGATTTATAATTTCTTAAAATGGACTTGTATTTTTTTATTACAGTCACTAATGGATATAAGTTGAAAAATGAAGAAAAGTACAAAGGCAAAAAGAAAATAATAAGTCTAGAAAATATGTATCTCTACATAAAATCAGCTTTAAACAGGAATGTATGAAACTCTATGAAATTCTAAACATTTACTAAGCTCACAGGTCCCTTTTAGGAAAAGTGGCAATAAATGTTTATTAAGCACATACTTTGTACCAGGCATATGCTGAGAACTGAGCATTTAGTAGTGAATAATTCAGACACAGATGCTATAGACTCATGGAGTGTGCAGTCCTAAATTGTATTATATTTATTTTATATTTTTGTTTTGGCAGAAGTGGCTATGGACACACCATTAAGGGAAATGATACTATATACTAGCCCAGTTCATTCATTCAGCAAATATTTATTGAGTACTATTTTAGTCAGCATAAGTAGAACCAGCTGCTTTAAGGAAACACCATAAAAATCTTAGTGGCTTAAAATAGTAGAAGTTCCTTTCTAGTTCATGTTTCAATCTGATGGAGATTGGAATCCTCTCCAAGCCTTTCCCTGGGGATTCTGGGGATGCCACCATTTGTAATGCAGATCTCCATAGGTGATTATAGATTATTACTTATGACTATTGCAAGGACCAGATCTCAAATGACTTACTTTACATATAGTCCCATTCCTTTATTTAGATATAGTCACATGACTCCCAAACTAATCATAAATGAGTGGCTTAAGAAAAATAGAGGGAAAGGGATTCTGTGGATACTTAGCTTGGTCTCTGTCACAGCTCATCAGATACCAACCTCAGTATGTTCCCACACACAGAACATTTCCCAATCCCATTTTGTTCCCCCTAAGAAACACAACCCAAATCCCATCTAGTCTAGATCCAATATCACTAGGTCATGTGCAGTCCTTTCTGTCACATTTGGTTGGCTTGATGATGTAAAGAATAAAGAGAAAAAATGATTTACCACCCAATGTCTATATATAGCTGAAGAATGGGGACTATCAAATAGCAATAAATACCACAGAAAGGTGAAGAATGGGAACACTCCATAGTTCCTGATCTCCAGCAATCTAAAGTCCCAGGGAATAGACACCGAGAAGGCTTCCCTCTGGGTAGTAGAAGGAAAAATGCCTTAATTCATCTAGGAAGATCTGGTCTCTGAAGATGATTTTTAAAAAATATTTTTTATTGACTTTTTTTACAGAGAGGAAGAGAGAGGGATAGAGAGTTAGAAACATTGATGAGAGAGAAACATCTATCAGCTGCCTCCTGCACATCCCCTACTGGGGATGTGCCCACAACCAAGGTACATGCCCTTGATCAGAATCGAACCTGGGACCTTTCAGTCTGCAGGCTGATGCTCTATCCACTGAGCCAAACCGGTTTTGGCTGAAGATGATTTTTTTAAACAAAAAATAGAAGTAAAATTTGAAAGACACTAAAAATATCAAGCTTCCATAGGTTTTCAAAAAGGGGGATATTATCTGTCTAATGTCTAGAACAATGTCTGTCACATAATAAACATTCATTTAACATAATTTAATAAGATCTATTATATACTTTGGGCTGCAGGTAATAAAATACTCAAACTGACTTTAAAAATTAGGAAACTTGTTATCTCATAAATCTTGAAGTCCAGACTCAGTCCAGACTTCAACTTCTGGCTGCTTAATGGCCCCATCTTCTTTCTTGTCTTTACCCTGTTGGAGGGCTTCTCATAAGAAGACTGCCAACCAGCATAATAGGGGCAGCACACTTTCTTGCTCACACACTGTGCAAAAAAAGCCTTGCCTTAACTCTGGAGTTTCTTTCCCCTTTGGCTCATTGAACTAACTTTGGTCACATGCCCATCCCAGACCAATAACAATCCCCAGGGTAACATCATGTGCTGATAGATTTGACCTTAGAAATGAAATGGGGCTCCATGGCCTCTGAATAGATGCCTGAGCAAGGCAGGAATCATGGCTTGACAGGCAACCGCTAGTGTCTATTTAAGTTGCTGTGTGTCAAATATTTTACTAATTGCTGGACATTTTGAGATATCTGTGACACTAGTTAAAACAAGCTCAAAGCCTCCCTTGCTGAGAAAAGCTGAGTATGCTCTGGGAATGTATGAAAGAGACGCAATTTGAAGGAGATGCGTCAGGAAGGGCACAATAATGAAGGAACAATGGTCCCAGTGGGTGGTGGGATGTGAATGAGGAGGAAAAACCATTTCAGGCAGAGGTGGCAGCTGATGAAAAATCCCAAAGATAAGACAGGAAAAAGTTCAAGTATCTTAGACTTCACTATCTGATGCGGTAGCTACTCGCCACATGTGACTATTGAGCCCTTGAAATGTGGCTAATGCCACATGTTGGAATGATAATTTTTCTATTGAGATATAATTGGCATATAGCACAGTGAAAGTTTAAGATGTATAATATGTTGATTTGATACATTTATATAATTGTAATGTGATTGCCACCACAGTGGTAGCTAATACCTCTGTCACCTCCTGTAATTATATATATATATATTTATAGTGGGAACAATTAAGATTTCTCCCTTAACAACTTTGAAGTTGATAATACATATTATTGTCTAGAATCATTATGCTGTTCATTAGATCTCCAAGACTTATTTATGTACTAGTGCAAGTATGTACCCTTAACATTTCTTCAATGTCCTCACCCCAGACCTAGTAACCACCATATACTATGTTTTTATGTATTTGACTTTTCAGATTCCACATATAAGTGATAAAATACAATTTTGTCTTTCTCTGACAGAGTATAACGCCCTTAAATTCCATCCATTTTGCAAATGGCAGGATTTCCTTCTTTCTCATGGCTGACTAATGTTCCATTGCATATACACGTGTGTGTGTGTGTGTGTGTGTGTGTGTGTGTGTGTGTGGCACAATTTCTTTATCTGGAATGATAACAGTTTAGATATGATGGGTTAATATAACACTTTTTAAAATTTCAACTCTTCTGTTTATTTATTTTTTTGGGGGGGGGGCAGTGCTGGCTTGGACAGACTGAAATGAGAAGCACAAGAAAGATATGAAAGCTGTGAGGTTGGGGAATGAAGCAGGGCTGCTGGCTCATGTGAGGTGATGAATGGTATACAGTGTAATTTCAATGTTATTGGGAGTCTCTGAAGTGCTGATGTTCACTTCAGCAAGTCCATTGGCTGCTTTTGGAGAATGGGTTGAAGGAAGTAAACAAACTGGCCAGACACAGTTGCAGTAATTCAGGCAAGAAATAACGAGACCTGAGAAGGTAGCAGTGGGGAAGATGAACAGATTCAAGATACAGTAAGGGGCCCGGCTGGTGAGGCATTGTGGTTGCATGGTGAGCCATGAACTAAGAGGTCCCCAGTTTGATTCCTGGTCAGGGTACATGTCCGGGTTGTAGGCTCGATCCTCAGTAGGGGCCACACAGGAGGCAGCTGCTGATTGATGCTTCCATCTCTCTCTCTCTCTTGTCCTCTCCCTCTAAAACAATCACTAAAAATACACACACACACACACACACACACACACACACACATTTAAAAAAATACAGGAAGGGGAGAGAATCAGCACAATTTTGTAATTGATCAGATACTTGGCAATGGCCAAGGGGCAATGTAGTGAGGCTTGTGGGTTTCTGCCTTGGGTACCTGGGGTCTTGTGTTCATTGGTAGAGGAAATACACAAGAGGGAGACAGTCTGGGGCAAAAGTTGATACAAATGCCATATGATGGGAGAGGGAGAAACAAACAAAACAAAGCAAGGCTGAGGAGCAGAGACTGGGGATGGCTATCTTTGCCATGCCCTCACCAACAGCCTCTTTGGAATATAGTCAAAATGAGCTGTCGGTTCAGTCTGACTGCTCCTGATATCTACTATTTATTATTTTGTTTTGATGTATTATTCTTCTAAGATATTGACTTTTCTGGCATCTTTTTATTCCCCAGTTTCTCTAATAAGTTAGCTTATACTCAGACTTTTATTAATGAGTAAGGAATCCAAGTTTCTAAGAGTTTCTCAGCATGTCTCATGATTATTAATGATCAGGTAATTTGAGTTTTTGCTCACATCAGAAACTAAATAATCTCCCAGCCTTTCAGCATTGCCTGTGAAGTTTTGGCTTGTCATAGCAAAATGTCTGGCCTGTTTCCATTCTTTTCAGTTGCTAGACTCAAAATGGAAGATGATTTAGAATCCAAATAGTTTGTATGTTTTATTGCTAGATATCCTCAGCGTTACTATAGAACTGCCTTTGCTTGCATACGGAAATATGATTTTATGTTCCTGGAGAGGTACTGAAGGAGAGAGGCTTTTATGTCACCCCTGGTGTCTGGATTCACTGGTAGACCTGCTGTGGCAGCAGCACCAGGTGGCAGGTGCATCTGCCCGTCAGAGGCTGTCTGAGAAAGTGTAGCTGTTGGACGCAGAGAAGTCTTTTGATTTTAATGACATTTTCCTGAATCGCTTTGATCAGGTTTTTGTTATTTTTTTTTTTAAACCAGTATTTCACCACAGCAGAGATGAAAAGCATAGATTTCCTTTCATTATTTTGGATAGAGTCAGTAAGATGTATGAGTATATAAGGGATTCTCAAGAATAAACAGAGAGATAGTTTTATTAAAAGAGTACCTTTAATAAGCCTTCTTTCTGTGGCTAATCTAACTCCAGAAAATTCGTGTGTTGCGCTTCATTCTGAAATGAGCCTATTTTCTCCTTCAGTACTCGTAACAAGAGTGTCATATTAACCAAGCAAGAGAGCTTCTGTGGGTTGAGCATCTACCACAGGTCAACCATTTTATATGTGTGCATTTTCTGACCCTTAAAGCAACTCTACCAAAATTAAGCATCATTATCCTCATTAAAAATATATAGATATACTGGACTTCAGGTAAAAATATTTGGATTTGGTCAAATCTCTAGTTGTAATTGAATATCCCTATCATTGGTAAGTGAAGCTCTCTTTTGCTTACTTACTTGTGTTTATAATATAAATGCTCAGGAACAGCGAAGCTAGTACAATTATGGTAAGTGCATCTTCTGTGTAATTCTGCCTTCCTCTCCTGGATACCTCTCATCTGAGAGAAACTATCCTAAATCTAAAGCAAAAGCTAAATCTGTATCTAAATCTGTTTAACAAATGGGTTGGGGATAATTGGATAAGCAAACACACAGACATACACATACAAAAACATAGGTCCTTACCTATACAATACACAAAAATTTACTAAAATGGATTATAGATTTAAAAGTAAGAGTTGAAACTATAAACTTCAGAAAAACCAACAAACAAAAAAATAACAACAAAAAACAGCAAACAAAAAATAAAAACCCACACACACACAAAAACTCCACAAAGCAGAACAAAACAAAAAAACCAAAACAACGACATACCAAACACCTAGATTACACTTTTGTAGCATTGAGCTAGACCAGTGGTCGGTAAACTCATTAGTCAACAGAACCAAATAACAATGATTGAAATTTCTTTTGAAAGCCAAATTTTTAAACTTAAACTTCTTCTAAAGCCACTTCTTCAAAATAGACTTGCCCAGGACATGGTATTTTGTGGAAGAGCCATACTCAAGAAGCCAAAGAGCTGCATGTGGCTCGCGAGCCGCAGTTTGCCGATCAGTGGGTTAGACAAAGGATTCTTAGCCATGCCAACAAATGATCAGCTATACAAATTAACAGTACACACTGTGAATCCAGGCCGCAACCTAAGCATGTGCCCTGACCAGGAATCGAACAGGTGTCCTATTGGAAGGGAGAGGGAGAGATAAGATACATTAATGAAAGAGAAATACCAATTGGCTGCCACCTGCACACTCCCTCCTGGGGATCGAGCCTGCAACCCTGCAACCTGCAATTGGCATGTGCCCTGACCAGGAATCGAACTAGCCAACCTCTCCTCCTTAGAGCACGGTCATCACTCAACCTACTGAGACACACCATCTGGGATGATCAATTTTTAATTAGATTATTTATTTTCCTATTATTGAATTTAAAGAATTCTTTACATATTAGGGTACAAGTCCTTTATTGTATTTAGAATTTGCAAATATTTTCTCTACACTTTTCTTTTTAATGGTTTCTGTGTAGCATTTTTTATTTTAGTGAGTTTTAATTTATCAATTTTTTAAATTTGTCCTCTTGGTTTATAGGTAGATGTTCAACTGTTGAGCCATACCAGCCAGGCAGTTGTATTGTTTTTAATCTTTATAAAAAGATTATCATGTTGACTGTAATTTTTTGGCATTTACTCTTGTTTGCTCAGTTTATTATTAATATTAGTTCTTTTGTTTGTGTGGCTGTAATTCATACAATTTAGTTTACATGAATATTTTAACAATGATTTTTGCTATCATTAAAAATACTGTCCTGGCCGAAACCGGTTTGGCTCAGTGGTAGAGCGTCTGTGGACTGAAGGGTCCCAGGTTCAATTCCAGTCAAGGGCATGTACATTGGTTGCGGGCACATCCCCGGTAGCGGGTGTGCAAGAGGCAGCTGGTCGATGTTTCTCTCTCATCAACATTTCTAACACTCTATCTCTCTCCCTTCCTCTCTGTAAAAATTCAATAAAATATATTTTAAAAAATACTGTCCTGGAAGTTTTTATACATGGTTTGTGATGTATACTTGTGATTTTACTCTTGAGTATGTAAGAACTTTTGGATATTTATTGCTAGACACTGGGTATTCTTTGAAACTGTTGTAAACAATATGTTTTTATTTGCCTTCTAGTTTATTGTTGATGTATATAAGTACAATTGACTATTTACATATTTGTCTTACACTTAGCAACCCTGCTAAATAATTTTATTATTTTAATACATTTATATCTACTTATTCTTTTAAATTTTAAATCCAGTTTACAATACTTGCTTTGTAAAATGAGTTGAAAAGAATTCATTACTTTTTTATTGTCTGGAGGAATTTAAGATAGGGGTGAAATTTACCTTGTAAGTTTGATAGTATTTACTTGTAAAATCATCTTAGCCTGGTATTTCCTTCATTTGAAGATTTTAAAACTACTATTTTAATTTCTATAATAGCTATAGAACTATTCATATTTTTATTTTTGCTTGAATCAATTTTAATTATTATGGGAAATATTTGACATATGGTAGTTTCCCTTTAAATCTTGCTTTTATCTTCAGATTTGCCCACTTTATAATTCATAATGCTTTAAAAAAACCCTCAATTTTTTACAGCAGTTTTAGGTTTACAAATATATAGAAAATACTGAGAATTCCTATATACCACTTCCTAATTCTTTACATAGTTCCTAATATTATTGACATATTATATTAGTGTGGTTGCAACCTAATTGATACATTATTATTAATTAAAATCTGTAGTAATATTAGAGATAACTCTACGTGGTATAGTTTTATGGGTTTCCACGAATGTAAAATGTCATGTATCTACAATTATAATGTCATACAAAACACTTTCACTTATTCATCCCTTTCTCTACTTTCCTTTGAATCCCTGGCAACCACTACCTTTTTACTATCTGTATAATTTTGCAGAATGTTATATAGATGAAACCATAGAGTGTGTGGCTTTTTTAGATTGATCATTCAACATGTTTTTATTTTCTTTACTTTTTTTTTTTTATCTCGATGAGTTTTGCTAGAGTCTAGTCTATTTGATTAGTTTTTTCAGAGAACCAACTTTTTGCTTTATTGATCTCAATTGTATCTCTTTCTATTTTATCAATTTCTATTTTCTTTTAAATCTCTTCTAACTTGTGTTGAGTTTGTTGTTGACTCTAATTTTTTAAATGGGTTTCTAACCTTATTAATGTTTATATTCTATGACTTTCTAATGCAAGTACATAATGCTGTAGATATTCCTCAAACTATCACTTTAGGTATAGTGCACAAATTTTGATATGTGGTGTTTTTATTATCAAGCAGTTCTAGATAATTATATTTTCACATGAGTTATTTAGGTCCATTTTTGTTGGAATTTCAAAATGTGTGGGAAAATTTTGGTTTCAGTAACTAATTTTTAACTGACTTGACATATAATTAAGAAATAGAATTCTGTTTTGTACCTATTCTTTGACATTTGTAGAGACTTGTTTTATATTTTAGTACATGATTTACTTGTATAATGTCATATATATTCTTGAGAAGCAAGTTTATTTTCCAGGTTTATTATAGTTGAGTTCAACATTTTATTTATATCCATGTATAGATCAAACTTCTTAATTACATTTAGATCTTTTATATACCTATTTTACCTGACTGGTCTATTAATAAGTAAAAAAGTCACTTTGAAATCTTCCACTCTGGTAATGAGCCATTTATAACTGTGGCTCTATCATTTTAATGTATAACATAGAGAAGACCATTTTTAGTTGTGTATATGTTTAAAATTAATATATCTTCTATCATAGTAAATGAAAACCTAAAAAAATTCTTTATTGTTTAAAGTATTACATGTCTCCTTTTCCCCCCATTGACCTCTCTCCACAGCCACTCCCACCCCCAGCACATGCCCTCACCCCCTTACTGTCTGTGTCCACGGGTTATACTTATATGCATACAAGTCCTTTGATTGCTCTATTAACCCTCTGTCCCACCTCGCCTTCCCTCTGAGATTGGATGGTCTGTTCAATGTTTCTCTGTCTCTGGATCTATTTTTGTTCATCAGTTAATGTTGATCATATATCCCATATATGAGTGAGATCATGTGATATTTGTCTTTCTTTGGCTGGCTTATTTTGCTTAGCATAATGCTCTCCAGGTCCATCCATGCTGTTGCAAATGGTAAGAATTCCTTCTTTTTTATAGCAGTGTAGTATTCTATTGTGTAGATGTATCACAGTTTTTCAATCAACTCATCTGCTGATGGGCACTTAGGCTGTTTCCAAATCTTAGCTATGGTGAATTGTGCTGCTATGAACATAGGGGTGCATATATCTTTTCTGACTGGTGTTTATGATTTCTTGGGATATATTCCAAGAAGCAGGATTACTAGGTCAAATGGAAGTTCCATTTTTGGTTTTTTGAGGAAACTCCATACTGTTTTCCACAGTGGCTGCACGAGTCTGCATTCCCACCAGCAGTACTTGAGGGTTCTTTTTTTTTCCACATCCCAGCTAGCACTAGTCATTTGTTGATTTGTTGATGATAGCCATCTGACAGGTGTGAGGTGGTACCTCATTGTCATTTTGATTCACATGTCTCAGATGATTAGTGACTTTGAGAATGTTTTCATATGTCTCTTGGCCTTCTATATGTCCTCTTTCAAAAAGTGTCTATTTAGTCCTTTGCCCATTTTTTGATTGGATTGTTTACCTTCCTTTTGTTAAGTTGTAATCTCCCTATAAATTTTAGAGATTAAACCCTTGTCAGATATAACATGAAATAAATGAATACTTTTATCAACATGAAAGAAACTTCTTTATCCCTTATAAGATATTTTAAATTTGAAACCTATTGTGTTCTAATGTTAATGTAGCCACACTGTTTATTTTCTTTAGAATTTTGCTGATATCTCTTTGTGACCTTTTAATTCCCACCTCCTTCTATCAGAGCTCCTGCGAAGCTGCACCAAGTTCTAAGGGGGAAGCTACCATGATCTCAAGGGAACAGCGGGACTCAAAGGCTTTTCTAACTTGTCTCTCCTTAGCCACTGGCTGGACCCTACCTTGGGGGGTAGGCCTCACTTGCTACCTACACAATATTTCAAACAACTCTGCTTCTCTCAAAGTGTTTTCCATAGCTTCTCTGTTATTTCTTAGGCTTCTAAATATTTCGGTAGTTCTTCCACTGCCACTGATCTTGGGAGAAGGAGCCAGCAGCGGTGCTAATTCTGCCTCCCAGTGAGAAACAGAATCAAACGATCATTTTTTATTCATATCACAAAGATGAGGCATCATAGGCTAAATTAAATGAGATGTTCACGAATCCATCCCTAACAAGGAGTTACACCAGATTTCAAACCCCGCCTGACCGAATCCACAGTCTCTGTTCTTTCTCCTCTGTTTTTAGTCTGTCCCTGGTTTAGACCAGCCTGAATTTACCATTTGTAGCTTCGTGACAATAACGACTTTCTTGCGCCTACTTCCATCGGCACCTGAGGAAAAAGCAGTTGCTGTGGGTTACAGAAGGTCTGCTGAATGGCGAGCTCTCTGAAACTCTGCAAATGAGAAATTACAATAACAAGCAGCAAGTTCATTGCCGGTTTGTCCGACCTTGAAACCTTGTGCCGCTGTTTGGTGCAATTAGTAACTCTAAATGTGTATTCAGGTCACATCTGTGCTGAATTGTTTTATTTATGTTGATTGATTGTGGGTTGGGACACAGCATTTCCTACTTATTCAGGGTAAGTGGAGTGAGGAGCTTTAAGGACAAACAGTGAACCAGCTGCAGAAAGGTCGAGTGTAATATTGCAACTTGATAATGTAAACTCCAAGAAGGTACTTTTATTAAACCATAAAAACATCTGTGCCATCTTAAGACAGAAAGTTCAGGCTTATTAGGCACTGGCTGTGGCATGAGTTTTGTGTACAGTCATCAGAAAACTCTTCACCTGCTGTGGCT
Source organism: Pipistrellus kuhlii (assembly GCF_014108245.1). Classification (NCBI taxonomy): domain Eukaryota; kingdom Metazoa; phylum Chordata; class Mammalia; order Chiroptera; family Vespertilionidae; genus Pipistrellus; species Pipistrellus kuhlii. The sequence goes on along the minus strand of NW_023425438.1, from coordinate 45,620,437 downwards.
CCTGGGGGGATGCGTTAGTCCTGGGAAGGATTGAAAACTTTTTCCTAAATATCCTCTAATGGCCGACAAGAGTTAGTGACTATCTCTGGGGTGACAGCCTGAAATAGCGATAGAAAATTCACACAGAAAATTTAAATAACACTTTTTGAATGCTTATAGTTTCACTTTGAAGATGTATGCAATGTTGCACTCCACAAAATAGCCATGTTTGCTTTTACAAATAAAAACATCACCCCTTGCCTAAATCTTGTGTTTTGGGGCCTATTTCAGTCCTACTGAATTAGGATCTCAGAGATGAAGACTTCTTTATGTTTTTGCATAGCCGTGCAAGTGTATCTGATGTGTTATGTAGTTATGTGGTAGGGGGATGTGCCTCAGTTTCCATGCGGCTTTGTGCTCTCTGGAATAGGAATGAGAAGTTCTGCTTGAGAGGGAAAGACTTTAATTCTGAGGAGTGGATTCTGTCTTCAATTCTAGGGAATTATTAAAAATGTGAAGCTACGGGACAAAAGAGGCAAGTATGGTGAAGATTTCTGGTAAGATTCTCAGGTGAAGAATATTGGCGATGACATTGCTATCAAGAGACAGCCAAACCCTGGCTAAATCACTGACAATGCAGGTTGTAGCTTAGTCTAGCATAGGCCACTAAATTGTAAAGAAATGGTTTTCAAAATTGCCTTCCCCAAAGGGTTTGTGATAATAGCTTAGACTTGCTGATTCAGCGAAATAAACAATAACAAAAATTGTCCTCTTTGGCTTTCATTGGTTCTCTGCAGTTTTGGAATAGCTCACCGCCTCAGTCAACTGTGGGCCCACTTCATGTCCACTCTTGCCTGTGGCCTCCAGAAGAAAGGGGAAGGGTAGAAGAGAAACACCCACTAAAAAGTAACATTTTTTTCTAGTAGCATTCTCTGCAGCAGAAAATGTTGAATATTCACCAATTCCTCCTCCCTACATCCCCTCCTGAACAGAACCATGATTTAAGTTCAGGTAGCCGCCTTTCCTCACATGACTCAGGGAAAATTCTGATTAAAATTGGTGGTTTCAGACTTTCATCAGGTAATTTGTTCAGGCTGGTCAGAAGGCAAGAGGACACATCTCCTTAAGGGCTTATTCTAAGCAAAGATTCCAGGGAAGGCTGACCTATTCTGCCTTAGGCTCTGCTCTAGTGTGGGTGTAAGGTTTTGAATTCCAACAGCCATCTTGCTCTGTGAGAGGAGTCAGCCTATAGGCAAAGCTGGACCCCTGAAGGCACTAGAGAGAAAAGATGGAAAGAAGCTGGGTTTTCTTTCTTTTTATTTTTTAAATATATTTTATTAATTTTTTACAGAGAGAAAGAGAGAGGGATAGAGAATTAGGAACATCGATGAGAGAGAATCATTGATCAGCTGCCTCTTGCACACTCCCTACTGGGGATGTGCCCACAACCAAGTACATGCCCTTGACCGGAATCGAACCTGGGACCTTTCAGTCCACAAGCCGATGTTCTATCCACTGAGCCAAACTGGTTTTGGCAGAAGCTGGGTTTTCAATGATGCCATTGATTTGCTAAATCAATAAAGCCTAGAACCCTTCCTTGATACTTTTTTCTTTGTCATAAATAAACTTAATTTTTAGAGACTTTTAGGTTCACAGAAAAATTGAGCTGACAGTACAGAGATTTTCCCACATATTCCTTTTCCCTCTCCCAACTGCCTGCCTGACCATTAACATTTCACACTGGAGTGTTACATTTGTTACAATGACACACCACTATCATCCAAAGTCCAAAGTTTATATTGGGTTTCCTTAAAAAAAACTTTATTGATTTCAGAGAGAAAGGGAGGATAGAAACATCAACAATGAGAGAGAATCATTGCTCAGCTGCCTCCTACAGCCCCCGTGGGGAATGAGCTCACAACCTGGGCATGTGCCTGACTGGGAATTGAATTGTGATCTCTCGGTTCATAGGTCAACTCTCAACCACTGAGCCATGTCAGGCCATTAGGGTTAATTTTTGTGTTGTACATTCTATGGGTTTAGACAAATATATAATAACTAGAAGCCAGATGCATGAAATTAGTGCAAGAGTAGGCCTTCCTTTTCCTGGCTGCCAGAACCGGCTTCCCTCTAGCACCCAAGTCCTGGGCTTCCCTTCATCCAGAAGGTCATCCGGTCTAATTAACGTATTATATTTTTATTATTATAGATACTAGATGCCCAGTGCATGAATTTGTGCATGGTCCAGAGGAGGGGATGTGGGAGATTGGTGGGCCGGCCCTTCCCCCAATTGGAGGGGAGGTTCGGGGATGGGGACAATCAGAGGTAGGGCTGAACAGGGGGAGGGGCCCAGGTGGTTAGCGGGCCAGCCCTGCCTCCTGGTCAAACTCTGGTTGAACTCCCCATTAAGGGGACAATTTTCATATTACCCTTTTATTATTTAGGATATACCCACCATTAAAGTGTCATACAGAGTATATTCACTGCCCCTAAAATCCCCCAGACCACACCTATACAATACCTATTCATCTCTTTCTCTGTCCTAAACCCTGGCATCCACTGGCCTTTTTACTGTCTCCATAATTTAGCCTTTTCCAGAATGCCATACCAGGTATAGTTTGAATCATATAATATGTAGCCCTTTCAGACCGGTTTCTTTCATTTAATAATATGCATTTCAGGTTCTTGCATTTCTTCTCATGGCTCAATAGCTTATCTCTCTCCGAACTCCTTTATATGTGAGATAATGAACAACTCAACTTTGAGTTGAGGCTTTTTGTAACTTGGAAGCCTAAAAGAAAATAACCAATATGGTCTCTAATCATCTATGTAATGAAAATAGGAATCAGGGGATCTGAGCTTTAATCCTCGATTGAACATTATTTATCTCTGTGAATTAGGGCAAGGCATTTTCTTTCTGGAATAGAAACTGCATACTTTGCATGGTGGGCACTAAGAGGAGCTCCCCCAAGTCAGTTTTGCTCCAGGTGATTGGTATAACCGGTCAGTGCATGGCATCCCTCTGCTGGGGTAATTGGTCTCATGGGAACATATCTTAATTTGATCCAATCAGATGGAAGAGAGGGACTGAGGTGTTTAATAAAGAAAATATTTTCAGCCAGATATGGGTAAAGCTACCTTTTGCACTGGTGGCCTTCTTAGGAGCATCAGCCACACGGTAAAGACAATGCTGAGGATAGTAGGTGAGAGTTACAAGAAGATCCCAGGTTATTGGGTTCACTGATCCAGTCATGTGACTGACTACTCCATCTCTAGGACTTTGGTAAAGAAATTAATAAATTAATTTATTGCTAACGACAACTTGAAGTCTAAAGTTTGTCCTTCTCAGCTCATATTATCCTAATGGATACCATCAATTTTATAGATCTAATGAGAAGCTATAAGTAACATGCTTTGAAATATTAAGACACCATACATATTCAAGGGATTTTATTTGCCCATTCTAACAAGCATGCCCTTCTCATGGGAAGGGGAAGACACAATTATTGACTATTTACCAGATGAAGGGACTTCTGTAGAGATTTTAAATTTATTCTCAAAAAAATCCAATGAGACATTATTAACCCCATTTAATAGATTCAGAACCTGAGTGTTATGGATTGAATCTTTAAGCCTTTTCAAAAACTCGTAACCCCTAAAGTAATATTTGGATCTAGGGCATTTAGGTTGTGATTAGATCATGAGGGTGAGGCCCACATAAATGGGACTAGTGACATCATAAAAGAAATCTTAGAGAACTCTCTTCCCACTACTTTCTAAACCAGAAAGTAGGCCTCCAGACCCTGAATTTGCCCCGTACCTTGATTTTTAACTTCCAAGATTTAAGAACTGTGAAAATAAATGTTTGTTGATTAGACCTTGAGTCTATGATAGTTTTGTTATAGTGGCCTGGATAGACTAAGAAACTAAGGCCAATGAGGACCTGAAGTTCATGACTGAGACATATCAGATTTTGCTAGCCTGGATTTCCCTATGTTCAAAGTCAATGTTCTTTCAACTACCAGGAGCTGCTTTCAGCTTAATTATTCTGGGAACAATGTCATAAAATAACAGCATTTGAATGAATCCCAAAGGGCTAACAGCATGAGAAATGGCACAGAATAAGGGGAATCTTATGGTGTCCAGGCAGTAAAAAAGGATGTCAGAGCACATGGTGCTGGGGGAGTTAGTTGAGGAGGGCAGGATTAGGAGTCAGAGAGGATTGTTCATTTTATCTGAAATGTTTTTGAGAAATATCTGCTGCTTTTCTGCCCTGAGTGAGTTCTAAATTAGGTGGGGGGGGGGGGGGGGGGGAAAGACAAGCCCCCTGCATCAGGCCTGTATTTGGTCAAAACAGGTCAGAGGAAACAAACACAATTCTATGTAAATAACTTTGCTCCCTCTAGACCCAAAGCCCAGGGTCTCACACTGAGCATGTGGGCTACTGTCTGCAGACCACTCCTGAGCCAGGAAGGGGGTGGAACAAGGAAAATAAAGCACCATGAAGTCTTTATATAATTTTAAAGTTCCCTTCTTCTGATATGGCATTCACTTGGTTGCTATAAACCTTTGAACGTTTTCCAGAGTTGTGACAAATTTGATTTTGACAGTTTGTGCTCCATTTTAAAATGTTTCTGTAGAGAGGTGTGTCCTTGGTGGTTGACACCACCAATTTTGTTGACTTCACTCTATCCTCCATTGATTTTTATGATCTTTCTTCAATCATGGCTTCCACTTTTCCTTCTATCCCAGCCTCCAAAAATTATTTGACACAACTGAAAGCATTGTTTTATTTTTTATTGAATTTATTGGGGTGACATTGGTTAATAACGTTATATAAGTTTTAGGTATACAATTCTACATCATTTGCATAATGTATTGTGTGTTTACTACCCCAAGTCAAGTTTTTTTCCATCACTGTTTATTCCCCATTTACCCTCTTCTTCCTACCCCATCCCCATTCCCTCTGGCAATCACCATACTGTTAACTGTCTCCATAGTCTTTCTTTTTTCCCTTTGCTTAAGCCCTTCACTCTTCTCACACAACCCCCAACCACTCTTCTCTGACACCTGTCAGTGTGTTTATTTTAATGTGTTTTTTAAAAAATAGGTTTTTATTGATTTTTTTAGAGAGAGAGGAAGGGAAGGGAGAGATGTAGAAACACTGATGATAGAGAAGCATGCCCTCTGCTGGGGCTTGAGTCTGCAACCTGAGCATGTGCCCTGACTGGGAATTGAACCAGTGACCTCTTGATGCTTGGGACAGTGCTCCATCTACTGAGCCACACACATGCTGGGCTATTTAAATGTTTTGTTGCTTTGTGTAATGGTTGTGTGTGTGTGTGTGTGTGTGTGTGTGTGTGTGAATATTGAGGAAAGTTGGGTGATAGCTAATTAGAAGGTCCCAGTTGGCAGAAAAGAAATTATAAATTAGCCATAACTAGGTGTCTAAATATCTTTTCATATTGAATGCCATTTGATAAAAGAGACAAAGTTCTCTTCTGGTGAAAGATATTAAAATGGGATTTTGAAAATATTAATAATCAGGAATGATCTATTTAGTAAAAGGGACAACCAAATGTTTATTGAAGCTTATCACTGCCAAGCTCACTGTGTTCTGGTTTAAAGGGAATAAGAAATCACCATTATGAGGGAATTAACACCGCAAAATATAAATCTTGCAAGTAATTAGGCAGCTGCATATTTATCAGTAGAGAATGTATTTTAATTTTTAATCAGGGCTTTTGTTCTAACTGACAAAATAATGGCTTGTTTGCAACCTTCCCCTGGAACAGACTCCCTAAAATGTGATTTGGTGCATCAGTGAGTCCCTCTGTGTTTCATTTGCTCTCAAGTCTGATGCATCATGTAATCCCCTCAGTGAAGGCCCCAAGGAAATACTGAGCTGCCTTGAACTTGGCTATGTTTTTCCCATATATGATTCACAAGGTAAGTAAAAATGGCCTTTTTGAGCAATGCATTCCCATTTTCAGGGAAATGAAAGAGAAACATTATTACAAAGGTATCGGAATTACTATATGAGCAGCCAGAATGGTTTTTATGGGCCTTGAATGAAGATTATATCTCCAGAGAAACCTTAGAATTGAAGAACTCCTATTGGGAGAGTTGTTATATTGCCTATGACAAAAATTTTCCCACTTATCTCCACCCCCATCATAAACAATATATCCATAATTTAGATGGGAAGGGTAATGAAATCTCAGAAACATACCTCCGTTATCCCTAGCTCTCATTCCCTAAGGAGATATTATTTGCTATAACGTGAGGATTTCTGTGGAGGCACTTGTTAAAAGCACCAAAAAGAGTTCCAGAATTTAATCAGAAAACCTAATCAGAATCCCAACTCTACAGTTTACTAACTATGTAGTTAGAGCAAGTGGTCTTATCTCTCTGTCTTTCAGTTTTCTCATTGGTCAAATGGGAATCATTCTACATGACCAATAATTTTGTTGCCTTGTCATAAGGATTTGATGAGACATCATAAGAGAAAGGAGCAGCAGAGCCATTTGAGTTCTGACTTTGCCAACTACTGTGACTTTCTTAACCATTAAGGAGCTGGTTTCCTTATGTGCCACATGGAGATAATGATGCTCATCTCAGAGGGCTCTTGTGAGGATTTATGAAAATCAGGTAAAATTTCTCAAACATTTTTGGAGTGCACTCAGGTTGGTTGAATAAATTCAGTATAACGTTTTTGTTCTTAAGAACTCACTTAAATTTTTCTAATGAAAGTACAACCGAATTCACTTCACATTGACATGAGAAATTGGGAGGAATTGGAAATGATACTGACTCATGAATAGGTGTTAGGCCCATGAAAGGCTTTGTCTGTAATGGGCTGGATGATAAATATTTTAGGTTGCTCAATATCATGTGTCAGCTCTGCCATTGTGGCAGAAAAGTGCTAGTTATGGTATGTGAAATCCCCAAGGAAGAAAAGCACCTCTGGGCGAACCATGAAAACCCATATGATGCTCATTTCTAGGTGGGAGTCATTTCTAGGTGGGAGAAAGGGCACTGTCCTATTGGGTGACCTCGATCCAATGCCTTCATCTCTTTTCATTCGTATTTCCTTCTCTGTTAGAAGTGAACGATGGCCATTTTTGCAGGTGCCTTGTAGAATATAAAGCACTGTGCCAGTGATAATTATCTTCAGTGAAATATGGTGAATTAACTTGAGTTAAGGTGTCAATTAGAAGGGGCAAGCTCTCTGCACTCCTAGAGATGCAGAGGGTGTCACCAGGAGAATATCTGCTGACTACAGCTGCCATGCCAGCCACCCTCCCAACCCCCCCCCCCCCAGGGGTTGCTCATCCTAGTCTGTCTGCATCTAAAGTGCATGCTCCTGCCATTGTGTCATGGTTCACAATGTAATGGACATTGCTACTTAATCTGGCGCCTTCCACAAAGTCATATGCCACCAGGCAGGTCACTGTCTCATTTTGGGACTCAATCTCCCCTTAATTTAAAGAAATGGGCTGGACTGAATGATCTCTGAGATCCTGGCATGCCTTCCCCTGGCACTCTCCTACAGAATGTGAAAGCATACAAGGAAGCTTACCACCTTAGCAGAGCAACTGATGGACATAGTTCTTTCAGACACTCGAGGGATATCTGCCTTTTAATAAGATGCCAGATGGGCTAATTTTGTACTGAATTGCACTGTGCTGTGGTAAATATCAGTCAAATTTTCTTTTTGCAGAATCTAGAACAGAAGCTTTCTTTCTATCCATCACTCCTCTTTGATCCTCACCATCTCCTGTAACCCATGCACACTTATTTTTATGATTTTTTAAAAGTATTTTTAGAATGCATGTCCACTTCCCTTAGCCAGATCCTTGAATGGGGCTGAGGAAGTCATGCTGTGTACTGGTCACTGCCACGGGTTGTAAGATCAGGGAGACCTGAGTCCTAGTCCAAGGTTTGCCATGTGTTATCTGTGTGGCCCTATCCTTCATTGTTTTACACCTGTTAAATACACACAATGCCTACTTCATGGAGAAATTTCAACAATTAAGTGTGATAATGACAATAAAGTTGTAAACATAAAGTCTTAAAAATAATAAATATTTTTTTATCATTTGGTTCTCCATAAGAAAAATCAATATTTTCTTAGCATAAAGAAGACAGATTGGGAAGGTGTTTCTCTTTTCCTTCTATTTCAGCTCTTAGAGCCGACTGCTGTGCTGCTGGACTACCCTTTGAAGGAATGCTCTACCTTCCTGAGGATTATGTAAACAACTGTGACAACCGTGCCTGGGCAAATACAAGCCCCATACCACGTGGTAGTACCTAGCGTGTCTTCATTAGCAGCTAATGTGTGAATTAAGCCAAGAGGAGCCATGATGCAGCAAATAATTTTCCCCCACTCAGCAAATCAAATGCTAATTGAATAAGACTTGCTGATCTATCTGTAATGGTGTTGTGCTATGATGCAGGTTGGGTTATCAGTAGTAGTGGATACAAGATGAGGTGCCAAGACAGAGGGATCTCAAAGAAGTCTGAAAGAGGAGGCAGGAATTAGAGGTCCCAACAAGGTCGGCCAGGTAGGGGACTTATGAAGTGAAAGATTCATAGAAAACAGTAAATCTAGAGCATAAGCCAGAACACTTTGTAATGAGCAGAACGGTAAATATTTTAGGTTGTTCTGTCATGTGTCTCTGTCTCACCTACTTGACTCTGCCATTATGGCAAAAAAAGCAGGTGTAGAAAATTATAAATGAATGGGCTCCATTGTGTTCCAATAACACGCCAAGCATGGACATTGAAATTTGAATTTCAGGAATCCTTGTTTTGTTTATTATATTAAAACATATAAGTCATTCTTCTCTTGGTTGCAATACAAAAGCAGTTTGCTGGCCTTTAGACTTGAGTTACATCCATGAAATTGCAAATTACAGAGAACTAAGCATGATAGGACGTTAAAGTCTTAAAATACAGCTGTAGGACATGCAAGGCTCCATTGGTATGGACGTGGTATGTGCTGACCTCAGTGAGAAATGGGGCTGCACTTTCTTTGGGGGGGCTGGCTTACCCGGAAGTGCAGCGTGAAGCCATCAGGATTTGTAGAGGGACACAAAAGAAAACAAAGACTACTGACAGGTCCTGACTCTGTCAGGTCCTGACCTACTTTTTCCTATTATTTTAAAAATGTTTTCTTTATAAGCTATCATGTCTCCCTCTTCTGCTGGTTTTGACCCATCTCCTTTCAGGAACCTTTGCTGTCTTCCTGATGTCCTTCTGAACATAGGCCCTGAGCCTCTGTTAAAGCCCAGTTTGCTTTACGAGAGGAGTTAGTGTAAAGCAGGTGTGGCCTTGGGTTTTATACAGGAGTTTACTTACCAAAGAGACAAAGGAGTTCCTGACAAGAGTCTCACCCAAAGTGACTATTACAGAACAGACTGCTCTGGTGCATGCGCACACACATGCACACTCTCATACTCTCTCTCTCTCTCTCTCTCTCTCTCTCTCTCTCTCTCTCTCTCTCTCTCTCTCTCTCTCTCTCACACACACACACACACACACACACACTCACTCATACACATACACACACACTCACACACACTCATATTCACCCTGTTTTTAAATATCCTCAATCCTACTCTGAAAATCTGTGCTTCTCTCCTGTATTTTCACAGAACACCTGGAAGTGTGCATCACTGAAGGCAATGTCAAGACTGGATAAATTCAAGCTCCACCACATGCCAGCTAAATGACCTTGGACACTTTATTTGAATTTTGTTTAATCTGCATTTTTTAAATGCATCTGGTATCTGCTAATCTGATCATATAAGCATTTACCAGTTTTTAGGATGTCTGAAATAAAAGATATTGGGTATATTTAATTAATTTCAATATATATATGCTTTATTATATTTCAATATGTATATGCTTTAAATTATTTAGGATATATTGTTTTAAATATTTCACTAAGTCTTTGAATATATTCACATAGGCACACACATACACTGCAGTAAGTGGCACAGAAACAGAAAGTGTTTTTATGTGACTTCTGATTTCACTTTGCCTTTGTGTGGGAACAGTGTACCACAGTGAAAGGAGTGTTGTCTTTAGAGACAAGGAAACAGGACTTACACTGCAGGCCTGGATCCATCCCGGATTAGCTTTAAGTGTGGAAATGCTTATCATCTCTGAATCTGTATTTCTTCATTAAAAAAAATGGGTTAGTAACACTTGCCTTCAGCACAAGATTATTTTAATAGTCAACTGAGATGATGAAAGTGTTTTATAAAAAATGTAGCCTCAGTTGCATCAATTTCTCTCCTTTGAAGATCTGGAAGTCAGCTCAGAACTTGAGGAATCTGCAGTTTGGAAACCACTAGCAATAAGACAGCAAACTTTCAGAACAAGGTAATGGTTCATTGACAGCTGAAATGTACTTTCTGATTTTTTCTCTTTACAGTTAGGAGACCAACTTCAATATGTGCTTTATTAAAATGCAAAAGTTACCCTCAAAGTTCAACAAATGGAATTTCACTAAATCTTAACACAAAAGATTCTTTCCACAAAATCCACCAACATATCCTATATAACAAAAGCCTAATGTGCAAATCGACCAAACGGTGGAATGACCAGTGGAATGACCAGTCACTATGATGCACACTGACCACCAGGAGGCAGATGCTCAATACAGGAGCTTCCCCCAGCCCACAGCCCCAAGCAAGCCAAGGCAGGTGCCAGTGGGAGGGCCCCCAATAGCCCTGTCAGACCCCACAGATCAACCCTGATTGCTGGCCAGGCCTATGGACCCTACCCATGCACGGATTTCGTGCACGGGCCTCTAGTGTATTATACACAGTTTTCCTTGTATCTGTTATTGCTGCAAAATGTGGTTCTTGGAGCACCGGGAGTCTGTTGCTCTCCTTTGATCTGGAGGAGAAGCAGGCTGTGCCAGGGTCATGGGAGTGGGGGAAGGAAATGTCTTCCCAGCTTCTGAAGAAGGTCAGGCAACTGGCCAGTTTTACCAGAGCAGCCAAGCAGTTAGTTGAACTAATTGCTTCTCTCCAAAGATTTTCTCTGGCTGAATTTACTAGGTATTTGAATCCAGAGGGATGATCTCATATTGCTTGCTTGACCCAAAGCCACAGGCAACATAGTTTAAAACAAACAAAACAAAACAAGATTAAAAAAAAAAAACAATTAGAAAAGTGGTCATAGGGACTGTGCACAGTGACCCAAATTAATCAGGCCTATCCTTTCTGTATGGACCCTCTCTTGCTCTGGGATGATTGGTGCCTCGAAGGCCAAAAGACTCATTGGTTTTTAATACAAGATCCTCTAAGAGGACTGTATTGAGCCATTAAAGAAAGAAGAAATATTTCTTCCTCTGTTAAATCAATGAAAGGCCTTCCATTACAGCTTCTTCTAACCACCATGAGTAAGTAAAAGTGAGATAAAGAAAATAAAACCACTAAGTGATAAAGGGGAAAGAAGGCCTATTTTTCTATTGCTGAGGTTTGGTGAGTAAAGTGATATAAAAACATTCTTTCAAGGACACCCACCTGGCAAGATTTTCTTGAAAGTGACAGAAGAGGAGGCACCGTGCGGCACAGGATACTTCTGGGAAATAGAAGTCATTCAGACGGCAATGCTTAAAGGAGACAGGCAGGTGAAATAGCTAGAGAGTCACAGGAAAACACCGTGGGGACAGATGCAAGCTTATCTTTTCAGCTTATGTCTTCACTTCCTGGTGGCACACTACTATGGACTCCTATATTTCTACCTCTCATCCATTCCCCCCCCCTCCTGTATTCTAGATCAATACACCCATTTATCCATTTTATATTTCTACATACATGTCTCAAAGGCACATCCAGGTCAAGATGTTCAAACCTGATCATCTTGTATCTAAAACTGGTCGTCTCCTGGTGTCTTCTCAGCAACCAATACCATCATCTGTCCAGAAACAAACTGGAAAGTGAGAGATGGTTTTTGAAACTTTGTTATTCCCCACACATCACAGTTAATCCATTACTTTATCTTTTTAAAAGACTTTATTTAGAGCAGTTTCAGGGTCACAGCAAAGTTTAGAGGTTTCTAATATACTCTCTGCTGCCACACATGCTTGGTCTCCCCATTATCAACATCACCACCAGAGGGGTACATTTGTTATAATGGATGCACCTACATGGACACATTATCATCACCCAAGATCGATAATTTACATTAGGGTTCATTTGGGGTGTTATACATTCTATAGGTTTGGATAATGTATAATGAAATCCAGGCTTACGAATCTGTCAGAGGACTTTCTCTCCATGGATATAAGTTCCACATCTATTAGATGAGAGGGTTGGTCTCAATACTACCAATATCATACCTACAGGGAACACCATTTGCATTGTATTGTATGTATTGCCCAGATTTTCATAAAAAAGTGAAAGGTGAGTGCCATTTCTGGACTTGAGCAGCACAGTGGTCCTAGAGAATATCTAATATGCAGCAGGCAGATATTCTTTTGATCATACCACACAAGGTTCTGTTTAAAGATTGCCAGTTTGAGTTTTGAATGTATTTATCTTTCTTCTATATGTTTTCAATTGGCTTTATGAATTAAACAATTGGCCCTAGCCAGTTTAGCTCAGTGAATAAAGTGTTGGCCTGTGGACTGAAGGACTCTGGGTCCATTCCGGTCAAGGGCATATGCCTGGGTTGTGGGCTTGATCCTGGTGGGGGGGGGAGGGGTGTGTGCAGGAAGCAGCTGATCAATGATTCTCTCTCACCATTGATGTTTCTATCTTTCTCTCCTACTCCCTTCCTCTCCAAAATCAATAAAAAATATATTTAAAAATGCAGGGAGTGAAGTAAACAATTGACTGTGCAAGATATAGTCTGTGTTTTCAAAATACTGTAACTTTTATGCAATGGAGCAAAAAGATGCAGGTTTATTATCATCAGTGGGTTTGTGGTTTGTTCAAGGTAAGATGAATAACTATTAACCATGTGCTATGTATCATCATCATTGTTATTATCCTACGTTGTGTAAAGATGATTCATTATTCATGAGCAGTAAGTAAATATATGAACAGAGTTTACTGTTGTGATAACATAAAAAACTTAAATACATTTATCTGACATGGTTTATCTGACTTTTTATGCAACACATAATCCTTATTGTGTTGCACAGCAAACAGGCATAAATTATAAACTGTTCACTTTAAGACTCATAATTAAAATTACTTTCATGAAGATAAAAATGCTTTTAGTTTTCTTATTTTATTAGTTTTCTTGTATCTTGAATCAACATCAATGGAGTTCAGCAGAGAAATGACTCAGAATGCGGTCTGTGCCACTACTTCAAAACAAAATGCAGCACTAGCTGGTTTGGCTCAGAGGATAGAGCACTGGCCTGAAGATTGAAGGGTCTCAGGTTCGATTCTGGTCAAGGCACATGCCAGATTGCAGGTTTGCTCACCAGTAGGAGGCATTCAGAAGGCAGCTGATCAATGATTCTGTCACCATTGATGTTTGTATCTCCCTCTTCCTCTCTGAAATAAATAAAAAATATACTTTTAAAAAAGAAAAATGCATGCGCTTTTAAACTTGCTATATTTTAACTAGTAGGAGAAGCAATAGATTTCCCATGTTCCAGAAGCAGGAACAAGATGTCCAGAATTTTGCTTAATAGAAAATGTATAGGGGAGTGAATCTCAAGATTGAGTGTATCTACAACATGGAATAAAATAAAAAAATTGTAATAATTGCATTCTTTATGTACTTGTTAAATGTCTAAGATAGGTTATTTGTTAAATTAAATTGCGACCTGCATATAAAATCTTGGCTGGGTATTTTTTTTTTTTTTTTAAGAAACACTGTAATGGAAGCACTTTATGTTAAAAATATTTGCTGCTCCTTCCCTGTGACAGGAGTATACATTTTTGGTATCCCACTGACATGGGTTTAGTTATGTGATTTGCTTAGTTCCAAGAAGTATGGGGGAAGTAATGTCTGCCACATTGGAACAGATTTTAAGAACATTGTGAGGTTTCAGCTAGATTCAGAGATATTGCCTAGCTGTGTGCCAGAAATCTGGACAGTCATAAGTAAAAGAAGAATAAAATCAGCCACAAAGAAATTCTGTGAGGACACAATTACTCAAACAATGGTTAGTTAGGTTTTATCTTAGTTTGAAATAAAAATTCCAAAGGTTACTCTTTGAGCAATGTGGCTCACGAGCCACATGTGGCTCTTTGGCCCCTTAAGTGTGGCTCTTCCACAAAATACCATGGCCTGGGCGAGTCTATTTTGAAAAAGTGGCATTAGAAGAAATTTAAAGAATTTGTCTCTCAAAAGAAATTTCAATCGTTGTGCTATTGATATTTGGTTCTGTTGACTAATGAGTTTGCCGACCACTGGCCTAGATGATATGAATAACAGCATTATTTTCCAGGCTAATGCTAGAGTAAGGGAAGAAATAATATAAGCAAGGGTTTTATGATTAGCTAAAGTAGGAAGTCTTGATCCAGAGTCTTGGGCAGACATAGTCATTCACATCAGTTACTTCTCTTCCTAGTCAATTTGTTTTGAAAGTCTTTATTGTTGGTACAGAATCAGGTATCAGGTGAAGCCTTCTTTAGCTGTGAGATGTGTACCCAAAGCTCAGTGACTTCTAGATCTGCAGCAGTGTCAATGGTCAGGAGCACTTGGTAAGGTCAGTTTCAACAGGACTCAAGGGCTGTCCTCTTCTGATGATGCTTCCAGAATACCCAGTCACCAGGCTCTAGGCTCTGATCAGAAGGATCATTTGAACTGAAGTCTGGAAAATCTTCTTTGACTTGTTAATGATGGGCTTGAGCATAAGACATAAAAGACTTACAGTAGTTGGTCATACTAGCACATAATGACCAGGGATTAGCAAATGGTTTTATACCAATAAACACTAGTCTATAGTGCCTAACTCATGGAAAGTCAACACATTTTCTAACTGGGAGGGTATCAGCCTTGAGGCTTTAACCTATTTGGAAAACACACACAACAATAAGAATATATTGATAATTCATATTAAGTGACAGTTGAATGAAGTCCAGTTGGAGGAGCTCAAAGGGTTCAGAGGCAGGAAGTCTGAGGCTTTCGAGAACAAAAATAGTATATCTTCAAAGCACTAGGTGGGTATGGAAAGACAAAAACAAAAAATGGGATTTGCAAGGAAGCCTGAAAAAAACAACTGATCTTCCTGAGTTTTCATAGCCCTGAATGCTCATTTAATGTATAGGCATTGTTTACCCATCTAAGTGTCTCAAATTCAGAAGACTATTGCCATGTTATAAGGATACCAGGATAAAAAAAAATGGCAATGAAGGACTATTTTTGTTGTTGTTGCAGCAGAATGGACTTCGTGTGCCATGATCTTTACAAATTCTATTGCTGCTGCCTTTGCATTAAAGTCAGTTACCAGGGCACTTCCCTGACTAATACTCAGGTTCAGTATTTTTTAGTATGAATCTCAATTTTGATAATAGCAATTTAAGAAGGTAATGGAATAGCGGTAAGAAGGTAATTTTCCTGTTGCCCATTATTAGAGATCTAATTGAGAAGTCACTACAATGAAATTGACAAGGAAATTTGGTTATTTCTGCGAGACCGACTATTTTAAGCTAATAACTAGAATGATAAGGGATAATGTTATACCAGAATAAATCAGTGTTTTAGGAATTTCATACAATTTCTTTAAACAACTTATATTACCCTGTGAAAAAAACCTAAGAAGTTTTACCATCACTTATTTACTAGAAATAATGAATCTCATGTAATTTAGCATACCAAATCAGTATAATTAATTTAATATCTCCCCTTTTATAAGGAAAGAGAACAAATGTTTTGAAAATTCTAGGGACCTTCTTAAAAACCTCAAAGTTAATTTGTGGTCAGAATTTCTTTAGAATTTCATTCTTGAGAAAATTGTAAAAAATATCAAAAGGTTTTAGTATACTTGATTAAGGAAGATCACATATTATTATGTAATAATAATTAATGGTCTATTAGACCAAAGTAACAATAAAATATTTCACATACAGAGGTTTAGTTCTTACTATTGAAAAGATTCCGTTTTTTTAAGTAACCAAAGACCTAATTAAGACAACATATTCTTTTGATAAAACAGAATATGTGCTGTACTTGTAGATTACTTGATAAGAAACACTTTTTACAATTTATCATCAGAAGAAAAGCAATGGTTCAAAAGACACCATTGATAGGTACACCATTGATATTAAAGCTTAATTTTTAAAACCCTTATAACAACTCCTCAATTTTTAGCTAGCTTCATTACACAAAGTCTTTTCCATGCTCACTTTCTCTTTTCAACTTTTTGCTTACATTTAATTAAACTCAGTGTCAGCCATGATGGTTATGTCAAGTACTGTACTATGTTAAGACTGAGGTAATGGAGTATAATGGGAACACTTTTAGGAGGTGCCTGAATATGCAAAATCAGAAGTCTGGACACTTAAATAAGGACTTCATCTAGACACCCATATGAATGGGACCTCCATCCTGTGTGGCTTTAAGAATTCAGACTTTCCAGCCCTGGCCAGTTAGCTCAGTTGGTTAGCATGTCATCTGATATGCAAGGTTGTGGATTTGATCCCTGATTAGGCCACATACAAGAATGAACCAATGAAGGCATAAATAAGTGGAATAACTCTCTCTCTCTCTCTCTCTCCATCTCTCTCTCTCTCTGTCTCTCTATCACTATATCTCTCCTCTCTCTCTCATATATCTATATCTATATCTATATCTATATCTATATCTATATCTATATCTATATCTATATCTATCTATAATATATCTATATCTATATCTATATCTATACCTATATCTATATCTATATCTATATCTAAATCTATATCTATATAAAGCACTCAGAGCTCTGACCACCCAATGTGCCTGAGGCTTGATCTTGGCTGTATCTGTCAGATTCAGAGCCCTGCCAGACTTCCACCCCACAGGAGGCATGCCACTACTTTAGCTGCTGGGCTTGACACCTACAGTTCACTCAAGCTACAGATGGCCTCCAGTGAGCACAACTTTGCACTGGGTGCTCACTCTGCTCACTTCTATCACATAAGTTCCTGCTCTGTGTGCAACCTGCATGTGACTCTTGGCTAACTGGAGAGGTCTCCCCTAATGAACCTGGCATTGTGGAAACATACAGATGTGTGAGTGACTCCTTTTTGGGATGCTCCTTTCTCATGAGAAAAATCACCTACATTATACATGCACATACATAAAAACATATTCAGATGATAGATACATGCACACATACATGCATATATGCACATACATATGTTGGGGTACATGTATTATGTGTATGAAAGACACAGTGTTTATGTTCTGTGCATGAAAGACACACTGCAGAAGGCAAAGAGCAAAAATATTACAAGCCTTGCTTTTAAGAAGGCATTAAGGGACACATGCAACTAACTGAAAATTATTTCAATACAATAAAATGCCTAATACAAGACCTGCAAACTAGGTTCAAGAGTAGCACTGAATGATGAAGGTTAATGAAAGAATCATTAAAAGAAGAGAAATACTTTGGGTAGAATATGAATAAAAGTTTTTTAAATGGGTGTATAGTGGAACAGTCGTGTTGTGGGAATAGAGTTCTGTGAATCATTCTGGTAAATCATCATACCTGAGGGGTATCAAGGGAATCCTGGTTTTATAGTCACTTTATCAGAAGTGCAGGGAGCAGGGGACCCACTTGTGGCTAGCTTCTGAAGATGGCAGTCTTATAGGACCATGTCCTTCAACCTAGGAATTCTAGCACCATTTTCAAGTGGTTAGGATCAGAACTGAATTGTGCTTCAGCACAATAGTTAGTATCTTACAGTTGACAGTACTACTGTGAAGATTTAAGAATACATCTGACTGAACTTTGAAATATCAGAAACATTGATGATTTATACATTTTGCTGGACTTCAATATTTTAATTGTCATTGGATTGGACACATTGCCTCTGCCTACAATGAACACCTCTTTAAAATATGGAAAGTACTCACTGAAAAACATTAAAACATGGAATATATAACAAATAGCTTTATCTAGATTGCAAAGATAAGCTAAGGGGAAGTAGGAATGTTTGTCAGCTATCATTAGACTAGAACACAAATAAGAGTAGTATAATGTAAATCATTACCACAAATGCAAGTCAGCACCGCAATGAGATAGCACCTCACACCTGTTAGAATGGACATTGTTTTTTTTTTTTTTTAACAATGTTGAATTTATTGGGTGATACTGGTTAATAAAAGCATATAGGTTTCAACTATATGATATAGATGGTATAATATACCATCTGTATATTGCATTGTGTTTTACCCCACGTCAAGTCTATTTCCATCACCAATTATCCCCTCTATATCCTCTTCTGCCTCCCCTAATCTCTCTTTCCCTCTCATAATCACCTTAGTGTTGGACCTGTGAGGTTTGGGGATTGTTTTTGCTTAATCTCTTAAACTTTTTCACACAGACCCCAAAACCTCCTCTCTTCTGACTACTGCCAGTCTATTCTCTGTATCTATGAGACAGTTTCTTTTTTGTTGGTTTTATTTTAGATTCCAAATATAAGTATCAAAATCATATGGTGCTTATTTTTCTCTGACTGATTTATTTCACTTAGCATAATACTCTCTAGGTCCATCCACACTGTCACCAATTATAAGATTTCCTTCCTTTTGGGAGCTGAGTGATATTCTATTGGCACCAATGCTTTTTTAGCCACTCACCTAATGATGGGCACTTGTGTTACTTCCAAATCTTGGCTATTTTAAATAATGCTGCAATGAACATAGGGGTGCATATATTCTTTCAAAGCAGTGTTCCAGATTTGTTTGGATATATTTTCACAAGTGGAATCGGTGGTTCACCAAGGAGGCAGCACATCAATGTTTCTTTCTCTTTCTCCCTCTCCCTTCATCACTCTAAAATCAATTAAAAACCATATATAAAACAAATTTAATGTATGTTTAACAAAACACACTGACAGCCTTGAACAATGATTCCATTTGATTCTAATGTGTGGCCCCAAGTAGCAGCATCACCAGCACAGTCCTAGGAGTTATTACTCTGGAAAGTAATAGTAGCACAATTACTGCATGGAATCAATGTTTTCCAGATTAAAACATTTATTAATGTGAACATTAAAAACGGGTCACCATTTAAGTCCTGTCTGGCGCTTCTCAGCAGGGGCCTGCGCAGGGTCTCTGTGGCACTGCTGGTGGGTGGGGTCGCCATGAAGGTTCCATTTATCAGCTGAAGGTGGCTGTGCATCAGGCAGGACTGCTTGGCTGTCCTCAGAGGTGTGAGAAAACAGCACTTGGCCTGTGTGGACACCTCTCTGCACCTGCCCACACAGTGGTGACTCCCCCAACATGGCATCCTTTCGTTCTCTTACGCGGCCTGTAAGATAAGCAGGAGGGAAGGAGGCTTGTCCAAGGTTGTTCAAGGACCTCGGACCCAGGCCTTCTCATCACTGTGTGCCCAGAGGCCTTGTGGGAGCAGGAGATGAAGTAGCCTGAGCACGTCCCACCACAGTTCTGTTTGTAAGACCTGTCCTGTTTTGTTTTGTTTTGTTTTGTTTTGTTTTTCTGTTTATTTTTTGAATATTTTTTTTATCACAGTAAAATATACACAAGGAAATTTACCATTTAACTATTTGTTTTTTATGCACAATTCAGTGGTGTTGTGCTCACAGTGTTGTGTCGTTGTCAACACCATCATCTCCATCACTGCTCCCTCCATGGAGAGACATGACTGGGGGAAGGGACTCTCTATGGAGGAGAATGGTCAGGGGAATAGGTGTACCCCCTTTGAGGGGAAAGAGCAGGCGGAGAGCACTCTCCATATAGTGGGAACAAGGAATGTGCCATAGAGGGACAAGGAGGGGCAATAAGGGACTGTCCATGGCTAATCTCCTTTCCCCAGTCCATGGAGGGAGTCTCTTTTCTCTCTCCAGCCCTCAAAGGAAGATTCCTTTCCCATTCACTTCCATGGAGGGTCCCCTCTCCCCTTTGTCCTGTCCAACCATGTAGGGTCTTCTGTCTCTACTTAATGGAGGTTGCCCCCTCCTCCTTCCCTGCCCCTTCAAAGGAGGATCCCTATCCCTCTGCCCATTCCCATCCCTGGAGAGTCCCGTGTCCTCTGCCCTGTCCCTTCCATTGAGAGTCTCTTGGCCCCACTTCATGATGGTGCCTCTCCCTCTGCCCTGTCCCCTCAAACAGGGGTTCATTATGCCCTTGCCCATTCACCATCATGGAGGGTCCCCTATCTCCCCTCTTTGTCCCGGAGACATGGGCAGGGGATCAGAGAACCTCCCTTTGAGGAGACAGGCATGGAGGTGGGCGCAGCCCCATGGAGGAAGGACAGGGGACCCTTCATGTAGGGGACAGGGAGGAGGGGAAAGAGGACCGCCCCTAGAGGGGAAAGGGTAGGGGCTCATGGAACTTCGCTTTGAAGGGTCAGAGCAGGGAGGGGAGGGGACCCTCCATGGAGGAAAAAGGGCAAGAAGAGCAATGCTATGCTCCCTCCTTGGAGGCTGCCCTCTCCCCTCTGCCTGGGCGGGGGTGGGCAGGGGCATAGGGTGCCCCTCATTTCAGGGGCCAGGAAAGGGAGATCAAGGGAATCTCCATGGAATGAGCATGGTAGGGATCACAGAGACCCTCCATGGAGGGGAAAGGGCAGGAGGATAGGGACTACCCTTTGAGGGACAGGGCATGGGGAAAAGAGCACCCTCCATAAAGTGGGGACAGGGGACTCTTCATAGAGGGACAAAGAGGGGAACTAGGGGACCCTCCATGATGGTGAATGGGCAAGGGTACAAGGAACACCCCTTTGAGAGACTAGGTGAGAAAGAGGAACACCCTCCATATAGTGGGAACATGAGACCCTCAATGGAGTATATGGGGAGGGCAGAAAAGAGGTTTTCCATGGAGGGGAATGAGGAGGGGAATAGGGATCCCCATTTGAGGGGGCAAGGCAGGAGGGAGGAGCACCCTCCATTGAGTGGGGACAGTTGACTCACCACAGAGGTCCCCTATCTCCCTTCCTGTCCCCTTTATAGTGTGTCCTCTGTCCCCACTCCATGGAGGGTGCTCTCTCCCCTTCCCCCCCTTGCCATTTCTCCTCAAAGGGAGAATATATATTCCCCTGCTCATTCCCCTTCATGGAGAGCCCCATGTCCCCTGCCTTCCCCCTCCATTGAGAGTCCCCTGTCCAAGGGTGCTTCCTCCCCCTGCCCTATCCTCTCTGCCCGTTCACTAACATGGAAAGTCCCTTATCTCTCCTCCTTGTCCCCTGCATGGAGGGTCCCCTGTCCCCACTCCATGGAGCATGCTCCCTCCCACTTGCCCTATCCCTCAAAAGAGGGTTCCTTGTCCCTGTCCATTACTCACCAAGGAGGGTCCCTGTGCTCCCTGCCTTGCTCCTTACATAGAGATTCCCTAAATCCCACTTTCCTGACCCCTGAAATGGGGGGTGCCTTATTCCCCTTCCCATTTCCCTCCACAGGCAGAAAGGAGAGGGCACCTTCCATGGAGAGAGCATGGGATTTGCCCTTCTTGCCCTTCTTCCTCAATGGAAGGTCTCCTGTTTCCCCTGCTCTGACCCCTGAAAGAGGGGCTCCCTGTCCCCCTGCTCTTTCCCCTCCAGGAATGGTCCTCTTTCCCCCCTCTCTATTCCCTACATTGAGTGTCCCCTATCCCTCCCTCCATAGGTGGCGCCCCACTCCCATGCCTGTCCCCTCAAAGGAGGGTCTCTTGAATCCCTGTCTATTCTCCTCTATGGAGAAGATAATTTCCCCCATGTGCTCTCTTCCCTCTACCCTGTCTCCTCAAAGGGGTTCCCTGTCCCCCTGCCTATTCCCCTCCATGGAGGGTTCCTTATCCTTAATATCTTGATCCTGCCATGGCCAGTCCATTTCCACTCTTCCTTGGCCCCACCAAGGGAAGATCCCTATCTCCCTAACCATTCCCCTGTCCACTCCCCTCCACTGAATGTCTCCTGACCTCACTCTATGGAAGGTCCCCCCTTCATGCCTGTCTCCTCATAGTGGGTTCCTTGCATCCCTGTCCATATCCTAGGGAACCATCATAGAGGGATAGGACAGGGGGAAAGGAGACCCTCCATGGCAGTGAATGGGCAAGGCTTCAGGGAACACCCCTTTGAGGGGCCAGAGGAGGAAGATGGGGCATTCTCCATGGAGTGGGGGCCAGAGATTCTACATGGGGGGACACAGCAGGAAGCAAAGGGTCCTCTCCATGGAGGGGAATGGTCAGAGGGTTTGGGATCCCTCCTTTGAGGGTACAGGGCAGGGGGGAGAGCATCCTCCATAGAGCAGGGGTAGGGAAGGTTTCATGGAGGGGAAAAGAGGAAGAGGTAGGGGACCTTCCATGGGGGGTCTCCTGTCCTCACTCCATGAATAAATGTTCCCTACCTCCTGCCCTGTCCCCTCAAAGGGAAGATGCCTGTCCCCTTGACCATTCCCCTTCATGGAGGGTCCCCTGCCCCCTGTCCTGTCCCTCCAAGGAGTGTCCCCTGTCCCCCCTCCATGGAGGGTGCCCCCACCCCATACCTGTCCCCTCAAAGTGGGGTTCCTATTACCCCTGCCCATTTTCCTCCATGGAGAGGATTATTTCCTCCTGCCTTGTCCTCCATGGAGGGTGTCCTCTCTCTACCATGTCTCTTCCAAAAAGTTTCCCTGTCTGCCTGCCTATTCCCCTCCATGGAGGGTTCCCTGTCCTTCATGTCTTGCTCCTGTCATGGACAGTCCATTTTTGCCTTCTTTGCCTCAAACAGGGGACCCCTATCCCCTGCCCATTGCCCTCCTTAGAGAGTCCCCTTTCTCCCTGCCCTGTCCGCTCCATTGAGAGACACCTTTCCCCACTCCATGGATGATACCTCCCCCACCCTGTTCCCTCCTAGGAGGTTTTCTTGTACCCTTGCCCTTATCCTTATGGGGATAGGTGACCCTCCATGGAGATACAGGATAAGAAGTAAAGTGGACACTCCATAGCAGTGAATGGGCAGGGTACAAGGAATCCCCCTTTGAGGGAACAGGAAAGAGAGAGGCACAAGCTCCATGGAGTGGGGACAGAGGACCTTTAATGGAGAAGACAGAGGAGAGGGGCATGGAGATCCTCCATGGAGGGGATTGACAGGGGAATAGGGATCCCTCTTCTTATCTGGTATGGAGGGACTCCTATCTCCTCTCCTTGTGCCCTCCATGGAGGGTCCCCGGTCCCCACTTTCTGGAGGGTGCTCTCTCCCCCCAGTCCTGTCTCCTCAGAGGGGGATGCCTATTCCCCTGCCCATTCCCCTCCATGAAGGGTTCCTTGTCCTCGATGTCTTGCTCCCACCATGGACAGTCAATTGACCCTGTTTCTTCCCCCCCTCAAAGTGAGGATCCCTAAACTCCTGCCCATTTCCCTCGATGGGTAGGACACTTTGCTCCCTGTCCAGTCCCTCCATTGAGAGTCCCCTCTCCCCATCCATGGAGGGTGCCCCCTCCCTCCTACGCTGTCCCCTCAAAGGTGGGATCCCTATCACCCTGCCTGCTTCCTCCAAGGAGGCTTCCCTCCCTGCTCTGTCCTGTCCCCTCCATGGAGGGTTCCCTGTCCCCCCTGCCCCTCCCCCTCCATGGAAGGCCCCCTCATTTCTCTGCCCTGCCTCCTCCATGGAGCGTTCCCTGTCTCCCCTGTCCCGCCTCCTCCGTGGAAGGTCCCTGCTCCCCATGCCCTGTCCCCTCTATGCAGGGTCTTCTGTTTCCCTGCCCTGTCCCGTCACTCACAGGCTCTGAGAGGTATGTGCTCTGGTCCCCAGTGTTCATCTGTCCTGCCTCCAAGCCGTGTCCACTGTTTGTACCTGAACACATCTCACCGTCTTCATCTGCCTAAATCCTGCCTGGCTCTCAGGACACATGTCAAATATCATTTCAAATGTCAAGTCACTGAGTGATCTTTAAAAAATATAAACCAGATCACCCTATTCTCATGCCTAAAAGCCTTCATGTTTGTGACAGCCTTTTCAACCCACCCTTTATTTGCCCATCCGCCCTCTCCTGCCTGCCATCTCCTACACCAGCCTGGCTCTCCCTGTCCTGGAGGCATTTGCTGTCCTTTTGGTGGTGGCTTCCTGAGTTCTCCATGTGGCAGGCTCTGTCTCAACAGCCAAGCCTGAGTTTACTATGACGAGATCTTGGGGAGCCCTTCGCTCAGTCTCTCGGGGCATCACACTGAAGAGGCCTCAACCCAGGCGTGTGGGGTATAAGCTGCAACAGGTCACAGAGCTAAGACAGGGCACAATGGTAAGACAGGCCATGGAGGTAACCTGGCAACCACTCGAGGTCAGCCAGGTGGGCCAATGTTACCAGGGGCTCTTGTGTGGTTGTTTCTTAAATCACTGAAGGAGCATTTACTCAGCACCAACACACCCCAGACCCTACAGAGTCTCCAGAGGTGCAGCTCCTTCCCGAGGTCCTGGCCCTCAGTGACCATGTGTTCTTGAAAGTGGGATGCGGGCGAGAGGGTGGGTCACAGATGCTGTGGGAGGGGCTCACTCTGACTTGCTGGCTGGAGGAAGTTGAGGCTGGAGGAAGGGACCAGGAGCCAAGATTTGCTGGAGGCCCTGGAACTGGGCGTGGCTTTGGCAGGGACACAGAAGGAAAGGGCTCTGTAAGGAGAGGGTTCTTCTGGTGCCCCAGGCGCAGGGAACAGGGGCTTTCAGACCTTCCAGGGAGGGGCTCAGCTGGATGCACCTGCCTCAGGTTTCTGACCCACAGCACCTGTGATCACACACTTTGTGGTGAGGGCCACTCCGTGTGCGGTCATTTGTTGGGGCGGCAATAGGAAACCATATCGTCCCTCCCACACCCTCGTCTTATCATCGAGCCTGCTTTCTCCATGGCTTTGGGGATCTTCTGAAACAAAGTGTGGCTCTTGTTCTCCTTCTGTCTCCCAGCCCCACTCAGCTCCCGAAAGGCAAACTGTGAAGGCCCTGCCCCCAAGGACCCAGGTCCAGGGAGGGACACAGAGGGGCACACGTGTTCAGTGAGTTTGGGAGTGAAGGGCTCTTTTCGGATTTCATATTTTTTTTGTAATAAACCTGATTCATTCACATATAAATACATATGGTTTTTAAAACCTCTTTCAGACACCCCAAATATATAAATTCACGAATGGAAAAAAAATTTTTTGTCAAAAGCTATGTCTTAATTTTTGGCTCAGAAATGCAGTAGCTGCTTTGTGAGCTGCCTCAGAGAGGGAGCAGATCCTGACAGTAGACCTGGTTCACACTAGATGTGCCTCCTGTCCCCCTTTCTGCAGTAGCCAGCCCTCAGGCCTCCGGTGGGGAGTTAACTGGCAGGGGTCCTGACACCTCATTCATGTTCACCCGCCTGGTACCCCTTCTGGTGGTGCCAGGGGCTGTGCTGGCGCTGATGATCCTAGATCCTTGAGCTCTGATTCACTTCTTACTCGGGGACCAGGAATTGTGACCATTGAATGCGGGACAGCTCCCATGCTCTCAGATCCTGGCTTCAAGCCTGCGGGGGGAGCAGGTGGTGAGGGTCAGCCCTCCTGAAGCCCCCTACTAAGTGGCCTGCTGCCTGGCTATGCCTCCTGGATGGCAGCTCCCCTCCTGGTTGCATTTGAGGTTCCCGGGGACTGGTTCAGAGAGAGACTGATTCCTGGTGTCTGGATGGCCCCCTGGGGTTAAGAAAGCAGGTGCTGTGGAAAGAGGAGAGGCAGACATGCTGTCCACAGGGAAGTGATATTTCTTCTTGGTCAGGAAACTCCAGCAAATCCAACAGCAATTTTGCAAAGGGATGAGTTCTGTCTCCCAAACAGTGTGAGCGCTGTTGAGAAACCCACGTACAACTGTTCTACAGAGCAGGTCTGTTTGATGAGTTCTGCACCACGTGACCCTGAGTGGGAAGTGTAGGATTGGCCTGGAGGATGTCAGGCACCAAGTGTCCACTTTGCTCGCTGGCAGTTCAGGTGCTGCCCAGGACTCTGTGACTCCAGGCCGAAGTGCTGGTGGCCCAGGAATCCTGGAGAGGATGTCCTGCCTGCCTGCCGGGTGTTTGTTTCTTTTGTGTGGCTGGACCTGGCTTGGTGGCGGCCAGGTACCCTCAGCTGTCCCCATGTCACTGAGGACAGCCGGGCTGAGCTCAGACAAGAGCAGGGTCCAAGGCCCCCTTCAGACTCTGTTATCAGCAAAGGGTCAACCTTTGTTTCAGATAAATCACTCCCAGTCAGTAGCCCAGGGATTGGACCTTTATTTCCTCCCCTAGATTGATAAAAATAGTTTCTGGTTTACTGTGTAAAGCTCATAACTCCAGCAAAATTAAAGGAGTCATCTCTCTAGGAAAATAATATTGTAATTTCACTCAACCTCCTCACCAGATGAATCACATTTTATGTTTCTGAGCCTCTCCCACCTGGAGCAGCTTTTCATTTCCTCTCTGCCTGTTTCTGTCCCTTCACACCATAAATCAGGTTGTGATCCTTACAAGTCCTGTGCCTGATCTGCACAACCCCTCTGACCTGCACAACCTCCCTCTCTGACCTGCACAATCTCCCTCTCTGATATACACAACCTCCCTCTCTGACCTGCACAACCTCCCTCTCTGATATATACAACCCCTCTTATGTGCACAACTTTATTGGGAAAAGACAGCAGAAGCAATGTTGGCCCATTTTACAGATAAAGTATTATAATAAACTTATATAATTTGGCTGCTCTAGGATCTTTAGATGGCAATGGAGAAACTAAGAGGGAACCTTGTTCTTCTTGTAAAAATCTTTTGACACCAGGACATTTACCTTTTCCCTCCTCCTGCCATCCCCTAGAATTGACACCATGTACAGTGGGGGCTAGGCCTGTCTTGTGCTCTGGGACAGTGCTGCCCTCCTCAGGCTCACCCTGGTCTCTGCTGTGAGGGTGGTCTGAAGGAATGCATTTGTCATTCATCCACATTTCTCAGCCCTGATGGTTCCTAATCTACACACAATAGATTCTTGATAAAGAGGGCAAGAAGAGTCGTGTTTGGGTAGGGTCAAGTCCAGAGCAGGGTTGCAAGGGCAGAGTCAAAAGAGAGAAAGTGCTGTCACCGTGGGTGAGACTGAGGTCATGGCAATGCTGGGCTCTGGGTCATGGTCTCCTTCCTGGCATCACCATGAAGGAGGGCTGGGATTAACTCTTTGTGGCCCTCTGATTCCTGGGAAGGAGAGTACATATGCCTTGGCTGGGTGCTGGGCACCTCTGGCCATTTACTCTTCATGGAGCTTTAGTTTCTTTACCTATAAAACGGGGCTAATAGCCCTGCTGACCTCAGGATCACTGTGGTGGGAGGAGGTATGAAGCCTCTGCTATCATCTCTGTTCTGTGTCAAGTCTTCAATTGCACCATAGGTCATTTGGTGGGGCTCCATCTGCTGCATGGGCTGGGCTGAAGGCTGGAGGTGGTGGAGGGTAGAATGCGCCAGAAACTCTTCCCCACTTCTCCGTTTGCCTGGGGATATGCTGACAAGTTGCTGATGGTTAGTTATTTTTAGAATCCTCCATCTTTTTCCTTCACCAGATTAGGAAAATTTCCAATCATTATTTCTTTAAATATGCTATCAAAGTTTTGCTCTCTCTTTTCTCCTTCTGGAACCCTGTGATGTGGGGTTATGTTTTTTTGTTTGTTTTTTAAAATATATTTTATTGATTTTTTACAGAGAGGAAGGGAGAGAGATAGAGAGCTAGAAATGTCAATAAGAGAGAAACATCGACCAACTGCCTCCTGCATATCCCCTACCGGGGATGTGCCGTTAACCAATGTACACGCTCTTGACCGGAATCGAACCTGGGACCTTTCAGTCTGCAGACCGATGCTCTACCACTGAGCCAAACTGGCTTTGGCTGGATGTTAAGTTTTATGTTGTCCCAAGCATCCCTATCATTTTTAACAATTTGTTTTTTATTTTGCTGCTCTTAAGTGTTTTCTGCCACCTTGTCTTCCAAATCACTGATTTGATACTCTGCTTCATCTACCTGCTGTTTATTCCTTCTCGTGTACTCTTCATTTTAGGTATTCTATTATTCATTTCTGAATGGTTAGTTTTGATGTTTTCTATGTCATTTTTCATGCTGTGATATTTCTCACTAAATTCCTTATGCATACTTGTAATTATTTAAAAAACAAAACTATATTCATTGTAAATACATTGCCCCCATCTCATTTACCTATTTTTTTCTGGACATTTTGTTATTTCACTTGGTGTGTATCTCCTTGTCTCTTCATGAAGGCTGCCTCTTTGTGTTTGTTTTTGTGTATTAAATAGGTCTGTTATATATCTAAGTCTTGGTAGTTGTTCTTTGAAAGCCAGTGGTGCATTCTCCTTAAACACCTGAGCAGGGAGCTCTGGCAATGTCCTTTGGGTGGATTATGTGATCATTCCTGTTGCAATTAGGCCTTGATTACTATTGGCCCATTTGTGCATGGAGTCAACCCTCAGGTTGCATGACTGTGAGAAAGGACTTCAGCCACAGTGTACAAACTGCAGTGTAGGTACTGGCCACATTAAGCAGAATTTTGTTTCAACAGGGTGCCTTTCAAGATGTTCCTTTTGATATGTATCTTGTGAAGCTAATTGGGTTCTGTTCTAATATAATTTGAAGCTGGTTCTAGGTCCTCTTGGAAGGATCTCTGGTGCAGGTCAATGTCAGACACTACTTGTGGTTGGCCTGGGCCACCTGTTTGGAGCTACAAAGCAATCAATTTGTGACTGCCCCTGCTAGCCCTGTGTGTGTGGCAGGGAAGACCAAGCTGTGCGGCAAAGTCAGCTTTCACCACCACCAAGCCTAAGAGACCCCAACATATGCCTCCACCTTACTCAGCCTGCTGGTCGCCTGTTAATTTCAGTTGCTGATAGAGCCTCTGGAATACCTGAGTTGCATGAGGTAGCTTCTCAATGAGTCACCACATAGACTTGAATGGTGTTTACCAGATGGGAATAGTTTCAATCTTGGTGCCATGGTTGGTCCTGAGGCAACTCAGCAAAACTCTTAGGATATACCAAGTCTAAATGCCACCGGCCAAGTGCCCTCAGACATTTATGATAGGGTGGAATTCCAGGAAATCATCAGGCCAAACAGACTAAGATTTGGCCATGTGAAGGGAAGGCTCTGCATTAGACAGGCATATGAGGGGAAAATGGCTTCTAAGAGCCACACAACTCAATCTGTCATTCTGCCTTCACTCAGCTAGAACTCAGGGTGAGTGGCTACAAACAGGACTTTGTGCATTGGGCCTTTAAGAAGGTACTTGTCCCTTTGCCCTGCCTCTACCTGGTGGACAGATTCCCTGTGGATTTTTACTGTCAGAATTTTACAGCTCTGGTCTGGGGAGCTTGCATGAGGTTGAGACCCCACACTCCTCAGGAGGAACCTTTGCAGCTGAGCTATTCCTCCATGATTTCAGCCACCTCCTGTGGGAGTGAGGCCAGCCACTTTCCAGGACTATGTCCCTCTTACCAGTCTTGATGTGGTTTTTCTATAAATCTTTGGTTATAAGACTTTTGTTCAGCTAGTCTTCAGTTGGTTATTCAGGTTGATTGTTCTATATTTTAATTGTAATTCTAGTTTCATGAATTGAGTGTACCTTCCACCTACCCCACCACCATCTTGGATCCTTAGAATGGTTATTATCAATAACACAATAGATTAAGAGGATTGACAAAGAAAAGGAAACTCTTGTGCACTGTTGATGGAAATGTAAACTGGTGCAGCCACTATGAAAACAGTATGGAGATTCCAAAAAAGTTAAGAATAGAGTTACCACATGACCCAACTATTATAGTTCTGTAATAGTTGGTTACCCAATGGGGGAAAAAAAACCCACTGTCCTGAAAATATAATTGCACCTGCATGATTATAGGTGTAATATTTCTAATAGCTATAACATAAACATAATCTGTGGCCATATTAAGGATAAGTGGATTAAGATGCTGTGGTATGTATGCTATTGAGCATATATATTATAAAATAGAATAAAATTCTGCTTTTTGCAACAACATGAATACTACAATACCATTATATTACATGAAATACATCAGACAAAGAAGACAAATGCCATATGATCACTCTTATTTGTGGAATCTAAAACAAACAAGCCGTAGGAAGTTTGGCTCAGTGGATAGAGTGTCAGACTACAGACTGAAGGGTCCCAGGTTCAATTCTGGTCAAGGGCACATGCCCAGGTTGTGGGCTTAATCCTCAGTAGAGGGCATGCAAGAGTAAGTTGATCATTAATTCTCTCTCATCACTGATGTTTGTATTTCTCTCTGCCTCTCCCTTCCTCTCTGAGTGTCCAGGTTATTATGATCTCTGAACACATAATAACCTGGCCACTCAGTGAATATCCTACATAATAAAAGGCTAATATGCAAATTGTCCCCTCAACCAGGAGTTTGATCAGCATGCAGGCTGAGCAACCTTCCATGCCCCCTCCCCATGGCCAGGCTGGCCAGACCCCACCCATGAAGAATTGGTTCAACAGGCCACTAATATATCCTATCTAATAAAAAAAAATAATATGCAGATTGGCCATCACTCCAACACATAAGATGGCTGCTACCATGTGGTCAAAGATCCTGTCCCCATGTGGACACAAGTTAGCCACCACAAGATTGCCAGGGAAGGGCAGTTGGGAAGGACCAGGCTTGCAAAGGAGGGCAGTTGTGGGTGATCAGGCAAGCAGGGAAGGGCAGTTGAGAGGGACAAGGCCTGCAGGGGAGAGCAGTTGAGAGGGACAAGGCCTGCAGGGGAGGGCAGTTTTGGGTGAGCAGGCTTGCAGAGGAAGGATGTTGGGGGCAAACAGGCTGGCAAAGGAGCAGTTAGATATCAATCAGGCTGGCATGGGAATGGTTAGGGGGTGATCAGGCAGGCAGGCAGAAGTGGTTAGGGGCAATCAGAAAGGCAGGCAGGGGAGCAGTTGGGAGCCAGCAGTCCTGGATTGTGAGAGGAATGTCCAACTGCCCTTTTAGGCCTTATCCCACCAGAATTGAGTCTAAACAGGCAGTTGGACATCCCTCAAGGGGCCCCAGACTGGAGAGGGTGTGGGCTGAGCTGAGGGGACCTCTCCCTGCTCGTGCATGAATTTCGTGCACCGGGCTTTTAGTACACACACACACACACACACACACACACACACACACACACACACACACATTTAGTGGCCAGATTATTATGTGTTCAGAGATCATAATAATCTGGCCACTACAAATATATATCAAACAAAGGTTTGTAGTTCCAGAGGCAAGGAGTTGGGGATTGGGAGAAATGGATGGGCAAACAGCTTTTTTGTTTTTGGTTTTCTGTTTAAATAAACTTTAATTTTTAAAATTATAATAAATATAAACTGAATGAAAGCAAAATCTCAACACATTTTTTTTTACACCACATTTGGAAAACTGTAACTTTCAGGTCTCTTTAGTCTGTAAGATTTCCTCACTCTGATCTCTGATGAAATGTGTTATGGCTGTTATATAAAATTTCATGCCTTTTCAAGTGTGAATCCCAGTGTTTTAAATTTATTAGTAAATTGTGAATTTAAATACATTTCAAAATCAAATATTTAACTTTTTAGATAGTTTAATTTAAATTAAGAAGCTCACCTAATTAGATAAATTTAACTGAATCCACCCCTAGTCATCTCATAAAGTTGACAGTTGGCATCAAGTCCTTTTCAGCTATTTCCCCCCTCCCCACATTGAAATGCTATTTCTTGCCTCCATTGATCATACCTCTTAATGAAGTTTCCTTTGAATTCTTTGATTCCACCTTTGGGAACTGCTTGACTGGAAGTAGTTAGTTTCAATTTAGCCTATTTCCAGGTAAGAGCCTCTTGTTACCACCATCCCTGAAGAAATGCAGGGATGATAACTCAATTCTGTAATATGATTTCAGCAATTTGCCTCTCTCTGAAGAAAACCACTTAGAATACCTATGTAAGCCGAGACCGGTTTGGCTCAATGGATAGAGCGTCGGCTTGGGGACTGAAAGGTCCCGGGTTCGATTCCGGTCAAGGGCATGTACCTTGGTTGCGGGCACATCCCTGGTAGGGGGTGTGCAAGAGGCAGCTGGTCGATGACTCTCTCTCTCATCGATGTTTCTAGCTCTCTATCTCTCTCCCTTCCTCTCTGTACAAAATCAATAAAATATATTAAAAAAAAAAAAAAAAGAATACCTATGTAACCCAAAAGGGGCTCCTGCCTCACACCACTCTCTACTGTACCTATAAAGGATATATTTATATTATAAGCCCATGGTTAGTTGTTCTTCCTTCTGAACCTCAGTAGGTCTCTGGTCTATGCCAGAGACTTCATTTTTGCCATTGGTCCTTATTTTGGTATTCATGGTTTTATGTAAATGAACTCACTTTTCAGTTGACTAAGATTAATAAAAATAAACCTTAGATTCATCACTGCATGGTAGATTTTTGTACAGATTTTGTGTTTAATAAATATCTAGACATGATGACAATTATAAAAGTTCTAAATGCTTACCTAGGGCAGTACAGAAAGCTCAAAAAATGCATAAAAGCAGCTTTATAACTCCCAAAGTTTCATTAAGAAAACAAAACCATAGTCATCATCTATATTCATAATTTTATAATCTATTGCAATGAAATGTGTTTGAATAGGTACATTCACTAGGTACTTTGTCTTAATCTTATATTTAGTTTTAAAATAATTTATATTTTTTGTGAGATTTAATAGTCACAGGTTTCCAAATGTAGTAAAAAATATAGTATGGGGTTTTAGCTTCCATTCAGTTTACACTCTTATTTTAATAATGTATTCATGATTATTGACAAAAAGGAAAGACAAACATTTCTACTTCCTTGTGACCTATCTTCATTCAGTATTTATTTTTTTTTTGCCTCAGGCCAGGACCAGAGAATTTAGTGACCTTTACTGAGGACCTGAAGAATTTTATTGATTTGTTTAAATGTATTTTCAGTCATAGATGCTTACATTGTGAGGCATTTACATAGTGATGGGGAGACATTCATGGGCTCTAATGTATTCTTCTTGCTGTCTACTTCCCTCTCTTACTCTGGGAGTAATAACAAGGAAATCATTTCTATTTTTAAAGTTTAATGCATCAGAAATCACAAACACTACATTACACATATCACAAAATGGCTTCACAAAGAAAAATCCAAAGGCTTAAATGCCTCTTCAAATGTTATTTTCCATAGTGTTTATTTAGAGAAGATAGAAAGAGGTCATTACTCATAAATAACATTCTTAAAGAATTGGAAACTTTTATTCATTGCTTTTGAAAAAATTAGTAGTTAATATCAAATTTATTATATAAATAACGTTTTTAAAAGGTGTATATTTAGCAATGAAAATAAAAATATAACATAAATTAAAATTAAAGAAAATAAGTATTTGACAAAAACACACACACACACAATTTGAATGTCCATCATACCCCTGCGCGCACACACACACACACACACACACATACACACAACCTATGTGTGGGAAGCCACTGCTTATTAATACTATAATGTGAGTAAACTAATGGACTTTGGGTGTTAGCGGGGCTGATGCTAAACACTGACTGTTCATGTTGAGATAGTGGTGGCTTAAGGAAATTCCCTAACTTGAAAATCCTTTTAGTATTTACCAAACTTTACCCTTGATATGCCTGTAGGCATTGTTAAAGGGCAAATGTGTATTCAAGTAAATAAAAGGTGGATCAGGCCAGAAGTCGTATCTTCAAGAAAGAGGCTTTACCTGGCCCCCAATGCCTTCTAAATTCCTATTTATTTTATAGCATTTTCATTTGTACATCAGCCTCTTTTTCAGATCCTGAACCTTGCCACAAAGATCCTAGCACCTATGTCTAATCTTTGTTAACAAACTAACAAAAATAGAATGGAATCAAATATTGCCCAGTTACTATATGTGGCAAAAGGAAGATTAGAGGATATAGGTGGTAGATCCATATCCACAGTATAATTAAATATAGACAAGACATTTCACATATTAGTCCCATGGTTTCTTCCCTAAAAAATGAGGAAATGCAAGTTCAGGTTGAGCTTTCTATAATTCCATGGTTAGTAAATATGTTGTAATTGATATAGCAACATCTACATCAATACTACCTTTCTACTGTCCCTTATAGTATGATTTCTTTAGTGGAATGTGTGTTAACATAATTTTCTAAAAGATAAATACAGTAAACCTTTCAAGGCAACTCATATTTATATATTTTAGAGGCATGTTGCATGAAAATTCATGCACTGGATGGAGGTTCCCTCAACCGGGCTGCCCTCTCTCACAGTCCAGGAGCCCTCAGAGGTGAGAGGCAAACTGGCAATCAGGGGAAAGTGATGTCCCATCACACCTCTGCTGCTGCCACTGCTGGCATATTCAGTCTACCTAAGGGCCCATCAAAGCATTCTTCATTTCTGTTATATTGTTGTTTTTTCTATCATTTTATTTTTCTTCTTTCTTAGAGTCCCTATCTTTCTGTTTACATTGCCCATAATTTTTTTAAAAAAATATTTTTATTGATTTCAGAGAGGAAAAGAGAGGGAGAGAGAGATAGAAACATCAATGAGAGAGAATCATTGATTGGCTTAGTCCTAAATGCCCCCCACTGAAGGATGAGCCCACCACAGGCATGTGCCCTGATCAGGAATCTAACCATGACCTCCTTGTTCATAGGTGGATGCTCAAACACTGAGCTATGCCAGCCAGACCATTCTTTCATATTGTCTACTCTTTCTCTTAGAATCCTTCTTTAGTTATAGTTATTTTAAGTTTACTGTCTTGTCTTATGATTTTAAAATCTATATCATCTTATTCTGGTTTTATACTTGCTCTGTTTCTTCAGGTTGTAATTTTTTTCTTGCATTTCAGTAGGCATTGCTATTTTCTGTTGAAAGCCATATGCATTTAATTGAGTAACAGGAACTGAGATAAATAGACCTGATGTGTGAGGTTTTGTTAATATGTCTAAAAGTTGGGCTGGGTTACATGTTTGGTGTAGGTGGGTGCCAGAGAGTTCAAATTTCTTCAGTGCCCTTGTTTTTGTCTGTCCTCTTGTCTTCTGGCTGCCCTTCTCTCTTAGATAGACTCTATATCTTGCACCTTGTTTGGCAGTAATCCATGTTACTATCCTGGAGCCATTAGTGAGTGCTAAGGTGTGGGAGAGAAGAAGCATTATATAATTTTATGCTTAAATCTTGATGTTTTAGTGATCCTGTATTTTCTTTGCTTCTGCCAGAGCCTTAGCAGATATTCTTGGCTCTTAACAGTGACAATCAGGTGGGGTTCTTAGTGATAAAACACATGAAAGTGTGAGGGCCCCGCTATGATTGTGGTCCCCAGAAGTCTCTTATTTTCAACTTAATGCATACTCAGACTCCAGTAAGTCATTAAAATGACCATTAAAGGGTTCTTACCAGTTTATGGCACCAGGGACTCCTGCTTGTGATTCTCTTTTTGCCTACCTCCAGGTTCAGGGATGCAGGTCTGCCCTGTGACCTCAGTTCTCTAATGGTTCCTAGAATATTCATTAAATTTCAGGATTTTTCCCCCCAGTTTCTTTTTGTAAGAAGAGGAATGACAAATTTCAAGCTCCTTTTTCATATTGTAGCTAATATTGGTTACCAACTGAATAATTTTTAAAGAAGTAATAGACCATTTGCTAATCTCTTTACTCTCTAATTAGAGGATAACAATTCATATTTACTTTGTGATGTATGAATAAGATCTTAAAATTTTAATAGGGTGTCTACTCACAGTTGATGCTCAAAAATAGGAGCTGTTTTTAATTTAATTAAATTTTTCTTTGACTCATCAGCTCATTTCTATTATATTGATTATTGTTGTGATCCAATAAGTCAATAATTGGTGTAATCAACTAAATAGCAGCTCTTCTGGAAATTGCTTTTAAGAAGAAAAAAACTTCTTTTCGTTGGAGGTGAATAAGTTTTATTATTATCTTACCTGGTAAGAATCCTATCTAATGAAAGAGTAATACGCAAATTGACCATCACTCCAAGACAGAAGATGGCCACCCCCATGTGGTCAAAGATGGCTGCCCCATGTGGACACAAGATGACTGCCACAAGATGGCATGCAGGCGAGGGCAGTTGTGGGCAGTTAGGGGTGATCAGGCCAGCAGATGAGGGCAGTTGAGGGAGACCAGGCCTGCAGGGGAGGGAAGTTGGGGGAGGCTAGTGGTCAGCAAACTTTTTAGTCAACAGAGCAGCAAACTGTGGGGGAACCAGGTCTGCAGAGAAGAGCACTTGTGGGGTGGGGCCTGCAGTCGAGGACAGTTGGGGGTGAGGACCAGGCCTGCAGTGGAGGACAGTTGGCAGGACCCAGGTCTGCATGGGAGGGCAGTTGGGGGGACCAGGCCTGCAGGGGAGAGCAGTTGTGGGTGATCAGGCCAGCAGGGAGAGCAGTTAAAGGTGACTGGGCCAGCAGAGGTGGGCAGTTGGGGGGACCAGGCCTGCAGGGGAGGGCAGATATGGGTAACCAGGCCAGCATGGGAGGAAATTTAGGAGTGACCAGGACATTTTATGCACTGGGCCTCTAGTAAAAAAAAAAAATAATAATAAGAGTAGCATTTATTTTTATTGCTATGGAGAAATCATTTTATATACAATACATTTTTATTTTCCACAGCAGCCCTTTGAAGTCAGTACTATTATTATAATTCATGCTTAATTGATGTAGTGGCATTAACATTGAGCATATTTGTAACTGTGACTCAGGAAGGTTAATTTATCTAAGATCATAGAACAAATAAATGGTAAAGCTGAGGTTTGAAACCATGTCTGACTTTCTCCCCAACAAAGCCCTTGGTCTTCAGTACAGGACAAGCATATCTAAAACTTTACCAGTGCATGAAACCCTTTACAGGAAAATATCTACTCGATTATTTTATTCAGATTTTTACTATTTCTGTTATAATATTATTTAGGCATACATGCACAATGAACCTGGTATAAACTCCCTTTCAAATGGCTCTTATCGAACCACAGAAGGAAATGAGAGCACAATTTAAATGCAAAGAGAATTACAAAATTGATCAAATTTGACTAAACATTTTGACTACAGGAATGAGAGAAAGACACTATAAAGCAATTGAACGCTTGAAATAGAATTTAAGTGCTTTCGTGGTGCATTTTATTTTTAAGATTCTGGTGGGCACCAAAGAAGCTTTTTCAGAACAATAGCAATTATCTGCAATGCACACCACATATCCCCCAGGATATTGCATTTGTTTAGTCAGTGAATGACTGCAAATAAAGAGGCTCACCTTAGTGGAACTTCTGTGGAAAGGAAAAGCCCAGAAACAGAATCGGGGCTGAGCAGTGTCTTCTGAAACAGTGACTTTGTGGTTTCAGTGAGAATGATGTCCATCATTTCATTGATCTGGTCTGTTTACCATTAGCCAGAACCACCTTTCAGCTCCTTGACAAGGCAGTCTCCAGTATTCAGAACAGAACTTCTCATCTCCAAAGACACAAGATTATTTTATAGAAGATGTCTGCATTGCTTTGTTTGAAATGTTATTTGGAAAATACGTTGTTTTGAGCCTTTTAATCAAAACATAAATAGAAGTAATTGAAGTCCAACTTTCCCCCCACACACACACCAAGTAAAAGAGTGAAACAACAAAATATTTCCCCCTCATTTGGTTATCTTTTAATGCTATTTTGCTCATATGTATTTAACTGATTATATTAAGAGTTTAGTAATTCAAACATCCTTGACCTTCTAAGATATCTCCCTTTTTTACAGCTTTAGTTCCTACTAGAATTCTGGCCAAGGAAGGCAGTGCATTTGGTTCTTCCAACCTTTATATGTGGATTAAGTACAAAATTAGTCCTGCTGTTAAGGGTTAGAGGCCTATTATAGTCTGTATTTACAGAGTTCTCAGCCAGCCATAGGTTCCAAATTTATTATTTTTGGCAAAATCAATATTACTTTTTATCTGCCTCAATTTTCTGGGATTTAGAGAAGTAGAAAAAATAATTATCATGCACTTATAATTTTCCAGACACTGAGCTAAGGGATTTTTATACAGGGATTGATTTAATACTTAAATAATTCTATACGGTGTTATAATCTATTAGAATTTCACTGAAGCAAATTGAATTCATAGCAAATTGAATTCCAAGCAAATAGAGAATAAGGAGAGAAAATGGATTAGTTCTCCCAGATCAGTTTGATTTTAATTAAAAAAAAAGTTCTCAAATTCTAAATGAATCCTACCAAGAATACTTGTGATCTTAATATCTTGGACATGTCTACTGGATGGAGACAAGCTATAAAATAAACAAATTTACTATATCCAAAATGTGGTTCCTCATCAAAACTTGACCACAACCAGTAAACACACAAATGCTTAATACAAAAACAATTCTTCTTCATTGCCCATCCAAGTCAAGACTGGATTTGCCACATTCCCATATTAAGCATATTAAATTGATTTACCCACAAAAAATCATTTTTGTTGTTATTGTTAATTGGGTTTTTCTCCCTAAGCCTCAGGCACAGAGTCTAGCTTCCTGTCTTGTCTTACTGGTCACAACTGATTACCAAATGACCGGGTAGGTATGCTTCCTGGTGAAGCCCAGAATGTCTTCTACATCTCTTATTGTATCATGAATAGGCATTGAATTTCTTATACTCTGTGTAATTAGAGATATTTTATAAATCTTAAATTCCTCAATTAACATTTCTTGATTTATGCTAAAGTATTTTTTTCAGTGATCATAACTTAGTTATGTATGTAATTATTCATAATGTTGGTATTTCTTAATTGGCTAGACTGATCAGCTCTTTTTACTTTTCATCTTCAAGCTCTTAAAACAAAAATTTGTGAATCCAAGGAATGAGTGACAGAGGTACCCAGGCTTTCATTATTAGGTTGACAAAACAAGCCATTTTATATGTTGGGAAATCTGATACTACACTAGGATAAAAGAGAGAATTTTTTTAGATGTTTCTCCTAACGGACTCAAAAGAGGAGGATTTTAAGTTATTTAGTTTATATATACACCAATCTTGATGGTGGGATGAAAATTTTAATTGCATAGGAGATACAATGCAATTATGACCTCATATGAGGGAAATGAAAGTGGAGTTAGTGCCTCTCAATGCCGAATTGCTTCAGATATAACAGTTGCTGATGTTTTTAGGTTGTATTTATTCTGGGCGAAGCTGTGGCAAAGACTACCACAGTGTAGCTCTGTCATTCTTTTTAAAGATCTCTTTGAAGGTTGGACTTTTAAAATGCTTCAGGAGCAAGAATGGAAAAGCACCCAATATATATGGGAAAGAGAAATGATTGCTACTGAAAAGGCCAAATAATATCTATCTGAATAGAAATCCTCTCTCTTCATTTATTTGCTTATAATGATTTTCTTGCTTGAAGTGACTTCTTTGTCTTAGTGGACTATTATCCTTCAAGACCCTGCTGAGATATAACTCCTTGCTAAAGCCTTCTCCAATAAACCTCTTCTTTCAAATCACTATACATTTATTCCATTTATTCAATTTACTCATTCATTCAATAAGCCTTGCTAGATTATCTACCAGGAATTGGGTCCATAAATGCAGATAAAACTTGATCTCTATTCTTCAGAGTTTTAAATCTATTCAGATAGTGAGAAAAATAAGTGTGATAGTTGTCAAAGCTTCCATTAGAGACATCGTTATGAAGCATAAGGAGTCCATGAAGCAAGAACTGTTAACCACTATTAGGAACTAACAAAGGAGTAATAGAGAAGGTGGCATTTGTGATTATCTTGAAGTATGTGTACACTTGGCCAGTGTAACTGAAGTGTCTGGAAGCCTGTATATATATTGTCTTTGCAACAGCAGTGTACACTAGCTCACATGTTATTGGAGCTGGCCCTTTGGCCACATTCATGACAGGCTGGACATTCTGGAGATTAAGCACTCCCTCACTAGCTGCCCTCATCATAGATAAATGTTCTATGCTCAAAAGAAAGGTCTGGGACGGAGGGTTAAGTATAGCAGTTGTTGGGTAAATACCTCACCTTCCTTACCCAGGGCTGAGATAATTCTGAGGAATGTGTGCCACACTGACTGGGAGTGTCCCCAGAAGAGTTAACTGCAGTTACCCACAGTAGTAACTGGCTTCATAATGTGTATTTATAAGCTTGCTCCCCTACCTTGTCTCACTTCCTTATTTCCCTACTACCCAAATAAACTACTTGTATGTTGTTTTGAGATGATTTTAAAAAGCAAAGTCAAGACTTTCATACAATTGTAAAATAAATACATATCAATGATTTTATTTAACTTATTATTTAATGAGAATAACGAAGAATGTCACAACTGAAAGAAAGGTAGAATTACCAGATAAAATGTAGAATGTTAGATTTGAGTTTTAGGTAAATTTTTAAGTGTAAGAATATCTAAATTTTTTAACAGGAATAACTATTTATTTGAAATTCAAATATAACTGGGCATCTTGTTTGATTTGCTAAATATAACAATCCTACTCAAAGGAGCATTCAAACTACTACATATAGATGTCAGATAAGGGATGCTGTGAAATAAATTTACAAGTAGGTGTAAAACTGGAAGAACTGGTCAATATCTACAGGACAACAATCAATTACATTCCACTGGGCATAATTTATGTGTGTAGGGAAAATAACTATTTTCATGAGTAATAGTTTTCTAGAACTTAGAGTTATGAAATAGCTCAAAGACAATAAAAAAGTAGAGATAACTGGAAGGGCTAGATAGGGTGTACTCAGTAGTCTTTTTGCTTGTTTCCTATTTTATAGACTTTTATAATTGTTTCCAACAATAAGAATTTTTGCCTGAGAGTCTGCTTCTGAAAAACATAAATTAAGGTGAGGTGATCAATCTAGAAAATGGGACAGAATCATGGTGCACTATAAGAACTATACAGGATGTCTGGAGAGTTGTGTTAAGTGGTAAGAGTGTAGTGCTAGGTTGAGAGTGAGATAATTAAAAACCTTGTGTACCATGCTGCGTAGCTTGGGCTGCATCATGTAGCAAACCTGGACCTACTGAAGAAGTAATATGGTCAGATTTGTATTATAAAGATCAACCAACCAGTAGAATGATGAATGGGTTTTAGGGCTATAAAACTGGAGGTGAGAAACAGAGGTAAAAGAGACAAGTAGGTACATAAATAGAAGAGAAAGGAAAGGAGAATTTAGAAAACAGTTAAGGAGATAGAATGGGCAGGAAGATATATTTATTAAAATGTGTGGGTTGAATTAGAAGTAACTGTATAGGGATTACTATTATAGTCTGCTTTATTAGTGACTAGAATCCCGGTGCATGAATTTCATGCACTCGGGTGTTATAGGGGGAATCCCTCATCATGGCCTGCGCCCTCTCACAGTCCAGAAACCCTAGGGGGATGTCCGACCCATGGTGAGTAGGCCTAAGCTGGCAGTTGGACATCCTTAGCTCTGCCAAGGAGGTGGGAGAGGTTCCCACTACTGCCGCTTTGCTTACCAGCCACGAACCTGGCTTCTGGCTGAGCAGCACCCCTCCTTTGGCAGCTCACTGACTACCAGGGGACAGCTCCTGCATTGAGTGTCTGCCCCCTTGTGGTCAGTGTACATCATAGCAAGCAGTTGAGCAGTGTTAGCATCATTAGCATATTACGCTTTGATTGGTTGAATGGCTAAATAAAGGATCAAACACTTAGCATATTAGGCTTTAATTATATAAGATATTAACAGAGATAGACAAGTCATTGGCCAAAAATATTGAGTTTAGCTTTGAATGCATGAACATCTAACAACAGTCAGCTAGATATATGGTTTAGGATCAGAAGAAAAGTCTGGTCTAGAAATTTGAATGTGTGAGGCTTAATACAGATTAAAACTCTGGGAGTGAGTGAAATCATTGAGGAAAAGATGGGGAAGGGAAAGACTTTGAAACTTGAGAAGCAATGTTGGCCATTGGAAGAATCATGAGGGCATGCTCTAACTAACAGGACCTAGGCAAAGAGAAGAGAGTTTTGGGAAACAAAAAAACAAGAAACTGTCAAATGCCAAGGAGAAGAATGCCAGAAAGATCAGTACACCGTTATTAAAGTGATGAGTGCTGTCCATGAACCGGTGGGACAGTGTTTCCCAAAGTATGTTTTGAGATATTCAAGTTTAGAGTTCCATCTCCAAAAAAATTTGGGAACATTTGTTATTCTCCTTTTGCTGCATTAATATAAACATCTTTTAGATAACGGAGAAATTCTGACTTATTTCTCTTCAAACCAAAAGCATGGAGAAGGGTATGGTTGAACATTATTTAGTTCAGAAATTTGCAATCTGACTTGACCATGACACACTTTCAGCCTCCTATTCTTAATCTAAGAAACAAATGCTTCTGGGAAGGATGCACTAGAATTAGTAAACAAATAATAGTGAAAAAGAAAAGTTTCAAGGAAAGGAATGTAGAAGTTTAACATCTGTATTAGCAATATTCCAGGGACTTTACCAACATTATTACACTTAAACCTCACAATGGTCCTATAAGATGGGTACTATTATTATCCTCACTTTACTGATGAAGAAACTGAAGATGTTAGAGAAGCTCACTACCTTTCCCAAGATCACACAGTGAATTGATAGCAGACTCAGCCTCTGAACCCAAGCAGCCTGACTGGAAGCACTTGGTCTTATCCACAATACAATGTAGCCACCTAAATATTTCTTAAAGTTATTTCAAAATGGTTAGAAGAATACAAAAGGATGACTGTACAGTTGCAATTAGAAGGAGGTAAAAATTGATCATCATAATCTTGTATTGCATGATCTATAGATCACAGAGGTTGGCAAACCATAGCCCATAATTCAAGTCCAAATTGTAACTTGTTTTTGCAAGTCCTGTGAGCTACAATATTTTTATACATTTTTAAGTGGTTGAAAGTAAAAGAAGAATAATGTTTGATGACACATGAACATTATATAAAATTAAATTTCAATGTCCATAAATAAAGTTTTATTGGAACATAATCAATTCCATTTGTTTACACATTATTTATAGATGCTTTCACGCTACAATAGCAGAATTGAGTTGGAACCCAGAGAATAGTCCACAAAGTCTTAATTAAAAATTTTACTATCACCATTTACAGACAGAGTTTGCTGACTCCTATAAGAAAGAGCAGGTTCTCCAGAGAAAAATGAGGGCACAGGCTTAAAGATTAGGTGCCATAGATGACATTATTATAATAAGATTATTGTGCAGAGCTTGTGGAAACTGAAGCCTTCCATTTATTAATATAAACTGCCATAAATGCTGGTGTGCAGAGCTAACACATAAGCAAGTGCAGTTCAGTTACAAAGAACAAAAACCATTCAAGACAGCAAACCTAAAGGGGTGAAACAGCACCATTGTGTCCTCAGGATATTGGAATCCTAAGATTAACTGAATTGTCCTTCTGTAAAATGCGTAGTCATAAAGCCTTTACTTCCCTCATTCTTACTTCAGAGTCTCATCTCTAATTTGCTTCTGCCTCTTTTTTTTTCTCCATAGAGCATCTCTTTGCTCATTCATTTACATACACAGATCTGCATCCAAATGGTAGTCTACACAACCTAAAATCTACATGACTTCCCAGCTTGGCTCCACATCAAAATGGGTGTCTCTCCTAAAGGCCCAGAGAGAAATCTGATTGCTCCGGCTCAGGGAGATGCATGACTCAATCCAATTAGTTGTAACCAAGAGGCTGGTTCAGATGTTCCAGGTCTCTTCTGACCTGAAGGGAAAGAGTTTGAGGCAGTCATGTGTTCCAAAAACAGTTTTGGTAGAGTTCCTACAATGTGCCAGGCCTTGATTTGCAAATGGTAAAGAACTAGGAGCCACCTTCTGACTCTGGTAGGAAACTATGAGAAGGAAATAGTCATCAATAAAGCGAGGATTGCTGGAGAAGGA
The DNA here is from genome assembly GCF_014108245.1 of Pipistrellus kuhlii. Classification (NCBI taxonomy): domain Eukaryota; kingdom Metazoa; phylum Chordata; class Mammalia; order Chiroptera; family Vespertilionidae; genus Pipistrellus; species Pipistrellus kuhlii. The sequence continues at coordinate 45,576,437 of NW_023425438.1, read as the reverse complement.
AGGTCCTCAGGGCAGATATGGGTTTCAGTTAGAACAAGAGATGAAGAAAACATTTAGAGATAAAGCAGATTTTGATGGACCAGAGATTTGAGAGGGTGCTTTGAGTGGGAGTGAGAGAGTCAAAGAGGAGATAGAGTCAGAGCATGAAATGGCTTTTGTACATATATGTCTTATTAGAGATTCCTGCTATTTTCCCACTATGATGTAAAAAACAAAGTTATGTTAGAGAAACAAAGTTCCCCCAAGCCTATCATTAGCTGGAACATGTTCCGTTATTGTGTGTATTCTGAAGGCATGTACGGACCTCTCCAAGATTTCCCCTATCACCTTTATATGTCTACACTTGATCTTAGTCAAAAGGCCAATAAGTAATCCTTTATATTTCTTCACAGTATTTAGCATTACCAGTCATGTTACATACTTATTTACTTTGTTTTACTTTGTTTTGGCTATATTTCTTATAGAAGGCAATCTTCATGAAAATAGGACTTTGCCTGTTTCCACTAGTGAATTTCCAGTACCCAGAACAGTGCCTGACACACAGTATATAGTCAATACATATTTGTGGAAGTAAGAAATGAATAAATATGTCAGTTAATGTATTTACTTAATGTTGAATTCATACTTTATGGTGTCATATAGTTAAAGCTTGACCCCTAGCGGGATGACTTATGGGGGATGACTGGAATTCGATAACCAACTAGATCCACAGTTAAGGGTAAGCGAACAACAGAAAGATAGAAAAGTAGAAAAAAATATGTTGTCAATTTTATAAATGCTGACAAAGTGGAAACTTTGGGAATCTGGTTACATGGATACAAGTTCCCATGGACTCCAGTGCCTGGATAGATTGGGAGGGAGACTTCTCTTGAAAACATTAGGTTACTGGGAAGACCACTCAGTAAAGACAGGAGCATGTGCTTGGAGGGCAAACCACATTAATTGGAACTGGAATAAAGTGAAGATTTAAAGCACAAGGGAAGAAACCAATTATTGTAACTGGGTTACAGGGTAAGCCTTCTCTGCCCCATCTCTGGCTCTTTAACCTCAAACATGTGCAGAAGTGGGCATCTCTACCTTCTCCATTTTTTTCTTACACTCCTGTTCCTTCTCTCCTCCCTAATACCAGGTCCTGGAATTCTCTATGTGCAAACCTTTCAGTGCTTCTTTATTTGGCGAGGCTTTAGGACTCCTTGATAACCTGCCTAGTCTTCTTTCTTAATTGGCATATCTTCATGTCTAGGTTACTTCTGAGTCCTCTGTTGATACAGACAAGAGATCCTTCCTTCTGAGTGATTCTCATATACTGGTGCTGAGCTGGGATTTATGAATCCTTTTAATTGACATATTGAGTCTTAATGGAATTCAGATTCCTTAATTTGGTAAAAAGCCTTTTAGTTTGCAAGGTAATGGGACATATTCAAGAGAGACTCTTTAGGTCTTGAAATTTCAGTAGAGACTTCAATGCTTAATAGCATTAGAACAGGTACCAAATACTCTCCCCTCCTCCATATCTTAAAATAAGGGCTAAAATACCTAGAAAGGAAGGCCAAGAGGTTGTAAAATCAGCTCTGCTATGTCTAAGCCAAACACCTACTTCCAGCCTACATTAGAGGTTTCCATTAGATTTGGGAGAGATGTTCCATAAAGAGAACTATTAAGGTATTGAAACTGTTTGTCTCTTCTTTCACAGGAGCAAGGGAAGGTGATGGTCCCTTATATTAAGCCAAGTGAATGAGGCATTAATAAAGCCCCTTGGAAAGTATAATAGGAATCCCTCAAATTTGGAGCACACAGGGACTGTTTTTCAATTCTGCTAGGAGATGCCTGAGATAAGTTTGGTGGGCCTGAGGAAGGAAAGAGAAGAAATGTACCTGCCTGAGACCATGCTGCTGCATTCTCACCAAGAAAAAAGCCAAGATACTTGTGTTCCAGAGGCTGGCTCTGAAACTGACCTGAAGTCTTTTTTTTTTTTTTTTAACATGTTTTTATTGATTCTAGAGAGAGGGAGAAAAACATCGATGTGTAAGAGAGAAGCATCTATTGGTTGCTTCTCATATATGTGCTCTGTCCATGAATCTAACTGGTGACCTTTGGTGTCTGTTGTGGAGGTGTGGAGGTGGGACACTCATTCTACTGAACCACACCTGCTAGGATGGCCTGAAGTTTTGTTTTGTTTTGTTTTGTTTTTAAATTGCTAATTCTTACCTGATATTTTTTCCATTGCTTTTCAGAGAGGGTGGAAAGGAGGTAGGGAGGGGGAGAGAGAGAAATATTGATGTGAGAGAGACACATCAATTGGTTGCCTCCCACACGTGTGCCCTGACCAGGGTTGGGATAGAACCTGCAATCCAGGTATGTTCCCTTGACAGGAATCCAACCCAATGATCTGAACAACACTGGTTGAAGCTAAAGTTTTCTTAAAAGGGATCTTACCAAAGTGACTGCTAGAGAGGCAGAGGGGAACTTGTGGGAAGCATATGGAATTGAGAAGGGGGTCATAAAAGCCCTCTCAGTATTATAAGTGCTAAGGTATGCTAAGGTAATCAATATATTACTTTTTAAAAAAAATCTCATACGATTCTCCCATGGTTTTCTCACAGTTTTCTCTGCTGAAGAAAGAAACCTGTGAGAAAACCATGGGAGAACCGTATGAGATTTTTTTTTTTTAAGTAATATATTGATTACAGTTGTATCAGGACCATAAGATTATTCCATCTTTCTTATTCCCTCTGCCTTCAGGTTGTGAAGCAGACTCCTGCAAGTGGATAAAAAGGTAGAATAAGAAATACTGAGAAAGCTCACCCAGTGCCCTCCCTCATTGCAGGCTCTCAGGCCTCTAAATGGCTTCAGCTGAAGGAGTGATTTATCTGAAATCAGATAACACTTGAGAATTTTATCATTTTTACTGGAGGAGAATCTTTCATGCTTCATGGAGGGCCATGAAAACATTTTATCATATAATATATATATATATACCTCAGCACACTCAGACTAAGAGATAAGAATAATATCCACAGAAGCATTATACATAAAAGCAAAACAATGTAAATAACACAAATTCTCATTGATAGAAAAATTTAAAAAAATTGATTGTGGTGTCTCATTGAATGGAATGCTATATAGCAGTGAACATGTATAAAATACAAGTATATTCAATAATAATGGTATTTGTGGTTATATAATATTGAAGGGGGAAAAAGAAAGTCACTGTCTTTTCTTATAATAAGGTAAAAGAAAGTAAAATTAAACAATATATTTCAATATTTGCAAATACAGTGGGTGGTAAACTCTAAAAACAAGCAAAAAATTAAGAAGCATACAACACAGGATTGTGTTAACTTTTGGAGTGGGAAGCAATGTGGAGGTGGATTAAGTGTAGAAGTAAGTTACTAATAATGTGATAGTTCTGTGGTTGAGTAGATTGTAGAGGTCTACTATAATATTAATATGAATGACTGCTTTCAATGTATCACAATAAAAATGTATTCATAAAGACATAACAGGTCATAAAATAAGAATTATAGCTCATCTACTTCTGTGGTTGACTTTAAAAAAGAAAGGAATTAAGAAAGGAAAGAAGAGGAGAGAGAGAGAAAAAAGAAATGAAGAAAGGAAAGAAGGGAGAGAGAGAAAAAGATATATATATATATATATATATATATATATATATATATATATATATAAAGCTCAGAGTCTTAGTTGATATTCCTAGTTATGACTAGAGAAAAATGAGTCCATGAAGCAATTTAGCGAATGGATAGAAAATAAATGTTCCCTTTTGCACGTACTTAAGACATCCAGCATTTTTAAAGAGCTGTCCGTGTCCTAACCCACATATGTCTAAGGGAAAAAGGTTTGACTGGCAGTTTAAAACATGGTAATGTCTTGTCAAAGTTGAAGGGCAAGATAAAGATGAAAACTAAATGTCAGTTTAGTTTTTCCTAAAAAGCTCCACTCTTGCGGTATTTGTATAAACCGAGTGGAAATGACCTGAAGGTCTAAAGGGAAGGTTTTGCTCACCAACTTAATTATGAACCTTGATGTTAATGCTGATGTTCATAGCTTTTTCTTATTCAAGCAAAGGTAATTCAGTGAAGGAGTAAAGACTAGAGAGTGACCTGTCAGAGACAAGGCTCCTTGTGGTTACAAATGATCTGATTAGATAGAACTAGAGGCTTCATAGAACAGAAGGGAGAAAGAATTGAGAGTACCTCAACAAAGACTCTCAATCTTACAAAATTATTTTACATATAAAAAATTCTATAATACAATGGGGGTAGAAACATTAGAATTTATTATTAAACAACATCACTTTCTCCAATATCTTTTATGGGCTGAGAGGAAGAAGAAAGGCTAAGATATGCCTGGCATTGGTGGGATATCAGAAAGTGCATCAGTAATGTCCATAAAGACCTCAACCAAGAGAGGTTTTAGAATTGGAATCCCCATGGCCTGGGATGTCTAAGTCTTCTCTCACCAACCAACAGCCTGGGTACAGGACATCTTATTAGCATATGCTATCTGAATTGGACAATGGCGTGTGTGGTGGGAAACAGATCTCACAGGGATCGGATAAGGGAGCAGTGGATTCTCAAATCCACTCTATAAATTGAGGTAATAAATAAAGGCTTTCTTCTTTTCTTTTTTTTTTTTAAATGACTAGTCTATTAATAAAAGGATAATATGCTAATTAGACCACATAGACAGGACGTCTTCCAGACATCATTCTGGATGTCCTTCCTGACAAAGCCGGGGGCATGGCCAGCCTGCAAATCACCCAGGGCCCTTTTCCCAGGCAGGCCTTGTCCCCAGCGGGGACTCCCATCCCGATCTGGGGCCCCCTTCAAGGTAGACCAGCCAGTTCCCACCCATGCATTAGGCCTTTATCCTATATAATAAAAGAATAATATGCAAATTGACCCCAATAGCGGAATGACCAGAACAACTGCTGGACCAGTCACTATGAGTGCGCTGACCACCTCTTGGGGTGAGGCCAGTGAGTGGGTGGGAACAGCTGACTTCTTGATCCCTTCCTCAGGCTGTCAGGCACCGAACACCCGATGGCAAACAGGGAACCAGGGGTAGGTGGGTGGCGGCGGGGTATGGGGCCAGCAGGGGAGGATGGCCCTGATCACAGACTATGCCTAGGGACTATACCAGAGCATTAATTTTGTGCACAGGGCCTCTAGTTAATAATATCCATGATAGTGATTTGCTCAAGGTTGAGTGGCTGACTGTGGCTGACTTTTGGCTTACCCATATTTTCCGGCGTATATGATGACCCCCCTAATTTTACAGTTAAAACATAGGTTTAGGCCTATAATCGCTGTATAAGACTACCCCCCACTTCAAAGAAAAGACTTACTTTGCCGTCAAGATCTGCAGGTAATTTTTGTGCAATTTTGGTCTTTTGCCCCCGATTTTCGGTTGACTTTTTTTCGGTTCAAAAGTCGTCTTATACGCCGGAAAATACGGTACTTGTGAGATTATGGGGAAAGGTGGATGGAGACATCCAGGTAAATCTTGCCTCTGACTGAGGCTGGGGTAGGAATGTCAGAATCTCCACCACTCCCCAGCCACCTGCCAGGTTGTTTTTGGTGTGCTCAGTATGAATACCTCTACAAGAGAATCAGAAAATGTCACAAATAAGCAGTTTTACATGTGTTTTCCTCTGGGGAATGATATTGGAGAATAAGGAAGGCACTTCACTTTTACTATGTGCACTCCTGTCTTGTTTGCTTTTTTTTTTTTTTGCCAAAGGCATGCATGTGTTAAAAAGTGAACCGGTATCCAAAGACGATGAAAAATCTTTGTATTTTGACTGCGATGTCCTTTGCAGGATCAGAGGTTGGTTTTGTTGTTTGTTTCTTTGTTTACTTTTCTCTACTGGCCATGAGAGGTAAGTGTTTCACCAATTGCTCTTAAAGGAAACAGAAAAATTGACTCTAAAATCTGAATGTCAAATATTTACTAAACACCATGTAATCTGTAATGTTTTAACTGCTTTGGAAAGCAGTTTAGATTTATAAATACATTTCCATAGTACTCATTTAAAAAAAATAAAGCAGTTAAACCAATTAATTGGGTTTGTGAAATAATGGCAAATATATTGTTTTGGTTGAGATTTCTCAGTCTTGGGTGTTTACTTCAATTCAACTGTTTCTTATTCAATTTCTACTAAGTGCAAAATACAGTCCTAAATATTCTAAGATGAATCAAATATAAATGCTGTCATTGTGGCACTTTACTTCTAATTGATGGAAGAATACAAGGTTAAATAAGTGCTAGTTAGAGGTGAACATCTAAGAACTGTGGGAGGAATGAGTTGTAGCCCTAAGAAATGTGCAGCTGAAGATAAAGTTGTTGTTTTTTTCCCCTGGAATGGTTATTATTCCCTTAATGATAATGTACTTTATCTCTTATAATGAAAACAAAATGCTTAAAGCTGAAGTTTATAGGGAATAAAAATAGCACTGGCTGGTTATCCAAGTATCTGGATTTCAATTCTAGCTCTCTATACATCAATTAGATTTGATAGATGCTTGACAATCATCAATCAAGGTTCCTCACTAGTCCTATCTCTTGAGTACAAGTTTAAGGACAGTTACTGAACCATTTAGCTGTGCTGGAGTTAGACATGTGATGCTGGGAAAGGTCAATGTTCTGAGCCTATGGATTGAGTGTTCCTCTTTGGAACTTTTTGGAGTTTATCTATATGGTGACTTCTCTTTCTTCCCTGCACGTGACCATTAAAAACCTTCAGGGTCTGTTAGCTTAGAAGGAAGTGCTTAGAGAGCCAATGGGAATCATAGCCCTTCCAAGGAAGGGAGGCATGAAGAGTAGCTCAGTCCTACAGGTTTAGGTCTTTAGATGAGACCTTCTCTTTCCTCCATTCTTTACTCTGGAATTGTTTACAGCATTGAGACCCTAAGTTTAGATCAGAGGGTTGAGAATTGGGTGTGGTCTAGGGGGAAAAATGTGTCTGAACAGAGTCAAAGAGCTGGCTCATGATTTTATCTTTAGGCTCATTCGTTTTGGGCTAAAGTCTTGATAGCTCTATGGGGCCTTGTCTAATTAACCAAGAAATTCTAATATTGTCTGAGGAAATATCTCCTTTAAATAAATGAAATAATTTTGCCTTCATGATTGACTTTATTTTCTTTGAGTATTTGGGTCAGGAAAGAGGATAATTGAAGATTTATGTCTTCAGGATGATAAGACTGGCCATGTTTTGTTTTCCCAAATAAATAAAATTTGTTTAGTTAGTTCTCATTTTTTGTTGTGCCCTTTTTTTTCCCTTTTATGTTTTTATAAATGTATTCACTCTGTAATTTGTCACAAGCAGAGGTGAAAAAGCACTGGTTATAGGAAAACACATGTATCTTTTTTTTAATATCAACTCAAAATCTAGGGATAGCTGCTGGCAACTTAGGAGATTCATGTATATTTTATGTAGCATTTGTAAGATAGTTCATTAGTTAATGGATTAATTAATTAAAGGATATTTGTTGTATCCTCCATATAATGCTATCTTCTACATTACACTTTCACCTGGTATTTCTATCTTGAGGCCCTTGACCACTAGAGGGCTCAACGATGATTTTCAAAACATGAATCTCCTGAATTTATATATAACTTTGTGTATATGCTTATCTAAATATATGAATTTATAGCTTTGATATAATTTCCACACAGCTCTGCAACTTCAAAAATAGAAGAACTAATTTAAAAATCTAAATTCTCCAAAACCACAGGTATTATATGTATTTTCTTCATGGCTAGTAGCATGAAAATCAGTGTACAGCATAAAATTCATTGGTGTGTATTAATTCAACACAATAGGGCTTCAATTTATTGAATGTCTATTTTGATTTAGGCAAAATATTTATATGCTAGGCAAGTAAAGTTAAAGGTAAGAGAGTGGAAAAGGAGGGGTTTCAGGGCCACCCAAGGAGCTCATTCCCATCAGCCACCTAAGGAATCAAAATTTAAAGGAGAGGAGTAGACACAGGGATGAGCTGCAAGCAAAGTTTTCCAGGTCAGTCTGTAGGATCTCATCCCTATGAAGGTTCAAAACCATGAGCCTTGTGGGGAAGATAAATAGATATACTTCAAGGCAAGATGAATTTCCAAAAAGAGATCTCATTAATGTGAACTAAGAAAAATGAAAGCAATGTGAATTTCAAATATCTGTGACTTTGAGACAGACCTTGAAGTGTGAGAAAATTCCATTAAGAACAAAATGATAAGACTTGGAAATGATAAGTATGGAAGTGCTGATGATGCAGACAGGAAAGGAAACAAAGTTTTCTGATTTTCTCCTGTGACAAAGAGAGTATGCAGATAGGTGAAGATGTAGTATAGGGATCAGATACAAATAAATTAATGCAGAGTTGCAAAACAGGACTGTGTAAGTCAATTGATCAGAGCTGGCTGACAATACTTTCACAACTGGTGTAGCTCTACCATAAATTCACCCTTCTTTTGTTCATATTCAAGCCTGTTATAAACAGTCTCTGTAGTTTGACTTAACTCAAACAAGTAGATGGAATTTCCAAGAGCCTATTTAGTATAATATAATCAATATACATGTTTTTAAAAGCACACACATTTATCAAAGCTTCCCAATATATATATTTTTAAACACATGACTCATTATGAGAAAACTACTTAGAATTTTTGGAATATCCTGACAGGGCCAGTATTTGTCACTTAGGTGACAATTCAGCTTGAATGATTTCCTGGATCTTGATCCCATTAGCTGATATTTAGCTACCTGGCACATTCTTTGGGGATTTTGCTCAAGAAACTAGTGATGAATACTATGGTTGTGTCCTGTGGCTGCGGTAACACATTATCACAAAGTTGATAGCTTAAAGCAACAGAAATTGATTCTCTCATAGTTCTGGAGGCCCCCAAGTCCAAAATCAAAGTGTCAATAAGGACACTTCCTTCTGGACCCTCTAGTGAGAATCTGTTCCTTGCCTCTTCCAGCCTCTGGTGGTCTCTCTTCTTCATGCCTTCCCTTCTGTGTCTCCTTGGTGTGTTTCAAAATGATTTTCTCCTCTCATAAGGATACTTAAGATAAGTTTTCCATTTCATTAATTTCTGCTTTAGTTTTTATAATTTATTTTCTTCTGAGTACTTTGGATATACTATGCTCTTCTATTATTTATTTATTTTTACTTATTTTATTTTTATTTTTTAAATTTATCTTATTTTTATTTGTTTATTTCCTATAGTGGAAGCTTAGATTATCTATTTTGGGTATTTCTTTTATTCTAATATGCTGTTAATTTCTCTTGAAGTACTGCTTTCACTGCATCTCATAAATTTTATTTTCATTTAGTTTGAAATATTTAAACATTTCTTAAGATTTCTTCTTGAACTGCTGTGTTGTTTAATCTCCAAATATTTTAGAAATTTTCAAGTTATTGTTCTGTTATTATTCTGGATTTAATTTGATTGAGGTCTTATAATTTAAACTCTTTTAAATTTGGTAAGGTGTTTTATGGGCCCAGCATGTTGTTTGTCTTGGTGAATGATCCATGGGATCTTGAGGAAAAAGTGTTGGATAAAGTATTCTACGGATGTCTTTTCATTCCAATTCCAGGTGTAACTTGTTTTACTGTGTTTTGTTTCTTTACACTTCGCAGATACTGCCTTTTTTACAAATTGAACATTCGTCACAACCCTGCTCAGATCAAGTCTATTGGTATCATTTTCCCAACAGGTTCAGATGTTGGCTAGCATTTTTTAGCAGTATTTTAAAATTAAGGTACCCACATTTTAAAAACACAATGCTATTGAACACTTAATAGATTACATTAGAGGGTAACTATAACTTTTATATGCACTGGAAGCAAAAAAAATCATGTCACTCTCTTTATTGTGGTGGGCTAGAACCAAACCTGTAATATCTCTGCGTTATGTCTTGTAATCCTGGTCAGTTCAATTTTATCTTTACTGGTTTTCTGTCTGCTAGATCTGTAGACAACAATAATAGAGGATTCATCTATTTCTTCTTGCAGTTCTGTCAATTTTTTTTAAAGTATATATTTTATTGATTGTTTACAGAGAAGAAGGGAGAGGAATAGAGAACCAGAAACATTGATGAGAGAGAAACATTGACCAGCTGCTGCCTCTTGCACTCTCTCTACTGGGGATGTGCCCGCAACCAAGGTACATGTCCTTGACTGTAATCAAACCTGGGACCTTTCAGTCTTCAGGCCAAGGCTTATCCACTGAGCCAAACTGGTTTCGGCCAGTTCTGTCAATTTTTGCTGCCTGTATTTTGATGCTGTGTTGTTAGATACATGCACATTAAGGATTAAATCTTCTTGGTGAACTGACCTCTTTATTATCATGGATTGCCCTCTTTATCCATGAAAATATTCCAATCACTGAAATCTTTGTATTAAATTAACCTAGCTATTCCAGCTTCTTTTGGTGAATGCTGATGTGGTTTATTTATTTATTTTTTAATTTTTTAATTTTTTTTAATAAATGTATTTTATTGATTTTTTACAGAGAGGAAGAGAGAGAGATAGTCAGAAACATCGATGAGAGAGAGAGACCAATCAGCTGCCTCCTGCATCCCCCTCCCCCCCCTGGGGATGTGCCCGCAACCAAGGTACATGCCCTTGACCGGAATTGAACCCAGGACCCTTCAGTCCGCAGGCCAACGCTCTATCCACTGAGCCAAACTGGTCTCGGCGATGTGGTTTATTTTTACCCATTCCTTTATACTTAATGTCTCTGTGTTTTCAGACTTAAAGTGGATTTTGTATAAATAGCATATATATGGGTTTTGTTTTTGTTTTTTATTCACTCCAACTAGTCACATTTAAAATGGTTATTGGTATAATTGTATTAACATCTAATATGTTTGTAATAGATTTCTATTCACTATCCTTGTTTGTTGTTTCTCTTTATGTCATTCACTCTTTTTTTATTTTTGGTTTTAAGTGAGAATTTTATATAATTCCCTATTCTTTCTTATCTCAGCATATCAATTACACTTCTTTTAAAATGATTTTTGCGATGGCCCTAAAGTTTGCAATATACATTGGCAACTACTCACATGTAATACTACACCACTGCATGAGTAGTGCATGTATCTTCTAACAGAAAATTCCCAGTTCCTCCCTCCTGGTCTTTACTGCATCGCTATAACCATTTCATTTACTCACGATTATTTTCAACAAACTGATGTCTCTTAGATCAATTAAAAATAAGAAAAAAAAGATTTTTCCTTCACCTCCACTTACTTGTTTTCCAGTGCTTTCTCTTTCCTTAGGTAGATGGGCATTTTTGAGCTATATAATTTCCCTTCTCTTTGAAGACCTTTTAAAAAACATTTCTGCAAGGCAGTCCTACTGGCAAAAATGCTCTCTCTTTTTCATTTGTCTTAGAAACTCTTATTTTTCCTTACTGTTAAAGGACCATTTCAATGGACACATAATTATATATATACTTTTTTCTTTCTTTTAATACATTAAGGACTTCACATTACCTCTTCTTGCTGGGATGGTTTCAGACGGGAAGTCCCCTGTCATTCTGATCGATGTTTCTCTATAGGTGTAGTTGTTACTTTCTCACTTTCTCTGTCAGAAACATGAATGGGTTTTTCTCTGATCTTTAGAGTGAGAACTCCGTGGAGCTCTTGGTGGGTAAACTTATGGTTGGGTCCCCAGGAGATTTTATCTCTCAAGCTAGATGGTGCTTCATCTTCAGCAATTATTTAATCACCGTTTAAGTGTTCCTAACAGGCTCCAGCAGTAGCTCCTGCTTCTGGTAAGCTGTGATTATCTGTATGCGTCTGTCTCTTCGCTTTTCAGGCCAGTGGTTTGCTCTGTCACTTCAGTTCTCTGATGGATTTAAAAGGAGCTGTGGATTTTCAGTTTGTTCAGCTTTTTCTTCTTCTTCTTGTAAAAACAGAAATGATGATCCCAAACTTTTGCAGGTTATACTGAAAACTAAAAAGTACTTTTTAGATATTATAGAGTGGATATATTTAATAATCATTAGATTCTCTTCCAGGTCTGATTATTTTTTCTAATTCTAACAAATTTTGCCCCATAACTTCAAGCAGTTGCATAAATATTTCTTTAACGTTGTACTTTTGACACTACAAATGGGGTGGGGGGATATCTATTAGGTAGATATTAAACCATGAGCATGATGTCTTGGCCTCAGCTTGCCACTTCTGCTACGGTCTAGAAAAAGTGCTTCAAATATCTGGATCTCAGTGTTTTCACCTGTGTAATAGGTAATCAACTTAAACTGCAATTAACATGGACATTCTGCTATAGTAGAGAATGAATCTTTTTTTTTTTTTTTAGATATAGTATTTTTTTATTGATTTTGGAGAGCAAGGGAGAGAGAGATAGACAGAAACATCACTGATGAGAGAAAATAATTAATCAGCTGCCTTCTGCATGCCTCCCATCAGGGACCAAGGCTGCAACTGGGCATGTGCCCAGACCATGAATAGAACTGTGACCTCTTGGTTCATATATCAACATTCAGTCCCTGAGCCATACTAGCTGGGTTAGGAGATGGTTTTTTAAAATATTCATAGCAAAACTATGCCTAATTTCTTGCACACAACCTTAGTTCTTATATATGAAATACTTTGTTGGCATTAAACAAATAGCTTATTGCCAGCAGTGAATCAATAGATTCTGTTAGAACATGAAAAGTTCAGTCAGTTAGCTGGCTATTTGGGCTATCATGCTCCAACAATGTAGATTTTTTTCTCTCTAATTTACAAATTTGCATATATTTTTATATAGATTGACCAAGTAGATTTTTGTTTGTTACTATATAGGCACAGAATAATACTACTACTTGCCTATATGAGATAGACGTATCTTTTATACTTTCACCTCCTAATCAATCAGATATCATTTACTCAATACATATGATATGTCAGATAATATTTTAAAGTTTGGAAATAAAGATATACAAAACAATATGAAAGTCCTGAAAGAGTTCACAATTTTGTATGAAACAGAAACAGACAAGTAAAGTTAGGTTTTTGTGAGTTCTACCAGAGCTAGAGAAGTGAATTTGAAAGTCAACCTACAGGTGGTAAAAGAAAACAGAAATGTGGATGAGTTCTGCCAAAGAATGGAGCTTGAGAATTCCCATCATTTAAAAAGGCCCAGTGACAGGAAATACTCCTGAAAAGAAATACTGAGAGAAGCAATTAGAGAATTAAAATTTTGTCTTTGTTAAAACCCAAGACAAGGTCTGAGTGCAGGGAATTTACCTGGAATGATCCTAGGAAGTAGCAGTAGGTGAGTGAAGAGGTGAGTCAGGGAGGAGAAGAGGTAAAGGTTGCTTCACGGACTAATGCACTGTGGTGAGCAACTGAAGCTCAACTTCACTGTGCAGCTTGGAGCCCCGTACACACATGTGCTATAACATTGTCTTGTCTCCGGGTACAGGCACTGAAGTATCTGTATAGCAACTGCTGTTAGCCATTGGTGAGGGGTGGTTCCGGGGGCTGTTAATTTCCTGACACTAGTGGCCTGTCACATGTGCATCGATGGGTTTCAGTGGTCAGACAACCTTCTGGCAGGAGTATCTGGTAGGTGGTAGTAAGTCTGGGCTATCCTGCATGGGAAAGCTAAGTGCTAAAGAGCTATGGATGAAACATGGACAGCACCTGTGACAGTTTAGTGCTGCGGGGAATCACCAGAAGAGAGAATTTCTAGTAGGCAGGAGTAGTGAACAATGTCCAAAAAGAAAGACAAATCAAATAAGTAAAAGAAAAACTGAGAATGAGTCATAAGCCAAGTGGAAGGTGATAAATGGGGAGGGGGGAGTAAGAAGCAAGAAGAGATGGAATGAGGGTGTATGTGTGTGGGAATATTTATAACGGAAATAAAACATGCACACAGAGGCAAATTAAATAAAATTATCATTAACAAAAATACGCTTTTATGTTTAATTCCTGTACGGGCATATTCAGGAGACTCTCCTGGAACTGCTAAGTCTGGTGTAAGCGACACTTCTTTTCTTTCTAAAACACCCTTTGCTTGTTTTTTTATGATGGAATTTATCTCACAGACTCCAAATTATTCACTTACTGCCTATGCCGGGATGGCCTCAGGCAGACACAAGTGAGGGCTCCATTTGGTTCATTTGCACTAGAAAGCTCTGAATTACTTTGCACCGGCAATCTTCGGACACATAAATAGAAACTAAACCAGCGTCCTGGAGGACATAAACTTGCCCTCACAGTGTCCATCCCAAACAGGTTAGTCCCATCCTGGACGCTTCCTCCTGACACAGCGATGAGCTGTTGCATTGCAGCCCACCATCCGAATACAAAATGACCGCTTCTCAGCAATCCCATTTCTCCCAAACAGGCTCTAGATGGAGATATTCATCTACTGTTCTTTTGTTTTCTCAACAGCTGAGATGAACAAAAGACTCAACAACAGGAAAAGTAAATTAAAATTATTCCTCATGTGTAAGTCCCTCAAAGACTCACAGAAGTGATTGAGAGTGTTACATAAGGCACAGAAGATATGGGAAATATTTTTGAATTGCTAATCTGGATAGTTTATTAAAGTGGGAGACGGTCGGATGTTACTTCTTCCCATATATATGTACGTTTTCTAAATAAGGTGCAAACCAGCCGCCGTTTTATGTGGGATAAGTTTCATCAGAAATACAAAGGAGTCCAAACATTTCCATTTCTTTTTGAAAAATCTGCGTTTCGTAAATAACAATGGGGAGTAGCAAAGTCAACCTGCCACAGAGAAAAAAGAAAGCAACATTAGCAAATGTCCTTGCCTAGATAGTAACATGTAGAAGGCTTAGAAATTATTATTATTATTGTTATTAATCGCATGCGTTACTTTCCCAGTAAAAGTGCTATTCTGCACCCTGAGTGCCTAGCTTTAGGAAAGGAAAATTAATTCGGATCCCAGGGAGAGACATGGTCTGATGGAAGACTTAACCACCTCCTGACCCTGGGCTAGCATTAAGGTCTCTCAGCTTATTCTCTCCGCTGTCCCAAGAGAAAGTTCTAGGACTCCTTATTCTACACACTGGGATAGTGACGGAGGGCAGGGAGGGTAGACGCTGGGCTGAGTCTGGCCAGGTGGGCGAGGACGGCCTCTGCCTGGCGCCGCAAGATGCGCTGCAGGTGCCCCCGGAGGCTCTGGCTGCTGCTCCTGCTGGCCGCCTGCGCCAGGCTCCTCGGGGGCTGGTACTGGGGAGCCTGGCCCGAGGCCGCAGGGTGGAGTTCCTGGCTGGAGAGGCCTCCGGAGGCCTGCCCGCGCCCCCTGGCCGCCGCCCTGCAGGGGAGCCCGCGCTTCCAGCGGCTCTTCAACCTGTCCACCTCCGTGCTGCTGTGGGGCGGCCTCCTCACCCCGCAGCTCTGGGACCAGCTGACCCAGCTCCGGGGACCCTACAGCTGGCGCGGCCTCTCCAGGGAGGCCCTGGCTTCCACGCTGCGCCTCCTGAACGAACGGCTCGGAGAGCGCACAGCTGTTCCCAGGAGCCGCATCCGCATCCCGGGAGCCACGGTGCCGGTGCCGTTGCTGCGCCGTGGTGGCCAACGGTGGCATTCTGCGGGGCTCCCGCCAGGGCCGGCGCATCGACGCCCACGACTATGTCTTCAGACTCAACGGTGCGGTGATCTCAGGCTTCGAGAGGGACGTGGGCACCAAGACCTCCTTCTACGGCTTCACGGTGAACACCATGAAGAACTCCCTCCACAACTACGGGCGCCAGGGCTTCCGCTCCGTGCCGCGGGGACCGGGCTTGCGTTACATTTCATCCCCACGGGCATCCGCGACTACCTGATGCTGCGATCCGCCCTTCTGGGTGAGCCTGTCCCCGAGGGTCCAGACAAAGGCGACAGGCCTGAGGCCTATTTTGGACCGAGCGCCCCTGCAGGTACATTGAAGTTACTTCATCCCAACTTCATGCACTACCTGAAGGACAGGTTTTTTAATTCCAGCCTTATTCGCCTAGATGTCAAAGGCATCTACATGCCTAGTACTGGGGCCCTCATGCTGCTGACAGCTTTGCACACCTGTGATCAGGTTAGTGCCTACGGATTTATCACGAAAAACTTCCGGGACTTTTCTAACTACTATTTTGACCAAAAAAAGATGCCACTGAAATTTTTTGAACCATGATCTGTGTCTTGAGGCAACGCTATGGGAGGACCTGCACAAGGCTGGCATCATTCAACTGTACCAGCGCTGACCCCAGCGTCTCTCTGCGCCCTTTTGTCTCCTTGTCAAGCCTTGGCTCTCATCCTCTCAGTAGCTGAAACCTTTTTCTTTGTTAACCTGTGAGAGGGGCTCCATCTCCCCTTCTCTTCTTTCCAAAGGGGGATGTGGAAGGTGGGAAGGTGGGTTCAAGACTCTCACCAAAGGTGGGACACCGGATCTTGCCTCTTGCTCTTCCAAGAGAACTCCCCTCTGGATCTTGCATTCCAACCTTAGCCGAGGATAAATAGACACCTTTGCTGGATATGTTTTAAAATGAAAAATAACACTCTCAAAAAAAAACAAAACCTTAGCTTGTGGAGGCATGCATACCTCAGTGTTTGGCATCATTTAAAAAAAAATGATTATTGTTGAAAGTATTACACATGTTCCTTTTTTTCTCCATTGACCCACCCCAGGCCTCCAGCACCCTCTTGTCTGTGTCCATGGATTATGCATATATGCAAACAAGGTCTTTTGTTGATTACGTCCCATCCACCCACTCTTCCCCACCTTCCCTCAGAGAATTCCGCACTCTATCCCATGCTTCCATATCTCAGTGTTTAGCATCTTGAAGCCAGCATTTGGTTTTGTGATAAATTTGGATTGTTAATTCAGCCATTGCAGACCTATCACTGAACCAAGATTAAGCATCAGTAAAGGCAAAGTTACAGTGCCTACCCCAAATCGTCCCACTGGCTATGTCAGGATTTCACAGAACACTCCGAGTCTTTAGCCACTCAAGGATAAGAGTTAGGAATCTCTCTGTAAGATGTTAATTCTCTGAGGACATGATCAATTTGCTTCTGCCCTATGGGGAGTGGAGACTTTTTGTCTGATAAAATGGGAGCACAAAAAGAAGCAGAAAAGATAATCCAATTTGAGTTTAAATAATTGTATAAAAGACCAAAGAAAATCATTTGTGGGTTTTCTTTGCTTTTCTCCCCACCCCCCCTTTTTTTGCATTGGGCATGTAGAGAAAGCATATAAAATTCAGGGTGCAGGGTGAAGGGTGAAGATCACTTAGAATTCAAGAATCTGGTGAGATAGACAGAGGGTTGCGAGAGGCGAGGGGTGGTGGGGGCCTGGGTGAAACAGTGAAGGGGTTAAGAAGCACAAATTGGTGGTTACAGAATAGTCACAGGGATGTAAAGTACAGCATAGAGAATATAATCAATAATATTATAATGACTCTGTATGGGGTCAATATTAGGAGGACAACTCTGTAAAGTACTATGCTGTACATCTGAAAATAATACAGCATAATATTGAATGTAAACTATAACTGAAAAGACAAACAAACAAAAGAATCAGGAGAAGTTTCTAGGTGTTTGATAGGAGTTTCAATAATACTGAAGACTGCCTACCACTGGAGTAAATATAATTATATATTTATTGCCATCTTGTGACAAAAACCAATGGATTAGGAACCCTCAGTCAAGCCATGATTCCAATCAATTTGAACTGAAGTAGTCAATAATAAGTATAATGGTTTTAGATGGATTACAGCTGTACTTTCTGGGCTTTTATTGAAACTTGGTTGCTTCCCAGACTGGTTTAAGGAAGTCTCATCCAACATATTATCACTGTACAGCTTGTTTAACCAAGCCTTTGACAACGTCTTGATAACTGTAGCTATGGACAGTCTATTTCACTATACTGTACCAGGTGTTTAGCTGACAAGAGACTTTCCAAGGGAGCCTTTGCCTGGAAAATTCACCAAGGACCAGCATCTGGCTTTCAGGTCTGTGGTTTTGGTAGACAGAGTTTATCAACACTAGGAATGAATGAACTCAACAACTAGAATCAAGAGAGTAATGTTTATTTAACTATAATAAATTTACAGAAAAATCTGATAAACAAAATAGGTTGTGAGAGTGTTGTAAGAGACATTACCACAACCTTTGAATGTTAAGAGAGTACTTAGGGCAGATCTGAACTAGTAGGAGAAGCTCAATTCTTAGAAAAAAGGTAACTGTAGATCTAACCCCTTGATCTGTTTTCCTGATCTCGAAAAGCCAGCTGATTTTTGAGTTGGGTTGTTTTACTGAGCAGGATGCCAGGGTGATTTCTTTCCCGGGCTCTTGTCCAGATGGATTCCAAAAATGAAGCCATGGACAAAAGGTGGTAGATGAAAAGGTGGAAATTTATTGGAAGCAAATACAGACTACCACGTAGGAAGGGATTTCCAAGGGGATAACCCACCAAGCTCTTTTTTGCTAGTTTATAAAGGCTGCAGCTATTTGTCTCTTGATGCTCCCTTCTTATTGGTCCCTATAGCAGCTTCAAAGCCTAAACCCACATGGCACCCTCCTCTTTCTCTCCCCATTCACGTGGTAGAATTCTCTATCCTCTGTGAAAATCTGTTTTCCTCTTTCTCCCCACCTGTGGCTTTTCCTATCTTCTGAGAATGGATGCCTTCCTCTCCTCTTATCCTGTGGAACCCTCTTTTTCCCCCCTCTTGATCAATGTATGCCTTCTGGCAGCTCCAAGCCCTCACCTATGCACTTCTCCCTCATGGGCCCTCTTTTATCCCTAAAACTCCTTTCACTTTTTCTGTCCCTTTCAAGTTATGACCTCACCTATCCATGTTATATAGCCCATGGTGAAGCCCTAAAGGCGAAGGTATCTTTGACTATAGTGTAATTAGCCAAGGAGATTGCTTTGTTCAAAGAAATTCAGATTTCCTGGAATTATAGTGGGTGAGACACTTCTTATGCTTTTAAAATTTCTCATTTTTTTTAACATGAGAAAGCAAATAATTAAGATCCCACACAGTGGTTTTTTATTCTCCATCCTATGTGCTTCAATTGTTCTTTTTGCTCTTCAGAGCTCTCTTCAGCACAGAGCTGTCCAGCCTTAAAACCTGTACTATTCACTCCAGCCAACCTTGTTTTCACGTAAATGTACTGTATTCATTCATTTCTCTTTGCACATTTTTTTTTTCTATTGTGCCTGCCTCATGCAATCACCTCTGTTTCTTCTGCTGAGCCAAGTCATATCCATCCTTAGGGGCTACTCAACTCATTCAAAGCAACCTTCTGGGATCACTGCAGTCATTACTGGACCACTTTTATTTTGAATCCTTGAAGCACTTACAGCTCAGTACACATAAATTGCTTTTAAACACATTATATGTATTAATAAACTTTCTCTCAAACCAGAATGAGAGCTGGACCATATCTTGACTCATGCCACTTCAGTATTTGTCAAAGTGCTTAGCACTATTCTTCAACATTATGTAACACATTTTTCTGTCTTAGACTATTAATGCCTAAGACTGGATCACTCTAATACTCCTTTATTACAGATGTAGTTAGTTGCTAACACTATAGAGCATGGATAGGGAGGCCATAACTTGAAAGCAGACAGAGGGAAAGAGAAAAAAAAAAAAGTAAGCAAGTGGATGGAGGCCAATGGGGCAGAAAAAGCTGGGAGCTGGGAGATTTATGTATCAAACAGTTTTCCCTTTTTAAAAAAATTACTTTAAGTTTTTAATTTTGTTTTGGAAAGCTGGACAAGGCATCTACATTTTAGCACATCTTTCTATTTTTTAAAATATATTTTTGTTGATTTCCAAGAGTAAGGAAGAGGGAAAGAGAAACATCAATGATGAGAATCATTAATTAGCTGCATCCTGTATGCCCCCTACTGGGCATTGAGCCCACAACCTGGGCATGTGTCCTGACCTGGAATTGAACTGTGACATCCTGGATCATAACGCCATGTTCAACCAATGAGCCATACCACTGGGCACCTCTTAATAATCACTACCCAGATGAAGGATTACTTACTTATATATAAAAAGGTAAGAGAAAAAGGTCATGATTGTTCAACAGGGAATTGGAATCCCAAAATAAATTATCTTTAAAAAAAAAATCAAACTTATTTTTTGAAACACTTTTGTATTGGGAAGAATGAAGAAAAAAAGTTTACACTGAAAAGAAAAATCTGTAGGCTTGTATAGCAAGTTGAGGGCATCATTTTTATACCTTAAATAATTCCTTCAAATATTTTACACCAATTTACATTTTAAAAAAATAAGTCAAATATTTGCACTATTTTTGCTTGGTCAACTAAAATTTCATTTATCAAATTGACATTAAACTGGACTGCAAATTCTATCCTATAAATGGCATACATACATCTCTGAGGCTGGATATGCACAAGTGCATGTTACATACATGTGAAATTGCTAACACTGCTATGCATACTATTTCCATAAGTAGTTTTACCCTCTAAAAATTCTTTAGATTATATGATTATTATAGACATTTGCTCAGGCATTTTAAAAAATGAAAACTTTATAGTGCTATTGGGATTTAAAGATTAGTCAATATCAACACTGTTTAAAAAATACCTGAATATGGAGAACATATTTAACATACCCTTGAGAACAGCACATGGTGAATGTGTATTATAGATTTCTGGATTCTATAAGTCTAGTCCTGTTTTTTTATTCTAAATTTTACATGGTTTTAGATCCTTAAAAGTTGGAGACTTAATCCAATATTATTACCTTAACTCTTTGTTCTAATCACCAACTTTAAAAGAAGTACAATGGAAGGGCCTTAATATACTTGTAGTTTTAAGGCCAATTTAATTTTTATTGTTATGCAATATTTTCATTAACAGATGCCAGTTATAAAAATTACTGCATTATGGTTTTGTCCATGACATTTAAGTGTTTTATTACTAAAATATTCCAAAATAAACCTAGTAAATATTTCCTATTTTCAATAGCTTGAGAAATGAATCCAACTATTTTTATCAATTACAACTAAACTGGGATGAGAACAGCTGTGCTAAAACCCAGTCATCAAAATGTCTAAAACACTAATGCTTTTCATCCAAGACAGAAAAATGAGCATCTAAAGTAGAGAGCACCCCATTATTAATCAAGTAACCAATCAACCACCACTTCTCTGTTACTCAAGCTAGTAGTTTTGCAAAGTTTGACATTTCTGCCTTCATTATTATTGGTGGTTCCCAGAATCACATTTTCAATGTCAAATGGGACAGCTCTAAGGCCCTCTTGCACAGCAGTAACTGTAGGCAACAGAATGACACTATTTGTACTTGTGTATAATAAATAGCTTGATCCTTCTGCGGACCATCATATACATTCTGTGCCTCTGCGACAGTCCTCTTTGTCTCTTCTCTCCAGTTGTCTCCCAGTTTCAATTCTGAATGTTAATGTCTTCCTGTAGAAATAAATTGGGAGTGCTACAGTTGGAGAGATGGCAAGCCACAACTACTCTGGGACTAGGCATTTTCCATGCTGTTCATGGCACTGCTTTCACAGAATCTGACCTCCTGGTCTCTAATTCCTGCCCATCTGGGACTCTAGACATGCCTGCTCTTTTCTGTCTTAGTAGACTCCTCATCATGTCTTCCTGGATTGCAGAATCTGCTAGGCTGCTCTGCTCCAGAGCCTTTCTCTTCCTGCTCATTGTAAATAATACCTCTGCACAACATGCTACCCTGTCCTTTGTTCCTTAAGGATCACAGACTTGAGGAGCAGCTAGATGAATTTGCTAATTTTTATTAGCCTGTGTACCAGGCACTGTTCTAAATGCTTTACTCACATCAACTCATTAAATTCTTGAGGTGACTGTGTGATGTACCTATTAACAATCCCCATGAAGTAACTTGCCCTAGATCTTTCAGATGTTAGGGAATAGAGGCAAGACTCAAATCCAGATAGTTTGGAACCCAAACTGAACTGTACTTTTAAAAAAAAAATATTTTTTAATTGGTTTTTAGAGAGGAATGGAGAGGAAGGCAGAGAGAAACATTGATGTGAGAGCAGAACATGAATGATCGGCTGTGTTCTGCATGCCCACTCCTGGGAATCAGGCCACAACCTGGGCATTTGATCTGACTGGAATTGAACCAGCAAACCCTTGATACATGGGACAATGTCCAACAAACGGAGCCACACCAGCCAGGGCTCAAAGGCTTAGCCCTTACCCACCACAGCATAAGAATTCTGTAAGTGAACGCCCAGGTGGTAAAATATAAAAAAGCCAGAATAGCAGGTTGAATCATTTCATATTTATTGTTATTTGCATCATGTCTCAGGCTCTTATATATGCAAAGTTGCACCAGATAACAAGTTTACATTCTCTGAGTTAACAAGCTAGTGAACATTAAAATAAAGGAGAGCATAATGAACACTAGATGAAAAATGTAGTCTGGTTGCTAAAAGAGCACAGAAGGAGGTATGAGCAGTCCCAGGACAGAGGATCTGGACATACTGCATGGTCGAGTCAGAGTTTGACTGGGTCCAAGCATACTATTTGGAAATCCAAAAGGAAGAAAGAGGGGAGCACTTTCCAGGAATTGGAATAAGAGAGGGAGAGTCCCAAGGATGCAGTGTGTACAGGGGAATTATATGACTTTGGATGGAATTTGGGTGAGAGCAGAAAACAGAGTTGAGAGGTTAAGGGCAAAAGTCAGAGACCTTATATGCCAGATGAGAGTTTGCATGCAGATTGAAAGGTGACACGTCAGTGGTTTTGAGCATGCTTCTGGAGGATGGACTGGCAGCAGAGTGTGATATAAACTGGAGCTAGGAGCAGCCAAATAAAAGGTTCATATAGTCTCTTAGAAAGCTTATCAGGCTGTATACAAGAGAGGAGTGAATTTGAGAGCTGTTTTGAAAGCAGACACAAAACCCCCAGTGAATCGAATGTGAGGGTTGAAGAAGAGTGCGTTGTTGGAGCCTGTGGGAGTCAGGTTGCTCTGGCCCTCACCTATGGATAAGCATCTTTTTTCCTTCACCCAACAAGCATGAAATGCAAGGCCTCCGCACTCACTACCCTGCCTTCTGTGTTGCAGGGGGAATGATGGACATGTACCATATACAAGCCATCCGAACTCGGGTCCAGTTTTTGTGGGATCCTGGAGTTTAAATAGGTGAGGAACTGTAGTGCCAAGTGCCCTCGAATATCTCTGGGGACTTTAGGAATCTGGATTTTGTTTATGATAAACGTTTAATGGAAATGTCTAAAGCCCTTAAAAAGGGTATGGAGATAATCATGCTTAACTAATGGCTGTAGAAGATTAGCAAACATGAGTCTAATTTTAACAAATAATTTTACTTCCTTCTATCATAGAAAAGAGTAGGACATGGATCAATGCCTGGGGATCCCCATTTACTAAGATTTAATACTTTTTCATTAGTGCTGGCCTGAAACAGCCAACTGTCCTTGAAATTCCTCTTCATAGTATTTTCTTTTCCTTGTCCCAGAAGCATGAGACAATGAGAAAGTTTAGATGATTTAAACTCATCTATCCTTCCTTAACAACAGTTCTGGCACAGCCATGTGATAATGATGGCAATCCCAAAGTCATAGTGTTAGTCCGAAAGCATTCCCCGGACTGGATATAAGGCTGAATGACCTCAACAGCCAATCCACTACCCTAGTCCTAACTGCAAATTGGAATACCAAGTGCTGCTTCTCTAATGCCACTTTATCACATGTCACTTAGGCTGAGAGTTTGCAGCTTGCCCAGTCATTACTCCTTTCAGCTGAAAACCATTGTCAAAATAACATGCAAGGTATAGTCTCCATAAGGAGCAATTACATTTCATAGAAGAGGCTGATGTGACTGCCTAAATCCCAAAGTTTTACTTAATTTGCTTTTACCGGTCCTAAGAGATCTCATTTTTCTTCCTTCTAGGTGGTTGGATTAAGCTATTATCTCTAAATTTCTCCAGTATGAGACAGGTAATGGCCAGCATTATGTTCATCCTGATTTTCACAATTGATGCCTGATCTTTGAGCAGATGGCAACCACTTTAGAGGTAGGGGCATAGACAAAACTTGGCAATGACATGGCAAGTTCCTTCGCTCAAGGTCTGGAATCAAGATCCGCTGAGCTATGAAGTCATCAGGATATGGCAGGAATAAGAGATGGCAGTTGAGGCCAATGAAGCCAGATTGCTTTATCTAGAATGCTAGAAGGGATTAGCAGTGGGCTGCTCCTAAGTGAGCCCAGAAATCCTTCCTCCCTGATGGAATTTACTGGAAAACAACTTGTTCCCAATATGTCTGAGGTTTACCTTTGGCTCTTTGCACATTGTGTGAATATTTAATTCACAAAATGAGGAATTAGGAAGGAACATTTTTACATGTGATTGTCTGAAATATTTTCATAGGATCAATAAAATGGAAATGTAATTCTTTAGAGCATCTGAATAAACAGAAATGTAGAAAAGCCATTATCATGATTTATACTGGAATTGATTCAAAGCTGCCACAGGTCCCAAAGCATCCTGGGGCCTATGGTGGCTGCATAATAAATTGAGCAGAGTGTAATAGGAGAGACTATCCACAAAACAACAACAACAAACAAAAAACAAACAAATAAACAAAAAACAACAACAACCCTGCACTATTGTCTGTGTCCATGGGTTATGCATACATACATATACGTTCTTTGGTTGATCTCTTCCTTTACCCCCTTCCCTCTGAGAATCCTCAGTGTGTTACATGCTTCCGTGTCTCTGGATCTATTTTGTTTGTCAGTTTATTTTGTTTATTATATTCCATATATAAGTGAGATAATGTGATGCTTTTCTTTCTCTGACTGACTTATTTCACTTAGCATAATACTCTCCAGGTCTTTCCATTCTGGCTCAAAGGGTAAGAGACCCCTTTTTCAGCTGCATAGTATTCCATAATGTAAAGGTACCACAGCTTTTTTATCTATTAATCTAATGATGGGCACTTGGTAATAGTATCTTTCCAGATCTTAACTATTAGACTTCAAGTCAAGCATTAGGGCTTAATCAGTCAGAACTATCTATATCTTACATTTTATAAATGCAAGGAGGGTTGTTCCTCAGCCCCATGTCCAAGTACTCACAAATATGTCCAGCATCTGTGTCCATTATCATGGAACTGATTCAGCCTCGTGTTGTCTTGCTCAAGCCATCATATTTGCAGTACTTGATCCCTTTATCTTCAGTTTACATTCCCTCTGAGTAACCAGGTTACCAGACAGTTGCCGTTCTCAAAATCACACTTCTCTTTATAACTTTCCTTCTTTAAAACTTTCTTTGGATGAATACTGCCTTCTGCATCAAGTCCAGATGCCTTAATGTGGCGCATTAAGTTCTTCATTTTGTGGCAATGTTTGCCTTTACAGCTTCACCTCCTGCCACTAACACAATCTTGACAAATTCTGAATATACTAGGACATTTATAATTGTGTGCCTTTCTTGTTCATGGGTTTTATTTCTCTCAAGAATGTTTTCCTTTCTCTGAACTTTCTGCATTTACCTTGTTCTTCCCCCAAGACTCAGCAAAGAAAGTCATTTCAGAAGGTTTCCTGATCTAGCCAGACAGTTGGTTTCCTAACTTTATATTATTCCTCAGACAGCTCTTGGTGCAACCTCGTAACAACACTTTACAATGCTCAAGTTTTACTTATTCATATTTGTCTCTTTTTCATATTATGAGTTCCTAAGTATTCATATTTTTTTCTTGGTTTCTGGTGCTCAGCTTAAGTTTTTGAAAAGTTAGAATGAGATCTGAGGCCCTGGTTAGGTAGTTCAGTTGGTTAGAGCATCATCCTGATACTCCAAGTTGTGGGTTTAATCCCCATCAGGACATATATAAGAAGCAACCAATAAATGCATAAATAAGTGGAACAACAAATTTATGTCTTTCTCAAACTAATAAATAGAAATTAAACAAAAATAATTCAATCTAGGTAATTGTCTCAATCATGCTACTGTTAAATCAGATATGGGAACTAAGTGGCCAATAATTCCAAATGCAAAGTTTTCAAAGTATTTGGCTTCAGAGTCAAAGCCTTGAGTTACTAGTATTTTGGAAATAACTAACCTGAGACCAGCAGAACTGTATTCAGGATAATATCACTGCACAACATTGCTATCAAAGATATGCATTTGTTTACCTTGCCATGCCTAATGGCAGAAAATATATGTGAATATATCTTATTAACAAAAAAAAAGCAATAATATCCTGTGAGATTATATTGTTCTAGTGTATATATTAATCTTCAGTTGGCTGGGATAACTTGTCTAATATGATTAAATGGAAATGGTATAAACAATGCATATTGATATCAAGGGAACCCATTGTATTTAATTTTGATGAATGTTAACATTGTCAATTCCTATGTAGTTCCAACAGCAATGGGTAGCAACATTGCTTTGAGGCAAGAGCCGTTAATAAATAAAGCTCATTGTAAAATGTCAGCCAATGGGCATATCTCTCCCCATTGGGGAGAAAAGCAAACAAACACAGCCTGATGTTTAGTTCTCACATGTCTAAGGGAATATGGCTGGGATATGACTAATGACTGTTCTGTATTAGAAATTCTCAGGTTTCTATGAGAAAGTAGAAACAAGTGGGCACTGCTTTCATAACAATTTAGACTGAGTAGTGGCACTCTACTCATTCTCTCTTCCCTTTCTCCTCTCTGCCAGTGACATGTTATTTGTTTGTGCCCGTCCTGCTTGGACAGACTATTTTATATTGTCTGTATTTTAAAATACATTAGCCGTGTGATATGTACATGGATGAGAAAATTAATTTTACATCAGAATAATTGTTGTGCCCTAGTTAAATATACATTCTAATAACCAGAAGTGCATGACCAGAGCAGC
This sequence comes from Pipistrellus kuhlii, assembly GCF_014108245.1. Classification (NCBI taxonomy): domain Eukaryota; kingdom Metazoa; phylum Chordata; class Mammalia; order Chiroptera; family Vespertilionidae; genus Pipistrellus; species Pipistrellus kuhlii. The sequence goes on along the minus strand of NW_023425438.1, from coordinate 45,549,545 downwards.
CTCAAACAGGCACTTCAATATCACCCTTTAAATCTGTGCTGGCCCCTACTATTCCAAGTGTGGCCCAGAGACCCTAACGGAGGAGGCATCACCTATAAGCTTGGTAGAATATAGTGTCTCAGGCCTGGCCTTCAATCCAGACATGATGAATCGATCTGCACTTTAACAAGATTCCTAGTGGATTCTGTGAGCATTTAATTTGAGAATCACTAAAGGAGGCAGCCTGTTAATTAGTATGAGACGTTAGAAATAATTGCTGTATTGGTGAAGTGAGTAATGACCAAACACGTGTTTTATTAGAAATATTATACAGGTACATCTGCCCATGTTGGAATTAAATATAAGAATCTTGAGAGCCCAGGAACTTTTGTGGTGGTACCCCAAAATGAGTCTAGTGCTCACTGGGTTCTGTATCCCCCTACATAATAGGAGATTCTGGCTTCTTATCTGACTGCAAGGTTAGCTGACCCTAGAGTCAAAATGTTGTTACATTTGTGTGGGTATGAAACTTACATGAAAGTTAGTAGTTTATGCTAATTGGTTGTAGCATTGTTCTGCACACCAAAGGGTTTCAGGTTCAATCCACAATGGGGGCCAGTCTGGGAGGCAACCAATCCTTGTTTCTTTTTCACGTATATGTTTCTCTTTTCTCTCTCTTTCCCCTCTTTCTCTAAAAAGAGGGGGAAAAATCAATAAAAACATATTGTCAGTTGAGGATTAAGAAAAAAGAAGTTAAAAAGTTATTTGCTTGTTTTTGTTTACAATGACAGAGAATGAGGGTGCCACATGATTGTTTTCATACTTACTTGATAGCAAATGTTTGTATGTGCTTGCAAGTTTGTATGTCCAAGACTTATTGAATTATATCATTATAGCATGCCACCTGATAGTGAGCCCAGTAATCATTGGGAACTTAAACATTTACTAGAAAAGATTCTAAAAGGACCAATTTAGTTTGAGGCAGTTTAGAACAGGACTTGGAAGCTACACATACCTACATTTTTTTCTTTCTAATGGTGATCTTGGCTTACAGATAGTATCATGACTAAGATTGTTTTGTATTAAAAAAAAAACAACAACCTGAGTTCAAGTAAGACTTAAGACTACCACTTAATAATATTTTGTTCTGAAAGCCACTAGTTGGATTATATGTTCAGTTTGCAAAATAACTTGGCCCTGGATTAATATTTCTCTCTACAGTATCATGTTAATTGGCAGCAAATGGAACAAATAACCTTATACACTTCATAGACATTTCTGCAACATTCTCTTACTTTGTCAGTTTCAGGTTAAGGAACCAACTCTTTTTATTTACACATTATTAATTTCATTATAAATTAGCATTAAAAAGCCTAACCTATGATATTCCCACAAACTTTGCTTCTGCTTTCATTTTTATTATTTCTTTTTTGTGCTTACTTTGAATTTAATTTGCTCCACCTCATCTAGTTTCCTAAGGAGGTACTTAGCTTATTGATTTTAGATTGTTTTACTAATGTATGCATTCAATGCTATGAATTTCCCTGTAAGCACT